>NC_092310.1:3750000-4375000 GCF_036785885.1 Coffea arabica
ACCTCATTATGTTCCTGTCTCCTTTGCTTTCTGCTGTCCTTGTTGGCCTAGGCTTCAATTGGTGCAAGGTGACCTCTTTTCTTGTCTGCAATTGCCCAAATTCTCCTTAAGGTTCCTTGCCAATCCCTTGCATTGATGCTATATCCAATTCTGCATTTCTAGTGGCTGATTGCTGCATCAGTAATATAATAATGGTAGTGGTAGGAGCATGGACTATGGAGATATATGGTGATGTTGCTGAGAAGTTTCCAAGGAACTTCCAGGGAGATTGGTTTCCAAGGAACTATGGAGATAGTGGTAGTCTAAATTTTTTTTAATGTTTAAAAAATATCCCAAAATATATTTTAAAAACTCTACTGTTCTTAAATATTTCAAAATATTTTCTAAATATATCCCAAAATATTCTCTAAAAACTCTGTTACAATAAATTTTTTCAAAAATATCCCCCAAAAATAGCTAATTCAAACAGAACCGTTCAACAGCATTTGTTTTATCCCCAAGTCAAACAACCATGTGAAAAGGAAATAAAATAAGAATTAAAAAAGCACAGAGAAGGTGGTGGGCAGCATTTGACATCAGTTAATTAGACCATAAAGTAGTATAGGAATAATTAGGAAAGCCAGTTTACTAGTACTTGCTAGCTAGTGCCTTGTAGTAGTAGTAGTAGCAGCATGAAAATAATTACTAAATATTGATGCTAAAAAATGTTCAAGTGCTAAATGAATAAATTGCTTACTCCAACCATCACCATCATGGACAAATTTGTAATAGATTCTATGGAAGCTTGGAGATGATTTAGGGGTGGTAAGGGAACTTGAGATCCGAACCTGGAAGTTGATTCTACCTCGAATCCGCGGCTGGATTCGTCGAGGATGTTAGGTTGGATTCAATTCACAATATTATCGTACTTTAGTAAATTGGATATATCTTGATGTAAAAAAAACTCTGAGTTGAGTGCTATTCAAAGGACTTCGCATTTATATAAAAATCCCACCCTAATTTATTTATATCTATAAGAATTGGTGGAGCTCAAAAATTGACCTTTACATTCCACTAAAATGAGAGAATGATGTTTTCTATACGTTATTATTATTTTTTTTTGTCTTCACAGTGGGTATTTGGGGCCCATGGACTGGTAATACCGTACGACCCCAACTAATCCCACTGCAGATGGAGAGAGAGGCTGCCCAGCATCATCCCACCAATGTTTACCCGGGATTCGAACGTGTGCGGAGGCTCTCACCCAAGGGCATGTTTTCTATACGTTATTGCTTAGGACTATTGCTGGGACGACTGTATTATGACAACTAAGTATGGTTAAGAATTGTTAGAATTTGAATTAAGTACTTTTGATATGATCAGGTATAAACTACTTTCTATTCGGATGGTTCGGAGTTGAGTTTGATGCTAGCTTATTTGGTGAAAATAAGTGGTACGTATACACTTTACCTTTTGAAAATGTAATTGTCAAAATCTTATGACTTTCAAAGCTATTTACATATTAAACTGGCATGAGTATGTGCATGTATTATTGATTTATTATGTATGCATAACTATGATCAAATGTAAATGATTGAATGACTTATTTGATTGCCACTGGGCATTTGGTCCAGTGATCATCACCATCTTTGGTGATGTTGGAGGTCAGGGGTTCAACTCTTGCCTCCCACAAACTTGCCACTTTACGTGGCTGGTCTTCTGCCCCCACGGGATAGTTCGAACGATCCGCTCTCCCTCCTTAGGATATGGCGATCTTCCTGTCTTGTGCAGAGTTCGAGTCCCGTTGTTAACGTACTCGGAGTGGAGTGGGCCCGGACACCCCTGTGTTGACTGGAGTGGGGCCTCCTCTCCCAGACCGCAGGGGATTAGTCGGGCCCCGTAAGAATTGACCCGAACACCCTTATGTTGACAAAAAAAGAAAAAAGAATGACTTATTTGATTGAGCTCTTGTCCCGTTGTTAACGTACTTGACTGGAGTGGGGCCCCTGTGTTGACAAAAAAAAAAAAAAGAATGACTTATTTGATTGAGCTCTTGTACAGGGTAATTTTGACAGGACTAGTTCGTCGTATGGCAATATGATATTATCAAACAGGCTAATCGTGTTATAATTAGCAATATCAAAATGGGTTAATCGTGTGATAGTTAGCATTATGAACTGTATTAACCAGTCAAGTTATTAATGGAATATTTAGGGCCGACGGTTAACCTTGTATCTTGAGTTCATTTATGAACATTATAATGTATACATTGTACTTGAAATACTTCTGATGATCACACATCTTTGTAAATTTACATATATGTATCGATGAAAGTTTGGAATGTATTATATACGTACACTAGCATGCTCAGACTAATAAAAAAAAATACATGTGCTACTTACTCAGTAAGTTGTTGCTCACCCACCTTATTAATTGTGATACCCAAGTTTTCTTTTTGAGACCTTAAGTAAAAAATTAAGAAATTTGGGATGAAATTGAGAAGTTTAGATAAGTTGGGCCAATTGATCAGAATTCAAAAAATTCGATCAAATATGGCCAATTGGGTGGGGTTGAGAAATTTTCTTAACAAATATATAAATTGGCCATCGCGCCATGCTAGCCCGACGCCTACTCATTTTTTTAAAAAAAAAATTCTACAGGCGTGTCGGGCCTACAAGCAGACATCTGCCGAAAAATTTTGATCAGAATATCTGCAGCCTTTGACAATCGTTCCAAATGGTACTGCTGATAGCTTTTTTCATACTTTGTTAGGGAATATTTTTAAATTCCAAAAAATTTGGTGAAATATAGTAAAGGCAAGAAAACCGCGATCCATTGATATTATTTTGTCTTCGACGATGTTTTATATCTCATCCATTTAATGCACTCCACACAATCTTGACATTTAATTTAATTTAACTTAGTTGTCTACTTTTTTTGTTTAATCCAAACATTTTCAATTTGAATAACGTTAAATATTTTCAAAATAGAGAAGTACAAGTTATTTTATTAAACCCTATAATTGGATAGAAGGGTCCATGTAGGGTAATACTTACAAAACAAAGAAGTACTAGTTATTTTACGGCTATTTTAATTGATTAAATACTTAAACTAATTATCGTATACCAAATAATGAGACACAGGCAATAAAGGTAATTTAAAAATTAATTTAAATTTTTTTAAAATTATAAAAAATATCTCAAAATATATTTTAGAAACTCTTCTACTCTTAAATATCCCAAAATATAATCTAAAAACTCAGTTATAGTAAAATATTTCAAAAACATCCCCAAAAATAGCTAATTCAAACAGATAAGACACCCAAAAACTCTCTTAAATGTCATTCTAAGCAAGCACTCCATTCCCAATGAAAATCAAGAACTAAAACGTCTAAAAAATAAGCCTAACAAAAGGTATAGGAACACTAATTAAAAATCCACCATACCCGCAACTCAATACTCAATTCAAATTAAACCATAAATAAACTAAAAAATAACTAACTTATCTTATCTAATAAACAAAGAAAGGTATACTAAATTCTCTCTTGCACTTGCATTGGAATCCCTAAACTCTTTAGGAATTATAAGAGGAAATGAAAACCTTTAGAGGAAAAGAAAGAACAAGAAGCCATTCGATCATAGGAAGAAGAAAAAAGAGAAAGGAAGAAAAATATCTTCTTCCACTAACAATTCAAATTTGGACAACAATTCTTCATTTTCTTTGCATTCTAAAATTTCACCCCTAAGTTTCATAATTCACATCAATATCCCTACAAAAAATACTTGGGTGTCACATAAAGGCAATATGGCAACATGGTGATCTTGCTGAGTATTTTCCAAGGATTCAATGTTGGAAATTCCAGCCATCATAGACAGCCTTTCAACAGTAATAGATTATCAATCTTAGCAACCAAGTACTCGTCCTCTCCAACTCAACTGATATTTTGGGTAAAAAATACAAAAGAAAAAAAGGCAAAGAAAGGAGGGTGGGTAGCAATTATTGACCTGGTTAATGAGCTGAAGCATCCTTATTTGGTAGTAATACGAATTTTGATGTTAAAAGATGCTCCAGTCTCAAATTCAAGAAGAGGTTATTTTGTAATATGGGAATAAATTATTATGTCTACTTCGTGAGGTAGTTTGTGACCCACATAAACACAATTATGGCAGGGCTTTGGTACCCTGACTTAGGCTTAAATCAGTTGTTAAAGCCTTAGAGGGTAATTGAAACATAGAAATGGAGACTTAGAGGCTTAATCAGTAGTTAAAGCCATAGAGAGTAACTAAAACAGAGAAGTGGTGAATATAGTAGGAGATTGACCTCGGGTTACCTTGCTCCATTAGTGAAGACTTCTTCTGCCCGGCCAAAATGTAATTTGTAAATGGCCTTATCTTTTTGTGTCCACTTTGCTAATGTCTAGGCCGCACATGCATGTAGTAGACTCTGAAAAATGCACTGGCCTTCAGGCCATTGTAACCAGTAGCTATCTTCTTTTCCTTGGCATGGAAAAGAATTTTTGCCGCCTCCACTTCTTGAACAAATGCCAAAGGCCTGTTCCTTGAATTTCACCTTGGCTTGCAATTTTCTCAAGAACTAAAATGGCTTATGTATTTCTCTAATTTTGTGTTCCTCATCAAGGTTGGAGAATGTGTCGCCACAGAGTTGCTGCTTGAAGAGAAGGCCTAGCCTCAGTAGACTGATTTTTGTAATCAACACATAGATGCTACCTTTGCAAGCACTGCCAGAATTTCAGCTAAGAAAGTTTGAGAGTCCTCGTTTTTCATCATCACTAAGGTAGTTTTCATGTTTATTACATGTAAAATAGGGCACCAGGTACATGACGAGAAGCTCCAATTTTATAACTTGCTCTCCCAGGGAAAGACTGTCGCTGAGCAAATCAAAATCCCTTGGCCGGAAGATTGGTTTCTCGAGATATTTTGTGACATTTAAATTCAAGTTCAACTCTAGGAACTCTGGATTCTTGGCAAGATCAAACTCGTGCTGGAGATCCATTAAGTCCAGTAAAACTAGTTTCTGCCAATGTTGGATCAATGGTCATTGTGGTATGATTGAACCAATAGCTGCAAGAATGGATTGCTGTAGTTATAACCACGGATGCAACGCGAGTGAAAATTTGGTTGATACCCTGCAGGGAGAGTTTCTAGACTTTAAAGGCTATGATAAATGATTGAAAATCTCAGCTCAAGGTGGAAGGCTCTGACTTAATCGAAGGAATTAACGTTGACATTATGATGATCCTTTATATATAGCAGATTCTGCCAGACTGAGTGAACAAATGTTTTCCAGCCAGCACAATCCCACAAGGGAGAGAGCATTTTCAGCTCCTGAATTGATCATGGTTAGGAGCAGGATAGCTATTTCGAGCTCCTTATCCAAATCCAATGCGGCTGCAATCTTGACACGCCAGATTCTGGGGACAAACAACACATGGGCATCGCTCAACCTGCAAATAAAAGCCACTAACAGCATTATGAACCTCCATTTACGTTGGCATTCAAGAATGTCGTCAGTTACAGAACCATCTCTGCTCGTGGTTGAGGACGAGGACGAGGAGGGATGCTAGTCAGGCTTCGGTTGTTCCCCGTAGTGATCTTGTCCGACCCATGAATGAATCTCGCTCTCTTTCATTCTTCTGGAACTGGTTTTCCAGCTCCCTCAGACGATCAGAAATGGTGGTGAAAATGGAAGCCATCTGGACAACCTTCTTAATATTTCACCAGGATACTAGGATTGATGCTAAAAAATGTTCAAAGTGCTAAAATGAACGAATTACTTACTCCAATCATCACCATCATTGACAAATTTTTAATAGATTATACCAGTTTATGGCTACAGAATGTTAACCACAATGTCTTCTCTCCAAGTCACAAAGAATTTGAGGAAAAACTCGAAAAAAAAAAAAAAGGAGCAAAGTTGGTGGGTAGCAATTATTTGAGTCAGCTAATGAGGTGAAATTCCCGTTATAATTAAAGGATTAATTGCACTTTTGCTTTGTAGACAAAATGCATGAAGAGTACATGCACGAAGGCTCGTATCTACTGATGTGTGGGTTGCAGGATCATGTACTTCAGAACTGTGACCAAACACTCTTTTATCTCCAAAAGGCATTTGCACCAAAAAGAAGATTTAAGTAACTAGTTTTTTTGGGATTTTTTTTTGGTTTTGTGGGTTTTTGGGGGGACGCAGCCCGCCGGGGGGGGGGGTGTGGGGAGGAGGAGATCCTGAGTTCAAATTCATCATCTCCCTCCCTGTTTCTTGAATTCAACCAATGTGCCAAGAACAAGCTGTGTTCTGCATTGCTTACTTTGATCCAGTTTATTGCAACGCATCAGATCATAGAGGGAAATAAAACCATGATCTGCAGATTCTGTTGCCATTTCAACAGAGACGCGAAAATGAAAAAAATGAAAACCTTTGAACAATAGAGGTGCAATGTAAACATCTTGTATCGTTGATAACCTACTGATAAGTAATACTTGATATTCACAGAGGATAAGGTCCATGAGCTACAGATACCCCAACAATGTACGAGAAACTACAGATTCAAATAGCAAAGATGTGTACAAGTCGAAAAAACTATCTGCTACTGATAATGAATGTAAATAAATGGTCTCAGAATTCTGTTCTAGACATCAGTGGCGAGTCATTATCTGTTTCTGAGTACATGCTTACCAACTGATTTCCCAGAATTCAAATTCATGGGCTTACTTCAAAAAGAAATCTTCTTCAAGAGCTTTTTGGGGTCTTCAAGACAAAGATATATCCAATGTAAGACATCTTCTGGATGTAAGCGCCATCCAGCTTTGCTGCAGATATCAGATTCATCTTCAAGAAAAATGTATAAACATAACAAAGTCTGCAAAACTAAATTTTCAAGAATTTGATTTGAGAAGGCCAAGAAAGGAAGTTCCATATGATGAACTGCATCAACTTTCTGGAAACCAAAACTCAGATGATGCGTAAAGAAGATGAAACAAAACTCTGTTGAAAGCATAAGCATCTGAATTTCCTGTGTTCATGCTTGCAGCACTTGGCAGTGCACAATATGGCTTTTCAACCCAGTCCGTCCAGCAATACTTGACCACAAATTTGTGAATATGTTTCTTATATGACCCTTACCAGCAATATTTTCCCAAAGATGAGGATTGTTCTCCACTTGTTTATCCGGACTTGAGACATCAACCATACTAATGCTCATGTTGTTTCTAATAATGCAGAGTTTACCATTTACGGGCACAAGAGCGGCAGCCTCCAAGGCCCGAGAGCTACCCAGGTGCAACTTGCTGTCCATAAATCTAATCCAAGAATTTGTAGATTCATCATATACCCTAAGCTTGCACCCATCACGACAATCGAGAGCATAAAGCTTGCCATTCATAGAGACGCTTGGGTTACGCCAACCAGCAACCATTCCATCATCAGCCGGCATCCATTTATTAGATTCTGGGATGTAGGCCTCACTTAGAACCTCCCGGTGGGAACCCAGTCCTTTCAAGAACCACTTTCCATCATAAACCACACCAATAAAGGGAACCATCGCTGTGCTCATGTCAGCAACAAAGCTCCACCTGTTCTTGTTAGGGTCATAAACTTCAGCTGAACGAAGAGTTCTTTGGATTCCTTCACATTCACCACCAGCAACATAAAGACAATTGTTAATAACACAAGAGCCAAAAAAATGACGTTTACGAAGCATATCTGGTGCCCTGTGCCATTTATTTGTCCGAGCACTGTAAAAGATTACCCGTCTCATAGACCCCTTAAGTTGATCTTTCCCTCCAAACAAGTAAAGGTGGCACCCACTAAGAACAGCACAGCCAAATCCGAGGGCTTCACTGTATTCTACTGGAACAGGAGGAAGTGGCTGCCAGAGTTGATAAGTTGGATCAAATGCATGCCATGATATCCGTCCATCACGGTCCCTTTTTATGACATAGACCCATTCTTCTGCCATTCCAAGGCTTTTCCTGAGAGAGTAAAAGTAGTTTCCAGCAAGAAGCCTATACCATCTTTTGCAAACTAGACGGAGCTTGTTATGTTCAACACGAGGGACGCGGATTAAACAAGCAATGGCAAGATCATCCGGAAGTCCAGGAATAAGGGGTGGCTGCACACGTGTCCTCTCCCTACGGTAATTTTTACTCTTGTGTGCACGCGGATTGATATCAGGCTGAATACAAAGTTTAGAACCAGGGACAAATTTTCTTGCACCAGCAACTGTTTTCAAGCCTGCATCAACCTTGCAATAGCATGACACGGAATCAACCTGCAAAATCTCCTGAGTAAGTGCAGGCTGTATCATGTTTGTTGGAATGGAAAACATATAAAAGAAGGAACATAAAAGGAATCAAAGAAACAATAAGAAATATTGACGATTCACTACTCCATAAGGAAACGAGGAGCAGAATTGAGGAGAGAGCTGAGATTGCAAGACAATTACAATTGCATATCCTAATCCTATAGTACACCAAGAGCAAGCAAACTAAAAGATGTAGTTACAATAAGAATGCCATTTGCACAGGTATCAAACATGTCCCTGATATAAGTATCCCAGACCATATGTTAATCGAGGATAAGTAGAGTATGAGAATTGGTAAAGTTTGACAATTAGACTGCTCATCTCCTGTATCATCTATAACCGCATACATTTTTGTTAATTCCTACCAGTGAACAAACCAAAACTCGTATTTTCTGCTTCCTCTGAGATGGGCTTTGACAGGAAACAGGACAAGAGAGGGACTAAATACCTATAAGCATGCAGTTCTGCATGATCAAATTAAAGAAAAAGTTTCTAATTCAACAGGCTCATTGAATCTGTGGAACGTCGAGGCTCCAAGAGGGGCCATAGATCTTTTACCTAATTAACCTTCTGCTCTATATATCTTCCCTATAAAAAAGAGAAGCTTGCTTAACCATTTACCAATTCTTCTTATTTGATGAATATCTAGAAGTCCAATGAAACACTCTCTCCCAAATGCATATATGCAAAGCCTTTCGAGCCCAATGGGCTAAAACGATATCCAGGAATCTCAAGTGCAAAGCCATAATAAGGTAGCATACTCTCAGATCTCAAATAGCAGTCTCCAAAGTACCAACAGAAAAACCAAAGGAACAGTAACAAGGAAAAATATCTTTTCAACCTGAAATAGGAATTGTAAGACAAAAACCACTGAGTAGTCACTTTTGACAATAAAAGGCGTTCTCTATATGCTAACTGCATGAAAGCTAAGCAAAACAAAGATAAAATCATGCTTAGCATTCCACTCATCAAGCAAAAAAAGTTCACCTCTGTTCTTAAGTAGAAGTTTGTCACAAGTGCGTCCTAATTTTTGCTTTGTCCACCCAAAAAACCGAAAAGAACTTATATTACAAATTTCAACTTAAGGTTTCACCACGCCCATAATCTCTAATTTCACTTGCTTTAGGATTATAATAAGATTTTTGCCAAAAACAGGCTACAAACAGAACTGAGATGGTAAAACGACAAGTACGTTGCTAGCGTATGAGCTGAAAAATATAATAGACTAGAACAATTCCTTATATTGTACGACCTCATAACTTCTTAAGGTTTACTCTGGAGATTGTTATGGGAATTTTGGGAACTATGAGAGAAACTTAAATCTCGACTCACAATTTGGTATAGAAAGAAATGGTCAATAATGGAACTAAATCAAATCACACTATGTTTCGTGAACAAATCAGTGTCAAAACTACATGCCTGATACCACACACACAGCCAATGCTCTTGACTTGTGAACAAGAACAAGAAACATTCAAGGTGTAGAGTTTGCATCTTACAGAGCAAACACATAAAAAGCACATAGATGTAAATGGCAAAACATGAGAAATGGTGAAGAAAGGAATAATAAAAAACAATGACTTGTACAAAGTAAAGATCAATTTAGAAATATATGTCACAACTGAAGTTAAAGAAATCGGAACTTTTCAAACATTATACAACATACAACAACAAAGATTGATAATAAAAATAAAAAGAAAAAGAAAAAGAAAAAAGACACAAGCGAGTCAAAGTGGAAGAAACTCTAGATAGAAAGAAGCATAAACTTCAAATTAACAGGGGCTATGCACAAGACGAATAATTAATTAGGCCCATAGGAAGCAGAAATTAGACAACATCAGGTAGACAATATAGGACATCAGAACCAGAGCAAGTTCCACGTTCTCAACAAGGTTCCACACCAAATCCAACTAAACAGAAATTTCACTGGAAATAGAAACAAATGGCAAAAGAAAACTTTTCACTGTTTTGCTAATATAGACCCCAAGAGGGCACATACAGATGGCAAATGAATGATTCTTTTTCTATTTTGGTACTATAGACCCAAGAGGAGACATACAGATGGCAAACGAATGATTCTTTTGCTGAACTATTACATTGACAAGCAAAGGGATACAGATATGTAAATTCACACACTCCCAGGCTAAAACAATCAAATACAATAAACAGAAACAACGATTAGCTGCAAAATATGCACATTGCAACACTAAGTTTGTACGAATGCAGATGCAAGGACACTATAATTCGACTTCAAACCTTAGTTATGTCAGTAAGGTAAAAAATCAACTACTATCAACAGCTCCTCAAAAGAAATTTACAAAAAAATCCAAGGAAATTCTAGGAAAACTTTATTCACTTTCCAAATTCAGCAAGAATAAGCAAAAGGGTGTCATCAAATATGTGAATTAAATGGAAAGGAAACCAAAATTCAAAAAAACAAAATCTCCCTTCAACCACAGAATTTTTCCCAAGATTGAATCTTTACAAATTATTTTCATCTGGTTTCTCAAAAAATGCATCAATCAACAAAACTTTCAACAAAAAAAGGGGTCAAAATTCAGGTAAACTCACCAGCGGAGCTTGAACTCGAAAGCCCCTGGTTGCATTTGGGGACCTTTCAACTGTTTGGTCCATTCCTGAATTTACAGTAGTTTCATAAGCCAAAAACTTGAGCACAATCAAAATCAAGATTGAACCCTTTTCAGATGCTCCCAAGATCAACACCTCTCTGAGCTAAAAATCTTGAAATCTGATCCAAAGACAGTTAAAGACAAATAATAAAACAAAACCATATCAACATAAATTCAAATAAACATAAACATTTTTTTTCAAAAAAAAAAAGACCACTTTCTCAGATTCCCAAAACCAAAGAAGACCTTTTTTGATGACCCTTTTTCTATCACTGCAAAATGCAAATAAAAAAATCCCAGAAAACAAAACACAGAAAAAAAAAAAAAAAAAACAGCAATGGTGCTTGGAAGTTAGGAGCAGCAGCAAAGAGAGGGCAGCATCAGCATCTCTCTCTCTTTATTTGTGCCATACCTACAAAACTAAACATTTTGTCTCTCTTAAAAACCAGACTTGTGACTAAACTGAAGATTACAGCTGGACCCATTGTCCTTAAGCTGTGATAAAAGCTTGGATTTTTTGCAGATTTTGATGATAATCAGTAATCAAATATACTGGTAATACAGTACTAATTAACAGGTAGTACAAGAATGGCTAGTATTCAAAGTCTTTCTTTTTGGGCAATCTGGCCTGGTGGAAGATTAAGATTGATTTCTTTTCTCTTTATTTATAATTGAAGTCTTTTTGGGTTTTTTGTTTAATTTTTTGTGGGACTTTTTGTTGGTTAAAGGACAAGAAAGGCTTACCAGAATCTTTTAATGCATGCATTAATTAAATGGGTCAAACTGTGTGGCTATGTGTGTGTGTGGCACTGTGTGAATATACGCTTAGTAAAACACTACAATTGAACTAAAGAAATGGTTTCTGTCACAATTAACAAAAGTATTTCGAGAAAGGAAATTTTGATTTGTTACTGCCAATAATGTTTTGACTTTGTGAAATTTGTGCTTAACTTAAAAGGTAAGAGGTGATTAATTTATGATTTGATTAGAGACAGATGAACTCTTTGAGTTGAAAATCTGATGGAACTTTGGTAGACATAGGAAAAGGTATTTCTTCTTTAAGATTGAACTATAGTAGAAATTGGAAAAGTTTTTTTTTTTTTTTTGGTTTGGATGAGAGTTGGATTTTTACCTTACCTTTTAAAAGTTTTTTAGACAGAAATAATTAAATTTAATGAGGAATTTATTTTATTAAAATGGAAAAATTTTGAAAGCACGTTTTTTTATTTATTTTTTTGTGTATATATATTCATATTTTTATACGAACTCGATCTTTATATATGACTTTGCTTTAGAAACTGAGATACGATATCGCCCCCATTAATTCCACGAAAATATGGAGTTTATATGTTAAAATTTCATATTGTTGCTCCCATAATTAGAGAATATTACTTTCACTATCCTTCAATGAGATATTTATTTAATGTTATTCTTTATTTATCACTTTATCCTCACTAAGTTAACATATTAAAAAAAAATATTTCACCTCTTGCAATTAAATCAAAACCAACCAATAAAAATTCAACGTTACCCCTATTCTTCTTCTCCTCTCAATATGTGATTTGCAAAATCCATTTAAAAAGTTTATATAATTTTTCTTTCAATGCACATGGAAACTTCCAAAAATTGATACCTTTGTCTTTGTTTCTCCTTTACAAATAGTCAAGATATACTACAAATTTGAAGGGAGAAGTGGCAAAACTTTCCATTAGAGGTTTGAAAATTAGAAGTAATTTATCTGATACATTAGGTTTGCCCCCACTAAATTGTATTTTTAGGTCCGTCCCATTTGTTGCCTTTCCCATTCTATTTAGATAAAAACAAAAAGAAAAAGAAAAGAAAGTAGCTGAACCAAAGACTCTGCTACCATAAAATATTTATGGAACACTGTTGAATAACTTGTTGACATGGGAAAAGATAGTTGTCTGAGACTACAAGTTAGCAATTAGTCAATGCTAAATGAGCAAAAGTATTAGTATAAGCGTGTCAATTTCTTCATGCTATCATTTAATCAGTCTTCTACCATTTGACTAATTCTTGATAGAAAATTTTGCAGGTTTTTTTCAGAAAAAAACATTTGTTGAGCATTACATGAACTTCATTCTTTTGGTAGCAGGATGAATGTGATTATTTATTTTTTTTTAAAAAAAAATTTGCAGGAGAAGGGTATGATGATTTGTTTAATGATGTTTTAAAAAAAAATGGAGTTAAGATGTAGCTCTCAAGTTATTAATTTTGAATAGTATATCATTAATATTTGTGTGGTTAAATGATTTCTGCTTCTTCTTCTTCTTTTATAAGGATTTTTAACTTTTAGGTTAACTGAAATTTACTACTTTTTTTTAAATTGAAAATTACAACTTGGGCACAGCCACAAGAACAAGAGAATGAATAGAAATGGTTAACAAATGCATAATGTTATGCACCCTCAAAATAGAAAGCTAATTTGCTTTGACACACTAATGAGCAATCACTAAAGCAAAAATTGTCTTTCATGATTTCTCATTAATATGTCATATAAATTTTCCAGAAAACAAACAAGTATTTTTCATACATATGAATTATTAAGCAAATCTTAGTGAACAAACTTTTCATGCATTTCTTATAGGTGAAAGGAAAATCTATGGAGTATCTGCTATGTTCCTTCTTGCAGTGAATGTGACCTCTAGAGACTTCAAGGGGGCCAGTTAGCATCTGCCCTGCCTAGAGGGACATTAAGATGCATGACTGGTTGAATTAGTCTTCTTTTTCTTACTATAAAGAAGTAACATTCCAGAAGCCAAATCCCATCAGAACAATAAATATACTTTTGGCTAAATAAATTTTCCAACTTGTTTAAATGGATTGAAAACCACCTAGTCTAGTTGGAGTATTTTGACAAGTTACTTGTTTTTTTTAGGCTGTTTTTTTCCAGGAAAAGAATGAGATTTAAGAAGCGACGAGGGAATATGGAGATTTGAATCCAGAACCTCTAATTACTATAGTTTTAACAGAAAGTAAAAATACTTGTAACCCTATAAGATAGGGTTGAATTGAAATCTAGTGTTCAACCAGATGCCTGTGCCTATGCAATATGCACAGCATTGAATTGAAGTCAAGAAAAGAAGAAAAAAACAAAACAATTATCCTAAACTAAAAATTTCAGACAAAAAGGAACAATCCCATATAGTGGATTTGTTTATGATGCAGGTTTTTGACTTCTGCAACCTCATACATAGGATGATTTCATTAATTTGTTGTGAGGTGAGTGTCATGAGTTGGTTTAACAATAATGTTGCATGCTTATCAACTTGAAGTGGACTAAACATTTGTTAAAGTTAATATTGTTTTGGCGTCATGGAAACAAAACAATAAAATGAGACAGCAACTAAAGCTAAACTGATTCCCTCCAAGTCTAAAACGCCTCTCAATTCTCTGTACATATGGACACAAACCCTTAAGGCAACAACATATTTAATTCGACAGAGACTGGCCTCCATATTCCATGAATGCTCCCAACTGCAATCCATTCATCCACCAATAAAATGGATATTTCTACCAACATGATCAGGTTTCCTTGGGTGAATTTGGCCCTCCACAAGCAATCACTTGCTTGCAATTGCTACTAATGCTTTGTCTTCATTCACTTGTTTCTTCCTCTTCTAACTTACTATTTGATAAGTCACTGAGTTTTGGTTATATTGCAGTGGATTAGTTGAAACTCAAACTGTATACCACTATTGATTAACTTTCTTATATTGTCAATGTGTAATTTTTTATTTAAATTTTATATACAACTCTTGTGTATATGGTATGAATCTAAACTTCTTCGTGTAACCAAAAAAAAAAAAAAATTTCATAGACTGACGGTGCAAGAAAGATTAATTCATATACTATACTACTTTGTGCTGTTTTAGCGTCATGTGAAAGTCAATGGTTCTGTTGTTGCTCAAAACGAAAGGAAAAATCAGTTATAAAGTGATTAGTTATTGTGCCACAACTAATCTTGGAAGATGGGAACAAAAGAAATTTCTTTTTCATTAGGAGTATAATACCAATTTTAATGGTCAAATCAGAAGGGCAAAATTAACTAATTGTCCATGAAAATGCTCTTTGTTTCACATTATGGTGGGGACTGGGGACCCAACTTAATCTACTCCCCATTTTGCCGGCCACATCATTTGATTTATGGCAAAAATGAAAAATCCAATGAGGATGTGGTTCTATTAGGATCATCAACAAGTAATTATGATTTTTCATTGGGTTCCCTGATGCACTAACCTTCATTTCACCTCAATGTTAATGTTTCTTATTTTCTCTTCGTTAATCAAATATTGTGATTAATGTAAAAGCTTAATTACCTTTATTGGTGTTCATCACAACTTTTAATACGTAATCATGGTTAACATGTAAAGGGAACACAAAACTTTCGATCAAATCCTGATATTCTTTTGTGAGAAGAATGGAAATTTACCATTTGAATCAACTCTGACTTTTAATTATTCTCTTAATGCTAAATGGCCAACCTCGAAATAAAGGAGAAGGAAAAAATCAGCTGCATAAATTCACAAGTCCACACCAAATTCGTACTTGCCCTTTTGGACGGTTTTGGTAGGTCAAAGATCTGCTTTTCCTTTGAACTATAGTCGCATATGATGTCCTCATGCAACATGAAAAATTCAGATTAGCTCCAATACAAAGCTTCTCTCTCCATCTTTTCATTGGGTTTTTCTTTCTTTTTGTTTGATAAAAAAAAAAAACCCATTTTGTAGTATACTCTGTAACACGTTTTCGGAGATGTGATTTATGTGAGGTAAAAACGATAGGTAAAAATTATATTAAAAGATTATTTTCCTCTGAGAAACTTTTCTACACAATTGCAATCAAAACAAGGTTAACTTAATTCTCTCTCAATAGACAAAGAACTTCTTACATATCCGAACTGAAGCATGTAATTCTTACTAACACAAGTGGAAGAATATAAATGTTAAAACAAGCGACATATTGGGGTAAAGTGACTGGTATCTTAATTTAAGGCGCCTATGGTGTATATTTTGACCCTGTCCTTAGTTTGGACTTTGGCTTGTAATTTGAGTTATTGAATGGAAATCAAGGATAGAAGAATTACTAATTCTTAACTGTCTAGGTCAAAGTAATTTCGAAATTGTGTTAGTTTTTGAAAAAAGTTCCCAAAGAGTACTATAGTTTTGAAAATTTATTTAGCAAGTGAGTTTCTTCGAGTGAGCGAAAAATGGATTGGATAGTACGGAAGAAGGAAATGTAAGTGAAAGGTCGACCTTCCACTTATACTAAAAAAAAAAAGAGTTTCTTCGAGCACACTCATTTAGCATTGTTTAAGAAAAAGATGCCTAGACAAATACAAGAATACGTCTTTTACAGAAACATTTGATAAATGATAAATGCATTTTTTCATTCTTTGAAGAAATTTTGAAGAATACGACCTTGTGGGAATTCTTTTTAAAAAGTCCCACTCTTTGAAAATTTTTCTCATGCCCAGGTCAGGATTGGTTGGGCGGCAAATTGTAATTTTTTTAAAAGAAAAAAAATTGAATAATGGGATCTAAGTCATGAATTATGAACTGCTTGGGGCTAACAAATCTCACTCAGTGGAGTTAGTAGATAGAGTCTTAAACAATAATGTAAATTAAGTATGTTACATTTTGGGTGAAGTTCAGGGGTTAATGTAAATTAACATGGTTATTCCAATATTAGACCAAAGTTTTCCTAAAACAGTGACTAATTAGAGTTAATTTAGACCTTACTCCTCAAAAATGTTTATACTTTTTACCCATTTTATTTTAGCGCAAAAGCTAAGGAGGAAATTTATCAAATTTACTATTGTTTTTCTAGATGGTTTCCAAATTATTCTATGGAAACACCCTATTAGATTTTCTAAAATGTTTTCGTTTTTCTTTTTGAAATATTTTCTATGGAACAAACTTCCTATTTTCTGATTAATTTCCTAGTAGTTGACTCCATCCATGGATTGGCTGTCAAGATGATAGATCTAAATTGACTTCCCCTTAAAGGAGAAAAAACATACAAGGAGTCTAATTTCCTTGTCGATATGCTGGCTGGATCAAAAGCTTCTAGATCAATCCCTTCTAAACGTTCCAGAACAAGAATATGTTGAGGTTGCGTGAGGATATGGTGAAGGAACTGACTATAGGCAGATTATGTGTTTTTATTTGTGAGCTCTTGTTTGTTAGAAAAATGGGCTAGATTTGTTTTACTATCACATTGATTTTCATATAGTTTTCATCAATTCCAAAAGTCCAAAAAATTATGCTATTAGTTAGGCTGCTTAATAATATTCTACTACAATTATCAATGCATATATATGCTACAAAATTTGTTCAGAGGTATATAAAATAATAGTGTGTGTGTGTAGGGTAAAAATCTTAGAGGTCATTAAATTATTGCTGACGTCGACTTTTAAACATGGAACAATTTTTCGTCACAAATTAACTATTAAACTAACTAACCAACACACTCGCGGCAATTTCGTCGATTATTGCTCTTAATCTACAAAATAATTAGAACGCTTGTCAAAAACGCAAAGGGTATATTTATCCACCATGGGTATTTTTTTCTCAAAACACTGGTTCTGATTATTTTGTAAATTAAGAACAACAATCAACGAAATGGTCACGAGTGCATTAATTAATTAGTTTAACGGTTAATTTGTGATAAAAAAATTTTTGATGACTCGGACAATAGTTTAATGACCCTCCTCCCATACTACCTAACGTAGCCCTCCACACCCCAAATATTTTTTTGGGAACCGCTTTCCGTGTTTCTCTATAGTTGCTCCTTGAATAGGGGAGGATTACAACAATTTGCAGCACAAATTAAGCTGCAACCGATGTGACCCATCCTGAGTCGTTGTTTTCAGATTTCCAAATTTTTCATTCACTTGGAAAATAAATGCGCTTGCCAAGTCTTCAACACGTTGTTTTGATATTTTCCAATTTCTCTTTCTAAAGATAAATAAGTTAGTAAAATCAATTAATGTGACCTGCTACGCAACCAAATTTAAATCGCAAATTAGACTCTAATGAACTGTTATGCGATTCAATTTGAAGCACAAATTGGGTTCCTAAATCATACTCGGAGACATCGCTTGGCAAGGTAGCGTTTGAAAGTTACCAATTACCTATTTTCTGGGAGTTTTTTGAAAAATTTTATTGTAACATAATTTTTATAATATATTTTGAGATATTTAAGAGTAGACGAGTTTTTAGAATATTTTTTAAAATATTTTTTAAACATAAAAAAAAAATTAAACTACCTCTAGGTGAACAAAACCTTCCCTTTCTTGAATATTAAGCGTATGATGTACAAGCAAGCATTCCACTATTACAATATTCGGGGCACTATTTGTCACCAATTCAACTACGAAAAAATACAAAAGGGCCCTCTCATACTAACTCCACGCTAGGCAACTGAGCTGTCAACGAGGCAAAATTCCAAGAATAAAGAAAACCACAGGCATCACATTTTAGTCATCAGATTACCTCTCCACTAATCCACAGGAAATTATTAGCTGCCTTCTTTGTGGAAGAGGGAGGATCTACAATAGAAAATATCCGAGTCCAAGATTGACTGAAAACTGCCGTTTTCACACATCAAGGAGACTGCCATTGATTCATTCATCATTCTTGACAAACCACAAATTTATACTTGTCATGGCTATTTCATTCATTCGTTCATTCATTCGTTCATTCATCTTGACTATGACTAAGATAGGGAACCTCATCAGCATTTAAGGGGAAATATCAAATGAGACCACATACTGTTAAAAACATCTTCTTCCCATACATGAAAATTCAGCTTGATGTATACAAAAGATAATGATACTAAACTTTATAAAATTACAACATTAATGGAACAAAATTCTCCTTTTCACACAATGGCCGATTGGATTTGTGCAGCAGAATTTTACAACCAACAAATTAGGTCGAAAAGAATATACCCATCAGAGGTATTAAGCAGCTCGAAGCAAACCGCATATCTCTGGCCTCCCCCAATGTACTCCAACTCAACACGAATAATGAAGCAGGAAAATGAAAGGGAGAAATGAAAGAGTACAATTTAAACCTAATCTGTTAGTAGTCATTCACCATCAACTGCAACAGTCACGCACCTATGTTCGCCGTGCCCGTAGCACACGAACCCCCACCCATACGAGTCAACAGATTGAGTGCAAACTGAAAAAGGTCAAAACTAACTAAAGAAGAGCAAAGTAAAAGCCAAATAAATATACTCGACTGATGATGTCTCCTAACTTAAATGTAGATGCATATTTCACGCAACCATTAAGGGATAAAACAGAGATATTCAGTCCCATGCACTAGTTACTCCAGGGCCATATGACCCAGCATACCCGCCAGGAGCACCATAGCCACTGCTGAGGTTGCCTCCACCATAGTAGTCTGTTACCCCTCTGGTTAAAGAGGATTCTCTCCTAAAATCACGACTACCAAACCGACCTCCCCCGCGGCGACTTTTACCATGGACAGAACGAACTGCAAAGCGCGAGAGCCAAGCAGGTACTTCTTGATTTGCTTCCTGCATCAGATCGGACAATGACCTTGCCAAAGACGTATTATTCTCATTGAAGAAGGCAGTGGCTAACCCAGTTTTCCCTGCTCTCCCTGTTCGTCCTATGCGGTGTACGTAATCATCAATGTCATTTGGAAGATCAAAGTTAACTACATGTGCAACATGGGGAATATCAAGACCACGTGCAGCCACGTCTGTTGCAACCAAGATTGGAGTGTTACCACTTTTAAATGACCTCAGGGCCTGTTCTCGCTCCTGCATACGAGTAAACAGATGACAATTTCTCTCAGAGAATGATGGAGAGATAAATGCAATTGACTGCTCAACTTTAAAAAGTAATCATGCAGGGTGGAAAACATTTTTCTTTTTGGAATTGAACATAGCGAGCTCTTCTTCTTTTGTTTCCTCAGAGGTGGAAATGTAGAATAAAAGGCAAATTTGGCATACATTGACAAAATTCCAAAATGTAAATACACTGGAGAGGCTCTGCTAAGTATAACCCTTATGAAAGCTACCAACAATTGTTTGGTTTAGGATTTAGGAAACGGGAGACTAATATAAATGCATTGTCTCAACAAAACTTATATCTCCAGACCAAGGAATATAGCCAGTAAATGGGTAGCTATTTGTCGATAGTAGCAACATCATAGGGCGAAAAGTCTTAAATCTCAATCTCTTGCATTTAGTGGTGTACATGCATGGACCTAGATTGTAGATGGTTCAAGTTTGGTCAGTAGGGACTAATCATCTTGTGAGAACACGTATCCAGCTGTAGATCAGCAACTTTTACTTCCCATAGCAGGGAAAATACCAAGAGACAAGGCTAAAGGGGAAAGTGCCCCCTCTTACTGCATCATCAAACAACCAAGGAATTGGCCTTGAAAATAATTCCCCATGGTCAAAGCTTTTCAAACAGTAATAAACCTATGTTGAACAAAGCTTCATAACTCAGCAATGTGTAACTAGTAATGGCCAGTCACCACTGTGATTGCACAAATCAATGTCAATGAAGTTTTAGCAATTAAATAAAGATATCATCCAAACAACAGGGAGGCTATGATAACCTTAGTCATTCTCCCAAACATTTTCTGGTTAAAACATAATTTGGACAAATTATGCATGGTATTACCTAAATAATATACTAAAGTCATTTTTTTCCACCAGCTATTTAGCATTTCAAATTTCTTAAACTAGTAATAGCCAACATAATAATGCAAAATATCAGCAAGCCAAACTATTAGAAATATGACATTGTTCTTAGCACAAGTCGCATAGACAAGCCATTATAACAAGAGATCATACATGGCACCGAGTATGGTTTCAGTCAGGCATATTGAGTAGCTATTTAAGTTGGTAAAAGAGTATATCCAATCCAAAACTTATGCCAATGCATCTTGGTTTTCCAAAAAAAAAAAAATTAAGCAAAAATTCAACTTGATTCAAGATCAAATGTTATGCGGCCAATATTTTAAACATCAACATGGGTGAATTTTTGACAAGAAACTTTATTGCTTGATGTTTCAGAATCAAGTAAACCCTTTAAAGATAGGAGATATTTTTCATCATTGAGGAAATACTTACCCACTCATACCCATATTTTAACCCATGTGATGATCGGGAATACAAGGAATGAAGTCAACACAAACTTACTCAAGCTAACCTTTTGCAGGAAACAAACAAGTGATCTTCATGGTCACTTCATATAACTAATGAAGTTTAGTTGATCTTGAAACACCAAGCTATTTTTATGCACATTAAACTTTGACTGCATCTGTTTTCATACGTGAAAATTAACATCTTAACTCTTTAAAAAAAGCAATTTCGAGAAGACCAATGAATCTAACTCACAATTTCATTTAGAGCAGGAGATGCTAATATGATCAAGGACTTGCTAATATGAGCCAAACCTAATTTTTTAATTCAAAAACAATTCCTCAACAAGGATAAACAAACTTTGGTGAGCCTATCTTGAAAATAAATAGAATCTAGCGTGCCTATCTTGAACCCCACTATAAAGAGCGGCCATAAAGCTGGTACCAAAATTGAGTTCTCATGTAAAAGATATTCAATCTTATGCAGGGAGAAAGTAGCAATTACCATTTCCAGTTCCAAAAACAATCAGTCACTCCTAATATGAAGCATGGCATATTACCTTTTCCAGGACGGAATAGAAAATAAAAGCACCATCAAATCACAGATTTTAACAGGTATAAGTTGCCTACTCGTGTAAAACAATCAGAAAACTAGATACATCACCACCGACCCCGCAAAGTAATTTGTTCCACCAACCTCAAAAGAATATTGGTCTGTCTGTTATAAAGGTGGAAGGTTGATAAAAAGCAAAACAAGTTTAAAACATAATTAAAGTCTTGGCTTTGAGAAAAGCATGAGAAACTCAGAATGGAGCTCATCTAATTCTAAGAAAACATAGCATTTATCAAACTTTAGCAACTATCTTGCCCTCAAACCTTTTATAACATAATTTGATAGATACTATTTTCCCAATTAAGTTAAAAGATGTAGGAAGCAATTTATATCAATTGTAGCATCTACACCAGTGGAGAAGTCCAAACTATCTCACTATTTTCCAATCTATCAAGTCCTAATTCCTTGAGGAACATCTTCCCTTATTTCCTGAATACCTTCCGTTTTTGCCAAAAGCTTATAGCAGGCACATTGAATCATGCTCATGAACATCTATTTATTAGTTAGAAGCTCATTCAGACTTGGCTCAACTAGTTCCTTGAATTTTCTGTATCTTCGCTACTTCCACCTCATGGATAAATATCAGCTTTGACAACAATTGATATGGGCGGAAGCATGTGAAAAATGGAAAATATTCGTTCACGATTAAGGTTTTGCTTTTTAGAAAAACCCAAGATGAACCTATCATAGGAGGCGGAACATGTTAGAAGTTCACGAGTAAAATGATCTCAAAGTGGAATTCGTACCATGGAATTATCAAAACGTCATCACAATGCAAAAATTATAGAACTCCAACCTCAAGCAAAAATTATAGAACTCATTGTGCTTCTTATCCTTTTGCCTAATTCAATTCCTTAACCGTCTTACTTATTTGTCAAACACAACTCCTCCCAATTAATCTTGACAAATTTGTCATGCATCAAGCTGGGAAACTAACTGAACCCTGACTTTTAACTAAAAAGAACATCATAAGGTATGTTCATACTAAACTCTAGTAGTTATCATAACCACAGCTAAATCTTAGCCTCAGATAAATACAGAGAGCAGCCTCAAAATTTAGGAAACCTCATTCCCTTTTTCTTAAAAAAATTTGTTTTGGTTTAATAATACCAACTTTTGAAACACGGTCTTTCTTCAGGAAAAGTGTTTTCAGTTGAAAAAATCAAGGGCAGGAATGATGCATTGGATCTAAGCATTGATAGTGGAGATGCCGATTTTGCATTTATTTTACTAGAAAACTTAAAAGGAAGAATGGAGAATATAATCACAAAGTAAAGTACAAGACCAAACGTGCAAGACCAAACAGTGCGCATTCAGCAGATGCCATTGCAATTACTGTGAAGAAAATTAAACATGGGAAAAGCCACAGGCTGAAATGCAGACATAATAAGTGAGGAAAGATTAATCCCAGCAGTGCAATATCTACCACTAAAAGAGCCATACATACCTGCTGTGTTCTGTCACCATGAATAGCAGTAGCAGGGAAACTATTCACACACAGCCAATGTTCCAGAGCATCAGCTCCCTTTTTCGTCTCCACAAAAACCAATGTAAGAGCTTGCTGAAAAATGAACACAGAATGATCAACTTAACTGCATTGTGATTCCTAATGATGATCACACCAACTTCGCAATAGCCAAGTAAAATAGAAGATGAAGCGACATGCTTGCAAACAGAGGGAGGAAAACAAACTAGCTTAAGGATCATATAACCTATCCTCATTGTTTCACAAAGAAAGATGTGAAATATTAAAACCATGACATACAAAAATCTACAGAAATCTTGATCAAAGGAGGCATGCAGAGTACCCAATAAAATGATAAACATAATTACAGCACTTGATCATCTTTCAAGGACATATGTGATACACAAAATGGTAATTGGTGACGCCAAAACAGATTTCCAATAAAAGATGCTGATCTTTTAACAGAAAAAGAATAAAAAAAACTTTTTGTTTATCTTTTCATTGGCAAAACATCAAAATTTTCCTTTCCGTTTATCTTTTCATTGGCAAACAAAATTTCAACGTGCAACTCAACTAAGTGAGATACGCCCTCCATTGCACAGATTTTAAACCTCAAAGAAATAACCAAAAATGAATAAAATAATTTAAAAATAAATAACCCTTATGCTCAACAGTAACATGTATACCCCCTCTAAATCAATTCTCGAACACCCAATTACAAGAGCACAAAAATTAGAAGTTTCCAGCTTGGTATTTGACTTGTTACTTGAAAAAAAACATTACTGCTTCAAAATAAAGTATCTCGGCAGATTCTAATTGCCAGTGTCCAAGGAGAGGTGAACAACTTATAGTTGCTATCCATCATGACAAAAAAAGTAACCCTGGCAAAAAAGCAGTTTCCACATTTAAAACTGTTTACATTGCACACATAATTGTAACTAAGCGCAATTGAAAGAGCTCAAAAATGCTTTAAATGAATGAAAAGGGTTTTAAAAAAAACCTTATTCATCTCCACCATAAACTCCCAATACTAGTGACTGCAGCATTACCTTGCCATGAACACCATTTGCCCTCTGCGCATGAAGCAGATCCATAAGATGGCTTCTCTTGTCAGACTCGTGAACATATTCAACTCTCTGGACAATCAAATCAGTACTTGACCCAACTCTTCCAACAGCCAAAAATACATAACTGGACAAGAAATCTGCAGCCAGCCGCTGCATGCAACCAAAAGAGAGTGAATGAATGATTAAAATGAATTCAGGAAAACATTGAAAGGGAAGCGACGAAATGGGAACACGCATACCACAAACAAAGAAAGCAAAACTGGGTGCCAAGAAGTCAAAAACATACACAGCATGAGAAATAACATTAAAATTATTCAAGCATAATGAAAATATGTGAATTAGGAGATGCTTTATAACCAGAGGAAGAGGAAAGAAAAACTCAATAAACTTCCATTAAACCATGCATAAAATGCAGAACCTATTTTGCTTGTAACAAAAGAAGAGTTCTTAATGAATATCTGCATATAGTCATAGAAACATGCATCCATGAGAATAATATGCAGTAAGCAAACAAATTCCAAAACAGCAGTGGACATCTAGTAAGCTTGCAAATAGAAAACAAACC
Source organism: Coffea arabica (assembly GCF_036785885.1). Lineage (NCBI taxonomy): Eukaryota > Viridiplantae > Streptophyta > Magnoliopsida > Gentianales > Rubiaceae > Coffea > Coffea arabica. The sequence goes on from NC_092310.1 coordinate 3,774,797, forward strand.
TGTATTTCTTTGGGAAAGGTAGCACTGAAAAGCATTGTTTGCCTTACACCAGGAGGAGGCATGTCCATCTGTTCCACAATTCTCCTTATTTGAGGTTCGAAACCCATATCCAACATTCGATCAGCCTCATCCAGAGCTAAGTACCTAATTAATTGTAATGAGACTCTTGCTCTTTCTAATAAATCCACCAACCGTCCTGGAGTTGCAACAAGTATATCCACACCTCTCTCAAGATCTCGAAGCTATTGAAAGTGGCAAGGAGCAAAGCATCAGAATGAAGCTCATAGCATAGGGTAAATTTCAAATTTCATGAATTTTACAACAGAATCTGTAGTCATCCAGTACAAGAAGAAAAAGATAAGGCTTTCTTCTAATAACATGCCAATGACTGAATAAACGAACAATACCTAACATTGATATAATGATTCCGAGCTGAATTATATTCGGAGTGCAACTTAGTCATAATAAACCAAAGAGTGCTCGGCATTCTTATCACAACATCTTGGAAAAACCCTCATTAGGTGGATACACCCAATACTCTCAAAGAACAAAGACCAAGTACATGAGAGTGAAACATACAGTAAAATTGTGAAACTGTTGCAGATTTGGACTTTAGTTTAGTTTTCTACTCTTGAATTCAATAGGTTATGCCTAAAAATGGTGCAAGATGCAGATGTTTTACCACCTGAATTAGTCTTGCTCTTCTTAACGTGAGGAGGGCTATGTATTCTTCACAACAGTTAGGAACTCTAAATTCATGCATTTTTTTGGTTATTTTGCTGGGTTTCAGGGATTAAATCAGTAGACAATGTCAGCAGATAGCTGCAATCTGCTTGTCAAAGAGCTTCCCTGCCTTTTGATGATGAACTCCTCCCCTTTAAACTCAATTCCCCTTAATAATTATAACAAATAAGCGGTTTATCACTAAAACAGAAAACTTAAAAGTACCAAAAGCTCAGTAAAGAAACAACAGATTTTACTGCTCTCTATTTGTGTCCATAAGGGAGAAAGAACCTAGAACAAGGAAACAAATGGCACTTCCAAAACCCATTATGTTTAATGTGTAACTGCAGTAACCCACACAAAAAGCAAACTATGCAACAGATGCAGAAGCACCAATGACTATCCATGCTTAAGACTAACATGAGCAGCATTATCTCTTTTTGGTCCCCAGGAAAGCTCAATTCTGGAGTCTAGGCAGTGTGGTGGACATAATCTTTGTTAACTTGCTGCAGCAAAGGGGAACTAGACAAACATGAAAGTAATAAGTGAGGACAGAAAAAACAGACCTGTTGGTTAATAGGCGCACCACCATAAGCAACCACCACTCTCACACCAGTTTGATATGCAAATTTTTTAGCTTCATCATGGATCTGCACATCAAGTATCAAAGTTTAGCTTCCGGTAATAGCATGCTAAACTAAAAAGAAAATTGCAAACATAACCAAGTCTCAGAACCCACTTGGCAAGAGAGCTCCCTCGTTGGAGAAAGAATAAGAGCAAGTGGAAATGCCATACGTGGCACACGTGGCGGTCTCTGCCCATGCTGCCCTCTCATTATACCACTAATTATGGGGAAGCAGAAAGCTGCAGTCTTGCCTGACCCAGTTTGTGCACAAGCCATCAAATCTCTCCCCGCTAGTGAGATTGGAATTGCATAGCGCTGAACAGGTGTAGGCTTCACATATTTGCACCTTCTAATATTTTGATTCAAGGCATCACCCAAATCAATCTCTGCAAAAGTATTCACAGGAGGAGGCACGTTTTCCCCACTGGTCTCCACTGGAATATCTTCATACGCATCAAAATTAATTCCTGTATTCTCCTGTTGAAACATTTCTTCGGTACTATCATCATCTCCAAAAGGGTTGACCTCCCGCTCCCTGCCACGGCCCCAACCACCACTTCTGGTGTTCCAACCACTACCTCCACGACCACCAACACTGGCACCACTGCTGCCGCTACCACCACCACCAAGCCTAGGACCACCCCAACGATTCCCTCCACCTTGAAAAGAGTCAACTTGGCCCCCAATACGATCATTTGCTGTAGAAACAGAGCCAGCATAAGAAGCAGCTGGAGCAGATGGCGTTGATGAAGGAGCAGGCCTATTCCTCAAATGGGGTGGCACATATGCTGACCTGCCTGAAACAGAATTACTTCCCACACCCCCATTATTTGCAGAACCAACAGCACCACCAGCAGCCGAATTCTCAGCTGCAACTGAATCAGCCCATGAAGTTGGCATAGTCAAACAATACCAAAAATGTCAATTTGCTTTTTGCTCCTTTCTAAGGATTATTGCAAATTACCCCACACCTCTTGAACCAGATTTACTCGAATCCTTGAAAATGTACTCGTTTTAGAAAATTCTTGTGTAACTTTTCGTCACCATCAAATCAAACCCCCAAATAAGTTTCCAATCATACTTTTCCTCAGCCTAACTTGAAACACCCTGATACACAATTAAAACCACAATATTCAAAAGAACAGAAAAGGTAGCATTAGTCAGTACCTTTACCGAGAACCAACTGTCCACCAAAAAACAAGATACCCAAAATTCCCTTGGCAAAAATAAAACAATGAACAAAACAATTTCCATACAAAACAAAAAGGAAAATCTAATTTTACACACAAACACGCACCGACACACATCATCACATCCATGCATGAACAAATCACATATTCTTAAACAAATTACTTTCAATCGAGCACACACACGCACAGAGAAATACACTCATACACACATATCTAAACAACAAAAAGCCATTTAAAACAAAAGAGCCAACAACCAGAAAAAAGCCAAAAAGGGTCCACGAGAAAACGAAATGCATGACCAAATCCGTTCTCGAAAGCCCAGAAAAAAAAAATAGGGCAATCAGCATATTGCAAAAAAAAAAATCTTACCTTTAAACACATCGGAATTTTCACAAAAACAAAAATACACACACAGAAATAGAGAGAGACAGAGGAAGAGAGATGTACATACAATGATAAATCAAAAGGGAAGAACAGAAGAGGAATGCAGAAACCCTAATTTCGCGATCGGAGGCTAGCTAGATAGAGAGAAAGCGAGCAAGTGGAGCGATATATATGTGAGGAAAAAATATCTCTCTAATATATATATATATGTATAGATATCTATCTATCTATCTATCTTCTCTCCTTTTGCTTTGGCTAATTTTTCTCTTTTCTTTCGCAGTACAATATTGTTGGTGGGTTATTGTTTGGTAAGTAGAGAAGAAGAAAGGAAGAGAGAAAGAAAAAAGTCTAAAAATTGCTGTTTTGTTTTTATTTATTTATTTATTTTTTCTTTGGTTTCGAATTGGTGGGTGATTTGCTCCGTACATTACGTTTTCTTTGGCTGTGTACGTTACGGCTGAAAGAGTAACTGAAGTAAGAGGCTGAGATTGGACTCATGGGTACCCTTCCTTCACTTTTTCTTTTCTTTTCTTTTCCTTTCTTTTCTGTTTTTTTGGCACAGAAAAATTTGGATGGATTCGCCTCAATCACCGACCGTCTCACAGTCACAGGATGAGTTTTTTGCTAAAATAATTTACTTTTCAAAAAATAATTCCAAAGTAATGCTTTTTCAATTTTTATTCCCTTATTAATCTAGTTATTGCCATGTAGACTCTCCATCAACGGAAAAAAATTACTTGTAAATCTTTTGTTTAGATATTACACAATTTTTCTTTATTTAGTGCCTTAAGGACATTCTGTAAACAAATTAAAAAAGGAAAGTGGATCCATAATTAGTGTTTTTAAAATTGTTGATCACCCTCCAAATTGCAATGATTTTGCCGAAGAACCTTTTTTTTTTTTTGCTGCCATTATTTCTCCTAGCTTTATTCTTGATTATTATATCATAAGTTCCTTTTTTTTCTTGTTACTTGCAATTTTATATATGGTAGTCTCCTAACTTTGAAAATTTTAAGAAATTTGCAAAAACTCAAATTGTTTGAAGTCCGAGTAAACATTTCAAGATACATAATAAACATAGTTTACGCGAACTATAAAAATTTCACTATAAGGGGAAAGAAAATTTGAAAAGAAATTCTCTTGCATATTTTGACTTATCAAAAGAGAATACATTCCAAAAATATAGGAGAGAGAAAATATAACTAAGTCAGTAATAGTATCAAAATTATCACGCTATATGAGCCAATTTAATGTGAGAAACACTAATTAACTCAATAATAGATAGAGAAATATTTTTATTTATCTTTAAGATTGTACATAAGTAGTAAAATTTGAACTATTGAAAGGTTATTAAAAATCCATTGATATGGATTGTACCTCTTAATATAAGATAGAAATGTGAATACTTTCCATACTCAAAGTCCACATGGCAACAAGTAGGTTAACAAGGGAATATATTTTGAAAGTGCATTAGTTTGGGAATAGTTTTAAAGAATGAGGTTATTTGTGGAAATAAACTCGTCACAGGATAGGCAATTTCCTTGGATCCATACATCACTTATAGGGTTTTTACAAATCGCCTATCAATATATCTCTCACATGGACATTACATACAACTTTTTGTAAAGAACTGATCTTACTTCACTTTTTCTTTTGCTATACATATAATTTTTCATAATTTTTTCTTTGAACTTTCTACTCCATTTAATTTTGGGCTACACATTTTCATTCTTTGTTTTTTTTTTGGGGGTTATAAGGGCAAGAGTTGAATTTACAATAAAAAGTGTGTTTAGATAGCTCAATTTTGCCAAATAATATTTTCTTGTATCATAAACACATTTTCCAACCTATCTTTTTATATTTCCAATAACCTTTTTATCTCACATATATTGTAATACAAAAAGTGCTACTGTAATTATTCCAAATAACATTTAAAGTCGAGATCCAAATTGGTGATGTATACGACAATTGTGTTTGATAAGATCGATGAAACTGAAACATTTAGGTCTTGTTTGGGGTTGCGGTATATTTATAAAAAGAATGTTTTTAAACACTAAAAGTACTTTTAAGGTGTATGATAATTAATTTTTCGTAACTCAAGGAACCAATTTTAGTAGCTTAAAAGCACACTTGTTAAAAGTACTTGTGTTAGATGTGCTTTTTTATAAGAAATCGCAATCACAAACGGGCCCTTAATTCAAGAAGGAGAGCTTTATAAACAATTTAAAATTCTTTCAAATTTGTTCTACATATACAATCCACACTTTTGCTTCAGTTTTTCTTCTCCACTTAATTTTCAGTTACTTTTTTTTTCATTTTGTTGTTAGACTTGCACTCTTAGGTTAACTAAGAGTTAAATTTGCAATTAGTTTGAAGTAAAATAAGAATTGGTGATATGACAATAGATGGTTGGTGACGTATACAACGGTTGAGCTGGTAATGTACACGGAAGTGAAACATTTACTTTGAGAAAGCAAACTTGTACCCAAATTTACCAACTTTCAAACTTTTGACATATACATTCCACAATTTTTCTTGGTTTTTCTGCTCTATTTAATTTTCAGTTACTCCTTTTTCATTTTCGTGTATAAGGGCAATACGCTATTATAGTATTTTATAGGGTAAAAAACAAAAAAAAAATCCTGTGGTAAATCTAATACACAGAAAAGCCCCCTATGGTTTCAAAATATACAATACGACACATCATCCTTTGAACTAAATTGTAAAGGTGACGGAATCCGTTAAATTTAACGGAAATAACTTATTGGAACCTAAAAAAAAAAATTTATACCTAATTTTTATCAAATATACATATTCTACCCCTTAACCCTCAATTCTCTCTATTTAAAGAATAAAACAAATGATTTTTTTGAGCTATTTTTTGCTTAATTATATCAGGGCATTTTGGTCATTTCGTCCATTTTCGTTAAGTTTAACGGATTCCGTCACCTTTACAATTTAGTTCAAAGTATGAGGGGTCGTGTTGTATATTTTGAAACCATGGGAGATTTTTCTGTGTATTAGGTTTATTATAAGGGTTTTTTTTGTTTTTACCCTATTTTATATCAAAAGCTAAATATACGTCACATTTAAAGTCGGGATAAGAGTTAATGATATGGCAATAGGTGATTAGTGACATGTACAACAATATTTAGATTGGTATTATGGACAGAGCAAAAACATTTGCCTTAAGAAGGTGAGCTTCATATATAATTTTAAAAACTCAATGATTTTCAAAAGAAATTCTTGAGGGAACAAAAACCCTCATCGCCCCTTAATCTTGCTCTTAATTACTGTATTTATTACTTATATCAATTAGATTTTTGTATGCCAGTAATGTGAGGATGTAATGTTAGTGAAAGATTAGATTAGGGTGAGTTAAGTTTATAAGTTGAAGGAAAAAAAGGATCTTTGAAATGTAGGATGCATAGTTTATAAAGTACTACCTATAAATTTTCATTCATTATAAACTTTAATAGCATGGGCATCAATAAAACTGGGAGGCAATTAAACAATGAATTTGTCAAGATTCATTATGTGAAAAATTGACAGCTTATTGACCAAAAAGCTTGTCAGTTGATGCTTAGATTTATTCATGACATGGTCCTACTTCAAATTAAACACATGTTGCAAGTTAATATGAGACTCATTTATTCAATGAAGTAATTCAATGAAGCAGAGAAAAATATTGGGCGCTTTTAAGTGATGTGGCAATTAATTTTGATCCCACGTATTGATACTTCAAGCTAATCGGTCCATGTTGCGTACTTAAATGAAAGGGTTAGTTGCTAAACACCTATAAACCTCCAACCATTGATTTTTTTCACAATTTACTTGTTGCTGATGGAATTTAGTGTGCAAAAAGTCATTATGTGCCTAGATTTAGGTTTGTGACCAAAATACCTTTCTTTCTCTGGATTTCCTTCTTACACCAATTAATATACCTACATTCCACGCAACTTATCATGTATATACATATACTAACAATTACTATTTTCTCTTGCATTTATACATTTTTGCTGGTTAATCTTATATTTCTAAAATTCTAACACCTTAGACCGTAAATATATATATATATATTTGTTTGTGTGTGTGTGTTTGCGTGCTTATATATGTTTGTGTGTGCTCTTCTATTTTGTGCCCTAAGACCACATCATTAGAGGTGGATCCTAGTGTTTGTTGTTCGAACAAATTTACAATATTTTCACCGAAGTTTCTTGAATGTAGTGGGTGTATTTTGTATGCTTATCCTATTCCCTAAAGGCACAAATATATATATATATATCATACACACACACATATATACACATATATACATATATATGTGTGTATATATGCATGTATGTATAGGCTTCTTCTTTATCTATCCAACCTATCTATCTTCCACGCAAATATATAAGAAAAAAAACCTTGATAATGTATAGATGAAGGATATTTGACCATTTAATTAAATCCAATGGTATTAATTACTTTTTGAAACTACCCCGGTGACAAGTTGGTTAGATTATATTGAGAAAAAATGGCACTTCAAGAGTCTATAGTGCTAAAATTGATAATTTGAGGCACTTTGCGACTAAAGAAAATTTTAGAGAGTGATTTGCAATTATACTTAATTAAATACTCTGGAATAAGGTTCAATTTGGAGGTATTAAGTGCTTATTCTATTATATTTATTTGACAAAATTTCCTTGTCTTTGAATTCACTAAGAGCCACTTCATTTCTATACAAAATTTTGAATGAAAGTTTGATCACTTAATTTGCGGAATGTTTGAAGTAATGTAATAATATTCTTTCAAAATTATTGTACATACCTACAATCTTTCACACACAGTCTCTTTATTACATACACACACTTTCAGCCATACACACACACACTCTCTCTCTCTCTCTCTCTCTCCCTCACACACATACATACTTTATCTCTTTCTCTCACAAACATACACACTTTCTCTCTCTTAGACACACACAACTCTTCTCTCTCTCTCTCTCACATGTTTTCATACATATACATATATTCTTTCACATGCACACATATTTTCTCTCACTCTCTCACACACACTTACACTTTCTTTCTGTTTCTCTCACACACACGTACGTACACAAATATACATTTTTTTAGCATTCTTTATTTAAACATAGTTGCTTATTATACATATACACATGCATTTTTTTTTTATCTCAAACACACATTTGCATACAAAAATACTCAGAAATCTGCTTTTCGTATTGGAATTTCAGTTTAACAATATTAATAAGTGTTACTTAAAAACTAATCTAATAAAATAGTAAAACAATGTTATTGGTATTAAGCTATATAATATACATATAATAAAATTTTATACTTCAAATTTAGCAGGTCATCGAACAGGTTAGGCTTAATGAATTCAGATAATTTAGATTTCAAAATTTAAATTTAAATTTCAAATTTCAAATTTCGGTTTTATCAAACATTTCCTTAGTACATGGTCTTTTGATTCATACACGAAGTTTCAAATAGAAAATAGCTCGTATGAATTGTGATCACATGAAGTTGCAATCATGTGGTGTATTACTATCGCCCTATTGATAAATAGAAAAAATTGCATTTTCTTTACATAGTTGCCATTTGTTGGGCTCTTTTTCAATAACTTTTTCCAAAAGAAAAGTGATAGTAATGATATAGGATACTTATTAGCGGCGAAGTTAGCACCCATTGAACCAGAAGGGGGGGAAATTGTCAACTACAAATTTTGGTGAATAGTTAAGATTCAGATTTACTACGTAAGATACCTCGTATGATTAGCATGAAATGATGCTTGTCATTCAATCTAAGAAACATTGAAACATTCTCTCTTTTTTTTTGGGCAACAAAGTGATAATTAGGTTTAGTTTAGAATAAACAAATAATTTCTTGAAAAGTAATTATTGCAAACTTCATACACAGGGAAGAAAATTTTATAAATTTTAAGAAGGTGATGCATGTAGAAGTGTGAAATTTATAAAATTTTTAAGGTGCCAATAGGGATAACTCTGCAAAATTTTGGAATGAAGGAGGCAATAGTGTGCTTTTACAAAATTTAGGGTATGCAAATAAGGTGAAAAATTAAAAATATTAGAAATCTTTAAGCCTTTTATATAATTTTTAAAACTTAAGGGTGGGGGAAGGGAATTGCCTACCCTCAAGTGAGTGGAGGAGCCAGGATCTTTTCCGAGGGTGCAATAATATTAATTTAGATTTATAAGGCGTTGGCTTGTACATTGCTAGAGCAACTAAATATTCATTATAATAAATCAAAGCTCGTTTGAGATTTCCATTTGGCAAATAAGTTTTTTCTGTGTTTGTCTAAAATTTTACTATATCTTACTGTAGAAGTTATAGGAAAATTTTTTTGGATATTTTGAAATGTATAATTTAAAAATTTTGAGAAGTTTTTTGAAATTACTGTAGCTAAAGTTTTTTAAAAGCTTATAGAAGACAAACTTGGACAAAAATTTGTTTGCCAAATAGGCCCAGTATTTTTTAGATCATCTAATGATAAGAAAAATTATGCATAAGAATATAAGATATATATTTTGATTAACATATACAATAGGCAAATAATTTGTATATAATTCAAGGAAGGGCTCTTAAGGACTTCCCTGTTGTCAGGTTCAGGATTCGAATTTTATGGTTGACAGTTGGTGGTGGAAACTGGAAAGCATATAGGGAGGGGAATGGTTTAAAAAATAAAAAATAATCTATACACAATTGAATTGTCAAATGGATATTTGGTTGGCTTGTAATTCATATAAAAAGGACATGTAGGAAAAGTTAAATATTACATAAATAAAATTTGCTTACTGAATAAGGTAAATTACATTTAATAGAAAAGGAAAAAAAAATAGCATCATGTAATATATTTTAGTTCAAGATTCACCATTATGGAAATAGTGGGGACAATTGCAAAAAGTTTCAAAACTTTTGGGGGGCAATGGTGGGTCTAAATAGAATGTTATCAAAATTTAGGGGAAGTAGGACAATACCAAAATTTCTAAAATTTTATAGACTATTTTAAAGTTTCAGAAAAATTGAGGGGGTGCAAGGCTTAACGTGGCTCCGTCACTCTCAACTGTTGAAACTTACGGTGCCACATGAAAGTTGAAACTGGGAGAAAATGAAAAACTCGTAGAAAGGACGAAAGAAAGTTGAATACTACACTGAAAAATGATGAAGATAAGGACAGCGTAGACAATCTATTTATTCTAGCCCTTTTCAAAAATTTCTGAAGAAAAAAAATACAAATAAGATATCGATTAAACGACGCAAACACAATGCAATACCAAGTTAAATACTACAATTTCTTTGCATTAATTACCATCATTATGGTGCCTGTTGAATTAATATTCTAGAAATTAAATATGTCAAATTTACATTTCACTAAAATTAAGAAGTAAGACTTTTAACTTTTGTGTCCCCTCCATAGCGTATTCATTTACGAGTAACTTCATAAATATCAACTTATGTTAAACAGAAAAAAAAAAATTAAGACAAGTCCATTTATTGCTATCCAATGGATTAAATTTCATGACTATCCATTTATTGTAGGCCTGTTAATCAGGCCATCTAGTCAAACTTTAACAAGTTCAGATTCGACTTATATAGTTAGTACCATTTTCTGGTTTTGAGTTATGTGTTTCGAATTGATAAATATGAAACTCGTACTTGGATTACAAAATATTCTGTGAGCCTAATTCGAGCTTGGTTCAATCTCACTTATTGCTCCTTAGTTTCTTTAATATAAGCACTATAACTATTAAACTCTAAAACTAATTTAACATCCATAAGATCAGAACATTAAAACTATGCAGAATCAATAACAGTTTATTAAAAAGTATATAAACCAAGAATTTTTCAACAATAGTTTATCCAATTAGTTCAAAGTAGATGGAAAATAATAATAAAATATGATCAATGGTCAATAAATCTTCAAAAGTTCTCAATTTGCTCATACTAAGATTTATTCCTTTGAATCTTTTGGCATAATTTTGTATATTTAATATTTCTTATGTATATTAATATATTTTGACGCATAAATCATAGGCATAAAATATTAATATTATATATCTAGAGATATAATTATATATATCAAAATATAAATTTATTATATATAATTATATATGTAGATGCAGATCAAATGGCTAAGTTTTTGGACCTAATATTTATATTCAAACTCAATCCAGTTTAATAAAAGGTTAGCTTCATTGAACTTTTTTGGGCCTAATAGATTGAGATCGGGTTTGCCCGAGTCCAGTAACGGTCCTAATTTATTACTTGTTGTATCTCTACATGTGGGTTATGAGTATTGATGGAGCCACCTTTGGTCAGAGATGTCATGTGCCCTCCTCACTGGCTGAAGGAAAGCTCCAATTCTAGTTATTGAATTTTTTTTTAATAAAAATTATGTTTATCTTGCTAATTTATTAATATGTCCGAGTCATCAGATAAAAATTCTAATTCTAGTTATATAAATTCTTCAAAAATTTATTTTACGTTGTTAATTTATTAATGTGCCTACACTCATGAAAGAAAAATGTAGATTAAATTTCAAGCATAGGAAAGTATAAAAGATATAATTTTTTTGCCAGAATAATTCGCAGAAATTCAGTGTAAATATGTAATTATGAGTAATTTGATAATTATTTTTAATAAAAGAAACAATTGATGTACATAATGCTTCACCTTAATGATGATTACATATATTGAAGAAATTTTTAAGGAATTCAGTTTATTGGTAAGTTTGTCTAGCTATATACAAAATTATACCATTTGCAATGACTTTTCCCATACATATTATTTGTCCCATAATTTCTACAGAACAGAAAACAAAAATAACCTTGTTCTTAGACGTCACCATACCCTATGAGTTGTGGAACCTGGGACTCAAGCTGTTGCCGTCTCTAAATGATTTTGCTCAATTCAACAGAGCGTAAGTCAATATATTATGAGTATAAGTCACTTTGAATCCAATACAAATGCGAACAAAATTTTGTAAGATCCACGCATAACTATGATATATATATATATATATATATATATATATATATATATATATATATATATATATATATCACCTAATCGGAACCTACCAATTGTTTTTTTTAGGGATAATTTCACAAACCTCCCCTGAGGTTTCTTACAATTACAAAGAGCTCTTCTTAGGTTTTAAAAATTACATATACCTCCTTTACTTTTACTGTTTTGTAACAATGTAGGTCTAAGAATTTAGATTTTTTTTCAAAAATCCTAAATTGCCATTTTGTATGAAACTAAGAAAGAAAAATATAGTATACTCAATTATTTTCTTTCATACTTTGCATAAATCAACAAAGCCAAATCCCTAACAACCATCCAAGCATAAATTCTAAAATCAAGTAACCATCCAAAAGATCTCAAATTGCATATATAATAATACTTGCCACGATAAAAAAAAAAAACACATACACACACACATACACAAAAACTCATTGACAACCAATTTTATACCCCCAAATTAAATATCAATGCTCAAATACTTATTCAATATAAGTTAATTTGACCTAAAACCACCATTACAATTCTCATATGGCCTTAAAAATATTAATATCTCAAAAGTTGAGAATAAATTCTACCTCCACAACAAAATCATAATAAAAATTTCTAATCCAATAAAAGAAATCATTATGTAATTATTGACATTTTAAAAAAGTTTTTCTTAATAATAAACAAATATGACAAATTCCACATCTTTAGTTTTTTTTCCTATTTCAATCATCAATTTCATTATTTATTTCTCTATCACTGCGAATCTCTTCATTCTCTTCTTGTTTGACACATAATCTACTCCTTTTGTAGATTTTGTTATTTCAATTTGCTAATATTCATAAAATTGAAGATAATAAAAAGAGATTATATTAACTAAAAAATAGACAATAGACAGAAAAATAATTTTTTTTGGGTTTTGTAAATTTATTGCCATAAATTTAAAATTGTCTACTAAGTGGAAGGCATTATAGGCATTTTACAATGTCAAGGAAGGTAAGTGTAATTTCTTAAACCTAAGGGGAGTCGAGTGCAATTGTCAGAAACCTCAAGGGAGGTTTCTGAAATTATCCCTTTTTTTTAACATTGATGCTTGCAATTGTCCATGCCCTAATTCCGAGTTATAAACAGATTTTTATATATTCTTTCATGAGTACGTCCTTACTGTTCTAGCTCATTTATTAGGCAGACTGCAATTGAATGCATAATTAGTAAAACACAGGACGGGTATAATATTAGATATTCTATGAATGCATATTATGCGATTTTTTTTTTCAAAAGTACGATGAAAAGTTTGACATAAAATTACGTGTTCAGCAAAATTATGTCTATAAATTCGAACGTGAATAATACAAATATATTTAAAACTTATGAAACTAAAAATATGGATAAATATATTATAGATTTCAAAGACTAGGCTACATTTATAGTAATTTTAAACTCATTTTATGTATGAGATATTAAATTTATTAAAAAATTATCACCTTATTATTTAAATATGTATACATCTACCATTTTTATGATATATATTGCTCTTATTTTTTCATATAACTCAAAAGTTTTGTTATTATCCTTATTCTTTGAAAAATTGAAGTATAATTCATAAAGTATAATACGGTAAAAGTTTATTACGTGTTTTATATAGTCAATTGAAAAGTATGAATGTTTTTAAAGTATTTTTGCAATATATGAAATACAAAAGTTTTTTGGAATGATACGTATGAACATATATTACATGGGTATAATACGAGTATTTACTAAGTATGGTTGAATGAACCTACATTGCACTGTTATTAGCCGGAAATGAAATATACATTCTTCTGATTTCTTTCCCATTAAAACCCCCGTTGGATTCAATCATTCTAGCAACAGATTCCGCTCTTAGGAAAAAACCTCATTAGCCCTTACCAATAAGATAGACAGAAGATCACAGCATTGATTGCTGTTCATCATCTAGACACTATTGACAATAATTATGCTGACACTAGAACAATAATGAGGCAGCCTTCTTTCAATCCATTTCTAATATAAAATGCTTTCCCCTTCTCATACATAACTCTTAGTATTTGAGACCAGATTGAAATATTTTTCTGTAGCCTCCTCTTCTCAATTCAAAGTATGCCCTTTTGATCTTCTAAAGAGAGTTGCAACTATTAACTTTTATGTTGTTAACAATAGGGAATATGGATTGTAAACCTCTTTCTTTGTTCATTTCATTTGTGAAGTTGTCCTGGTTTGATCTTTACATGAGTATCACTTTGTTTTTCCTCGTTAATCTCTGGTTAGTTTAGTACATATCGATATTGGGATTTGCAGAATTAATTCTAATTCCTTGTTGATATTATTTATTGACAAAAAACATTAAGTTTAAACATGAATGTTTATCAATTCATTCTCTCTCTCTCTCTCTCTCTATATATATATATATATATATATATATATATATATATATATATATATATATATATAACCACATTGAATTTGTTTTTCTATATGCTCTTTCAGGTGATATGGATATTTAATCAAATTAAAGAAGGATCCAAATATCAAACCATGGTATATTTGAGCTTTTTCCAGATTGTTTGGATAATTGTACTTGTGAACTTCCCAACAGGCACAATTGGAGACAAAGTTAATATTGGAGTTTCTTACCCAAGATTTCCACCGGACGTACCTTCCCTACCACAGGAAATTGTCGACCTTTACAAAAAGTATGGCATAGGCAAAATCAGAATCCCTCCAATTCCAGATGTTTTAGAGGCACTGAGAGGCAGCGATATTGATGTTGCTTTGGGGATCCCAAATGAGGATGTAGAGACGATGGCAACCAACTTCGATTTCGCAACATTCTGGTATACACAATTCATTGAACCATACGTCCATGATGTTAAGTTCACATTCATGACCGTTGGAAACGAGGCAATCCCTGGAGAAAGAGGAAGCTTTGTGTCTCCTGCGATGAGAAATCTTCAAACTGTTCTGGATAACAATGGAGTAGGAAGTAGTATGCATGTGACCACCGCAGTTAGCACAAATGTCTTGGACTTTACAATACCACCATCGGCTGCAGAATTCACGATCGAGGCCCTGAATGAAGGGCTTGATAAAGTTGTTGAGTTCTTGCAATATGTTGCCTCGAATGTCCTGATGGTCAATGTGTACCCTTACAACGACTATGCAGCCGATCCAGCCAACATTCGCCTGGATTTTGCTCAGTTCACAGCAAACGAGGCAGTGATAGTAGATGATACCTTGAACTATACAAACCTGTTTGATGCAACCCTGGATGCATTCTTCTGGGCACTGGAAAGGGCAAACGGATCCGATGTACGTTTGGCGGTGGCCGAGACAGGTTGGCCTACTGCTGGGAATGGAAACGTTACAACTACAGCTCTTGCATCTACATACAACAACAATCTTGTGAAACACGTGGTGAACTACAATGGTACGCCCAAGAAGCCTGGGCAGGGTGGCTTGGATGCTTTCATTTTTAGCCTGTTTGATGAAAATACAGACCCTGATGAGGATAGACGAAACTTTGGAATCTTCAATTCTAACCTGGAACCTGCTTATCCGTTATTTAGTGCAAATGGGAATAAGCATTTTTAAAGTTGCACAAAGAGTAGGAAGGACAAGGAATGTATGTAGTCATGAAAAACGAATTATAATCTGGATGCAATGTATCATACTATAAATTCTACGAGTTGTTTCTCACTGTTGCTTTTTCTTGTTCTACTGCATCATGGTTCTTCCAACAAAATTTTGGTAATGGGGAAATTTTGGAGTGCTTAAAATGGATTACCGGAAATTGAAGCTAAAATCAGGAGTACGAGAAATCCTTGCCTGCTTGAAGTTTAAGCCACTATGAGCAGAGGATCCATCCTCTAACAAAGGCCAGCCCTTAATTGACTATGACCTTAGACTGGTGAGGCGCGTCATCGCTGCCAATGTTGAAGCTTTTCACAACCTGAGTTTCCAAACCAATCTGGGAAAGCTTCTAATTCCATAGTAATTTAAACTAAATTCTATGAGGCCGGTGAGGTCTTGGAGCTGCACTGACAGCAAAGCGATTAAAATTAATAGGCACGGACAGCAAAGCGCTATTTTGACATTTTTTCGATCTGGTCCAACTCTACTAGTTAATAGGTATCAAATATGCTTTAAACTAATTGACTCTCATGGACTACACTTTCTTTCTTAAAAAAAAAAAAAAAAACCTAAAAGAGGTGGTATGGAATTCAAGAAGCGGGAAGAGAGAATGTGAGACTTGAATCCAAAACCTCTAAATCTTGAGCCTTAATCTTAATTATTAGACCAAAATTAGCTATATTGAACTCTCCTCTATTTAGGGATGGTAATTCTTGATCCGATCCAAAAACATGAGTCGAGTCTATCATAAAATTAATGGATATGGTTTTACTTTTCACAGGTTTGGATCAAATTTAGGTTGGATCTGAATAACCAGTCAAGCAAACAAATCCAAATAAGGTCAATCATCCGTTGATTCGTTTGACCCATTTGACTCGTTTAATGCGTGACTTTATAATTTAGTAAATAAATTGGGGCTATAAAATAAATTAAAAAACTAATCTAGGCTATCAATTAATATTACTACAATGCAATCATGAATGTTATGCGAAAACAATAGATTTTATTTGTAAAAGTGTCATAGTTTTGTTTTTTGTTCATATTTTTTGTGTTAAAAAAAAAGGAAAACCAAAAAAGCACTACAAGCAACATATACGAAATTCAAGATTGAGCTGCAATTTTCCATATTTTATGGAAACTTCATTATAGAAAAGTCCACCATACTACCAAGATGAGAAGCTCAAAAAAGAAAAAAGAAAGTTAGGCAAATAGGTTATTCAAATCGAGTTTAATTTTGTGGATTGTGTTCGAGTGGACGTGTTATTCAAGATACTTGATTAGAGCACACAAATTTTTTGTGAAGAAGTGGTCTGTCATCATCAACTGAGTCAATTTGTACTGGTGGTGACAAAGATAATGAATTTTTAAAAAAATTTTAACAAGACATGATGAACCGTTGCCGATTGAACGGTAAAACCCGAAATCAACTACTTCGTCGGGTCACTCAGTTATCGGAATTTTGAAAACGAACATACCAATTTGAGAATTCCTTTCAGTTGGTTAGAAATTCTAAGAAAACAGTCAAGACTGGGCTTTAAAACCTTAAAAGTATTTGGTTCGGATAACATTAATTGTGGTAGTATGTATAGTCACATGATAAATTAAGTATAATTAAAATATATTAACAAGTGCTCACAAATGCATGTTAAAATAATGCTATATCCGCATAGAGGATACAGGTGCTTTCCTATTAAAAACCAGGGATAAAAGGGCTTTCCAATTTTAAGAAAAAGGGAAAAAAAAGGTGATAGTATCCCCATCTATATGAGCTTAACATCGAATTATATATATATATATGAATAAATCTTATATACACTGACATCCAAGATATAATATATATATATATATATATATATATATATATCTTGGATGAAATTTCTAGTACGGACAATAGATACACTAACCGTTTTAGATGCATAGCAAATATATAAAATTTTGAGTACCTAATATCATGCATTCAGACCTGCTAATGTGCACAATGTTAGTTTAGGAAAGATTAATAATTTTTTTTTGTTACATATGGTTTTTTTGGCAGTTCAATTTCTGTATTGATGAGACTTCATGATATGTTCAATTTTTTTAAATATATTTTTCGTAAGTGCGTGTCTCACGTATGAGAGGCTATAATTAGATTTTTACATTTTTTCATGACAATTTGCTTTTGTTTTACATTGAATTCCATTCTGGTAACAGATGACACTCTGAGAGAAATCCTCCAAAATTCGTTACTACTTACCAAAAAAAAAAAAAACAAAAGAAAGAACATCATAGAATCGATTGCAGTGTATTTTTTTGGTGTTTGTATAAAATTTTACTGTAATTTACTATAAACTTTGTAGAAAATACTCTTGTATTTAGGTTTTAGAGATATTAAAATTTTTTCTCTTTTTTTCCTTTTCTTTTTCTTTGATTTTTTCACCTTTCTTTTCTCTTCTCTTCTTTCTTTTCTACACCTTAACTCCTCCCATCCTCTCCATTGTCACCACAGCCTACTGTCGCGCCCCATTTTTTGAATAAATAAATGAATGGTTTAATAAATGTATTTTGTGATTGGAAAATGAATCGTGATTTAAAAGAAAAATGGGTCTAAATGGGATTTTGAGAATGCGACGATTTGACCCAAAATTATAGTTTAAAAAGGGTTTTTAAAACTAAATACGGAGTCGCCACTTGATAATGAATTAAGGTGTACCAAGTCACCTAAAAATGTATTTTTAAAGAAAAATAGGAAAGAGTAGTGAGAAACCCTTTTTAAACGACTCATAGTCTACGTAAACCAAGAAAAAAGGTTCGGGAGTCACATTTGACAAAGGGGAAGGCAAGGATACAATCCAAGGCACCCCTTTGACCTAGCCAAGGCTAGTTGCGTGATTTAATCAAAAGATTTTCTTGTTTTAACCAAAGAATTTATTACATTTGGATGTGCTACATGAAATGCAAAACTCTAGATTCTAAGATGTCTCTTGTAAGGTTTTTGGTCCCAACCACATGAATTGTGGCGGCCAATGAAAGAAAACCTTATAGAGGTCGATTAATGCAAATGATGATTCAAGTGCAAGTGTGCAAGTGTAAAAAAGGGTGCATGTGTGCAATTGTATGGAAATCCGAGTGTTTGTGTGCAAATGTATGAAATATAGTGATAAGTGTATATAGATCGTAATTAAGTGCAATTTTGTGAAGTAGAAACCAAAATTGAACAATAAGGAAAGGAAAAGTAATGAGGAAATGTGAATTGAAAAAGTGAGTAAGTGAAAAATTGAGAATGAATGAACCTAAAGGAATGCATCAGGTCGGGTATGGAAATGACTCCTAACTTTTTCGACTTTGATTTTCCCTTTGATTAGAAGGCAAAACTAGCGTGCTAAGGCTATCGAGTAGCCACACTCGCTCGTTTTCCTTATCGGAAGGGGACACTCAAGCAAAATGAACCCTATAGCTAGTATGGGATGCAAAACCCTAAAAATGGAGGGAAAAGGGGTTTGAGAGGCATGCCCAATGATAAAACTAAAGAAAGTTGCATGATATGTGGTGAACAAGCAAATGATGCACTAATGAAAAGAAAGGAAAAAGCCTATTGGGTCTAGCGTTGGACTAGCCCATTCTATGAATTCCGACTAGCGTTGGACTAGTGGAAACGATGAAAGAAGCCACAACTAGCGTTGGACTAGTGTGGTGACGTACATTCATCCATTCCATTCATCCACACTATGGAAAGCAAGTAGACATACCAAATACTCATAAACACGTAGCACGTAACATTTAGCATGCTCGACTAGATGCAAGGCCCTAATAAAGCAAGTAACAAGTAACACATAGGCATGCAACTAAGCTAATGAACTTATTACATTCACTAACTAAAACAAAAGGGGAAAGAGAAAATGGATCAAATTGCTCGCCACAGCCCTATCTATTACAAGCCAAGAGGTGTACACATACCCCATTTAAAAGAATAATTTAATAAAAGCAAGAATGAATGAAATAATGGAACTAAAGAATGGTAATGAAAGCAAATTAGGCATGCGATTCACACTTAGCACATTGGATCACATAGGAGAGACAAAAGGGATAAAAGAAATTATACCTCCCTTGAAATGAAGCTCTAATGGAGTGAAATCAACTTATTTACCCTCCAAAATAAAAGAAATGGTCAAGGTACCAATTTATTTGAGAAAATTAAAGAAAATAGGCAAACACAAGCTCACTTGGTCATAAAGCCCCTAAATTCATGTATGACGTGCAATTTAAACAAAGCATGGTAACTAATTGAAGCAAACAAACAATGAAAAGTGGTAAAGTTTGAGCTGCCAAGGACCAAATTGAAGAGATTATTCAATTGCTTGGGTTATAGTGGCATAAGGAGAAACCTAAGGGGTCAAAGTGCAATTCTTGGACATTTACATGCATGCATACGTAGGAAACAAAATTTCTGCAATGAACATCTTCTTGATATTAAAACAAACGCTGGCTGCAATTTCCATCTTATGCACAAATTCTAAGCAGCTTTGACTAACCCTTTCACCTATCCAAACTTTGGATGAAGCAACAAAACGAACAAGTTCCACATCTAACAATCAAAACATGGAAGGAAATTATGCAAAAGCTTATGAAACATTGATGCAAGATGAAAGAAGATTGCTACAATTTAGGAGCTTTGGCAAAGGGTGTGACCTTTCGGCAACAAAACTAGTTGTGATTCTCATTTTCAAACACAGGTCTCAAGTGTGCCGAACATAAGGCATGCTGCATTTTAGTTTCCTAACTCAATTTTTTCCAGTTTTTGACACATGATTTTGATTGAATACTCCCAACTCCAGGTTCACATCTTTACACTAAGCAATTAACTAACCAACCAAGCCAATCAAGATCAACAAAAATCAGATGGAAAGCCACGCCCAAAAAAATCTAGAACATATGTGCGCAAGACTGGTTCAATGGTTAATTTCAGCAAGCACTTGGTCCTAATTTAAAGCTTTCAAGCCTCCCCAAGCACACACGTATATTGCATCTTCAACTCCAACCAACCATATAACTCACATGCGTTAAACCAAAGAGGAAAATCAAATCATTTCAGAAGGCTTAGATACCCAGAAATTATCAATCAAAAATGAAAATCTGTTTGCTGTTCAACTGTGAGACAGACTTCAGATTCAAAGTACTTCAGAAATAATTCATGTTCATGCTAAAATTTGACTCAAACAAACCAGAAAACAATGCCAATGAGCCAGAGTTTTAAATGAGGACAGGTAAGTTCACGGCCAACCTTCATACAAAATCAGTTAACGGCCAACCTTAGATTGCCGCAAGACTCTTCATTCATTTTTTTTAATCTTCAACCCAAATCACAAATCTTTACCATTATTGAACCACATCCCAACAATCAACATCATGAATTTTTAGGCTTCTAACAAGAAAACAATATGCAACACTTCCACATGTAAAAATCTATTCCAGAAATTCCAACTCTTCGGCCCCTTTAGCGTTAGAACAAAATGAAGAACTAGCCCAAGACAAAACAGGCATGATCGATAACTACCCAAACAAAACTGATTCTCACGACAAACAAACTCCAAAATCTTCAATCTCAACCTCCGACAACAAACCCAGAATGTCAATATAAACTCATCATATCAAAACAATGTCCAAACCTGCAACTCTCTACCGTGAAACTTGCGGACCAAAACTGAAAATTTATGAAGTCTAATGGAAAAGGAAAAACATACAAACTGCTGAGCTTGTTGGGAGATATGAAGCCAGAAAAGGATTACCTTTGTAGCCTATGAAGTTGAGATGTAGGAATCCAAATTTTGGGAGCTCAGAGTCTTCTGTCGTTCGCTGGAAAAATGCAGGCTGGAAGGTCGAATTTTTTGCTGCTCTTCACCTCCTTGCCCGTCGATTTCTGCCGCTTTTGCCTTTGTTGAGTTTCTATCAATTTCCTCTAGATTCAATCACCACTCCCATCCTATGTTCTCTCCCTTCTCACCTCTATCTCAGCCCATATTTCTCCCTCCCCTTTCTGTTCAGTCGTCACTCTTTTTTTTTCTTCTTTTGCCGTTTCTTTTGCTCTTTTTGTTCCGTCAATCTCTTCTCACCATCTCGGTTTTTCCTTAGCCGTTCCTAGCTGTTTTTTTTTTCCTTGTGTTTTCCTTTTGCCGTCCAACTCCCTCTTTGATTTTTCAGCCGTTCTTTTCTACCCTTCCCCTTGCGGCTGTCCCTTTGGCTTTTATATGGGCAGCCTCCAACCCTAAAACTCCAGGATCTTCTGCTATATTTGCAACTAAGGATCTCCCCAAAGTTCACTTGCAAGCTGCGTTTTTGCAGCAGCTTGCATGCTGAGCGTTAGTTTTAGTTTTTTTTTTAAACTTAATAAATACAGAATATAAATAATAATAATAATAATAACAAAATGACAAAATCATGTAACAATAATAAAAATGAAAACAAATAAATAAATAAATAAAAACAACAAAAATGTCCATTTTTCAAATTTTCTCCATTTTTCCCCTTTTTCCTTTTTTCTTTTCTTTTCTCAAAATAACTTAATAAAAATAACTAAAGTGCCAAAAGATTGAATTTGAACGTATTTTTGTGACCAATTTTCCCTTTTTCTCTTTTTTCATGATTTTTCCATTGTTTTCTTTTTCTTTTGAGAAATTCCATCCTAAAAGTTTAAAATAAAATAATGACATGAAAACTAAAAAAAACTAAAAATGAATAAAACAAACATGACAAAAACAAAAACTAAGAAACAAAGAGTAAATGAACTTGAGCTAAAATTTGGTGTCTACACCTACTGTCAGCCACTGTTGACTGAAATACTATCCTCTTTTTTTCTTCTCTCTCTCCCTCCCTCCTTCTCTCCTTCTCTCATCCTTTCCCCCTTCTCTAGCTATCCCTTCTCTCTCCTCTACATCACCTTGCACTCCTAGCTCTCCCTTTCTCTTGTCCCCGCAACTTTTGATCATGCGATCGTCTCAAGCTGCATGACCGAAGGTCAAAGGAACTAAGGGTGGCAATCAGGTCAAGTCGCAAGTTGGCCAGTTGTGTTAAGATTTAGTATCCTAAATAACATGTCAACTTGACTGCGATTTGAAAAATTAAATTTGCCAACTTTCTTGGCCTGAAACCTTCTCGTTAATTTTGTGAGTTATTTGAACTGGACCTAAACAACCTATTTGATTAACTTTCTTTCTTTTTTCTTTGGCACTTTTGCCTTGAGAGAATGGTAGACTTTTCTACAATGGAGTTTCCATAAGGATAGACAGCCCAATCCTAGATTTTGTATATAGTGGTTGTGGTAATTTTTGGATTTTCCTTTTTGTACAAGAAAAAGATCATGAATAAAAACAAAATTATGACATTTTCACAAATAAAATATCTTATTTTTGCATAATATCCATGATTCCATC
This sequence comes from Coffea arabica, assembly GCF_036785885.1. Classification (NCBI taxonomy): domain Eukaryota; kingdom Viridiplantae; phylum Streptophyta; class Magnoliopsida; order Gentianales; family Rubiaceae; genus Coffea; species Coffea arabica. The sequence goes on from NC_092310.1 coordinate 3,797,811, forward strand.
CTCAAATACTAATTTATAGCATTGGCTAGTTTTCTTTTGATTTATTTCATACCTCCAATTTATTTATTGATTATAAACTTACACATCATACAAGTCAAATGGGTCAACCTCTATTTGACCTGATTTGGATATTTTTGTGCTGCTAGTTATTCAGGTTTGACTTGATTTTTATCAGATCTCATGAAAAGTGAATCCATACCCGCTAATTTTGTATTAAATTTGAGTCATATTTTTGGGTTATGTCGAGAATTGTCACTCCTAATAGGGACAGAGAGGGGTGCAGGAGAGAGGGGAGAGGAGATTATTGAGGAAGGGGTAAGGAGGAGAAGAGGGAGGAGAGAAGAGGAGAGGAAAGGAAAGGAGGAGGGGAAAGCGGAAGGAGAAGAGGGAGGGAAAGAAAAGAAAGAAAGGCACTAGTATTGGCATTGCGGAGGTGTTGACTAGCGATGGTGGAGTGAGGTGGGGAGGAGAAACAGAAAGAAGAAATGTAAGAAAGAAAAAAAAATTCGAATATTTTTGGTTATTTTAGAGTGTGTATTTTAAAATTTTGAAGTGTTTTTAAAGTTGCAGAAAAATTTCGCCATAAACAAACATGCTAAAAAATTACTTCTAAATGTGGTCAGGGTTTTAGTGGTTGAAAATTGGGGGGGGGGAGTTGTCATGTGCTTTTTTCTTTTTTTTTGAATACAAAGGAGAGGCCACTGCCTTCTAACATGGTATTAAACGTGGGGTTGTGACCACAATCATATCTGCTCCTAGTAACTCCCTTAGTCCTTCCGGTGGCTCTTCTAATCTTCCACCTGTTGACTGTAAACTGATTGCTTCCTTGGCTAGCCAGTCTGCACATCGATTTCCTTCCCTCCAGATATGTTGCAGCTTGCAAGACCAATCTCTGCTCTTCATGCTCCTAATCTGTTTCACCAGATTGTGGTAAGGCGATGTGATCACTACCTCCTCTATTAACTCCAGACCCACTTTTGAGTCCGACTCTAAAATTACTTCTTTGTATCCTTTATCCCAAGCCAGCTGCAGTCCTTTAAGAATTCCCCATAGCTCAGCCGCTATGTTACTTGCTTTCCCTATACTCTCTGCAAATCCTCCTAACCATATTCCTGCCGTATCCCGAATGAGCCCACCAACTCCAGCTCTTCCGGGATTCCTTTCTGATGCACCATCGACGTTAACTTTGATCACTCCTTCCCGTGGTGGGATCCATCTTATAAAACACTCTTTCTTAGAGCTTCTGCCTCTCCCATTGACGAGGAGCTGCCGCACTTGCTCTGCCAACTGCCTCAAGGCTATTGGGGACATCTTAAGGAAGTTATTCTCGCCTTTAAAAGCAAATCCGTTTCTAGCCCTCCATGCATGGTATGTCGTTATTTGGAAAATTAGTTGCCACACCACTCTCCCCCCAGCTCCTATGCCATCTTGCGTTAGGTTCCAATCAATCCAATCTATCATACTTTTACTAAAAAATTCCTCCCAAAAATGTGGGAACACCAAGCTTCTCCAAATAGACTTAATCCAGGCGCAATCTCTGAGTGCATGGAGTGCGGTTTCAGCGTGCTCTCTACATATCGGGCATTTGTCCTCCAACGCCAAGTGCCTTCTCTTCTTCTCTTTTTGTGTAAGTAAGTTGCCATGTCTGACCATCCACAACAGAAATTGCCACCTCTCAGGACCTCTCTATTTCCAAATTCTCTCCCATGCTTTAGCTTTTCGCCCCAATTGTTCCTCTTCTAAAAGAATTTCATAAGCTGAAGCGGTCGTAAACTCCCCTCTTACTTCTGGGCTCCAACTCATTACATCTGGGTTATCCTCCCCGTGCACTACACAATATCCTTTGAGTTTAGCTAGCGTATCCAGTGTTAATACTCCTTCCAATTCATCCCATTTCCATCCCTCTCCTGCCCTCCAGTACTCCCCAACCTTCCGTTGCAAAATCTCAGGGTTCAAATCCCCTTCGACTTCTTCAACTAGAGGTGCATCTATCAGCCACCTATCTGTCCAGAACAGAGCAGACTTGCCATTTCCGATTCTCCACTTTCTTCCTCTAGCTATAACCTTACTTCCTTCGCAAATACTCTTCCACGTGTGTGAATCGCCAACCTTTTTCAAGAATAGTTCTCCTCGTCTTCCACAATATTTCTCTCTCAAAACTTGCTTCCACAAAGCCTCCTCACTATCCATTAACCTCCAGCTTGCTTTTGCTAACAATGCTTTATTCACTCTACTCAGTCTCCGAATCCCTAGTCCACCTCTTCCTTTTGGTTGCGACACCTCCCCCCACCCTACATGGTGAAGTTTCCTCTCAGTCGAGCTGTCCCCCCAGAGGAAGCCCCTAGCTATCTTTTCTATCTCCTCCACCACTGAGCAAGGGAGCAAGCTCGTTTGCATGGAGTAATTTGGAACTGCTGTAAGCACTGACTTGATCAGAGTTGCTCGGCCTGCAAAGGACAGTTGCTTGCTTTGCCATCCTGCCAATCTACTTCTCACCTTATCCAGCAAATCTGTGTAAGTAGCCTTATTCACCCTTGTGTGCAGAATAGGCATTCCTAAATACTTCCCCAAGTCTTGTGTCTCTTTAACTCCTGTCAGCCTGCACATTTCCCTTACCACTTGTCTTGGGACATTTGAAGATGCGAACAGTTTAGACTTGCTTACATTCACCTTCTGTCCCGATAGCATAAAGAACTCCTCCAAAGTCTTCCCCACTTCCCGTGCTTGTTCGACACTTGCTTCGGCGAAGAGGAAAAGGTCATCCGCAAACATGAGATGTGTAATAAGTGGTCCTGATCTTGATGCCTTCATTCCTTTCCATCTCCTCTCACCCGCTGCTTTATTTATCAGACGACTCAATCTTTCCATACATAAGATAAATAAGTAAGGGGAAATGGGGTCCCCTTGCCTAATCCCTCTCTGTGGAGTGAATGGTTCTGATCTTCTTCCATTCCAAAGAATTTCCATGCTTTCCGCCCGTACACAATTCATGATAAGAATCACCAGATCTTGGGGAATTCCCACAAATTCCAGGGTTTGCTTCAAAAAATTCCATCTCACCCGATCATATGCTTTTTCCAGGTCCACCTTGATGGCCACATAACCTTTTCCTCCTTTTTTCCTCCTCATTGTATGGATCATTTCCTGGATAATTATAATGTTATCAGATGTAAACCTTCCAGGAAAAAAACTCGCCTGATGAGGGCCAACTAGATCTTTCAGCATAGGTCGCAGGCGATTCACTATAATCTTGGTAATTACCTTGTAGCATACATTACACAAAGATATTGGTCTCAACTTTGCTACCGTATCAGGGTTTTGCACCTTAGGTATTAAGGCAATGTAAGTAGTGTTCATGCCTGGCGGGAGGTGTTTTTCTCTAAAGACTTGTTGAATGCATTTAACAAATGAGCCACTCACCTGGTTCCAGCATCTTTGGTAGAAGCTCGCGGGTATCCCATCTGGACCTGGTGACTTATCCCCCTTTATCTCGAACAAAGCCCTTTTTATCTCCTCTGCATCCACTGCTCTGGAAAGGCGTCCCCCTTCTCTAGTTGACAGGGTTGCAAAACAGTGAAACTGACTAACCATTCTAAGTTGGTCTCCATCACTATACAGCTCCTTGAAGAAATCGACCACGATACCTCTCACCGTGTCGGGATCCTCCTGCCACCTTCCTTGTTTATCCCTCAGACTGTGGATTGTGTTTTTTCGTCTTCGAATAGTAGTTGACAAGTGGAAAAATTTTGTGTTTCCATCCCCATATTTCAACCATTCCACCTTCGCCCTTGGTGCCACATTATCTCTTCTTGCTCCAGGATAGTATTATACTCTGCAATTAATTTCTTTTCCAGTCCTAGCAGGTGAGTAGAAGGCTGTCGAGAAAGGCTCCTCTGGATACCATTAATTCTAGCCTGACATCTTTTCTTCCTTCTAAGAATATTACCAAAAACCTCCCTATTCCAGTTACCAATTTTTTCCGTAAAAATTTTCACATTCTCCAGCAAGTCCACATTATTATTCCAACTTTGGTCCACTTGATTATAGAAATCCTGGTGAGTAAACCAGGCATTCTCTACCCGGAAGGGACTACAACCCCTCTGTCCATCGTCCCTTTTCGTATTCACTCTTATCGGATGATGATCTGAGTGAGTTCGTGTAAGGTGAGTAACGCTAGCCTTTTGGTAATCCAGATTCCACATTCCATTGCACAACACTCTATCCAATCTTTTCCGAACATTGGCACCTCCCTCTCTGCAATTGTTCCAAGTAAGAGCTGGGCCACTAAAACCCAAGTCAATCAGCTCGCATATCTGGATGCACTCAATTAAGCTGTTTGAATATTCCCCTACAAAGCGTCGCCCCCCTCTCTTCTCAGTTGAGTCCACAACTTCGTTAAAGTCCCCCAACAGTAACCACGGAAACTTTACTTTCTCACCAAGCTCCTGCAAATACTTCCATAGTAACTTCTGCAACTCTTTTTCCGGTGAGGCATAAATTGCCGACATCAACCATTCTTTCCCATCTCTGTTTTTCACCACAGTATTCACGATCTGCCAGTTAGTGGACACTACTTCTACTTCCACCTCCCGATCATTCCAGAACATCCAAATTCCTCCTGAAAAACCTTGCGCTTCAACGAAAGCCATCTGGTTAAAATTAAATCGCCGTAGTATCCTTGCACCTTTATCACTACTTGTTCTTGTTTCTACTAGGACCAGAATCATAGGGTCATTATCCCTTATAATTTCCTTTAGATTTCTCCAGAATCGGCTATTCACCGCTCCTCTGCAATTCCAGCAAATTATTCTTGTATCCATATAAACCATTACATTACAGATATCGGAAGTATGGACTCAAGTCCCCTCCTCCATTACCCCACTTGAGCTCTCCTGCTCTGCACTTACTCTGCTTTCGGTATTAGCTACCACCTTATGGTGTTGGCTATGGTCTCTGGTATTTATCCTTGCAAGGGCCGGGAACTCGTGGTTTGTTAGGTGGAAACCCCTTATACTGCCACCATCCCCTGGGTCTAGGTTCTTTGCCTTCTCCTGCTCCACTGTGGCAGTGGTATTCGTCATCTGATGCCACATCTCCCTCTCCTGCCCCTGTTTACTCTCCCCTCTTCCTTCACTGACTCTGGGGTCAAGCGCATGACAGTTTCCTGCTCGGTTTCCCTTACCCCCTAGCTTGATAGCATGTTGGCCTGCCTCGCTCTTCCCTCCTACTTTGGCTCCTGTTGCTCTTTGCTTTTTGAGGGCAAGAACTTCCACCTTCTTATTAGGCCTTGAAACTTCCTTCCCTTGTCTGCTCGGTGCTGACTTTGTTCCCTTAAAAACCATGCCATCAGGCGAGCTTGGGATGGCGTTAATGATATCCCTCAGTACATCTCTTGAGGTTATCTTTTCTGGTGCAAACCCCTCTGCTTCCATCTCGAACAGTGCCCCGAATCAAGACCCTGAGCTGTTTCCCCAATTACTGGAGCCTCCACGATCCACTTGTGTTTTCTTCCCATATTGTTTCGTGCTTGTTTCCCCTTGCTCATATAGCCCATGAGTTCTATCCTGGGCTCTCCCTCCTCTTTTGGAGAAATTTGTCTTCATTCCATCACTGTTCTCACCAAAGGGTCCAAAAAAAAAAGAATTCCCCAACCCACTCCCTTGCTGGGTTCTGGATCCCTGTACTCTACTATCTGGCTTGCTTCTCCTCTGTCTCGCCAGCATCCATGGTCCATAGGGATTAGCCTCCGGCAATGCCCTCTTGTCTGTCCGCTGATCTTCCCCAGCCACTGGGTTAGCCTGTGCATCCGTGCCCCCTCCATTGTCGGAGTTTTTATGACAATTTGCAGCAATGTGGCCATATTGGCCACAGTCGAAACAGATCGCATCCAGCCCTTCATATTCAACTGCCTGCAGGTCATTGTTCACCCAAATAAATGGTACTAGTGGCTTTTTTAAGTCTACTTCCACACAGATCCGCGCATACTTCCCCCTAGTCACCTCCAGTGTTTGGCTGTCCACCTTCACGGCCTTACCCACCACATTCCCCACTTTCATGAGAAAACCTTCCACATAGTATTCAATCGGCAACCCTGGCAATCTTACCCAGGCTAATGTTGTCTTGATATCCTCCTGCGCAGGCCTAAAGTCCGGCCTCCATTTGCTTATGGTGACATAGTTACCCTGGAACATCCAAGGCCCTCCCTCTAGCACCTTCTGGTAATCCTCCTTCTTGAGGAACCGCGTGATAAAGTAGCCATGTTCCAGGTCTATGAGTTCAAAATATTGGTCCAGCTTCCATAATTCTCTCAATTTGACTTCAAGAGCTCGGAAGTTAACTGTTCGACCCAGCACCTTGACAATGAGACTCTTCCTCCAAGGCTTCCAGAAATCCGGAAACTGCCCCTTTTCTGTTTTTACTCTCGGAAATTGCGAGGCTCCGATCTCTGCCTCCTTCTCCGAGTCCTTCTCTTCCTCTCCGTTTGCTTCAGCTACATCCATGTCCTCCTCAGAGCCATCGTAGAAGGCCTGTTTCCTTGGCTTCTCCCTCAGGGCTTCGAGGAAAGACCTCCCGGATCAAGGTGACGCTGGGGGAATGGGCGTGGGAACCGCTGGCGTCGACCCATCCTCAGTTCTAGGGCTCGGGTTAGGGACGACTTCCCCTGAAGATCTTCGCTTAAATTTCTTATGTTCACGTCGGGCGCTACCATCGATCATTCCTTCAACACAATCTTCTCCTCGATCTGGGTGTTTCCGAGCGTCTTCTACTGGAGCCTCCATATCGCCCAAAGAAATCTTTAATCAGCGATTCTTTTTATGTAAAGAGAAACAAATTTGATGTCCACTAGAAATAGGTTCATTGCAATTTTTTGGTCAAAAAATTGGGCGAAAATGAGCTCTAGGACCAAATGAGTAAAATTCTTATATCTAAATGACTATTTTGACTAATTTTAAATATGAGGGACAAAAAAGTTTTTCTCGGAAACTTGAAGAACCAAATTGACAATTTTCCTATTCCTAGTTTTGCACATTTTTCTTATACTAGCTTGTTTCTTTTTGACCCTGTATCTCTGGTTTTTCCTGAACTGCCAAAAACAAAGCAACTAGAGAGGGCAGAAAGGTTCGCCTGCCCCCCAGGTCCCCAAAGATACTCTCTAGAAACTAAAATGTTTTCAACCAAATGTTCTTCGAAAAAGTCGAATCAAACCCACTTTCATACGAAATTCCACTGCAACCTTTGTTCTTTCAAAGCAAATTTCCTGCGCTGCACTATAAACAACCATGACAATATATTTGTCTCCGCAAAAACGCATTTTATACGTCAAATTGACATTTTCATTCGTCTTGCTAGTTTAGCCAAGTAAACTCATACTTTTTTTTTTGAGAATACCAAGCCAGTTTAGCTCTCATATTTAAAGTGGAGATAGCCTCTGATTCCTGAATTTGTTCATAAATCATATAAGATGTTTCTTAAAAGTTCGTCCGTATTTACGTAGGAAACTTTTGACTATTCATTTCTGGTAGATTTCCACCTTTTTCCACGATATAGCGTTGAAGTGCTGAAAGTTCATGGCAAAAATCCTTCACCATTCAATCTCAAGTTCCAACAGAGTGAGATAGCTCTGGCAAAATCAAGGGTTTTTATACTCACGTGTAACAAGAATTTGAGTTGAAGCGGACTGACAAGCTACCATAAGAAACAATAAGCTCAGTCCATATATAAGCTCAGGCAGCAGCCCGCTTTCAGTCTTCATGAAGATCTCAACTTTCATTCCCTTTAGAGATCCTGCAGCCTAACCTTAGCTTTCTGTAAAATGGGATGTTCTTGATTTTCCCTCTCCATCATGAACTTCTCAATTCTCATAGATGAACTTTGCGATCTTAATCATCACAGCTTGATTCCATATTAAACTTATCTGGTTTTAGGCCAAAAACTCCTGAAGCATCCACTCAGAAGAGCTGGAAAGGTAGATGATCTCGGAGGAAGGATCATGGCAATGTCTATCGACAAATTTTCAATATCATGTCCAGGAAATATACTACATTGTCTCCCACTCTATTGACCTCAAAAGCAACATCTGAGGAATCAGAACTACAAAGAAGTATTTGAGGTTGAATCAACGTTGTTAATAATTCCATCAAGTGCAAAAACCAGGATGCGTTCATTAGTAGATATGTGGATAGCAGTATAAGCGACACCCAATGAGTGGAGGAACCAGCAAAAAAAGTCACAAGGCGGATGATTTCTTCAAGTGTATTGAAACTGAACAATCCTAGGAGCATAAACCTGCAACTAGGTCAGTTCTTTTAAATCCACTGTTATATTTGAGTTGTTACTTGAAAATTGTAACTTTTTTCAATCCAAAGCAACCCTGAATTATCTTATCTTGAAGATTTGGGTTCACATCCAAAGGTGATGAAAAATGTGCCCGGTGTATGAACACAAATCAAGGCAAATAAAACAGTATAACACTAATTAAACCATGAATATTCACCTATAACCATCATCAATATGGATCAGTGAATTAACATGTAGCAATTTGCTGAATGTTAGACAATCAACATTTGCCTTGCATATGACCTGAAAACGCAGCTTTTTCTCCTTAAGTTCTGCTCAAAAAAATAACACAGAAAAATCTTCATCCGAGAGCAATGCTACAATCAACTATTACAGTTCAGTTATACGTGGACAAGTGCCAAAGAGAAAACAGAATCCATAAAAGTCAAGCTTAGAAGTGTCTTTGCTGAAATATAAAAATTGACAGGTGCCGAACCTGTGCAATAATAATAAATAAATCCTAACTACCACCTGAAACAGTCAGTAATCAATTCGAGTACTGGAGCAGGGACTCTAGGTGTGCAATGGGTTACTCGATTCACCCTGTTCCCGAAGAGTTTGCTCAATCCGATATACCTGAATTAATTATTTAACTGAATTCCCTAACTAGTAGACAGTGGTAAGCAGGGTCGTCTCCTCAGGAACTGGAGAGATATTTGTTTCTTTTCAAATCAAGAATAATGGGAGGGGGGTTTTGGTATCAAAAGCCAACTGAACAAATTAAATGCAGAAAATAATTAACTAAAAGAAATAACTAAGAGAAACTCTAGCCAAGGGTATACTTCAGAAATGGTTCATGCACTGATCATTGATGCAAAAATAATTCCAACACTTATTAATAGATTGGTTATAGTTGTCTCGCACGCGCTAAACAACCAACCCTTCCTTAATTTATCGATAGCTAAGGTACGACCGTTAGCTATTTCTCTAACCCAAAAACAACCCTAGGTACGACCGTAGGATTTAATTTCTAGATTGCATTAGTAATTAGAAAGGCCCAATCCTGACTAACAAACACGCTATGAGGGTTTGTTTAAATTAGATCACATGTTCCCCTGACATAAATCCAATTACGCCAGTTGCTACTGGGATAGAGATAACGAACAATTACGGATTCAATTATCCCTATTTAGCAAAATAGCCTATATGAACAATTAATTATTGCGCATTAATCAATCATACACAAGAGCTATAACAGTTAAAAGCAGGAAACATATGAATACCAATAAATGGAGGAAACAATTAAAATAAATTAGATCTCACAGAAATTATTGAACCAAATCTTCAGTTGTCCCCTTGACTAGCAGTAGGAGGTTAGTCCTCCATTAATGGAGAACAACCATGCGAAAAAGCAATCTGAAGCTTACAAAATTCTTCCTGGCCAAATCGGCCAAGGAAGGAAAGTAAAAAGTCGGCTACGGAGGAAAAGTCCCTGACCTCCGTACCTTTTTTCGCTTTTCCAAGTCAAAACCAATTTAAAGACAAGCCTTCACTAAGTCTCCTAATCCTCTACGTTTTTGGGCCACTCAATGGGATGAAGGAAATTCCTTTTCTTTTAGGCTAGGCCCACCAGAGAGAATAATCAAATCCCCATCCGGATTCCTCTCCTTAAAAATTGGTACTGGGGTACCAATTTTCCTAAACAATAGGAGTCCTATTATAGATAGCTTTCTTTAGCTCTTGAAATGGCCCCACTGCCTTTCAGCATTGAAGTCCGCTGCTTCATACAGCTTTGGAAACTTTCACGTGTGCAAATTATCCCGAGAATCCGTCCTTGAAAGCTGGAGTTAGGCGTGGGCACGCCAACCTATCAGGGAGTCTGCTGGAATGACGATTTTCAGTACTTTTTCTTCACCACTTCCTGCAATTAATCCCAAATACCAAATATAAGTAGAATATATCAATTAAGATAATATTTGGCTAAAATCAAAGGGAAAAATAATTATAAATTTAGTACAAATTATGACTTATCAATTTCCCCCACACCTGAACCATGCTTGTCCTCAAGCATGAGAACAACAAATCAAATAATCAAATTCAAACAATGGTATTATTCAAATCTTCTATTGCCAAAATACAATTAAAACACATGTCAAGTATTAGTGGCACTTTTCAAGAAATATCTCTCCAGTTAGTTTTGAAGATTAAGGACTCTTTCAATTTATGACTAACTAATCTAAGAATATAAAATATTCAACCAACATCCATAAGCAAATGGTTCAACTATTAAGCAAAATTTCAACATTAAAATTCAGGGATTAGCGGGTTAACAATTCATTCAAACACTTCCATATTTCTCACTATTAGCACTTTTTTTCTAAAATATCCCCACACTTGAATGATGATTTTTTTTTTTTAGGGGGAACGCTTAGTTTTTAGCCATTCAAGCGTTTTGACGCGAACTCCGACATTGGCCATATGAAGGAGCCCGGTTACTCAGCCATCATCGCTTAAAAACCACATACTCATAGCTATCGTCGCTTTTTGACGCGAAAGTCGACACTTGTGGTGAAGACTCCCGGTTACTAGGCAACGATACTAGCGGAGTATAGCCTAATACTATTCATAAATAAGCACCAAAAATAAAATTAAATACCACACAAACCCGTTTCATTTCTTAAACATGGAGAACTAAGATTAATAGCTGAACCAATTTGCACAAAAAATGCTAAACAAATATTTACAATACTTAAAAAAGTTAACCAAAAAGTGCAAAAGTCACAAAGTCTCAAATATTCACCAAAGAGATACCCTTAAACTTAACCATGTCGTACTTAACACCTTAGAGTATAAAATCTTGGCAATAGAAAAATTCGAGACATCTAACCATCGTTTATCAGGAATAATCACAAATAAGCACAAAGATAAGCAAAAATTGGACAAAATTCGACAAAGTCAAACAAAAATTCCAACAAAAATGCCTACACTTGCACTTTTTCAATAAAATGCCAATATACTACTCCCCCCACACTTAAATCTTACATTGTCCCCAATGTAAGTAATAAAGAATAAAATTCAAAGCAAAAAGGGACAACGAAACTTCCCTGATCATCAAAAGGGGGGGTTGTGGCACAATTGTAGGTGAGAGACAAAAGATATGTAGAGCTCGATGGCAAAACTGATGACGATGAAAGGTTGAACGGTGCAACGGTGGCAGTGGAATTTGAAGTCCTTTGGTTGCGGTCTTGTGGGTTAGACGTGGGCACGCTCAACTGCTATAGAGTCCGCAGATCCTGAACGAGAATTTCTTTCCCTCAGGCGTGACCACCTGGCGTGGGCACGCCTAACCGCTAATTCCCTGCCACCAAACATCAAACCATTAATTGATACTAACACTTAACTAAAACTTCAAAAATGCATGAAAACTGAAGCAAATAGTCTTGGGTTGCCTCCCAAGTAGCGTCTTTCTTTAATGTCTTTGGCTAGACATTGTCCTGTTTATTTATGGAGGATAAAATCGCGTAACTCGCTTCAGTGATTCATCTTCTATGTAATCCTGATAGCCCTCGTAAATAGAGTAATTTTTGAGCACACGAGCTACGGTCTTCCATGGACTAGTAGATGGCGCCAAACAAATAAGTGATGACCTTGAATCTGCACTCACTCCTTCATCACGAGCACTTACTGGTTTGAGATATTTCGCCATCGTGACCCTTAATTTGTTCCTGTCATGAAACTCAAAATTTTCTGGTATAATAAAATCAATCTCACTAACAGGAATTAAAGAATAAGAGTCAGGAAAATATTGATCAAGGAATAAAGGAGATGTCACCGCATTTGGAGATTTTTCACTGGATTCATTCACTTGAACCATTTGATGCTGGGGTCTCAATTCTTGCGCTTCAACTTTCTTTTCAACTGCATCTTTAGATTTTTCTTCTTGAGACCCTTGCAGTACCATGTCATTTGTCAGCATAATTGCGCTCTCATCTTCCTCATGGTCGATAATAGTCGGTGAGGGCAATTCTTCATAAACTGGAGAAATCAATTTGCTCATTTTAGATGCCCATTCACGCCTTCCTTCTTTCATCTCTTCACTCATCTTTTGTGTCTCCTGTTGAAGTTGATATACCTCCTGTTGAATTTGATGTGTCTCCTGTTGAATTAGATATGTGTTAGTAGCTAGTGATTCAACTATTTCTTTAAGAGACATACCTGACATGGATGACGGTTCTTGAAACTCTAGCTGTTGAAAATCTATTGGCCTTTGTTCATAATTAAAATTAGAATCATCCCACCATCCTTGATCATACCCGTTTGAAATAGGGTCATACCATGTTTGAGACCAGGGTGAAAAATCTCCATAATTATTGAATGGGACACTCAAATCATCTTGATATTCGGGGCACATACCGGTTGAATGATCCCTGGCATAACAAATTTCACAGGTTGCAGCAGCCATTCTTTTTTTAATAGAGTTTATTGCCTCTAAATATGCAAACTTAGAAAAACAATCAATCTCATTGCCTTCCCCGAAAACAAAATCCAGTATATCACCAAAATACGGAATGTTAGAAGCCATAAACTATATAATAAAAAAAATAAGAGAAAAATAAATAAATAAAAAATAAAAACAAGATGAACTCAAAAAAAGAAACAAATTAATCTGGCACCAGTCCCCGGCAGCGGCGCCAAAAATTGACAGGTGCCGAACTTGTGCAATAATAATAAATAAATTCTAACTACCACCTGAAACAGTCAGTAATCAATTCGAGTACTGGAGCAGGGACTCTAGGTGTGCAATGGGTTACTCGATTCACCCTGTTCCCGAAGAGTTTGCTTAATCCGATATACCTGAATTAATTATTTAACTGAATTCCCTAACTAGTAGACAGTGGTAAGCAGGGTCGTCTCCTCAGGGACTGGAGAGATATTTGTTTCTTTTCAAATCAAGAATAATGGGAGGGGGGTTTTGGTATCAAAAGCCAACTGAACAAATTAAATGCAGAAAATAATTAACTAAAAGAAATAACTAAGAGAAACTCTAGCCAAGGGTATACTTCAGAAATGGTTCATGCACTGATCATTGATGCAAAAATAATTCCAACACTTATTAATAGATTGGTTATAGTTGTCTCGCACGCGCTAAACAACCAACCCTTCCTTAATTTATCGATAGCTAAGGTACGACCATTAGCTATTTCTCTAACCCAAAAACAACCCTAGGTACGACCGTAGGATTTAATTTCTAGATTGCATTAGTAATTAGAAAGGCCCAATCCTGACTAACAAACACGCTACGAGGGTTTGTTTAAATTAGATCACATGTTCCCCTGACATAAATCCAATTATGCCAGTTGCTACTGGGATAGAGATAACGAACAATTACGGATTCAATTATCCCTATTTAGCAAAATAGCCTATATGAACAATTAATTATTGCGCATTAATCAATCATACACAAGAGCTATAACAGTTAAAAGCAGGAAACGTATGAATACCAATAAATGGAGGAAACAATTAAAATAAATTAGATCTCACAGAAATTATTGAACCAAATCTTCAGTTGTCCCCTTGACTAGCAGTAGGAGGTTAGTCCTCCATTAATGGAGAACAACCATGCGAAAAAGCAATCTAAAGCTTACAAAATTCTTCCTGGCCAAATCGGCCAAGGAAGGAAAGTAAAAAGTCGGCTACGGAGGAAAAGTCCCTGACCTCCGTACCTTTTTTCGCTTTTCCAAGTCAAAACCAATTTAAAGACAAGCCTTCACTAAGTCTCCTAATCCTCTACGTTTTTGGGCCACTCAATGGGATGAAGGAAATTCCTTTTCTTTTAGGCTAGGCCCACCAGAGAGAATAATCAAATCCCCATCCGGATTCCTCTCCTTAAAAATTGGTACTGGTGTACCAATTTTCCTAAACAATAGGAGTCCTATTATAGATAGCTTTCTTTAGCTCTTGAAATGGCCCCACTGCCTTTCAGCATTGAAGTCCGCTGCTTCATACAGCTTTGGAAACTTTCACGTGTGCAAATTATCCCGAGAATCCGTCCTTGAAAGCTGGAGTTAGGCGTGGGCACGCCAACCTATCAGGGAGTCTGCTGGAATGACGATTTTCAGTACTTTTTCTTCACCACTTCCTGCAATTAATCCCAAATACCAAATATAAGTAGAATATATCAATTAAGATAATATTTGGCTAAAATCAAAGGGAAAAATAATTATAAATTTAGTACAAATTATGACTTATCAATAGTCTTCAAGTAAAAGAGATGCTTAAATTCCTTCCTTGCTCTCAGCTCCTTTGCTGAATTGAAAGATTAATGGACCAATTATCTGGTGTAATTTTCTTCGCATGGTCCAGTATCCTTCAACTCTTCCATCACCCTAAAACAACATGTAGACTAGCTAAGAGTCAGTAAAACTGAGAAAGACTGCTATAGGTCTGCAATCAAATTATTATGCTTCAAACACGGTAATATATCAATTCCAAGTTTTGCATATCAAGATAACTGTTAGCTATATTATTGGTAAGAAAGTTGTCTATTATTTCCTCTATAATCTCTTCGAGGCATTGTGGTATGAAGCCATTCTCTGATGATAATTGTGCTAGATCGAGGTTTAGTCATCAAGGATAATAAAAGCTTCATACTATCAATCTTGTAACTCTTTGGAGACCCTTATTTCCAATTCAATAATTCTCAGTAAAGTTCATCAAGAGTAATTTTGGTTCTGGAACTTGAGAGCTACTAGACAAGGAAAGAAGTTCTATGACAAGCAGCATTGGGATGGGGAAATTCGTCTATTACTGTATATGAAAGTTCCAGGTGGAATGACAAAGGAAGAGCAAGAAAAGAATACCAAGCACCTTGGAGAGGCCAGGAGTAAAACTTGATCAATCAAGTTACATTCATGGTTCGCCATATCGGCCGATACCGATACGTATCGGCCGAGTCGTATCTAGAACGGAAGGGACCGGTACGATACCGATCCTCGAATCGCGGATATCACCATATCCGCGACGACTCGCGCTGACTCGGCCGATATTGACCGATTCGAATCCGTGATACATGATATCGGTCGATATATCCGAGTCAACTCGGAGTCGACTCTGATATTTTTAAATTATGTCTTTTTCAGTATTTTTTAATTTTAGTAATTTTTTCAAAATTTTTGGAAACTTTAATGTGTTATAATGTTCATATCACCCGATATTCAACCGATATACCGCAACGGATGTGGAACAACTGAGACCGCGACGCAACCGCGACCCGCGATGGCGAACCATGGTTACATTCCTTATCTCACTTAATTTCCTGCATGACTAGAGCAAAACAAGTTTGCAGTTAATGCAACTGAGGAGAAATTAGATATTTAACAGTTTCAAGAGAATTATTACCTCATGGGGATGCAACAAAAGCTAAAGCTAACTCAAACTGGGAAAGTGTTAAAACACCATAAGGGATCTCGGGCTCTGGTTTCTTGAGCTCAACGGAAGCAAATGAGAGCCTTATCCTAGAATTGTTCCATTCAACTGCAAAACAGGATACTCAAACTCAGTAAAGCATGTTGCCAATTAAGTGACTTTCTATTCTGTCAATCTTGCAACAAGCTTAACCTACAAGAGTAAGCAAGTAATAAAACTTGAGAGCATATATTCTCATGTCTTGATATACAAATTATAGTATTTGTGATTCCACATGACATTGGTGCTAGAATGCAAAAAATAAGCATTTTCAAGAGGTAAAAGTTGCCATTAAAGCATTGTCAACTTGGTAATTTTTGTTTAGGTAATCAAGAAGTAATTTTAATCAGCAAAGTGATGTTTTGTAAAACCTGTACGAAGTGCAGTTGGGAATATTAGAGAAAATTTGGAAGTTCATGAAATTGATAATACCAGAAATTGTTGCTAAGATCAGGTATGTGAGAAATCCCTGACCACTGGAAGTTGAAGACGCTCTGAGCAGAGCATCCTTCCTCTAACAAAGGCCAGCCATTAATTGACAGTGATCTTAGCTTGGTGAGGCGTCTCGTGACAGCCATGGATGGAATATATCGAAGCTTTTCACAACCTGACACAATTAATTGTTCAAGTGACTCAAGATTCCCAAACCAATCTGGCAAAGCTTCTATTCCAAAGTCATGTAGACTAAGTTCTGTAAGGCCAGTGAGGTCTTGGAGCTGCTCTGGCAAGTAATCCAGATGAGGCCCTCCAAACAATGCTAGTTCACGAAGAGATGATGAAGCTAGTTCTAACCAGTCAAATTCAACTGTATCTGAGAGCGGACCAATGGACAATTCCCTTAAGCTGGTAAGGAAACCAAAGCCTCTGGGCATAGTTAACAAATTGGGACACTTGTGTAGCAATAATACGGAGAGAGAAGGCATTCGTTCCAAATAAACAGGAAAGCTGGAAAGCCTGGGGCAATCGTACACAGTCAACACCCTGAGGGATTTGCATGACTCTAGCATTTCACCTGGTAGATCTATTAACCTGTCACAGTGACAAATTCTCACATTTTGGAGAGAAGTGACCCTTTGCTGTACATTTGGAAACATCATCAAACTTTGGAAAGAAGTGAGCTGTGCTAGTGCACTAGGAAATGGAAATGCCTCGAGACTTGGACATCCATCTATTGACAAGGTTTGCAGAGACCGAAACTCATACAAGTCTTCTGGCAACTCCCTTAGATTTTCACAATCTTTGATATCCAACTCTCTAAGAGAAGTGCCACAGCCCCGCACACACTTTAAATTAGGACAAGTTTGCAATCTTAGAGACTGTAAATTTTTATTGTTATGCACTAGAAGATTTGAAACACAAGTGAGGTCATCCATACCTGTGATCGAGAGGGTCAACAGACTGGTTACTTTACTAAGAATATTTTGTACAGGCAAAAACTGGTAACTATTTTTGACTGTCAGTTTCTTAAGACTCGGGAAATGACTTGGAGCTGTCGTCAATTGGGTGCAATTGCTAATAGTCAAAGTCTCAAGGATGGGAAAGACCTCAACTTGTTCAAATCCTACTGGCTTTGCTGTAGGTTCCATCCACTCAATCAGGTTCCTCATATTGCCTAGATAAAGATTTTTCAGGGCGGCAAACAGATTTCTTGGGCCTTGACTGGCAGTGCTGTAGCTTCCTAATGTGCTGTGATCACTAATGCCGTAGAATGAAAGCCCAATGCTTCTCACAGTTTGCAGTCCAAGCAATTTGAGGTCTTGAAGAAGGGGCAGTTGGCCAAGAGCAGGAATTTCTGTACATCTTCTGCAATCCGTCAAGCACAATCTTGTTAATCTGAAGCTTGCTGATAAATTCATGACCCATGATGGAATATGATCGCCAATGTAATTTTCAATTACTAACACCTGCAGATTTGGGTGTGGTTGGAGGCCTTCAAGCACATTTTCATCATCACTGTCACTGTCTCGAGTTCTACCCCACTTAAAATGCAACTCATGCAGATTTAACTTTCCAAATAGGTTTGCCTGTTGAGCTCCTTCTGTACCATTTACTAGTTCAAGATTGCGTATTTCCAGTCCACCTCTAAGGTTTTCCAAGCATCCTAGCTCTTCAATATGACGACCCTTCTCTTCACCAACATTAAAGAACTTCAGAGTTTGAAGACAAGTTAAAAGTCCCATGTGCTTTGGCATAAGAAATTTGGCATCATTATAATAGCAGAGATGTCTTAAGTTGATCAAACTGCTCATCCCTTCTGGAAGATCTTTTAGAGCTGGGCATGAATACATCCTCAGTGTCTGCAGATTATAAAGCCTTAAAAGACATTCTAGCAGAGTTTTTATTCTAGAATCTGAAAGGTCAAGATATCTCAAATGTATTAGTTTGCCGGTGGACGTTGGCACCACTTCAATCTTTGCTCGAGACAGATTTAAAACATGCAAATACTTGAACTTTGATAGCATATCACTAGATATACTACTCCCCAAAAACAATGTACGAAGTGATCTTGACATGTCTTTTGAGATTTTACTTGTTTTTCCTTCTATGGAGTCTAATACAAGGTGGCTAACTTCAGAACTGTTGTCTGCTATACCATTCTCCAAATCAATGCATTTAGACCTCCAAAATGATTCTGCTAGATCATGCACAAGATCATGCATTCTGCCACATATAATTTCCTCCTTTCTTACCTCTTGAATCAAGGAACTCTGCAACAAAATTGAAAAATACTTGTGTCCTATTTCCTCCATTACTGTTTGATTGTTGAGATTTGACTCAAGAAAACCTTCTGCCATCCAAAGCTGGATTATCTGCTCCCTCTCTATGTCACAATCCTTACCAAATATAGAACAATATACAAAACACTTTTTAATGGCTAGCGATGGCAAATTATCAAAGCTCAACTTAAGTATTTGCAAGACACTATTTTCATCTCCAGTCAAACTCATGATTCCTTTCTCCACAGCTGAGAGCCACTCCTCTTTTCTCTTGATACGTAACAAACCACCAATGACACTAGCAGCTAGTGGTAGGCCACCACACTTGTTTGTGAGTTTCTTTCTTATCACTCGCAATTCTTCTGGTTTTTCTCCACTTGGAACTGCCGTTTTTTGTAGTATGGACCAACAATCTTCATCAGATAGCTTGTCTAATGAATAAGGAGGATGTGTAGCCACATTGGATGCTACTTGGAACTGCCGGGTAGTCACAATGCACCAATTTCCATTGGTTGTGCTGATTCCAACGAATGACTGGAAAAATTCATCCCACAAGGTGGATACTTCGTTCCACACATCATCGAGTACAATAAGAAATTCTTTTCGAATTTCTTGGACAAAAACATCCCTATTGGCTACTTCGACTTTTCTACTTGTCAATGATTCCAAGATTAGCTTAAATAGCCGTGTAACTTCAAAATTTTCAGACACACATATCCAGATCTTTTTATCAAAGTGTTTGTCAACTTGTTGATCATTAAACACTAACTGTGCCAAAGTTGTTTTTCCTAATCCACCCATGCCCGTGATGGGAATAACAGAAACAACTTTTTCAGAAGAGCCTAACAATATCTCCACTATATTTGATGCATCATTGGCTCTTCCTACAATATTTTGACCTACAATGGAGTCTTTCTCTCTAGTTATTAGGCCTCCAGAAATAGCAGAAATTTCAGATGCAGTTGCACCATTTCCCATCTGGGACACAAGTCCAAAGCTAATTGCTTCTTCATTAATCATTTTCAACTTCAGGTTAATGTCCCTGATCTCCCTGGCCATTCTCCAACGAAAACTAACAGGCTTAGAGAGGAAGAAGAAGCGTACCTTTCCCATGAACTGATCTCTAATTTCCATCCGTCGACATAGATTATGATAGTTGAAACTCGTTCAAGCCTCTTCAGCCATAGTTGCACTGCCCGTTGCATTGGTTTCTTCTCCTCAGCATCGGCCAAGAAAGCCAGGATCATGGCTGCTGAATCTTTAAATCTCTCCAGATCATTCTTGAATCCAATCACCATCCCAACTTGGTCAGTCGCAAGGGAAATTGCCTTCTCTAAAGTAAGCGTTATCGTGGCACCAACGAGTGCATCAGCCATCCTGGTTCCTTGTCTAGTTCTTTTAGGCGATTGTTTTGGGCTTAGGTTCTGGGGTAAATATTTTCGGCACTACAATATACAAACTCTATACATTCCTTGTAGATGGTTATATAACTTTCATGTTTTTTTTTACTTGTTTGACTAGTATATTTCTGCTTCGCCATACTGCTCTTTCTTCTGAATTTAAAACAATTCATGATTGGGATATAAAAACTAACAGAAATAATTTTTTGAAGAAGCAAATATACGTGGAGCAGTTAGTCAACTATTGAACCACATCTATGTTTTACACGTATCTATGTCGATGTAATCCTTTATCTGACAATTGGAGGGTTTGAATACAACATCATTGAGATAATGCCACATGAACTAGGTAAGTATACATGTTTGAATGTGTTATTCTTGGGCTGTAAGTGTATATGATACATAGAAAAGAATGCATTTTCTGATACAGAATATTTCAAATTCTGTCACATTGTTACAACTTTTTCTGTTTTGTTACTGCAGAGTCCTTTGATCTGTTTTTTGTCTCTCTTTGTATCAGAAGAAATTTGTACTTGTAGTAGATTTAGTATGCTATTAATAAAATTTGTCTCTCTTTGTATCAGAAGAAAAAAAAAATGTAGTTAATTAAGGAAAAGTGTTTGCATAAAAGGGAAGGAGGACATTAATTGCTTGTGTATTCACATGATAAATTGATTGTGATTAAAGTGTATTAACAAGTGTCTATTAGATATTGGTTAAAAAAATCCTCTAATTATATGACCTTTTTATCTTGCATTCATCAAAATTTAAGAAAGTACTTAAGTATACATTTATATCTCCCAAATGTTATCATGATACTAGTAGTTGACACGGGCGTGGTGGGAGTAGGCTCCTCTCCATTACCCCGCTCTCCAATTTCCCCCTATGCATCTTTGGATGATAGACACATATATAAAGTAGTATCAATCAACGATTGAGATTGTCTTTTCTTAACCATGTGTGCTTAATCTTTTGATCTGTTTGATAACATAAAAAAGATTGAACTTTTTTCATACATTCAGATGTTTTGGATATTTAATAAATCAAAATTCATTTTCTGAACTTGTTAAGTAGTGCTTAATTTGTATGTATTTTTTTTCAGATTCAGTTGTATCAAACAGAGCCTATGCGTGGAATATTCAGAAACATATAACAAAATGATCCATGTCCATCTGTGGATGTTAGCAAAAAAACTATTAAGTTTTAGGCTACTGGAAACAGCATGTAGGGAAAGAGTGAAACCACAACTATTTGCCGCGTGCTTGTTCTCACACACACACACACACTATATATATATATTTTTTTATGTATATATATACACTATCAAGAAATTCAGTGGTTTTAGTCTTATATCTTCAAAGATGATTTCCATTCAAGAGCCTATGGAACTGATTAATCAAACTATTCAACATGAATATTTAAACTACAATGGATAGGAAAGGATTGACCGTACAATCGTTCTCACAGAAAATCAGTTTATACAAGAGTTGGATAGTTGGGTACAATTATTGACTCTATTGTTATAGTTTTTTTTTTGGAGTAGTATTTGGGACACAATACTATTTTCTTTTGGAACAAAACTGATAGAGCAACTATTGGGCACCTTTTGCGCTGTTATTTTGTCATAATTTTGGCTACTTACTGTGCTAAGTGTTGAGATTTTGTTCATATTTGATATTTGTGTAAATTGTAGGTGGTTGGTGTCAAAAGTGCTCTCTCAAGGTAAATTTTTCAGAAGACTCTTTATTTTATGGCGTGCCCACGGCAGAAACGGAGGAGATACACCTAAAAGACGGACTCGCGGGATTGGTAGCAAAAGTGGGCAATTAGGAAATCAAAAAGGCTCGTGGGCCGCGGAGGCGCAGAGGATAAAAACTCTAATCCTACAAAGCTTTAAGAACTCTGAAGCTTTTTTTTTTCGGCGGCCATTTTGGATGAATTGGCTAGAAAAGCCAGATTCACGTGGGATTGATAGATTAGTTTTTGTTTTCTCCTGTCAGACGATTTACTCTTGGCTTTTGGCTTTTGTATGATTGGCTATTAGACCTTTTGCTTTTTACTTTTCGCTCCAGTACGAATACGAAACCCCAAAAAAGAGAAGCAAGTCTTTTCGTCTGTTCCTTCGTTAATTCGTCTTTCCCAATTCTTTGGCAATTGTGTGGATGGAATCAATCAAATCATGCGAGAGTGCCACAATGAGGAGCGGTTAGATTTCTCCTCTACTCAAGGATTAATGTGAAGGCGCGGTCCATAACATATGTGAGATCTAATTGAATTTTTATTATTTCTTCTAATTTGTTACTATTCGTGCGTTTCCTGGATTAATTGTTCATGCATATTTTATTAATTGAGTATCAATGGCCGGATATTTAATTTAATCTAATAGCCTACGGTCACGTTAATTAAATTGAATCCATAATTATTCGTTTAGTTGATAACTAGTGGCAACCACCATAATTGGTTTTATGTTGGGAAAATGTAAAATTTAGTTTAAATAAACCCTCTTAGCGTGTTTATTGGTTAGGGTTGAGTTTTTCTAACTTTAATGCAACTGGATAATTAAATTCTTACAATCGTACCTAGAGTTGTTTTTTGGTTAGAGAAGCAGTCAATGGGCATACCTGGATTGTCGAAAAAGTAAGGAAAACCTAGCTGTCAGAACTTGTTAATGGTTATAATCAACCTAGTAACAAATGAATGAAATATCTTTACATCGATAATCATTTAATTAGACCGTACCCGAAAAGTTAATCTTTTGGGTAGAATTTTACTAATTGCTATTTTCAGTGAATTGTCCTTTGTGAATTAGCTTTTGAATTTTGTTTATTCTACTTTCATTTTCATTCCATTAAATATCCCACAATTTTATTCTATTCACTTGGAAAGAAACAATTTCCTATCCGTTTTCTGTGGAATCGACTCTACTTGCCATTGTATGTAAATTTAATATTTTTATAAACAATTTTGGTATATCGGATCAAACAAACTCTTTGGGAATAGGGTGAATCAAGTAACCCATTGCATATCTAGAGTCCCCGCTCCGATACTCAAATTCGTTCTATAATTAATTGTGGTGTCAACTAGGATTTTTTAGTAATTATTATTATATAGGTTCGACACTTATCAATTTTTGGCGGTGTTGTCGGGGAACGGTATTTTGGCTAATTTTATTTCTTTCTAAGTGTTTTCTTTCGAGTTTGTTTGGCATTTTTCTAGTTTATACCTCGTTCTTCTCGTACACGCGAATTAATTTTTGACTCCGAAGTAGAGAAGACTGTACGCCGAACTAGGAAAGAGACTAGACTGCTCAGAGAGGAGCAATCTAGCACTGCATCTCAGAGATTGGATCCAGAAGTTGAGTCAACAGATTCGAATGGTGATAATTCAAGTGACTCAGACCAAGAGGACATTCCTATGGCAAATGCAAGAACACTAAGGGAGTTGGCTACTCTAAAATTGACCTAGCAGCCTTTGTGCATTACATTTTCAACTCTAGCAGAGAATACTTCATTCGAACTGAAGTCGGGGTTAATTCACCTCTTACTCTCAGTCCATAGCCTTTCGGAGAAGGAACCCCATAAACATATCCAAGAGTTTGATGTGGTATGTTCTATTATGAAACCTTTAGGGATTACTGAAGAGCAGATCAAACTTAGAGAATTCCCTTTCTCCCTCAAGGATGCAGCAAAAGATTGGTTATACTACCAGTCTGCGGGTAGTATCATGATATGGGCCCAATTGAAAAAAAAAAATTTCCCTGCATCCCGGACTGCGAGTTTGAGAAAAGAGATATGCAACATTAAGCAGTATCCCGGTGAGTCCCTATATGATTATTGAGAAATGTTCAATAAGTTGTATACTAGATGCCCACAGTATCAAATTAGTGAACAACTGTTGATCCAATATTTCTATGAGGGAGTTCAGTCATCAGACAGAAGTATCATTGATGCTGCGAGTGGAGGAGTATTGGCAAATAAGACACCGAGGGTAGCATGGCTGCTTATTGAAGCTATGGTGAAAAATTCTCAACAATTTGGCTTCCGCGAGAGTAATCCTACCGTAGGGTTAACGAGATAGAGACGTCGTCCATTCAGCAGCAGTTATCGGAGTTAACATCTTTTGTTCAGCAATTAGCTGTAGGAAATACGCATCAAGCAAAGGTCTGCGAAATTTGCATAAACATGGGTCACCCCAATGACTCATGTCCTATTTTGCAAGAGAATAGGGCTGAACAAGTGAATATGGCTGGAGGCGTGTCCACGCCCCGTAAACAGTATGATTTATACTTGAACACATACAATCCAGGTTAGAGAGACCACCCCAACTTTAGCTACGGGAACAGGCCATAGAATTCATTCTCAAACCGTCCACCAGGATTTCAGCAACCATGGCAACCAAATCCTCAACCTTCGTCCTCCAATTCAGGAAGCTCTCTGGAGGATATTGTCAAGAGTATGACCACGAGCACTACTCAGCTCCAGTAGGAAACTAGATCTTTGGTCACGAGTACTGTTCAGTTCTAGCAGCAAACTAGATTGGGCATGAAAAATCTAGAAACTCAAATAAGCCACATAGTGACTGCAATTAATCGCTTAGAGTCCCAAATTTTTGAAAAATTGCCATCACAATTCGAGGGAAACCCCAAGAATGTGAGTACCATGACACTGAGGAGTGGTAAGGAAGTAGCGGGGTCTAAGGCCATGAACCTAAAGAGCAAAAGTGAAGAAGAGATCGAGAAGAAGATGGAAGAAGAAGGACGCATTCGTGGAGACCCTGAGGTAACTCTTACTCCATCAATACCCATTAAATCTAATTTACCTCCTTTTTTCATGCAGATTGGAGAAGACAAAGAAGGCGGAGAAAGAAAAAGAGATCCTGGACGTATTTCGAAAAGTAGAAATCAGCATTCCCTTGTTGGAGGCAATTAAGCAGGTACTGAAATACGTGAAATTTTTCAAGGATTTATGCACCCACAAGAGGAAGTTGAGAGAGGACGAAAGAGTAGCGGTGGGAGAAAATGTATCGGCTATACTCTAAAGAAAGCTCCCACCCAAATATTGAGATCCAGGTATGTTCACAATCCCATACAAAATAGAAAATACACTAATTAGGAAGGCAATGTTGGATTTAGGGGTATCAATCAACATGATGCCAAAAATCATTTATGCTTCCCTAAATCTTGGACCACTAAAAGAAACAACCATCATAATCCAATTAGCTGATCGCACTAATACTTATCCAAAGGGGCTAGTTGAGGATGTCTTGGTTCAGATAAATGAGTTAGTTTTCCTAACAGATTTTTATATCCTTGATATGAGAGATAAAAAATTGTTAAATCCGTCACCTATTTTGTTAAGTAAACCGTTTCTTAGCCCTGCTAGGACTAAAATAGATGTGAATGAGGGTACTTTATCAATGAAATTTGATGGCGAAATTGTGAATTTCAATATTTTTGAGACAATGAAGTATCCGAAGGAATCTAACTCCGTTTTTACTTTGAGTGTTATTGAGTCTATTGTATAGGAAATTTTCGAATTGGATGGTGAAAACACATTGGAAGTGGCCTTGACCAAACCTCTTGAATTGGGTGTAGCTCTTAATGTGGACATGAGGGATGAGTTGCACCATGCAGTTGAAATATTATATTCACTTCTAACAATTCCTCCAAGGTGTGAGCTCACTTCTCTTTTTGTGTCAGAAATTCAGACAAAGTTGTTGCCTTCAGTTGTGCAGGCACTGGAGTTAGAGTTCAAACATCTTCCAAAACATCTAAAGTACACATTCCTGGGAGACTGAGAGACGCTTTCAGTGATCATTTCTGCACATTTATCTCCAAGTCAAGAGGACAAACTGGTGCGAATCCTTAGGGATCATAAGGAGGCAATTGGGTGGAGTATAGCAAACATCAAAGGAATAAGTCCGTCCTTATGCCACTGGTCATTCGATTTGGAGTCTTGTTGCTATATTTGATCCGAATTTAGGCTTGCGATATCTGTGGGGTCGGGTGGGTAAGAGATTTGGTACACTTTGTTGACTATAATTGATTGTTAATTTCATTTTGGTGCCTCGGATCTGCTATCTTTACTGTTATTTGCCAAGTGACACTAGTAGGGACATCTTTGTGTCTGTATTGACTTGTCGTTGTTCTGGTGGGGTCACTGTGTTTCTTTTTGCTACTGAACTGCTAACTGTTAAGTACTATCTGTTGACTATGGTCCCCTGTCCCCATTTGGTGGTTGACTCGCTGTTTCTGTACCTATTTATACTCATTTCTGTGGCCTCCGAATGCCTCCGAAAAAAATAACAACATCTAGTTCATCTGGATCCTAACCTCGTAAGAGACGAGTCCCAATTCAACCCCCTCTCGGTCCCGTCTAGGTCTCTCAAAGAGTACTTTATCTCCGGGGAACTGGGAGGAATCTATCACTGACCTTACACGAGAACAACAGGATCGATTGAATAGCCTGTTGCCTCGTCCTTTTGTTCCGTCTAAGTGTTTCCATGCTCCGACCTTAGATCATTTGCAAATTGCACGAGAAGTTGAATAGTTGTTCTCAGTAATTGGTTGGCAGAGGTATCTAGTCATTGATTACCTTACATTTGAGGAGTTGTGTTATGAATTTTACTCCACTTTTGAGTTCATCAAAAATGAATTCATTACTTTGAATGAGCAGGGGGTGATTAAATTTATATTAAGAGGCACCCCACAGGATTTGTCCAATAATGACTTTAATCTGATTTTGGGATTTGTTAGTGAGGATACCATTTCCTCCGGAATGTATATCAACAGTGTGTGTGATTACACCAGACCCTTTTCTAGTGATTATATTGATATATGGAGGGAGTGGTCCACGGACCCTCAGCTCTATGATCCGAGTCAGTCCAAGGGTCTCATCTAAAGGAGGCTTGAAGGTTATCCACAGATTCTTGGCCTACAATTTCTCGGGCCAGAAGGATTCTTCCGGCACTCTTGCCAAGGCTGAATTTTATTTTCTTTGGTGCATGCGCAACAAGGTACATGTTAACTTTGGATGTTAGGTGACCACTCAAATGCAATCCGTCATTCAAAAGCGGCATAAACTGGTGATTATGGGCTCGCTCATTACTCACTTGGCCGTTCGATTGGAATTGCTTGACCTCAACAAAGAGCACAAGTTCGCTCTAACTCGCGAAATTGAGCCACTGAATTTGCGTAACTTGGAGAGAATGGGGATTATTTTTAAAGTCGGAGATGTATATCAGATGACGCCTCCTACCGAGGGCAGGTCACAGCCCCGGGTTCCTCCGACTGTCCCTCCTACTGATTCACCCCTCCACACTGATCAAGCGGGTCCGTTCTCCTACCATGCTCCCTCTGCTTGGGAGTCCTAATACCGTTCCCTCCAAGATTCTATCCATGAACTAGGGGAGTAAGTTGAGGGACTAGATGGTCGTCTTGCAGCGTTGCAAGTTTTTGCCCATATTCAAATGGAGAATCAGGCAACTTTCTTTGCTCATATTGGATTCCAGCTGCCTCATCCTCCTCCCCCTTAGTGTTTTGCTGCACCATCTCAGTAGTCAGGGAAGTTTCGCCCCTTTAATCCTTATACTTTATTTGTCTTTGCTACATTGAGGACAATATAGGTTTTAAGTGTGGGGGGTGATTTCTACCATTTCTTTTTGCTTATTTTTTTTTATTTGACAACTCAAAAAAAAATAATAGAAAAGAAGAAAAAAAATGTAGTTGGTTGACTTCTTTAGTTCTACATTTGTTAATTGCTAGAGAATGTTGCTATGATGGATTGCACAATCAAGGTGCACGTGTGTGTGTCATTTAACCTAGGAAATTAAATCCCAATAGAGCAAACAAGTCTGCTAGAAGTGCTACTGATAAAATGGGAGAAAAAATTGGAGTACCTCAACCCTTGGGACTGCAGTAGGTGGCGGTGGAAGGAACTGTGGCAGTGCGGCAGCGGCGACTTCGAGAGCTGCTGAAGCGCCGTTGATATCGCGCGCGAGGGAGATGGAGGGTTGGCGGCGTGCGGTGGTAGTCGTCCGCGGGCTACGGGCGGCGGTCGCGACGTGGAGAGAGAGTAAGGGAGCGAGAAAGGGTGGCGGCGAGCGCTCGCAGGCTGGCTACGGTGGGGAACTCAACGGCGTGCGAGGAAAGAGAGAGGCGGATACGTGGAGCGGCGTACAGTGGCGGCGGCCTGGAGTGTGATGAGTGGCGTGCGAGAGAGTGGGGCTGCGGCTGTGTGCGTCATCGGTGGCGCGACGGAGAGGGAGAGCGAGAGAGAAAGAGAGAGAGATGTTGAGCGGTAGCGGCCGTGGGTGCGCGCGGGCATCGGCGGCATGCGATGAAGGAAGCCAAGGGAGGTGGTGCGGCGTGCGCGGGGTGCGGCGTGAGAAGGGAAAGGGAAGTGGGGAAGAAGAAAGAAAGAAGAGAGAAAGAAAGAAAGAAAGAAAAAGGAAAAAGAGAAAAATAGTTTTTTTGGGATTTTTTTTGTCTCTCTCTTTTCTTTCGAATTTAAATTTGAACTTTGAAAATCAAAACTGAAGGTTAAAATGGAAAACATTTTTTAAAAAAAAATTTTTTGGATCGTCAAACATGGCATAGGCACACCAAGATTGGAAAGAGTATACTGACCTTGGGGGTTACGTTTTGCAATTTAACGTGTGCCCTCCTCGAGTGGGCACATGTCGCGAGATGTTGAGAATTTATCAATATGGCGTGGGCATATATTTTGCAAAAGTCCACTGACCTTAAGACTGGGACATGTAAGATTAACGTGTGCCCTCCTTACGTGGGCACGCCAAGATTACCTGTCCTGGTCACAGTTTAAAAAAATACCAAGATCAATCAGCACCCTAGTGAGAAACGACAAATTTTAAGCATTGAACAATGAAAAATAAACAAAATCAATATTTGGATTGCCTTCTAAAAAGTGTCTTAACATCATTGGCTAGATGTTAAACATCACTTTTTAATTTGGATGTAATTCAATTTTTCTTGTAATCGGTGGCCCTCCTCCGGGATCCAAATAGCCATTGAGTGCAGCCTTCTTTCTTAATTTTCTATTCATTTTCACTTCATAAATTGTTTTCATCCCCTGATACTTGTTCGCAGTAATTTTGAATTTATTCCTACAAGTAGACTTAAAAAATTCTTATGCAGAGGGATTAATAGCATGAATAGCAAACATAGAATGAGAGTTAATAGGATGTTTCATTGTATCAAAAATATTAAAATGGACTATTTCTCCAACAAATTTCATTGTGAGAGTACCTTTACTAACATCAATCTTAGTTTGGGCAGTACTCAAGAATGGCCTTCCTAATATAATGGGTGATGTATTTGGGGTACTTCCATCATCCATATAAAGCACATAAAAATCAGTAAGAAAAATTAATCTATTTACTTGTACTAAAACATCCTCAACTACCCCATCCGGATAATCAAATGTACGATCAGCTAATTGAATTATTATCCTTGTTTCTTTTAAAGGTCCTAAATTTAGGAAATCATAAATTGATTTAGACATCACATTAATTGAAACTTGTAAATCTAGCATGACATTTTTAATTTAGAATGTCTAATCTTATAGGGGATAGTAAATATATTTGGATCTCCGCATTTACGTGGTAGTTTTCTTTGTAAAATCGCTGAAACATTCTCACCTATCACAATATGCTCATCCCCTCTCAATTTTTTTCTTGTTGACGCACAAGTTTTTCAAGAATTTAGCGTATTTTGGCACTTGATTGATCGCGTCCAATAAAGGGATATTGATTGCTACCTTGCGAAAAACCTTTAGAATCTCATTTTCTTTATCTTGTTTCTTTGGTTTCTATAACCTGCTCGGAAAAGACGGTGAGTTAGTTCCAATTCTAATTATAGAATCAGGAATTACCTTTGGATTCGCATTTCTCATTCCTTCCTCCTCAAACTCTTTGTCAATTCGATCTTTATTTTTATCCTTCGGAATCATAAGTTCGGGTTCCTGAATTTCCTTCCCACTCCTTAAGGTCATTGCACTTACATTCTTCAGATTCAGTTCAGGTTGAGATAGCAATTTTTCATAAACTTAGGATTCCAGGCGAATGATTGCTATTGCCATCTGACTCTGCATTGCTTGCAACTGTCTTGGTTGATTCCTCACACTTTGTAGGTCAAAATCCGTCTTTTGTTGATTAGCAATTAATTGCTTCATCATCTCTTCTATAGACGGACTTGAGTTTGAAGGGGGTGGTGGCGGGCGAGGTTGATACTGTTGTTGATACCCTTACTGTCTATTTGGTGCAAAATTTGACTGCATATTTCCTTCATAACTGAAATTAGGGTGATTTCTCCAACCCGGATTGTACGTATTCAAATACAGATCATATGGCTTTCTTGACGCGGGCGCATGACTAGGCATGTTCACTTGCTCTGCACTTTTTTTTTGAATCAGCGGACATATCTTTGTAGAATGACCCATAGCAGTGCAAATCTCACACACCTTGGCTCGTGATGTATTTCTTACAGCCAATTGCCTAACAAAGAATGTTAATTCAGTCAACTGCTATTGGATAGAAGATGTCTCTACCTCATTCACTTTGTCTGTCAGGACATCCTTTCTCGTACCAAACTGCTGCGAATTCTCGGTCATTCCTTCAATTAGCTTTCACGCTTCTTGCGGAGTCTTGTTCACTAATGCCCCTCCACTTGCAGCATCAATTATGCTCCTGTCTCTGAAAAGTATCCCCTCGTAAAAATATTGGATGAGCAATTGCTCACTTATTTGGTGTTGAAGGGACTTGATGCATAATTTCTTAAATCGCTCCCACTAATCATAGAGCAACTCTCCTGGATGCTGGTTGATACCGCTTATTTCTTTCCTTAGATTTGCAGCTCGAAACGCCGGAAAGTATTTGTCTAAAAATTTTTTCTTCAGCTGGTCCCACGTGGTGATACTACCTGGTGGTAGGTAGTACAACCAGTCTTTCGTGGAGTCCTTCAAAGAGAAGGGGAATGCCTTCATTTTTATCTGTTCTTCTGTAATTCTTAGGGAATTCATACTGTTGCAAACGACATCGAATTCTTGCAAGTGTAAGACTCCTCACCAGGTAAACCATGAAAAAATAGTAAAAGATGAATTAGGCCATATTTTAACTCAAAAGATGTGTTATCATTTAAATGCGAAAAAATAATGTATAAGGGCTACTAATTTAAATCAAAAGCAGCCAACTCCCTTAGTGTTCGTGCATTCGCCATGGTGGCTTCCTCCTGGTCTGAATCACTCGAATTAGCACTACGCAAATTCGTCGACTCAACCTCTGGATCAATTCTCTGAGGTGCAACACTGGACTGCTCCTCTTTGAGCTGTCTGGTCTTTTTCTTCGTTCTACACGTTGTCTTCTCTACTTTGGGGTCAAAAATTAGTTCGTTTGTACGAGAAGAACGAGGCATATACTAGAAAAATATTAGAAGATTAAAACAAAAATGAACTTAAAATGAAACAAATAACTAACGCCAGTCCCCGGCAACAGTGTCAAAAATTGACAGGTTGTCGATTCCTGTGCAATAATAAAAATAAACCTAATTGCCAATTAAAGTAACCAAAACCCGCTTCTAAGTACTGGAGTAAGGATTCTAGGTGTGCAATGGGTTACTTGATTCACCCTGTGCTCGAAGAGTTTGTTTAATCCGATATACCAGAATGAGCTTGCTTATTTACAAGAAATTATTGATTTGTATAAATGGCAAGTAAGGTCTTCTCCTTAGGAACTGGGGATATTTGTCTCTTTTGAAATCCAAAGTAGCACGGGGAGTGTTTTAAGTAATTCAACTAAAAATTAAATGACAATTCACCTGGGCCTCCGCTACCCCCCTCCAACGCCTCTCTCTCATCCTCAGCGTTATTTATTTACGACGGCTTGGAGCTCCTGCTGTCCATCAACCCCGACAAAAGGCCGTCTGCAATGCCCAAGAAAAGCGACACCGTTCTGCATGCCAGGATGGAAATCTCCGGCCTTAAAGAGGGATTTGGTTTTTGGGCCGATCCGTTTTGGGTTAAAAGGCTCGAGAGTCAGGCCCGGACTTCAGGGTCTCATTTGATAAAGGCTTAGACTAGTACAATTTTGGGACTGTCCTCTGTAAATGGACTAGGAACATGACAATTCCTTACAAAGCCTGCCCTGTTTCATCTGTAAAGATGGAATGAGTGACCTAAAAAA
Source organism: Coffea arabica (assembly GCF_036785885.1). Lineage (NCBI taxonomy): Eukaryota > Viridiplantae > Streptophyta > Magnoliopsida > Gentianales > Rubiaceae > Coffea > Coffea arabica. The sequence continues at coordinate 3,829,864 of NC_092310.1, forward strand.
GAAAGAAAGAATTAATCTTTTTTACTGAGTCAATATATACATTTATGGGATTAAATGAATGTTATATAATTTCAATTTGAATTTAAAGTATCAAACTTTGCATTTGGTGTGTAGTTGGAGTGCATAAAAGATTTATCCAAAAGTATGTAAATAAGCAGATTAATGCCCGGTTTGATATGCAAAGATGGAAAGCAATAAATAAACAAAAGTGTCAAGCCAAGTTTTAAGGGGATGCGGTCGACAAATTCCTTGTATGTGTCCCTGAAGAACAGTATCTGTATGTATGAAATGGGGTCAGATCTGGAACTAAAAAATTTTTAAGCTACAAGGTTTGTTTTTCTGATATAGAGAGATTTTCAGCTGTTGGCCCAAAAGCTTGTCAGGACCACCCATGAGTTCGAAAACTATATGAATAAATTGGTTTAATCTTCTTCAGTTCTGAGGATTATATGTTCCATTTAGATCTTGAGACTGGAGTATGGGTCCAAAGGTACAAGTTTGGTGGGCATTAACAATAATTTTTGGCTCTCGAAAACAAAAAAACTGGGGCATGGGTTTCTTCTTTGGTCCACATTCCAACTTGATTCTCTGCCATTGGACGACTAGTTTCCCATCAGTTGTGTCTCGACCACGCCACCCACTTCATTCCTTAACTTTTCCCATTTTGTCTCTTCTGCGAAGCACAAACATCCAGTTCTAACGAGCCACATGCTCAGAGAGAAAAGAAGAAGAAGATAAAAAAGTTTCTCTCGAGAAAAACAACAATGCTAGAAAGGATGGCATTTCAAGGCCCCCACCAGATTCCTTTAGTCCACCTACCCTAATCTCAACTATGGCCAGCAGCACACCCTACCGTAGGGGAAGGGGGTAAAAAATGTTGTAGTACGTACTTTAGATTGCGAAAAAACAGAAAGAGAGAGAGAGAATTTTGTGTATTCTAGAATAGCTCAGGGGTTTAACGGGACTCGAATTTGTCTCTTATAAAAGATGACAATTAAGCAATTCAACTAAAAATTAAATGACAATTCACCAAAATCAGAGTAATAATAATTAAAGGTCTAGTCAAAAAATAATTTCAGCAATAGTTCACTTAATTGATCATCGATGCAAAGGTAGTTCTAATTATTTACTAATATATAGGTTATTACTGTCAAACAAGCGATGACAGTCAATCCCTTCTTATTGTGTCGGTGATTAAGATACGCCCGTTAATCACTACTCTAATTGAGAAATAATTTTAGATATGCCCGTAAGATTTAATTTTTCAATTGCCTTACGTATTAGAGGAGTCCTATTCTAACTAAATTACGCACTACCAGGATTATTTCAGGTTAGCTCGCATATTCTCCTGACACAAATCCAATCCTGCCAGTTGTCACTATTTCAGAGCAATTAAATAATTACGGATTTAACGTCCCAATTGACAATAGATTACCCAATCAATTAATTATCCGGATCCAAAATAATCAATTAATTGAACAATCATAAGCACTGTAATCAGAGAACATGCTAATACCAACAAATAAAAGAAATAGATAAAATTAATTCGATCTCACAATTTTTAGAAGAACCAAAACCTTCGTTGTTCCTTAATTAGAAAAAGGAATTTAGTTCATCGTTGATAAGAAAAATCCATACAAAGCTGAAGAAACTAACACGGCCATTGTCTTCGATTGAGAAAGCTCAATTCGTTCAAATACTGAAAGGATAGCAAAGCTACAGAGAATGATTAAGTTTCCTATTGCCCCTGACATACGCAGGGAGAGAACCACTAGAGGACGAAAAGGAAAAGTCACAAAGCTAATCTAAAGGTCGTCACCATTGTCTGCCTCTATTTTCTATCTAAATCCTCCTCTCCTCTACTATGCGGCGCCCCCGAGGAAGAAAAGGGAGACTCCAGGTCCTTTTCCGTCTTCTCTCTCTTCGGCAATTAACAAAAGGGGAAAAGTTTCAATCTTCCAAAAGTGTCCCTCGTTGACTGCTGCTAATACTCCTTTTTTATAACTGTCAAATTTGCACCCTTTTATGGTATTTGTGTTTCATTCCTTGTAATAAATACAAATTTTTAAAAGTGAATAGAATTTGACAATTAATCCACATTGGATCAGGTAATAGAAAAAATTAATTATAAATAAATGATAAAATTGTAACCTATCACACAACTTATATGTCTGCTACCTCCAGTTATGTATCATGATTGCTGAAAGGAGCTAATTCGCTTTAAACTTGAGATTCTACCGGGATGGAAATGCTTGCTTTGAACTTCCACCTCCTGGAAATATATTTATCATCTTTCTTCAAATTATCTGATTATTGATAATCTTATTATGTTTCTTAAATGATGGGATTCTACTTTCTTCAGCTGTGATCTCTTTACATAAATCCAATGGTCAATCGAGTTACTCTGATCTTTATATAACAAGGATCTGTTGAAACAAATAACACATCAAAGACCCTTGGATAGTAGAATGGCTACATTGCTGGAGGATATCTCTAATATGCAGAGTTTGTTTTGCATGTGCTCCTTTTGTTTGGGTAGGGAAGAAAATATGGTGGATAGCAGAAAACTTAGTGTTGATGCCTTAGGCATTATTTTGGACGAGGAAAGGAATTTTTCTCAGTGTCTTTGAACACTTATTGTATAGTTCTCCCGAGCCGTTGCTCGCACATGTAATTTCTTTTCTATAATGAAATTTTCCTATTGTTTCGACAAAAAAAATAAAAATTGAGTTACTCTGATTGCCCTTGGTTGTGAGATTGGTAGTCTGATAATTTATAATACCATCTATCTTCTCCCACTACTTAATATTGGGTTTTAAGCAATTTAATAACCAATGCACTAACTAAAACCTATAAAAAATTGTCATGTTTAAGACATTTTCAAGCAGCAGAGACTTGGTAGACTATCCTCTTCTGAAGTTTAAATTCAAATGCAATGATATGAGATTTTAAGGGTAAAATAGTTGTAATTAGTTCTACTTGTTGCATCTTGCAGTCTCAAATAGTTCGCTTTAATGGCAATTCTGGGACTCTCTGCCTCTCCTGCTTGTGGGTGCCAGTCATTATTGTTATAGAACTTTTTTTTTTTTCAGTGTTTTGAGCAAAAGCTAATATAGTTTTTGTGATGCTTCTGGTACTTGTGGAATGAACAGAAAGATTTAATATTTGTTTACTGATTTACGTTAGAAAAGAGCAACCAAAAAAAAAATATTGATTTAGCTTTCTGAATAATTGTCTAAACAAAAATGTCATGCAATTTCAAGTTAGCCTCAGGATTTGCTATGTGAAGTCCTGAGTCTGAGTTTTCTGTTTTGCAGTGACTGTAGGTTTATAGCTCTGTAGGGAACCCCGATGGCTCCTAATCACCGCCTTTACTTTTCAAAGTCCTTTCTTTCCTTTAAAGTATATCAAGTGATAATTGGAGCAACAACAGAGTAGGTCTGCCAAGTTGGATGCAAAGTCGGTCCTCTCTCTCTTCATCATGATTGAAAGTTGCAGGTAACTCTTATCATGAATAAGCGCAATATTTGATAACCTTCACAGACTAATAAGCCATGCATGGTTCCATACCAATCTAAACTAATGGAACTAAACAATCATTTTGGTTAATTTAAAATGTCAAATTGGTATTTCTCCCGTTGTATCACATCTCATTTGCTGTTGCAAAGATCAAACATGGCAAATGGTGGTCCAATTCAATACCATCATGTTGCAGTACTACATTTAGAGCTTCAGTTGCATATTTTTTTCAGTGACCAAAATGAACGAGATTTTCTTGGGTTAACTGAATAACGTTTTGGATGAACCAGCACTAAACAAATCCACTAATATGAGTGGAATTAAGAATTTAGTTTTGTTTATGATGTATGTCAGTTACTGTCCTTTGTACGTCGTGATTGCTAACATCGGTGCACTCTCTTTAAACTTGTGATTTCACCAGGATGAAATGATTTCTCTCTCTGAAGTTTCACCCGTTGAAAATGCATTGGACATTTTAGATTTGATACCACAATCAGCAATTCTACAAACCTTTTCTATAAGACTTTAAACCCGCAATTCTCTACTGCACTCCTTCCTCCTGCACTTAACAGGGAGATTTTTGAGGTCTCTCCCCTAGATTAACTTAGATTAGATTTTTATAGCTGGTATTAATTAATTTTCATTTTGCATTTCCTACAAGTTACCCATCAATATGAAATAAGCACTAGAAGTTTAATTTTGTTGATTTTATATATTTGCTTTTGTGGATGTAAGATGTGATTACTAAAGTGATCGGCTCCCTAACTTATGTTCCTAGGGGAGTAAACAGTTGCTCCAAAGTTTAATCGCCTCTTGAAGACACATTTATCAAGCTTCTTGAACCATTCGATTAGTGATTTGTTCGATAATCTCGTAGATGATGGGTTTCTGTCTCGTTTTTACTTGGTTGTGATTTTCTAGCCGTAAAGATTTCAGGAGTTTCCAAAGCTGTTGGCTGTCAAACTGGATTTTGGTTCTAGGAGTCCGGGAAGGTCAGATATACTACTCTTCTTTTACTACTCAATTTTTACTTTTAAATACTTTGATTCTGATTATATTACAACTAAAACTTGAGAAATCTTCTCGTAATGTAAATGTTTTTTTGGAGCAGCTATGGAAGATGTACTATTCATGCAATAAAGCTGCACAGACTTGTTAGAGTATCTTCTAACACAATCAAGTCTAAGCTGCAAGTTTTGAAGCATATCGCCGTAGTTAGTAAAGACTGTCAAGCATACTTGCTGCCCGCTGCTACTTGCTGCAATTATTTCATCCACTGTGATGAAGGCTATTAAGCTCATTCTGTACTTGTTGATTGCTCCTCCCTTCATGGTAAGTTCTTATTTTTGTGTTTCAAATACAACAAAAATGTCATGCAGCTAAGTGTTGGCTTTATTCTTGACTACATGTTGTCTCGAGTTTCTTGGGCTTTTGTGTTTTGCAGTGATTTTACGCTCAAAACCTTCATAGCTCTTACTTACCATCCTTGGTACATTATTAAAAGTCCTATGATCCCTTGCTGAACCAAATCCTGTTTCAATCAGATCAGATGAAAACATCCAGGATGGAATTCTCTTTTGCTCTCTGCCTTGGATGGCTAAAGCCTGAGATCTTCCTTGTCAGCCGGTGATTTTAAACTGTCCAACCATTCAGCAATTTGTAGACATGTTAATGAGGTGTTCTTTTACTTCTTTTGGAGCTCAATTTGCCATATCTTCCGTGCTGCTTGTAGTTCAAAGTAGCCAGTATTTTACAGCAGAAAGATGTGGATTAGCTGAACCCTGATAGCTGCTTGCATCCTCTTGAAGTTGTATCTTAGCTCCACAACAGGCAACATATTTTTTCTGAGTGTTTTGCAGTTGACTACATGGTTGTGTCCAATGATACTTTTCCATTGCTCCTCGTACCTGTAAAGCTCAGACAGGACTCAGAGCACAAAGAATCAGTCAGCTTGAGACCTTCTATTTATGTTAATTCGAGAGCAATTTAGAAAAATGAATTTCTAAGGCACCAATTTCTATTCAAGAAAGGATCCCACTTGGTGGCTGGGAACGTTGGAGAGATGAAATTATGGAAGTCATATTAACAAGAATTAAACGGGAACATACAAGGTCAACCTTAGTTCATCAAACTGACATTTTACATAGCATCTATTTGCAAAATTACTTCTATGTGAACTTGTCACCTTGTACGTCAATATTGTTCCATGAAGCAATAATGTGACAAGGATCGTACACATCTTGGCTTCAAATCCTATTCATTGCTAGCTCAGGATATGTTACAAGGAATGCATTTCTACTTTTCTATGCCTCTAAGACTTTGGCGGCCAATACAAGTAAATATTCTTATATCTGTATCAGTACAGAAAGTAGTAGTAATATTTTAACTAGTTACCCAAAAACAATAAAAACTAACTTCTCAGAAAGAAGGAAGGGGATCTGTTTTTTGCACAAAAATGTCAGATGAACTTATTTCTACACGAGGGGCGGGGGGGGGGGGGGGGGGGCTGCTTTCCTCCTGTAGAATGTTTTGGATATCAACTTTTTTCTTGTGAATTTACAAATATATAAATAAATAAGTAGAGGAAATGACAATTCGAAAAATAATAATATAAAAAAATCATTCAAAACGCGTCCCAGGAATTTCTTGCAAATGAGCCTAGTAAGGGCTTGTATTGGAAGTTTCATGTCTATTGTCTGTAATTCTGTGACGTTGTAGCTGGCTCTGAATTAGTTTATAATGAAAATTTTGTTCCACACTGATCATATTGCTGTGCCTTCTTTTGGAGGTGTAGCCCCCCTTTCATTGCTATTGCTTGACTGCAACAATTGCTGTCATTTCTCAAACCCCAGTTCTAATTCTAATTCTCAAGGATCAATAACTGAGACCATATTATGTTTCTAGTTCATTTTCCAAGGATTAACTAACCAAACAAACACTGCCGAACATCAATTATCACATTATTTATTACTGCCGAACATCACTATTTTTGAGCTAAAAGATAAAAATGTGTTTTTGAATGAGTGCTTTACCTTCTCTCTTACAACTAAAACGAGGGATTAGAGTAAAAGATGGAGGAGCCGTTTGTAGACGAGAAAGAATAGCTTTTGGTTAGACTTTTTACGTACCAATAAAAATCCAACTATAGGACAGCCACATTTTCTAAATACATTATTTAACTCTTTTTTCTCACAAACTCATTATTTTTCAATTGAAAAGTATTGCTAATAATAATTGATTTTTACTTTGAAAGAAAGTTCTGTCATAAAGTTAAAGAAGACATTCTCATCCATTTGGTATCAAATTTTGCACTTATAATACCCAGAAAAAAAAATTCAATGTTACGCTAAATATATTCTTTTGTTTTTGTTCTCGTCTTTTTTTTTTTTTTTTTGGGCCGACAAGGAACACGACATAATCGTTATCAAGCTATAACAAAATCTTCAAAGTTGAATTTTCGTAATATGTTTTCCTCTTTCTCATTGATTGAAATTATTTGCAATAGGAACTGTATTACAACATAAGATCAGAGCACTTACTTGTCAACATTCCAGACATTGATTTATGCAATATTTTTCCGTTTTGATTTGTAAGACATTGATAAAGACTTTTTTTTTTTTTTTTTTATAAGAATGACGCTACTTTTGTATTTTTTAAGAATTATGATTATTGAATGGTTTAGTATATTGTCACTGATGCGACCATTAATTGGATCTGCTTGTGGAAAAACTGTTACCATTATATTTTTAGCATGAGAATAAAAAGGTGAAATATATTTATATTCATTATATAGTAATATGAATTAGATCTTAAAAAAATTCGAGGTTTGAGACAATAAGGTTAAAATATGATATTAACTAGAGGTGGTAATATGGATAAATGGTTCATAATTGGTTTTGGCTTAATGGATGGTGGATGAAATTTATCCAATCCATTTAGATCCATTTAATAAATGGATCTAAATGGATTAAATAAAAACCAATTATCCATTTATAATCCATTTATATATTTTTGGTTACTTTTTTTTTTTTTGTATTACCAAGTAACTATACCTATTCCTGATCCTACCAAGTAAGAATTTCATGAAAATACTAAAGTATTTCCATGTAACTGTCATCTTATATAATCCCAGACAAAGAGGACAATCAAATGAACAATATTGCTGGTTGAACGATGTAATTTTAGGATAGCTCCCTTTTTAGTCATTTGCTGTCCGTTTCTTTTATTTGGTTTTTAAGTAAATGGATATATGTGGTTTTTGTGGATAATCCATATAAATTCATTTAATTTAATGGTTTTACTTTGATCAACTATTTAAAACCAATATTATAAATGGATAATCCAAATCCATTTAATTATGGATTATATGGATGGATAAATGGATCTCAATCCAAATTGCAGTCGAAACCAATAAAGGCTCCAGCACTTAATCAGAAGATGTGAAAGCCCCAGAAAAAAATAATGATTGAAAAGCATCTAAAGTTACAATAATTGAGAAAGTTAAAGTGAAATTGCCAATGCAAAAGCATCTAATATAAAGAAAGTTTGTAAAAGAAGAGCTGCACACATTTTCTACGCGGACTAATCATCGATGTTCTTTTCTTCAAAACCCCAATTGTTCTACTCCGAATAAGGTTACCTGTTGGTGGCTGCAAAAGACCTTCTTCCATTGAATAGGCTATACTTTAAAAAATAAGCTTTCAATTACAGAATTGAATTACTTTTCATTTACTAATTGCACACATTTTTCACCAAACATTTCTTTCTTCTGAAAAACCTTCGATAATCGTATGAATTAATTCACTCTCTACCTTTTGAAGTTCTTTTTGGGATTTAGATAATCGTCTATGCTCACAAACTCCATTTAAACTTTGTGATCATGTTACAAGCAAAATACTTAGTGCTGAAAATTAAGCTCAACAAGTAAATGCTCATCTTTATTGGGAAAGGTCCAAGGCAACCAAATTGAGCAAAATCAAGGACTGTTTCTCTTTTGACTTGGTAAATTATATGTTGCTACTTCAAGAAACTCCTCAAATTTGCACCACTTACATCTTGTACGTGGAAAGTTGTTAAGTTCCTTCTTCTAAGTTTTTTTTTTTTTTTTTTTTATAAGTTTTTCCTAACAGGAAAAGAGTGAGATTTTAAGAAGCGGAATGGGGAACGTGAAAAAGAAACAGCCTCCACTTAGATTTGAATGTGTAGTAAATACTGGCTTAATACGTTTAGTTATATTTCTTTGAATTTCTTACTTCTATTAGCTATTGAGATCTGTATTAATGCTGAAGTTAGTTGTAAGAACAAGTAAAACTTCCTCTCTTATCTTCAACTCAAAGCTGTCGTCAGCAGATATAATTGAGGACTTCTGGGCCATGGCCCAGCCTTCTCAAATATTTTAGCAAAGAAAAATCTCGTGTGTTCTCTGTTCTGATCTTGGCCCTGCTTCCTTATGCTTTGAGAAGCTGACCATGAAGATTCTAAGAGAATGATGAAAGAATTTAACGGTAATTAGGGTCTGTTTAATAACATAAAAAAGTGATGAAATTGAATTTTTTCAAATATTCATATATTTTGGATGTTTAATAAATAAAAATCCATCTGCTGAACTTGTTAAGTGGCGTTGCATTTGTGTGTATTTTTTTCAATACAAGAATCATAAATTAATGCTTAATTCTGTTAAGAATTAACGGATTTACTTCAACTATCTTATCTTATCTACTAAATCTACCTTTGTTTGTTAATTATGTTCAAAATTCTTATTTAATTAAACAACTTGATATTCTCTATCTAACGGTTTTCTACTTCTCTTTTTTCCCTATTTAATGACTTTCATATCTTCTCCATACTCCTCATACAATATATTTCGTCTTTTATATTAATTTGATTTAAAAATAAATATTGACATTTTTATACATAACAATTTTAAGTTAATTAAATTATAGGTTTTATTTCTTTTATTTCTTTTTTGGATGAAAAGACAAAAAAGATAGAAGGGTAAAATTGTACAATTTAGCTAATTAAGCATTCAGTTATAAATATTTATCAAATAGTATAAATAGGTCCAACATTAACTTTCAGACATTCATATATTTCTTTTCAGTACTTAAAATTTAACAAATTAATTGTTTTAACATTTAGATTTTAAAATTCAGATTTACTTTTATCAAATGTAACATAAGGGCTAACTACACTTAACCCTCTTGAACTTGGAAGTAAGACGTAACACTTTATCCTTTTGAACTCAGGATACATACACTTTGCTCCTTAAAATGACTGTATAAAATGTTTAACACAAAAATTAGGTCCAAAAACTGGAAGAAATCACATTAATGCCCAGAAATGATTAGCTATATGCGTGGCATGCCCTATTAGGTAGGGCTTTTGGGTGCCTATTGGCGCACTTAGGTTCCGTTTGATAAAACTGAATCTGAATTCTGAAGTTTGAATTCTGAAATCTGAATACTGAAACAATTAATTTGTTGAATTTTAAGCACTAAAAAAAATATATGAATGTCTGAATTTTAATGCTAAACATATTTATACTGTTTGATAAATATTTATAACTGAATGCTTAATAAGTTTAATTTGATAATTTTGCCCTTATATCCTTTCATTCAAAAAAGAAATAGAATTTATGATTTAATTAGTTTAAAATTGTAAGGTATGAAAATGACAATATTTATTTTTAAATCAAATTAATATAAAAGATAAAATATATTATATGAGGAGTATGGAGAAGATGTGAAAGTCATTAAAAAGGGAGAAAAGAGAAACTAAAAATCATTAGATAGAGAATATTAAATTGTTTAATTAAATAAGAATTTTGAACATAATTAACAAACAAGGATAGATTTGGTAGATAAAATAAGATAGTTGAAGTAATTATATTGATTCTTATCAGAATTAAGCATTCAGTTAGGATTCTTGTGCTGAAAAAAATACACACAGGTTCAGCACTGTTTCACAAGTTTAGCAAATATATTTTCATTTATCAAACACTCAAAACATCTGAATGTCTGAAAAAATTCAGATTCAGCACTTTTTTATGTTATCAAACAGACCCTTAGTGCGCATGACTCGAAAGAAACTACAAAATTATTAAGGGACTTTTGTTTTTTACGCTCCCCTCTTTCCAATTCCTTCCCACCCCAATTGCTTGGCTAGGGATCGATCTTTTGACCAAGCAGCAGGGAAAGGGCTTTAATTCCCTTCCCTTGACCAAAAACTAAGAAGGGACTTGGTAATAGTTGCACGGCCAAAAACCTCAAAAGTGTCCAAAAAAAAACAACTAAACTAGTCCTGCAGGCTCCTCTTCTTTCAGTAAATTTGTATTGGCATTTAATCATGAAGGAACAGGGGGATTTAGCATCCTATAACATTTGAAAATTGTCGAATAATCTGCATTTTTGTTCATGAGATGAGCCTTTATGCGTAGAATAGGCCTTGGTCAATTAGTTAAGATTGAGGTTATAGGAATTAGAGATTCTAGATTTAAAACTCTGACTTTTTAAATCTCATCCCTCCCTGCTGATTTCTGATGTTCTTTTCCTAGGTTTTTGAAGTTTCTTTTAAATTTTGGAAAAAAATGTTTTCGTCCTTCGTGTTTTGCACTTGTATGATTTTAGTTCTAAAGTTTTAGCAAAAACAAGTATGGTCCTTAAATTTTTGGCAAAATTTTTGGTAAAAAATAATTTTGGTCCCAAACTATTTCCAATTTTAAGCAAATTTAGGACAACTGACTAACATTTTTTAATTACTAATGGAATGTAATAATGTTCAGTCTTGTGTGAGTTAAATTAATTTTGTAAGAAAAGAAGTGAACAGTAAGAGCAACTCATGTGATGACACGTGAGTAATTAATTAACCAATAAAATAGGAAAAGAGGAAATTTATTTAATTATGCACAAAAACCAAGTGTTAGGGCTTTTTTTTCTTAGGGTTGGTAGGGATGGAGAGAGAAAATGAGTTCCAAATTGATGAATTAAATGCTCTGACTAGTTAGAATTTTGCACTTTAACAATTTTTTACCAATTAATTAGTTAGCACATGAGTTATTAGTCCTTAATATTGTCGTTTAAAGTTAGCCACCATTTTTTTTATTTTTATATTTAATATAATGGACACATGAATAAATTCTATCAGTAATTGAAAAACATTCAATTATGCTAAATCTACTTTTTATTGGATGCGTTAGAGACCAGAGTTATTCTCATAGAAACTTTAGGGACTACAACCGTGCCCATGCTAAATATCAAGAACTAAATTTACTTTTGTCAAAACTTTAAGGACTGGTGAATTTTCATATTGACAACAAAAAATTTACAAAGAATTTTAGTACATCAATGATGTTGTGTTCACCTGCTTATTACTGGCAACCAGAAGTTGAGGTGGAACATGGAGTTTTTAACATCTATGCTATGCCACTACTTGAAATTTCTCACTGATTAAGGTAATTTTACTCCTTAAATTTTTTTAAATAAAAGTCAAAATTTATTAAATTACTAGAAAATAAATATAAGATGGAGGGGGACATAAATGTTACCTCTCGATTCTACTGAATTTCAAATATCAAATACTTGAAGTTTGATCGTTATAACTTAACATGCATTGCAATACTGGTAATCGGAGGAGTTACAGTATTCGGCTTGATATCCTGGTGTATATTCGTGCTAGAGATATAAACAGTCATGGATAATTATGAGATGAGATCCTTCCGAATGCGTTAAGAGAATGCCTATAATGATCATTTATTCTCTTTCCTTTTCTTAATTAAAGAAATAATTGGAAAATAAAACAGCAAGTACAAAAATGAGTAATAACCCCCAGTATAGACTGGTACGATTCAATTCAACATTTTGTTCGTTCGGGTTTGATTGTGTCATAGCTCTATAATTCGGATGTAGTTTTATCGTTGGATGAACTGCATTGCTGAAATTGATCCTAAAAAAAAGACGGTAGGTACAGCTAGGCCGTGAGCAGCCAACCATCGTACTGTAAAAATTGGATAGGTTCGATCTATAGTCATTAGGGCCTCCTAAAAAGATCTACTAAATTCATCAAGTTGTTCCAAAGGATCAAAACGGCCAGTTATTAATGGAATATATGTGAATAGTGCTTTCTCCTTTTGGAATTTTGTAGAAATAATTAGAATAAACTGATATGCTGCGTTGTATTCATCTTTAGTGGTTTATGAGTTGGTTGCACTAATTTTCACAAAAAATATTTTTTTTCCTTAAATATCATTTATATGCATTATAAGCATGAGTTTGTTTGTTTATGTGCTAATCAATCTATAAATGACCATCGCACTGTGGTTGATTTTGTAGATAAATTTTCTAAAGCAGTTAGGTTGAACAATTGTTTAGGCTTCTATTGCCCCTTCAACAAGATTGAGGCAAACTCATTGTTCACATCACATCATTCTCTGTTAAACCTTATTAGCTAAATGTTATATAAAAAATTTGGATAAGTTTGAAGCAAATCCACATTTCAAGTTATTCTTTGCCAAACTTCGTTCGCCATAGCTATTAACAAAAGCAAAGAATATAATGCACAGTTGAAAAGGCTCAATGCTCAACATCAACAACATCAGAATCTGAATTAGCAAAATAATTAGAAGCCTAATAGACTTTTGTATTGACTATATATTTTTTTCCAAACATTAAATTTATTGAGACACAAAGGCGACTATTCACTAAATATATGTCTCTAGCTAAGAAGCAAAATTCAACATAGCTACTGTGGAATGAAATATGTTCCCAAGGATCGGTAATTAAGACCAAATTATGCTCTAATTAGTTCATCTTTCAAGGATTAACGAATGAAATATATGATAAGCAAACAAAAAATGTAATTGTCAGCCCTCAATGGAATAAGGATGAAGTTTCCAGCAAGACAGTTAAAGTGAGAATCCCAAGCAAGGAATTTCCATTTCAAAGCATCCAAGAAATTTAAAGTGAAGATGCCAAACAAGGAATGTATATTTCCATTGCAAAGGAAGGCATCAAAGTTAAGAATAACTCTGCACTTTTAAGCGACCAAATACCAATGCTCTTCTCTCTTTAACCACTTGTAACATTACCAACTTCTGGCTGCTAAAACCTCCCATTTAAAAAACCATCTTGATCTCAAGACTGAATCCAAGTTGTTTATTAAAAAGAAAAAAATGTCCGACGCTCTTATCAGCTCCACAATTCAGGTCACCTTGGAAAGGGCACTGTCTCTTGCCTCTGATAGGATTGGTTTGCTAGTTGGGTTCAAGAAGGATGTGGCCAGCATGACACTATCTCTTGGTTTTATCAAAGATGTCCTGGTTGATGCTGAGGGAAGGCAAAACCAAAGCAGCGGAGTGCAACGATGGTTGAGATGTCTGGACGAGGTGGCTTATGATGCTCAGAATGTGTTGGATGAGCTCCACTATGAATCTCTTCGTCACCAAGTGGAGTCCCGAAACCGGCACAAGCTAAAGGTATGCTGCTTCTTCTCCTTCTGTAACATTAATCTTGCTTTTCGTTGGAGAATGGCTTCTAAGGTCAGGGACATCAAATTTAAGTTGAATGAGATAAATCAAGAAGCCAACAGATTGGGGCTGGTCAGTAGGTTAGTGATGACAGCTGCCCTCCCTGCTGCTGTTGGAGACACAAGAAGTCGGCAGACCGACTCTGTTGTTGCTCCAATGATTGGAAGAACTGATGATGAATCAAAGATAGTGAAGATGCTGTTGAGCCCGTCTGAGAAGGTTGTTTCTTGTCTTCCCATAACTGGTATGGGTGGTCTAGGCAAAACAACTTTGGCTAAATCGATATACAACAACAAGCAAATTGATGCACACTTTAACAAAAAGATTTGGGTTTGTGTATCGAAAAAAGTTCCAATAGAGGAGCTTTTCAAACTCATATTAGTGCATTTGACGAAAGAAAAGGTTGAAGTGGATGTTAGAGACGTCATCGTTGAAAAAATTCAGAATCAACTTGGGGGAAAAAGATATCTCCTAGTCCTTGATGATGTGTGGGATGATAATCAGGCATTGTGGGATGACTTTTTCACCACCTTGAAGGGGCTCAATCCAACCAATGGAAGCTGGTGTCTGGTCACTACTCGTCTAGGTCCAGTGGCACACAGTGTGTCTAGAGTTTTGAGGATGATGGAAAATGAACCCTATCCATTAGGAAAACTACCTGATGATCATTGTTGGTCTATCGTAAAAGAAAAAGTAGTTGGAGGGGAAGAAGAACTTGATGAACTAAAAGCAATTAAAAAGAGAGTAATCAAAAGATGTGATGGTCTACCATTGGCTGCAAGTGTAATCGGAGGCCTATTATCTTTAAAGAGAAAAGAGGAGTGGCAATCAATTTTGGAGAATAGGCTTTTGAGTTGGAGTGCAGGTGGAGATCATGTGAAGGAAATACTTGAGTTTAGTTTTGATAATTTGCCATCTCCATACATTAAGAAATGTTTTGCATATTGTTCTATATTTCCTAAGGATATTGAGATGAAAGGAGATATGCTAATCGAACTTTGGATGGCAGAAGGTTTCCTCCAAGTAGACATCAATAGCCAAATGATGATGGAGGAAATTGGAATGAATTATCTGAGAATTTTATTGCAGAGTTCATTGTTTGAAGAAAGAATTTATCAGTCGATAACATATTATGTGATGCATGATTTGGTGCACGACCTTGCAGGGTCAATGTCAAAGTCTACCAAAGTCATTAATAATGGAGATACACATATCGTAGACAGTGGTAATCAGATTCGTTACCTTGCAATAGACTCATCTGGTGGCAGAGAAGACAGAGAAAAACTTCTGGAGAGTCTATCAACTTCAATTCATACATTGTTCATCGTAAATGGTGACTTATCTGGCGATATGTTAATGAAGTTGAAGAACTTGTATGTCTTGAGTTTGTCTCGTGCAACAACTCAAGAGCTACCAGTCTCAATTGGCAAATTGATACATTTGCGGTATTTTAACATTGAGTTTTCTGCAATTAGTATTTTGCCAAACTGTATTTGCAAGCTTTATAAGTTGCAGACATTGACCCTAACCAAAGCTGTTAAAGATCTTCCGAAGGGGATGTGCAATTTGATTAGCTTGAGACATCTCTATTATTATAATGATGATGAAGAATTTCAAATGCCGCTAGGGATGGGACGACTGACTTGCCTCCAGACACTAGAGTTCTTTAAAGTGGGCCTAGAGAAGGGTCGACGAATTGGAGTGCTTGGAAGCTTGAAGAACCTCAAAGGCAAATTAAGTATACACAATCTTCATCTAGTAAATGATAAGGAAGGAGCTGAAGAAGCAAATCTATCTGAAAAGGCAAATCTATTTAGTTTCCGACTTGTGTGGGCCTGGCCTTGGTATCGAGAAGACGACAACCACAATGACAAAGATGTGTTGGACGGCCTTCGACCCCACCCAAATTTGAAGGAGTTGGTAATTGAGAATTTTATGGGTGAGCAATTTCCCCGATGGTTAATGGAATTGCCAACAGCAACAACACTCCCCAAATCAGCAACAACACTCCCCAAGTTAGCGCGTTTGAAATTTAAATGCTGCAACAGATGCAGAGAACTCCATCCCCTGCAAAACTTTACATCTCTTAAAGAGCTAGTGATTAAAATTTGCTATGGGTTGACAAATCTGCCAGGTGTTATGCTACACTCTTGTACTTCTCTCCAGAAGCTTCGGGTGATTGGTTGCAACAATCTTATCTCCTTTCCGCTTGATTTGCAACAAACACCTTCTCTCTTGAAGCTGGAATTATTCAAGTGTCCCAAACTGAAAACAAGCATGACGCCCAAAGGATTTGGTTTCCTAACCGGATTAAGGCAGCTTACAATTGGTCCCTTCTCAGATGATGATGATGATCATGAAAATTCTTCACTTTATAATGAATTTGATTGGTCTGGATTGATATCCTCCTCCTCCTCTTCATCATCCGCACCCTGTCAACTAAGATTATATGGGTTGCCACACATGGAGTCCCTGCCACATCAGATCCAATACTTGACGACTCTCACAACACTAACGCTAGATGGCTTTGGAGGTATAAAAGCTCTGCCAGATTGGTTTGGAAACTTGGCGGCTCTTGAAGACCTGTATTTACGGAATTTCAAAGAGCTTCGACAATTACCCTCTGAGGATGCCATGAGAAGTCTCACCAAACTAAAACGTTTGTGGGTTTTACATTCTCCTCTGCTAAAAGAAAGATGCACTCCTGAGAGCAGCGGCCCCGACTCCCAGTGGTCCAAAGTTTCTCACATTCAAGACCTAGACATAATCCATTTTTAACCACTCATCTTTAGATCAAATTCAATCATGTAAGATTGTCTTTTACCAACTTTCTTAATTTGCTTTACAATCAATCTCCCCTTCTCTTCACCTCCCCCTCTGATTAACCTTCTCGGGAGAAAACCTAAAAAGTCCCCATGGTTATTTTCACAATTTTCTCTTCTCTCTTTTTATCATCCTATTTATTATCTTTCAAAGCTGCAGCATTAGCATTTCTTATCGGGTCCAAAATATTGTTGCTCTTCATTTACTCCTTACAAGTTACAACATAATACTCTTGTAACCATTAATTAGAATGACCCCAAGCACCTGTTCTGTTTCGTGCTTTGATGTTTTACTGTATCTCTATTCATATTCTGTTCTATGCTTTGTTTTTGTAGGATTGATAGAAGAATAGCTTTACGAACAGAGGTCAGAATTTTGAAGCTTTTCAGCACCGTCTAGTTTTGGCCTGCATTTCCTACAAATAGTCTATCAACGTTTAGAACAACTAGCAGTCTTGTTTTGTTTATTTTACGTGATCTGCTTCTGTGGATTTTAAGTTATTAATGCTAAAATCATCTCACTCTATTTAAAACAGTGATTTTAAGGGGACTGAACTTTTACCTCTTGATAATGAACTTGCATACTTATCTGAACTATTTGACTAGTAATTGCTCCATCAGAGTCATATATGATGGTTTTCTGGCTCACTTCTCCTTGATTTTGGCTTTTTAGCCATGAAGACAATGGTCAATTGAGGAGTTTTCACAGCTGTTGGTCATCACTTTCATGTTTTGGTTTAAAAATTCTGGTAATTTTAGATATGCTTCTCTTCTTTCACTGCTCAGTTTTGACTTTTAACCACTTTAATATCTAATATATTACATATAAAACAGAAGAAATCTTGTCGTCGTGAAGATATTTTTGAGGTATCCAAGGAAGGTGTGTACTGTTTGAGCAATGAAGTTGTATCTTCCAACATTCAACTCTATGTGCAATGGTCTGAAGCATTCTAGTAGTTAGTCAAGTTTGCTTGTTGTGAATTGCTGCTCTTAATGAATCCACCTTGATAGAGGCTTTTAAGCTCTCTCTGCTTTTATGCTTGTTGGTTGCTTCCTTTTTTAATGGTAAGTTTCTCCTTTTGGGGCTTTAGTTACAATGACAGAAAACCTGCAATTATCTGAAAATTTCCATTAGCTTTATTCTATGCTATTCGCCGGCTTGAGTTTGAATTTTTGTGCTTTGCAGTGATTTTAGACCCAAAACTCAACAGGGAACCTCATCAATGACTCTTACTTACTGTCAGATAATTTATAATGCCAATAATCTTCTTCCACTTCTTAATATTGGGTTTTAAGAAGTTTAATATCCAATGAATAAATTAAAACCTTTAAAAAATTGTCATGTTTAAGACTTTTTCAAGCAGCAGAGACTTGGTGGACTATCCTCTTCTGAAGTTTAAGTTAAAATGCCATGATTTGAGATTTTAAGAGTCAGAGTTGTAATTAGCTCTACTCATTGCATCTTGCTGTCTCAAAGAGTTTGCCTTCATGACAATTCTGGAGCTCTCTGCCTTTTGTGCTTGTGGGTGCTGCTCATTATCATTATTGTTATAGAACTTCTCATTTTCAGTGTTTTGAACAAAAACTAATATAGTTTCTATGGCACTTCTGGTACTTATAGATTGAGCAGAAAGATTTGATATCTTCCCACTGATTTAGGTTAGAAAAGCTATCTAAATAATTGACTAAACAAAAATGTCATGCAATTTCCAGTTAATTTTTCGTTTGCATTTCCTAAAAGTTACCCATCAATATGAAATAAGCACTAAGAGTTTCGTTTTGTTGATTTCATATATCTACTTTTGTGGATGTAAGATGTGATTGCTAAAGTGATCAGCTCTCTAACTTATGATTCTAGAGGGGGTAAATAATTGCTCCAGAGTTTAATCACCTCTTGAAGGTGCATTTATCAAGCTTCTTGAACCATTTGATTAGTGATTTGTTCGATAATTCTCATAGATGATGGTTGTGTCTCACTTTTCCTTGGTTATGATTTTCTAGTAGTAAAGATTTCAGGAGTTTTCAGAACTGTTGTTCATCAAATTGGTGTTTCGTTCTTCAAATTGGTGTTTCGTTCTAAGAGTACGGTAAGTTCAGATATACTGCTCTTCTTTTACTACTCAAATTTGACTTTTAACTACTTTGATTCTGAACATATTACAACCAAAACTTGAGAAATCTTCTCATAATAAAAATGTTCTTGGGAGCAGCCACGGAAGTTGTACCATTCATGCAGCAAAGCTGGACATACTTGTTAGAGTATCTTCTGACACAATCAAGTCTACGCTGCAAGTTTTGAAGCATATCGCTGTGGTTAGTCAAGACTGCTACTTGTTGGCTGCTGCTACTTGCTGAAATTATTTCATCCGCTCATTCTGCCACGTATACTTGCTGGTTGCTCCTGTCTTCATGGTAAGTTCTTATTTTAGTGTTTCAAATACAACAAAAATGTCATGCAACTATGTGCTGGCTTTATTCTTGACTACATGCTGTCTCGAGTTTCTTAAGTTTGAGTTTTTGTGTTTTGCAGTGATTTTGCACTCAAAGATCAACATTAACCCTGATAGCTCTTACTTACTATCCTTGGTACTTTTAATATGATCCCTTGCTGATCAAGATCCTGTTTCAGTCAGATCAGATGAAAACATCGGGGATGGAATTCCCTTTTGCTCCCTGTCTCGGATGGCCAAAGCCTAAGATCTTCCCTGTTGGCATGGTTCTTTTAAACTATCATATCCAACCTATTCAGCAATTTGTAGAATGTTAATGAGGTGCTATTTTACTTCTTTTTGGAACTCAATTTGCCATATCTTCCTTACTGCTCGTAGTTCCAAGTAGCCGGTATTTTGCAACAGAAAGATGTGGATTAGCTGAACCCTGATAGCTGCTTGCATCCTTCTCGAAGTTGTATCTTAGCTCTATAACAGGCAACATATTTTTTCTCAGTGTTCTGCAGTTGACTACAAGTTGTGCCTAATGATACTTTTCCATTGCTCCTTGTATCTGTAAATCTCAGACTGGACTCAGAGCACAAAGAATCAATCAGCTTGAGCCCTTCTATTTATGTTAATCAGAGGGCAATTTAGAAAACTGAATTGCTAAGGCACCAATTTCTATTCAAGAAAGGATCCCACTTGGTGGATGGGAACGTTGGAGAGATGAAATTATGGAAATCAATTGAACAGGATTATATGGTCAACCTTAGTTCATCACACTGACATTTTACATAGCATCTATTTGTAAAATTACTTCTATGTGAACTTGTCTCCTTGTACATCAATATTGTTCCATGAAGCAATAATGTGACATGGATCTCACACATCTTGGCATCAAATCCTATTCATTGCTAGCTCAGGATATGTTACAATTAAAGCATTTCTACTTTTCTATGCCTCTAAGACTTTGACGGCCAATATAAGTAAATCATCTCATATCTGTATCAGTATAGAAAGTGATTTGAGGTTCAATAATAATAACAATAATAATAATTAGTTACGTAAAAAATGCATTTCCTCGTAAGTGCTGCCCTCCCTCTTCTCCCTCTGATTCTAAGCATTCCTTTTTCCCTTATTCTTTGTTTTTTTCTTTTTAAATTTCCGAGCAACGTAACTGGTTTCAGCAATTTCTACTTAGTTCTTGAACTGCATTCGGAATTTCTTTTTCCCTTATTCTTGAACTGGTTCCAGCCTATCTCGTGGTGGTAGCATTTCATGGTTAGAATGGTAGATAATTCGCCTTTTTCACTTGACGCTGGGAAACTTATAAGGTTAAGAAACTACAGCAAAAATTATGCGTAAAACCCAGAATTCGCCAATGTTAGACAAGTGCATGGACGTTTATGAAGTTCAAATTTTGATCACCAATTCGAAATTTTGTTTGTTTCTCTTTAATAGTAAGAGTTATGCATTGAAATTATTGATGGGATTCTTGTAAGAAATGCATTTCTCATTTTTGCTGAAATGCTGTTTTGTGTTTTCTACTTCTTATATGCACTTTTTTCTGTGAAAAGTTATGGAAAGCAATTAGACAGAAATATAGAGAATTTCCGGCATATTTGAACTGAAAGTGTTCCCAAACCTATTTAAATGAAAGAAGACCATCATAGGTAGTAATTAACGTTGTCTTGATTAAATAGGTCTGGAAATAGCAAAGATTGTAGCTTTGAGCTCTCTGTTTTAGTTTGGCCTGATGTTCTTTTGTCTCTGGTCGGACCAATTAGGAGATGCAAAATGTGCTGTATCCCTATATTCCAAAGAATTGGATTAAATCAGTTGACTTTCTTTTCTTTTTTCTATGGTGACACTTCCCCAGGAATTTCTTACAAATTAGCCTCGTAAATTGTAATTGGGAGTTTATGTATAAGGACTTGTATTGGAAGTTTTATGTCTATTGCCTGTTATTCTGTGACGTTGTAGCTGGCTCTGAATTAGTGTATAACAAAAAATTTGTTCCATACTGATCATACTGTTGCTATTGCATTTACTTCCCTCTTTTGGAAACTAGTAATAATTCACGTGCTTTGCGCATGATTGTAATATTTTAAAATATATTATTTTTTAGATACTAAAATTTTTTATGAAATTTTGATCATCAACATCATAATATAGTATTTTTATGTTATTTATTTTTTTAAACTAGTTACTTTTAAAAATTTTATTAAATGAAAAGAGACAAAAAACATTTCAATATAGTTGACATATCCCTTAAGATTGAATTTGAAATCATGAACCAAACACTTTTTGATTTATAGCTTGAACTCTAGCATATCAACTATTGATAATATCATGTTTTACCAAAATTATTGTATATTCATGGCTCTATTGCATAAAAACCGCAATAATCACAATTTTTTATAAACGAAAAATAAAATTAGGTTAGAAAAATAAACATAAATGTAATTTGAATTCTTTGTATTATGTTAATTCTATTTTTGTCAATAATGGAGTATAAATGATCCATCACGTAAAATTTTTTTGGCTTGTACATTCTAACAATTGATATTTTATAGATAGAGATAGTTGGAGTTTTTCTATTTTCCTTTTCTTTTATTCATGTTTTTAGCACAATCCAATGCGAAGCAAGAGCAACAAGTCTACTTTTTTCATATGAGCACAATATTTTTGGTTTTAATATTAGTTTTTTTATGATCATGAAATTGGAATGAGAATCGTGGCTAATTAATAATTTTAATATTAATTTTTTTTGTATATTGCAGTGTTTTAGTTTTTAATTGCCAACTTTGAATCCATAACTGCTATCATTATTATCAATTATTGGAATGCATTAAATCTGTTTAATTACAATTGTCACCATAAATGAAATTTACTTAATTTTAAAGCTTTTCATTTCATAACTGCTTCCATTATTCACTAATATTGCAATACAATAAATATATGTAATCATTAGAAAAATAAGGGTATTTTGGATATTACTAAAAACAATTTGGATATCATTTTCATTTTATCATTCTTCATTTTATATTTACTCTTGTTATAATTCTTATTTTATCATTTGAAGATGGTTTCTGACTTAATGGATGGATTTAGTTTGTTCAAACCAATACAAATGAAATATTACTATATTATTGTCAATAACAATGTTTGTCTTCTCTTGGATATCAGTGATTTGGATGTTGCCTTTGGTATTATTTGAATTGTATTCTAACTTTTTAATTCATTTGCTATTTATTTTATGTCATTTTATAAATAGTTTCCAATCTTATTTTAGTTTTTCTTGTTTTGATCGGTTGCTATTAATGATAATAGTGGTTTGTATGGTGCTATTTTAGATTTCTTTTTTCTGGTTTAATACTGCTATTTCAGTTATAAAGGTGTAATCATTTTTTGTATATTGAAATTTTATTGGGTGCAACATGAAAAATTCTTCTTATTGGTAAAAGTGCATAATTGTAAAATTTACTCGTGATATTTGTGTGAAGATATACAGATGAATAAGGGTTTTTCTTGTCATTGTATGTTTCTCCATTTTCTAGAGAATATCTAGTTTTTGAAATTGATTTTTTTTAACAATCTCAACTAATGACTAATGAGAAATTTTTCATGCTTCAATTAAGAAATTTTGATACGTTATAATAATAGGAGATGGAGTCCAAGGGCAAGTAAATAGTTTTTAATTTTTAATTATAATTATCAATGCCATTAAAATGTAATCAATTGGAGTGTTTTATTTCTTTTAATTAGTGCCACTTAAAATGCAATAATTCTAATTAAAAGACATGAGGGTAATTTAGGAATAACAAAAACTATAAAAAGTATGAATGTTGGCATTAGGGAGTGCAAGTGTAAGCACTTTTTTATCTTAGTTTTTGTTATCCCTAAATTACCCTCATGTCTTTTAATTAGAATTATTGCATTTTAATGTGGCACTAATTAAAAGAAATAAAACACTCCAATTGATTACATTTTAATGGTATGGTATTGGTAATTATAATTAAAAATTCCTCACTAAAAACTATTTACTTACCCTTGGACTCCATCTCCAAAAGTATGAATGTTGGCATTAGGGAGTGCAAGTGTAAGCACTTTTTTATCTTAGTTTTTGTTATCCTTAAATTACTCTTATGTTTTTTAATTAGAATTATTGCATTTTAATGTGGCACTAATTAAAAGAATTAAAACACTCCAATTGATTACATTTTAATGGTATTGGTAATTATAATTAAAAATTCCTCACTAAAAACTATTTACCTACCCTTTGACTCCATCTCCTATTATTCTACATATCAAAATTTTTTAATTGATGCATGAAAATTTTCTCATTAGTCATTAGTTGAGATTGTTAAAAAAATCAATTTCAAAAAATAGATACTCTCTAGAAAATGGAGAAACATACAATGACAAGAAAACACTTATTCATCTGTATATCTTCACACAAATATCACGAGTAAATTTTACAATTACGCACTTTTACCAATATGAAGAATTTTTCGTGTTGCATCCAATGAAATTTCAATCTACAAAAAAATGATGACACCTTTATAACTGAAATAGCAGTATTAAACTAGAAAAAAAATCTAAAATAGCACCATACAAATCACTATTATCATTAATAGCAACCGATCAAAACAAGAAAAACTAAAATAAAATTGACAACTATTTATAGAATGACATAAAGTAAATAGCAAATGAATTAAAGTAAATACCAAAGACAACATCCAAATCACTGATATCCAGGGGAAGACAAACATTATTATTGACATAAAGTAATAGGAAATGAATTAAAGTAAATACCAAAGACAACATCCAAATCACTGATATCCAGGGGAAGACAAACATTATTATTGACAATAATATGGTAATGCTTCATTTGTATTGGTTTCAGCAAACTAAATCCATCCATCAAGTCAGAAACCATCTCCAAATGATAAATAAGAATTATAAGAAGAGTAAATATAAAATGAAGAATGATAAAATGAAAATGATATCCAAATTGTTTTTAGTGATATCCAAAATACCCTTATTTTTCTAATGATTACATATATTTATTGTATTGCAATATTAGTGAATAATGGAAGCGGTTATGAAATGAAAAGCTTTAAAATTAAGAAAATTTCATTTATGGTGACAATTGTAATTAAACAGATTTAATGCATTCCAATAATTGATAATAATGATACCGGTTATCGATTAAAAGTTGGCAATTAAAAACTAAAACACTGCAATATACAAAAAATTTACATCAAAATTATTCATTAGCCACAATTCTCATTCCAATTTCATGATCATCAAAAAAACTAATATTAAAACAAAAAATATTGTGCTCATATGAAAAAAGTAGACTTGTTGCTCTTGCTTCGCATTGGATTGTGCTAAAAACATGAATCAAAGAAAAGAAAAATAGAAAAACTCCAACTATCTCTATCTATAAAATTTCAATTGTTAGAATGTACAAGCCAAAAAAACTTTACGTGGTGGATCATTTATACTCCATTATTGAAAAAAATAGAATTAACATAATACAAAGAATTCAAATTACATTTATGTTTATTTTTCTAACTTAATTATATTCTTCGTTTATAAAAAATTGTGATGATTGTGATTTATATGTAATAGACTTATGAATATACAATAATTTTGGTAAAACATGATATTATCAATATTTGATATGTTAGAGTTCAAGTTATAAATCAAAAAGTGTTTGGTTCATGATTTCAAATTCAATCATAAGGGATATGTCAACTACATTGGAATGTTTTCTGCCTCTTTTTATTTCATGAAAATTTTAAAAGTAACTAGTTTAAAAAAATAAATAACATAAAAATACTATATTATGATGTTGATGATCAAAATTTCATAAAAAATTTTTAGTATCTGAAAAATAATATAGTTTAAGATATTACAATCACGTGCAAAGCACGTGAACTAGCTCTAAAAAACTATCAATGATTATGCTGATATGAAGGAGAAGAAAGGTATGGCACCAAAAGGTATGATCATTTTTCAGTGCGACCCCAAAAATGACAAGAAAAATAGAAACTTAAAAAGACGTAGAAAAGAAATTATGTTTTAATTTTTACCAAAATATGCTGCTCGAGCTTTAGTTGCATCATACAGAAGACTCATTGCTGCAGAAGACTTGTCCAGCTGTGATCTACAGTTGAAGGAATTAACAAATCAATAATTGCAAGACCTAGATAGCATAAACATGTTCATCATGACTAGCAGCATCCCATTTGGAGAATTTCACGTCGAGAACTGATGAAGAAGTTCTGACACTAACAAACCAAAATTAGATACATTCATATCCAAAAGGAAAAAGATCGAAAAGTTGAAAAAATAGAACAAAAGAAAATATGGAAAGCAAATTGGAGACGGCAAAAAGGAGAAATTTTTTTTGTGGAAACCCAACAAAAGAATTACGAGTGATTTGAAGGTTGAGAATCTTACAAGGTAAATACTGAACAGTCATCTGACCAACAAAGATATGAGGTATATGGTTAATCTTAGACCACTCAGAGTCAGGGCCGCTTTGAGGAGTACATAGTTCCTCCAACAAGGGACAGTGTTTGATGCACAATTCACTTAACTTAGTGAGGCGTCTCATAGCAGCCATGGAGGGTAAAGTTCGAAGTTTAGCACAATTCACTACTTCTAGTTCTTCAAGATGAACAAGGTTCCCCAACCATTCTGGTAAAGCTTCTATTCCAAAGCCAAATAGATGTAATTCTATCAGGGCAGTCAGATTTTGAAGTTGATTTGGCAGGGACTCAGAGTGAGGCCACCCCTTTAATGTCAGTTTTCGGACAGGAAAAAGAGAACATAAGGCCAACCAATCATATCCATAGTTCTCCATTGAAGTATCTGAGAAGGGACCAATCCATAATTCCCTTAAGCTGGTAAGACCACCAAATCCTTCGGGCATAGTGGTTAACTTGGGACAGTTAATTAGCCATAACACTGAAAGAGAAGGCATCTGCTGCAAATCAACTGGAAACCACACAAGATTGTGGCATTCGTACAGTCTGAGTTCCCGGAGAGATGTATTGAGCTCTAGCATTTCACTTGGAAGACTTCTCAAGCGATTGCATTGACCAATTGTCAAACTTCGAAGAGATGTGAGATGTTGCCGGTCATTCGGAACTACAAGATCGATAGTGTTGAGATTAGGACACCTTACTACTGACAAGTGTTCCAAAGAATGCAACTTATGCAAGTCACCTAGATGCAGTAAATGAGGACAGCTCTCTATTGACAGGTATTTTAAATTTTGGTGGTTGTGAACTGCTAACACATCAGAAACGCATGTGAGTCCTGCCTGGCCTCCTATTCTGAGTGTTGAGAGAGTGGTCGCTTTGCTCAAAATATCTTTTAACACCAAAGCATGGCTTTTATTCGGTGTTTTCAACTGATAATACAAACCATCACGATAATTTTCAATTACCAATTGTCTAAGGCATGGGAAATAATTTGGAGCTCTGTTTAGTTTATAGCAATTCTGTATCTTCAATGTCTCCAGCATGGGGAACACATCTAATACTTCACCTTCTGTTGCTTCTGCCTCCATCCACTCAACGAGATTGTTCATATTGTAGAGGTAGAGACATTTAAGATGTGGAAACACCTTTCTAGACAATTGACTAGAACTACGAGAGCTTCTGGATCCACTTGGATTGCATAAGCCATAGAATGAATGCCCAATGACTGTTGCCTTTTCCAGTCCAATCATGGCCAGAGACTGGAGAAATGGCAGTTGTCCAAGTGCAGGAAGCTCTGTGCATCTTCTGCAGTTTATTAGCCGTAGACATACCAATTTGTCGAGACTTGTTGACAGATTCATCAACCACAGTGGAAATCGATTACTCATGAAATTTTCAACTTCGAATACTTGCAGATTGGGGTGAGGTTGGAGGCCATCCAACACATTTATATCAGCACCGTCAACTTCCCATCTACCACCCCATTCAAGTGATAGCGAAGACAATTTCTGCTTTTCGAACAATTTTGCCCTTTCAGCTGCTTCTTTGCCTTCTACTAGTTCAAGATTGCGGATCCTCAGCAAACCTTTCAGGTCTCTTAAGCATCCAAGCTCTTCAATTTGGCGTCCTTTCTCTTCACCAACATTGAAGAAGTCCAGCGTTTGAAGACAAGTTAATCTCCCCATCCCTAGCGGCATCTGCACTTTTCTATCATTATTGTAATAGCATAGATGTCTCAAGCTAATCAACTTGCTCATCTGCTCTGGAAGGTCCATTGGAGAAATGCAATTGAACTTCAGAGTCTGCAAATTATAAAGCTTGCAAAGAGATTCTGGCAAAGTTTTTATTTGAGTGTATGGAAACTCAAGATAGCGCAGATGGATTAGTTTACCAATTGATGTTGGCAACTCCACAGTATTTGCTGAAGACAAGTCTAGAACACGCAAGTTCTTCAACTTTGGTACTAGGTCCTCCGATATAGGACTCCTTGGAAATAATGAACGAAGTGAACTAGATATGACTTCAAAGATTTTTGGTGTAATTTCTCCAGATGAGTTTAAAACAATGCTTTCACATCTCGAAATAGATTGTGCAAGGTCATGTACGAGATCATGCATTCGACCAAATGTCCGCTTATCACTGCTAATTTCTTCATGCAACAAGGAACTGTCCACCAAAACTCTGAAATACTTATCACCTATTTCCTCCATTACTTCATTTTCAAGATTTGATTGAAGAAATCCCTCTGCCATCCAAAGTTGGATTAACTTCCTCCTTTCTATCTTGAAATCCTTGCAAAACATCGAGCAGTATGCAAAGCATTTTTTAATGGATACAGATGGCAAATGATCAAAGCTCAGCTTGAGTATTTGCATGACACTATAGTCATCTCCAGTAGACTTCAAAAGCCCATTCTTCACGATTGAGAGCCACTCCTCCTTCCTTGTCATACGCAACATACCTCCAATAACAATTGCAGCAAGTGGTAGACCTTGGCACCATTTTGTGATTTCCTTTTCTTGTACTTGCAATTCTTCTGGTACTTCCCCACTTCCTATCATTTTGTCTTTTATTATAGTCCAGCAATCATCATCAGATAGCTTCCCTAATGAATAGGGAGGATATGTAGCCACAACGGTTGCCACTTGTAGCTGACGAGTAGTCACAAGACACCAGTTTCCTCTGGTCGTGCTTATTCCAGTCAAAGAACGATAAAAATCCGTCCAGAGTAAAGGAATTTCATTCCAAAGATCATCCAATACAAGAAGATATCGTTTGCCCTCGATTTCTTTTCGAATCTCTTGGACAATAACGTCTCTGCTAGCTACATCAACTTTGCGTCTTGTCAACGATTCCAAGATTAGTCTGAATATCCTAGTGACCTCAAAATCTTCAGATACACAAACCCAAATCTTTAAATCGAAATGCCTCTCGATTTGCTGGTCGTTGAAAATTGACTGAGCCAGAGTTGTTTTTCCCAAACCACCCATTCCAGTTATGGGCAAAACATAAATAACATTGCTGGTCTCACTCGAAATCTTCTGTACTATTTTGAACTTATCATGCTCTCTACCCACAATATTAGGAAAAACAACGGAGTCAGTCTCACGATTGACCATCACAGTTCTACTAATGTCGGGAAGCAGAGTAGCTTTTGTACCACTACCCCCCAATTGGGACTTGAGTCCAAAGCTATTCGCTTCTTCATTAATAATGTTCAACTTCTTGTTCAAATCCCTTATCTTTTGACCCATTTTCCAACGAAAACCAATTGAGTTAGAATGGAAAAGAGAGCGTACCTTTCCTTTCAGTTGGTTACCATTTCTCTTTCCGGTCTCTACCTGTTGCCTTAGAACATCATAGTTGAGCTCATCCGACCATGGTTCGAAGTCTCGGCCGAGACCGAGACGACTCTATCGAGTCGTCACCGTCTCGCCCCTTACCGATACGATATCGTGACGAAACGATACCGAAATACTTGACTCGCCGAGAAATCGGCCGAGTCGTCACCGCGACGGATTGATTCGGCCGAGTCACACCGAGTCACTCCGAGTTATCCCGAGTCAAGACGAGAAATCAGCCGAGTCACACCGCGACGGATTGACTTGGCCGTTTCTTTTGCTATTTTTTAATTATTTTTATTTAGCATATTTTTTTATATTAGTAACAATTTTTAGAATATTGAATACTTTAAAATTTGCGTCTCACCGAGACCGCGACTGATATGCCGAGACCGATGTGAAATGTTTCGGGCCGCGACCGCACCGTGATTTTGAACTATGCATCCAACACGTTATCAGCTTCATAAGCCAGTCCTTCAAGTCTCTTCAGCCAAAGCTGCACTGCCTGCTGCTTCGGCTGCTCTTCCTCAGCATCAGCCAAGACAGCTAGGATCATCTCCACCGATGCTTTGAACTTCACCAGATCCTCCTTGAATCCATAAACCATGCCAATCTGGTCACTAGCAATGCCAACTGCCTTCTCTAACGTAATCCTTATGGTAGCACCAACAAGAGCATCAGCCATTCTTGATTTCTCGATCACACTACAGTTTTCTTTTTGTGTTTTTGGGAAAAGGGTTCGTGAGTTATGTTCTTGAAGAGACGTCAATGGGGGGCTAGAATCGCTGCCTTAAGGTGAAGGTTGAATTTTGTATGCCTGTTGACGCGGAATGCATATACTGTAAATTAAACAAAGACTTTGCCAGTCACGTAAGTGTGTAAGCATTTTTTTTTTATGGGTATTTAAACTTGAAAGAAACTGCATTAAGAAGAAAATTAATATCATCGAGGGATTATTTTTAATACACTGTTTGTGTAAATATTTTTTTTTACACACAAGCAGATTTAAATGAATGTCGCATTATCATTGTTCAAATTTTAAATTTACTTTTTATCTATGTGTCATATATCTATATCTGGTAATGTAAAAGTGTATAACATTAATCCAAATAATCAACATTTCGTATACTATTTATGCATTTCTTGATTCTACGTGTTTTGGTACAACTTCTTCTTCTTTTACCTCTTTTGGTGAGAAATGTCTCTGCCATATTTTGGTTCTCTTTTGTTAATCAAAGGATAATAATTGACGAGAAAGTATTGACTTTAAATAGATTATGAATCTCTTTCTATAGGACAATTGTTGATGATTTATGTACATACATTACACTTAAAAAGTTCTATTAACATGTTTCCTTTAGTTCATTAGTAATTAAGTAACTTGCTCACTCTCAATTTCCAAAGTTGATTTATAGGGCAGATTACACTTTATACTCCAATGGTTTAGGTTTTTTATGCATAACTCCCATATGGTTTCAAAAGTTATACACAACTCCCACATGGTTCAGAAAGCGACGAACAGAGTCACCTAAAATATAAAAACTATCCCTATGTAAAGTTGAAAGTTATTTATTAACCATAGGGGGATTATGTGTATATTTTGAAAATTATAAGGGATTTATATGATAAATCATTAAATCATAAAGGGGTTATATGATAAAATATAAAACCATAGGGGGTTAGTGTGTCAAGTATATTATATTTATATATTTTGGTCACTTTACCATTTTAATTTTTAAACAAAGATAATTTTGATATTTTTATAGGTTCTGTTACCAATCATTATTCGGTTACTTTGACACTTTAATCCAAACTATAAGAAGATTACATATAGTTTTTGAAATCATAGGTGGATTATGTACAAATGACTTAATTCGGTTCATCAAAGGTGCTTTTCCTGTTCTTTTTTGAAGATAAGTAAGATAAATTGATAGATTCTGCGTTTACCTGAAAAATAAAAAAAAGGAAAAGAAAGTACGGAGAGCTAAAATGCACCCCAGATCTGACTTCTGCGATCCCCTCCATTTGGCCAGATCTATCTGGGATTAGGAATCAGCAAAGATAAGTTGGATTGGTATACAATAACAATGAGTATTCTCCCTTCTTCTTCTTTTTTTTTTTTTTTTTTTTTTGGTTGGGTGTAAATTCAAGCTGCTCTCTTCTTAAGTGCTGGTGTCAACATGTAGGTGAAATTCAACAGATTGGTTAGCAGGACAAAAAAAGAAATAGTTTTGGATGGAGACAACAGATTAATTTTTTTTTCTTTATAGAAGGTTTCACATTTTGACTTAATTTATGGATGGGAAGAATTAACAATTTTTTTGTGAAATATTTGTGGAATCAGACTCTGTTGTGATATTCTGGCATTATTCTGATTTCAAGGCAACCTAAGTTTGGTGAACAAGCAGCCAAAGATGTCCTCCTGATTAAACAATCAAAGAATATTATTGTTGTTCATGGACTGTTATTATTATTATTTTGGGGTCAAATCGTTCATGGTCTATTTTAGTCATTGCAATTCTTGGTTTTCAATACCGTGTATAAGCTACTTTGCATACCAATTTTAATCGCCGGACTTCAAAATTTAGAAGCCAGATGACAGCAGATCAATGGCATAATAGATCTTTTGTCCCACATCCTACGTCATTCTTTGTCCCATTTTTTATTATATTACTATTTCTCCTATATAAATATCATGTTTTAGTTCTTTTTTATTTTCTTAAGATCTAGTAACTATTAATTGAATAAAAAATAAATACAACGGTTTCAAAAAAGTAATATATATAGTAGAAAATTAAAAAATACAGCAGAAAATTCATTAAAAAATCTCATTTTTTATGAATTTTTATTTTTTGAGTATGTTAAATTTTTTGTATTACTCAATTAATAGTTATTGAATCTTAAAGAAACAAAAAAGAACTAAAACATGATGTTTATATAGGAGAAATAGAAATTTAATAAAAAATGAGACAGAGAATGACATAGAGTGTGCGACAGAAGATCCGTTAGTGATCAACGGTCTCTTATCAAAAGTTACGAAAATAAAAATACGAATAATGTTACTATGACTTTCAAAGATTATTTTATTGTATATTAAGTCCAAATTTAACTCTTATCAACAAGACATTAAATTAATCAAAATTTTACAAACTAATCACTTTTATACGCATGTACCTATGTAAATTATGATGTATGGTATTGCTATTTTGTGTATAACTCGAAAATTTTGTTATTATCCTTACCCATATTTTTTAAACTTTTTCCAAAAATAGTAATATAATTCATGAAGTACGATTAGTCAAAAGTTTATTACATGCCTTGTACAATTGAAAAGTATGAGTAATTTTTGAATTATTTTGAAGTGTACGGAAAACATAAGTATTTTCTAATTATATGTTGGACGTTTAGTGCTACTATTATTTTCCTCCTTTTAATCACTTTACCCTCAAGACTAACGGTCAAACTTAAAAGATTTTGTTAATTCAAGTGACGAGATATGTTTCGTCTTTAAAATTATTATCACTTTAACCAATAAACTATAGTTATCAATTTACCTCCTAAAGTTATTTTCTAGGCAATTTACCTCCTAAAGTAATATGACAATATTAGATTCTTCATTATTTTTGACAGGTGCCGAACCTGTGCAATAATAAAAACCTACTCGAGAAAAATACAGATTTTGTATATAGCGGTGAGTAGGGTCGAATCCACAGGGATTGGGGATAATTCGTTTCTTCTAGAGTTCAAGATATGGGGGGTTTTGGATTAAATGCTAACTAAATAAATTAACTGCAGAAAATAATTAAGTAAAAGAAATAATTAAGATAGCTCTAGCCAAGGGTATACTTCAGAAATGGTTCAGGCACTGATCATTGATGCGCAGATAATTCCAACATTTAGTAATAGATTAGTTATAGTTGTCATGCACGCGATAAACAACCAACCCTTCCTTAATTTCTCGATAGCTAAGGTACGACCGTTAGCTATTTCTCTAACCCAAAAATAACCCCAGGTACGACCGTGAAATTTAATTTCTAGATTGCATTAATAATTAGAAAGGCCCAATCCTAACCAACAAACACGCTACGAGGGTTTGTTTAAACTAGATCATATGCTCCCCTGACATAAACCCAATTACGCCAGTTGCTACTGAGATAGAGATAACGAACAATTACGGATTCAATTACCCCTATTTAGCAAAATAGCCCATATGAATAATTAATTATTGCGCACTAATCAATCATACACAAGAGCTATAACAGTTAAAAGTAGGAAACATATGAATACCAATAAATGGAGGAAATAATTAAAATAAATTCGATCTCACAGTAATTGTTGAACCAAATCTTCAGTTGTCCCCTTGACTAGAATTGAGAGGTTAGTCCTCCATTAATGGAGAACAACCATGCGAAAAAGCTAAGAAGAGAAAACTAAAAACTATGCTAAAAATCTAAACTAAAACTATTGATCAGATTCCCGTTCTCTGTACGTTTGTCTCCCTTTTTAAAGCCAAAAGGAAGTCTAATGCTATCTCTAGTGGTCCCCACACCAAATTCAAAGTCTTGTACGTTTCTTTTCCTAGAGTCCAAATGACTCATGCTTCTTATCCGTGGTCCCCGCACATGTGGACAAAGCCTCCAAAGTACTTGTTGTTCCAAGTCTCTCTACGTTGCTTTCTTTGAAAAGCCCAAATGACTAAATGCCTTGCACTAGCTTGTGGTCCCCACCAATTCAAGAGTCCAAGGTCCTTAGAAGTCTCCATTTTCCCATAAAAGTCTCTCCTTTTTGGTAATTTTTCGCTTTGTTCCTGAAATTAAGCCCCAATACCAAATATAAGTAAATATTAATAATTAAAACAATATTTGGCAAGAATAAAAGGGGAAATTAACAATAAAATTACTAACAATTAACACCCTATCAATTCCCCCCACACCTAAATCATGCTTGCCCTCAAGCATGGGAACAACAATTGAACACCAAAATTTGACCATGGCTGTTACTCCAACTACCGTATTGCCAAGACACCAAGAAAATCATATATCAAGCGACACAGGTCAAGATCCAAGAAAAATCACCCCGGTTAGCATCTAAACTACCAACTCCTCCAATTTAAAGCAAACTAATCTAAGAAAAAGGAATGGTTGCTCACATTTATCAGCAAATGGTCCAACTATTAATCCAAATCTCAACATTAACCCATAGATCGGTAAGCTGACTTTAGACACACACTTACACAACCTTCACCTTTTTTATCATGTTTTTCTATTTTTCTCTTTTTTTTTTGTTTTTCTCTTTTTTTTTTGCTATTTTTTTTCTTTTTCAATAATAACAAAAGACTTAGTTTCTAGCTATTAGAGCCTTTTGACGCGAACTCCAACATTTGATAGATGTAGGAGCCCGGTTACTCAGCTCCAATCGCTACGAGACCATGCACTCATAGCAATTATTACCTTTTGACGCGAGAATCGACACTTTAGATGAAGATCCCCGGTTACTCAGTAGTAACCACTAGCGGAGTACAGTCAACTCTTATTTACAACCATATAGCATAATAACTAAAAAAAAACACCAAAAATAACAGCAGCCAGCCTCAAATTTCCAAACATGAAGAACTAAAATTAATAATTGGACCAATTCACATGAAAAATGCCATCAATCATTTCCTATGCCTAGAAAAGTTAACCAAAAATTAGAAAAGTCAAGCAATTACCGATATTCACCAAAGAGATATTCCTGAACTCAACCACATTAACTTAATACCCTTTTATTAGTAAAACTTGGCAATAGCATAATTAGAGGCACAATCCAACATCAAAACTTGGTATTCATTTAAGGACTGACCACTAGAAAGAAAAAGAAAATAAAATAAATGAAAAAGGAGATAAATATCAAACTAAAACAAAGGAAAAACCTCTAGAACCTAAAAACTTAAAAATACTAGCACCCAAACTGACCCCCCCACACCTAAATCACACATTGCCCTCAATGTGATAAACTAACAGCAAAAGGAAGGAGAAGGGCAACGGTACTTTCCTGAAGTTGTCAAAACAGGGGTGGATCGGTCGGGGTATTGCCAAATTCCGCACCATGCTATGCAAGTCGACGTCAATATGGGTGGTCCCCTCAACAAGCAAATGCAAACTGTCTCCAATTGGGCAGTCAAGTATCCAATTCCACCTACTAAAATGAGCAAATAGCTCAAGAAAATGGCACTCCAGTAACAGCAGTTCAAAAGTCGGACAATAACCAAATCACAAGGGTAGTAGTTGGCTATCAAATAGGCAACCATATAGAATCCATGAATGTATTCGAAACACCCCAACCAGTACCACTGGTTCAGGCACAGGGAAAAAAATTAAAGCAAATAACCAACCCAAAGTATTGATAATTCCAAGCAACGCCAAGCAGTACCAGAAATCGAAAAGACCAAAATGGTAGTCAATTGGGGCAAATAACTCCCAAGGCAAATAGAGGCAACCTACTTAAATAAGCAACGGAAATGGCACAGGAGCCGTCCAATGCACCCATTAAATGCAATAAACCCCAACCAAAGGCAGCTCAATAGACCCCCAGGCAGAAAGTACCAAATGATACTCAATTGACATAAAAAACGATCCCAACAAAGCAGCAAGATCGAAGGATACTCAGTTACAGATCTCAATCATATCGAAATAAGCAATTGTAAGCAAATTAGCACAACCAGTACCACTGGTGTACACACAGGAAAGGAGGAAACCACATGGCCAACCCAATTAATAAAAAGCACAACTGAGGCACCCCAAAGGCTAGAAAAGTACCCTAACAACACAGCAAATTGAATGAATATGGACTGGGTCTCCAATTCAGTCAAAATAAGATCAAGGGGCACGATACAGAAACTAACAAAGCAGAAGTCAAGTGATACCAGTAGGGACCCCAACAGAGCAATGAATTCAACCAATTGGAGCAAGTGAAACTCAACAAATGTCACCAAGTGGACATTCAAGTACCCACTTCAAGATACCAAGCCCTAAGAATTTTAAGAATCCCAGCAAACAAGCAATTCCAGCAACTACCGATTAGAATTCGAGAAAATTTAAGAATTGTAAGCAACACCGCAACCAGTACCACTGGTGCACAGACAGGAAAGAATTAAATTCAACGGCAGCAACTCAACCACAAGAACTGAAGCTGCAAAATAAGCAAGTATCTTCAAATATAAGCCACAACGATAGGCAAAAGATCTCAACCAGTACCACTGGTGAGTCACAGGGAAAAAGTAATCAAAAGGCCAACAATTCAATAAATAGCAGAAGATACCCCCACTATGGCAGCAATTAAACCCAATTCTGTCCAAAATTGACCCTAGAAAATGCCCAAATTATCACCTTCTTCTATCCAACCAGAAATACAAACACAAATTCCAGAAATCTATGTTAATCGGGGAAGAAATTACAATACCTCCACCTGTCAAAATTGACAGGTGGTGATGGCGTGGCTGGACAGAAAAGCTCGCGTGGGAGGCGGATCTGTTGGCGTGCGTGAGTGGAGCTTGGGGGTGCGCGGCGTGCTCTAGAGCGGAGCTCGCGGCACTGGAGCTTGTGAGCTTATGAGCTGGTGGAGGCTGTTGGAGCTTCAGGCAGCAACGGCGAGGCCACGGGCGAAGGGTAGACAGTCGAGCGCTGGAGGGTCTGGCCGAGGGCTGTGGGTGAAGTGGAGAGAGGCTGGTGAGCGGTAGGGATAACTCGCGGCAGCTCCTGGCGGCGCCCAAGCTGGTGGAGAGTTGGTGGCGCAGCTGCGGCCGTACGGATGATGAAGGACGGCGGGCTGCAAGCTGGAGCAGATCGAGAGGGCTGCACGCGAGGACTGCGCGATGGCTGCTGAAGGGCTCGCGAGGGAGGAGTGGCGCTTGGGCAGAGTGGAGGAGAGCTATGGGAGGCTGCACGCAAGGGCGCTGCAGCGTTGGGCTTGGGCGGCAGCGGATGGAGTGTTGAAGGGCTGGTGGTCGCGAGAGTGAGAGAGGAGCGAGCTGGAGGCAGCGGTGGAGCTGGGTCAGCGGCGGCAGGGCTTCGGTCGGAGGAAAAAAAAAAAGGAAAAGGGGAAAGCAAGGGAAACGGGGAAGAAGGAAGGAAGAAAGAGAAAGAAAGAAAGAAAAAGAAGAAAGAAAGAAAGAAAGAAAGAAAGAAAGAAAGAAAGAAAAAGAAGAGAGAAAAAAATAGTTTTTTTTTTTTTTGGAATCTTAATTTTTTTCTTTTTGGGTTTTTTTTTCTCAATGTTTTTTTTTTCAAATTTTTTCCTTAATTTGAAATTCCAAAATTTGAATTTTTGAAGAAAAAGAAAAATGCCTTTTGAATTTTTGAATTTTCTCAATGTGAAATTTTGAAACTTTTTTTTTTTTTCATGTTTTGGGTCGTCAAACACTGCGTGGGCATACCAAGATTACAAAACATCCACTGACCTCAGGAGACCCAAACACCGCGTGGGTACGCCAAGATTTCACTTCCTGATCACAATGGAGAAAAATATCAAGACCAACTACTATCCAAATGAGAAACAACAGAACGAAAGAATTGAACAACTAAAAATAATAAAACCAATATTTGGGTTGCCTCCCAAAAAGCGCCTTTCTTTAATGTCTTTGGCTAGACATTGTTATGTCTTGTTCATGGAGGATAAAATCTTGTGGCTCGCTTCAATGCTTCATCTTCAATATGATCCTGGTAACCTTCATAGATGGAGTAATCTTTGAGCACACGAGCTACGGTCTTACATGGACTAGTTGATGGCGCCAAGTAATCAAGCATTGATCGCAATTCTTCATCCACTCCTCCATCAAGAGTCTTCGACGGCTCAAGATATTTGACCATAGCTACTCTTAACTCATTCCTGCCATGAGACTCAAGAACTTCCGGTATAACAAAATCAATTTCATTAACAGAAATCATAGAGTAAGAGTTAAGAAAATACTGGTTAGGGAATGAAGGTGGTGTCACCACATTTGATGATTCTTCACTGGATTCTTTCACTTGAATGGGTTGCAGTTGGGGTTCCATTTCTTCCTTTTCGGCTTCTTCTTCAACTGCATCTGTACATCTCTCTTCTTGAAAATCTTGCAGCTCCTCATCACTAGTCAGGCAAATTGCACTCTTATTTTCTTCAAAATCAACAATGGTTTCCGAGGGCAATTCTTCAAATTGAGAAGCCAATCGATTTATTCTGGATGTCAATAGACACATTTGATCTTCCAGATTACTCATTGCCTCCTTCATCATCTCATTTCTCCTTTGTGTCTCCTGTTGGAATTGATATGTATTAATAGCTATTGATTCAACTATTTCTTCAAGAGACATACCTGACATAGATGATGATTCTTGAGACTCATACTGCTGAAAATTCATTGGCCCTGTTGTATAATTATAACTGGAGTTATTCCACCATCCTTGATCATACCCGTTTGGATTAGGGTTATACCACGTTTGAGACCAGGGTGAAAAATCTCCATAATTATTGAATGGGACACTCAGATTATCTTGATATTCGGGGCACATACCGGTTGAATGATCCCTGGCATAACAAATTTTACAGGTTGCAGCAGCCATTCTTTCTCTAATAGAGTTTAGTGCCTCTGAATATGCAAACTTAGCAAAAAAACTAATCTCATCGCCTTCCCCGGAAACAAGATCCAGACTATCACCAAAATATGGAATGTTAGAAACCATAAACTATATAAAAAAATAAGAAAAAATAAATAAATAAAAATAAAAACAAGATGAACTCAAAAAGAGACAAATTAATCTGACACCAGTCCCCGGCAGCGGCGCCAAAAATTGACAGGTGCCGAACCTGTGCAATAATAAAAACCTACTCGAGAAAAATACAGATTTTGTATATAGCGGTGAGTAGGGTCGAATCCACAGGGATTGGGGATAATTCGTTTCTTCTAGAGTTCAAGATATGGGGGGTTTTGGATTAAATGCTAACTAAATAAATTAACTGCAGAAAATAATTAAGTAAAAGAAATAATTAAGATAGCTCTAGCCAAGGGTATACTTCAGAAATGGTTCAGGCACTGATCATTGATGCGCAGATAATTCCAACATTTAGTAATAGATTAGTTATAGTTGTCATGCACGCGATAAAAAACCAACCCTTCCTTAATTTCTCGATAGCTAAGGTACGACCGTTAGCTATTTCTCTAACCCAAAAATAACCCCAGGTACGACCGTGGAATTTAATTTCTAGATTGCATTAATAATTAGAAAGGCCCAATCCTAACCAACAAACACGCTACGAGGGTTTGTTTAAACTAGATCGTATGCTCCCCTGACATAAACCCAATTACGCCAGTTGCTACTGAGATAGAGATAACGAACAATTACGGATTCAATTACCCCTATTTAGCAAAATAGCCCATATGAATAATTAATTATTGCGCACTAATCAATCATACACAAGAGCTATAACAGTTAAAAGCAGGAAACATATGAATACCAATAAATGGAGGAAATAATTAAAATAAATTCGATCTCACAGTAATTGTTGAACCAAATCTTCAGTTGTCCCCTTGACTAGAATTGAGAGGTTAGTCCTCCATTAATGGAGAACAACCATGCGAAAAAGCTAAGAAGAGAAAACTAAAAACTATGCTAAAAATCTAAACTAAAACTATTGATCAGATTCCCGTTCTCTGTACGTTTGTCTCCCTTTTTAAAGCCAAAAGGAAGTCTAATGCTATCTCTAGTGGTCCCCACACCAAATTCAAAGTCTTGTACGTTTCTTTTCCTAGAGTCCAAATGACTCATACTTCTTATCCGTGGTCCCCGCACATGTGGACAAAGCCTCCAAAGTACTTGTTGTTCCAAGTCTCTCTACGTTGCTTTCTTTGAAAAGCCCAAATGACTAAATGCCTTGCACTAGCTTGTGGTCCCCACCAATTTAAGAGTCCAAGGTCCTTAGAAGTCTCCATTTTCCCATAAAAGTCCCTCCTTTTTGGTAATTTTCCGCTTTGTTCCTGAAATTAAGCCCCAATACCAAATATAAGTAAATATTAATAATTAAAACAATATTTGGCAAGAATAAAAGGGGAAATTAACAATAAAATTACTAACAATTAACACCCTATCAATTTTCATTCTTTGCAAAATCTAATTTTCTGTCATTTTTTGACCCTTACCCCCCAACATATCAGTGGGTACCCGTTGAGATAGGGTCGAGTCAACAATACCCATTTCAACCCGTTTATCATTTAATTTTTTTAAAAAATGATTTATACTAATTTAATTTTATATTTTGCATATTTATCTAAGATTTAATAATTTTTTTTCAAAAAAAAATCTCACTCCAATAAACAAACATTTAAAGAGAATATAAGAAAAAGGAAAAAAATTAAAAGGATTCAAAATCAATGAAAATTGAAATAAATACTACA
Organism: Coffea arabica; assembly: GCF_036785885.1. Lineage (NCBI taxonomy): Eukaryota > Viridiplantae > Streptophyta > Magnoliopsida > Gentianales > Rubiaceae > Coffea > Coffea arabica. Next base: position 3,870,407 of record NC_092310.1, read on the forward strand.
TTTTTGAAATATATATTTCACATTAATTAAACTATTTTCTCAAAAACATAAGATCATGACCTCTATAAATGAATATTGTAAACAAATTATAATCTCCCATATTTGTAATGCAATTTGTTCAATGAAATTGCTTATTTAGTTCTAAAAATATTATTTTGTAGTATGTGTATACAAATAAAAAAATATATATCCGGCGGGTCGTGTACCTACGGGTTTTTAATGGTGATTCTAACCTGCCCCATATCTAAACGGATACCCAACCCTCTTTTGACCCGGTCAAGTAATATGGGTTGAATATCCTAATTTTCGAATCAAATCAAATCGGATATGGTGAATTTTCGGATTAGCGGATATTTTTGCTCACCCCTAACGTCGATACCCAAAAAAAAAAAGAGTTACTTGAAGATTCTACTTTTCCAATCTAGGGCAATCCTGAATTCTCAAAGCTATAATATTTGGTAATCTATATCCAAATTTGACGAAAACTTGCCTGGTATACTAACACAAGCCAGCCATAGAAACTTGAGGTCTTGGCATGGATACAGTCTAAGCATGGTCCAACATCTAGTGATTTTTTACCACAAGCAAAGAATTCCAGGCAAGCTGCTTCGACTATAAGCTATCTATCCATCTCGAGTAGACAAGTGAGCCATAAATCTGCTTAAGATTTTGAAGCTTAGTCACAATAAGATCTTTCATGCCAAAACAGTAGTCATGTTCCAAGATTGCAATCAATTGACAACTCGAAATGATATCCTGGGACATTACCTGATCTAAGCATGTCCCAGAAGAGAGACAGTTGTTTGAGACACTAGTAGTAGTACATTATTTTCTTACTGGATTCTAGTTTTAAGCAGCATTGCTAATATGTAAATCTACGAGAGAATTTGCTCCAAGAACTATCTGAGGCAAACTATAAGAATGGATATGGATTTGGATTTTGCTGCACCACTTTCTACAGCATTTTTCATCCGTCTTTCAGCAATGGAAGCCAAAACTACATTAGCAGATGAAAATTCCTGCTCAACTCAAGCTTAAAAGTTTCTACCTTACCTATTTTCTGCTTCTTGTACACCAGCAAGGTGCGGTCCGTGTATTTAAAGAACTTCATGCATCTCTCTTTCTTTGTTACAGGATCCTACTGGTGATATCATTTTGTTTTCAATTCCTTAAAAAAGAACAAGCTATTATTGAGTTCCAAAGTCGCGTGTGCACATTGCTCAACCATGCCTGAGAAAAGATGTTGGTTTTGGCTGCATCTTTGGTAGTGAGAAGAGAGGCTATATGTTGTATATGTTGCGGAAGCCCTACCAAAGTTAAGGTATAACGAGTAAATTATTGTACCTAAAATTGCAAAATGGTAATTCCCAGGAAATATTTGGTGAGGCACACTGGCCTGCTTAAGTACCAATTTCCTAGACAGAATCACCTATATATGCACTTAATTGCACAATAACTCACTACAAATATACCTACAAATATAGCTACTAAATAGACAATAAAATAGAACACCAGAATTTAACGAGGTTCGGCTAATTTGCCTACGTCCTCGGACACTACCGACAATTTAATATTTCACTAGAAGAAATATTACAAAGAGAGAGAAGAAAGCAAGTTATTGGCTCTTGCTTGGTGTACTTGAATTGGTTTGTTTGAGAGCTATTTATAGTTCTCAAACAACCTCTCAAATGTTAAACTTAACCGATGTGGGATTTAGAAACTTAGGCCAAAGAATTCAAAGTCCTCAATTTTGGCTTGAAAAAGTCATCAATTGAGGCTTGGCTTTGAATTCAACAAATCTCCACCTTGGCATAATTTCTAATCCCACCAAAAATACAAATTTTTTTTCCCTCAAATTCGGTGGTGTCTTCAAATGCGTTGTCAAGCGCCAATCTTCAAGTTATGCACAACATTTATCAAATTCAAACAATGTTGGAATTTGATAGTTGTCACAACCTTCGTAAGCATATCAGCAGGATTCTCCTTGGTTTGAATCTTTTGAAGTAGTATCGTACTATCTTCCAAAATCTTCCTCACAAAATGATACCGTACGTCGATATGCTTCGTCCTTGCATGATAAAGTTGGTTCTTTGCTAAATGAATAGCACTCTGACTATCACAATGAACTTTGATAGACTTCTGTCCAATTCCCAATTCATCAAGCAATCCATGAAGCCAAATTGCTTCCTTAACAGCTTCCGTAACTGCCATATACTCCGCCTCTGTAGTAGACAAAGCAACTGTTGACTGTAAGGTAGACCTCCAACTGACTGGTGCCTTAGCAAGTGTAAAAACATACCCAGTCGTTGATCGACGTGTATCTTGATCTCCTGCGTAGTCGGAATCACAATATCCAACTACGCCTTGACCAATCTTCTCATCCCGCTCAAATACTAATCCAACATCTACGGTGTTCAAAATATACCGTAAAATCCATTTCACAGCTTGCCAATGCTCCTTGCCAGGATCATGCATGTACCTGCTCACAACTCCAACTGCTTGTGAAATGTCGGGCCTTGTACACACCATAGCATACATCAAGCTACCCACCGCATTTGCATACGGTACCTTTGCCATATATTCTCGTTCTGCATCATTCTTTGGAGATAACGATGCACTAAACTTGAAATGAGGAGCAAGTGGAGTACTAACAGGTTTAGTCTTTTCATTCATACCAAACCTCTTTAATACTTTACTAAGATACTCTTTCTGTGTCAAATAAAGCCTCCCCAATCTTCTATCTCTACTTATTTCCATGCCGAGAATTTTCTTGGCTTCGCCGAGATCCTTCATTTCAAACTCCCGACTCAAATGAGATTTCAATTTTTCAATCTCACCTTGATCCTTGGAAGCTATCAACATATCATCAACATAAAGAAGAAGATATATGTAGGATCCATCTCGTAGCTTGCGCAAATATACACAATCATCATATTTGCTTCTTGTGTACCTTTGCCCCATCATAAACTTGTCAAATCGCTTATACCACTGTCTTGGAGACTGTTTCAATCCATACAACGATTTGTCAAGCTTGCATACCATCTTTTCTTTACCAGCAACTTTGAATCCTTCTGGCTGAGTCATGTAGATTTCCTCTTCCAAGTCACCATGTAAAAACGCAGTTTTTACATCTAATTGGACAAGTTCCAGATCCAATTGTGCTACCAAAGCCAATAAAATTCTGATGGAGGAATGTTTCACGACTGGAGAAAACACTTCGTTGTAATCAATTCCCTCCTTCTGAGCGTAGCCTTTAGCCACCAATCTTGCTTTGTAGCGAACACCAGACTTGTCAGGAAATCCTTCCTTCTTTGCATATACCCACTTGCATCCGATTGCCTTCTTTCCCTTTGGAAGACTGGTTAGCCTCCATGTTTGATTCTTATGAAGGGAATGTACTTCTTTATCCATTGCAATCCTCCACTTTTCTTTATCCGAACTTTGAGCTGCTTCATTGAAAGTGGCAGGAATATCAACATTTATGGTTGGGGATGCATAGGCCACTATATCAGCAAAACGAGCAGGTTTTCTGATTGTCCTCTTTGGCCTACTGGTTGCAATTGATTCATGTTGCTGTGAAAGTTCTTCAACTGGAACATTTTCTTCAGTTGATTCTTCTTCTACCATAGGAGTCCTTTCATCTACTCCGATATCCACTGCTGGTCTGATAATGCTTCTTTCAAACTCCATCTGCTTAGGAGTGCTCTCCACCTGTTGGGGAGTACTATCATTCTGCTGTACATCTACCTTTGTTAACATGGTAGATTCATCAAAGGTGACATCCCTGCTGAAAACTATCTTTTTCGTTTCGGGACACCAAAGGCGATAACCTTTAATGCCTGTTGTGATCCCCATAAAAAGCGCCTTCTTCGCCCTTGGATCCAATTTTGATTCTTTAACATGATAATATGCAGTAGAACCAAACACATGTAAGGAATCATAATATGTAGCAGGTTTTCCCGACCATTTCTCTAATGGCGTTTTGCCGCCAATAGCAGTTGATGGTAAGCGATTAACGAGGTGATTTGCATATGCTAAAGCCTCAGCCCAAAATTGTCTGCCCAACTCAGCATTGGACAACATACACCGAACTTTCTCCACCAATGTCCGGTTCATACGCTCTGCCACCCCGTTTTGCTGTGGTGTATCTCTGACTGTGAAGTGCCGAACAATGCCTTCATTTTCACAGACCTCCATGAACGGATCACTAGTGTATTCACCTCCGTTGTCTGTTCGAAGGCGTTTGATCTTTCTTTCTGTTTGAGTTTCCACCATCTTTTTCCACTTGATGAAAATTCCCAATACTTCACTTTTCGCCTTCATAGTATACACCCATACTCTTCGAGAGAAGTCATCGACAAAGGTAACAAAATAATTCTTGCCTCCCAAAGAAGTTGTTTTGGAAGGTCCCCACACATCAGAGTGCACATAATCCAAAATACCCTTGGTATCGTGAATTGCAGTGCCAAATTTTACCCTTGTCTGCTTTCCTTTGACACAATGCTCGCAAAAATCTAACTTGCAAACACTGGCTCCTTTTAATAGTCCTTGATTCATCAGAAGATTCAAAGATTTTTCTCCGGCATGCCCTAAGCGCATATGCCATAATCTGGTTACTTTCAATTCTCGATCATCACTGGAAGCCACGGCCGCTACTCCAACAACTGCATTACCTTGATAGTAATACAAGTTATTATTTTTTCGGATTTCTTTCACCAGCACCAATGCACCTGAAATGATTTTCATCACTCCATTATATGCCGACACCTTGTAGCCCATTGATTCTAGTACTTCCACAGAAATGAGGTTCTTTTTCAATTCTGGCACATATCGGGCATTAGTTAGAATCTTAATTGATCCATCCTGATTCCTTAGCCGAATTGAACCAACCCCATTTGTTGCTAATGTGGTCTCATCTGCCGTGTAGACGACTCCACCTTCTTTTTCCTTGAAATCAAAGAACCATTCTCTATTGGACGTCATATGATGGCTACAACCTGAGTCCAATAGCCATGTACTAGAATGACCAGTAGGCATGACAGCTAATGAAAAATCTGAGTTTTGATCAATGCACTCAGATACATTTGAATCCGCAACAGCTTTTTCTTTGTCAGGTCTACCCTTCAGTTTTGGACAGTCCTTCTTCCAGTGCCCTTTCTCTCTGCAAAAGGCACACTCATCTTTACTTAGTCTGGCTCTTGACTTGGATCTTCTTCTCGTCCCCTTTCTCTGGTTTTGTGAGCGTCCTCTGGTTACCAGAGCTTCTGCTGCTCCATCTCTGCTATTTTGCTTGTCTTTTCTTCTGAGCTCATAGCTGTACAGGGCAGAGCTAACTTCACTGAGGGACACCTCAGCTTTCCCATGGAGTAGAGTTGTTTCAAGATGCTCAAACTCCTCAGGAAAAGATCCCAACAACATGAGAGCCAAATCTTCGTCTTCAAATGTCACATCTAAATTCATCAGATCAGTGATTAACTGATTGAAAATTAGTGATGTGATCACTTAGAGTTGTGCCAGGAACATAAGTGAAGCGAAATAAACGCTTCTTCATGTTGAGCCTGTTCTGACAATTTTTCTTCAAGAACTTCTCCTCCAATCCAGTCCATAATTTATTTGCAGAGGTTTCTTTTGAGAACACATATTTTTGTTCCCTTGAAAGACACGATCGAATTGTACCACACGCTAAACGATTTAGCGTCCTCCATTCCTTCTCTTCAATCTCTTCTGGTTTCTCTTTTTCGATGGCAATGTCTAGACCTTGATTAAAGAGCGCGTCTAGAATCTCACTTTGCCACATGCCGAAATGACCGGTACCATCAAATGTCTCCACATTTAATTTTGTATTCGTCATAACATTTCTCGCCATAATAGATAATGACGAGCTTGTTGATGCTTGCATTGTAGATGAAGATCTACTTTCGGCCATCTCTACAAATTATATTTAGTAGCTCCTAAATGTAGAGTAACAATAGCCCAAGAAATCTTTTCTGATGTGGAAGATCAGACCATGCTGCAACCACAGAGCATACTAAGAAACCTCGAGCTCTGATACCAATTGTTGCGGAAGCCCTACCAAAGTTAAGGTATAACGAGTAAATTATTGTACCTAAAATTGCAAAATGGTAATTCCCAGGAAATATTTGGTGAGGCACACTGGCCTGCTTAAGTACCAATTTCCTAGACAGAATCACCTATATATGCACTTAATTGCACAATAACTCACTACAAATATACCTACAAATATAGCTACTAAATAGACAATAAAATAGAACACCAGAATTTAACGAGGTTCGGCTAATTTGCCTACGTCCTCGGACACTACCGACAATTTAATATTTCACTAGAAGAAATATTACAAAGAGAGAGAAGAAAGCAAGTTATTGGCTCTTGCTTGGTGTACTTGAATTGGTTTGTTTGAGAGCTATTTATAGTTCTCAAACAACCTCTCAAATGTTAAACTTAACCGATGTGGGATTTAGAAACTTAGGCCAAAGAATTCAAAGTCCTCAATTTTGGCTTGAAAAAGTCATCAATTGAGGCTTGGCTTTGAATTCAACAGTATAATGTCTTCCGCCAATTCTATAAGGACCTCAGAGGTCTGCCATTGATAGATGGATAGTTAAAAGATTCTAAAACTGCAGCAAACAGTCCAGAGGTAGAAAACAATGACATCTTCTTGGCTAGGACACTATAGGGTATTTAAGCATTACAAATTAGTTCAATAATTACAATTTCCTAGAAATCTGGCCTAGAGAGTCCTGGATGAAGATTCCCTTTGGATTAGTGAATTTGCTGCAACTAAAATTTCAATGTTTGTGGCACAAATTCAAATAGGACTCCTCAACCAGGGAAGAAGAAGAAAAGGAGGGAAACTAGAGTTACCTCTGTACTGCTCCTATTTTTTTTTTTTTTTTTCCAAATTAAAGCATTTAAAAGATCAGAGACAATAATTTCGATGTGAAACCAATTTTACTTTTTGAAGAAAAGCCAATTCAGGGTATTGTATTGTTTCTGGTATGTTACATGTACTGTGGATGGGGACTTTGCACTTCTCAATGTTTGTTTCCTATGCTCAAATGCAGAATTGACCATTCAACTGCTGTTTTAAGTCTAAACTTTCCAGGAGCTAAATCTGGTTTATTATAGTCCAAAACAACAATGGGCAGTACCCACCGCAAGCAATACACTATGTAAAACCAAAAGAAGTCGAATTTGTAAAGTATTTGCCATATTTGAACAGAGTGAGCTGATTTTTAGCTATCAAAACATTCAGTCTAGAACAGCAAACAAACAAGTTAATAATTGGTTTCAGAAAGATAACAATCATTTCATTAATGCAATTGTTCATCATACTTTAATTGATTGAAGGGGAACGAAAGAAAATTGCACCTGCACTATGAAAATTCAAGGACAATTATGTGTTCTTATCATTATCTGCAGCAAACAAATTGTGATGAAATGTTGAGAGTGGCTCAAGAAAACTTTCCAGCCACCAGAAACCCCTTGTGGTCTCTTACTCTGTGTGTGTGTGTGGGGGGGGGGGGCAAAGCAAATTATACTGGATAGCTAGGAAGGATTGCAGATAAACATTCAAAAACGCATGTGAGTTTTCAAAAATATCCTTAAATATCATTTACAAGAATCAAGTTATAAGAGAAAATAATAGTTTGGGAGCTTATAGGATAGAACTCAGGAAATGCACATATCTAGAATGAATAGCTGCTAAGACTTGCAGTATGAAATCTGTAGTGTTGGGGCTGCTCCGAGAGGTGCATCTTTCCTGCACAGCTACTTTAAAAGACAAATAATTCATTGTTCAAAAAAAAAAAAAAAAGACAAATAATTCATGAACAGAAAAGCACAAGAACAAGAAGAAATAACAAGCTAGGAACTTGCATGCAGCGATCTGCTGGTTGGAAATCAAGCAACATCTGCTGTTTTCATGAATCTTTCTGAGAAGGAAATTAAGAAAAACATGGTAAGGGTCAAAAGAATCCCACACTTTGTATCAAGCTCAAAAAGTACTTATAGCAGGAAAGCAGAAATGGTAGACATTGGTTGAAATGAAGAGAAGAGACATTGAGCAGGAGTACAACTCAAGTTTGAGCACTTTATTATACTTCGACAGACAATACAACTGCAAATATTATTATTGAATACAGTATATGACCAACACAGAGAGTATTTTTATCCGCACAATACACTGACTAGACAAAGTACGAGTCTTCACACTTGTATGTCACTTTGCAGTGCTCACTCAATTAACCAGAGCTTGCTGTTTTGCTCTGCTTGGTTCGTACAATTGAAATATAGTCCTATTCGAAAGACAATGAAATAGAAGCAATTGTGGCTGCTGAAGATGTATTCCTTTTAACCATAAATGGGAGCAGTGGTTTACTGCAACCCCTTTGGAATAGTTGACATGACATTTTCCAAGTAGTCATGGCAATGCTTACAGTTGAAATTTGTCTGGCCAATTAAGAAAGTTGTCAGTACCAATATTCAAACAGACAAATACTTATGCACAACAAATGGAAAGTGAAAAGAAAACGAGAGAGAATGTTCAAGGAGAAGAGAAGAGAATCATTTTTTTGGGGAATAAAAAGCAAAGATATACCCAAATTAGCAATTATGGGAATGATAAGAAAATGCATCAGATAGTAGAATCTTACCAGACAGAATGAAATTTCAGTAAGCCCCAATAGGTTTGTCCTCAAATTGAATGTGGGAAATATTAAAAATCTTGGGCCACTCGGATGTAGCGCCAGGAGTGAAATTTTTCTCTAGGAGAGAACAACCAAAACTTCCCAGGAATTTTAATTTGGTGAGGCGCCTCATGGCAGCAGTGGAAGGTAAATGCTGAAGCTTTTCACAACCATCTAGCCGTAGTTCCTCAAGGGATGCAAGATTCGCCAACCAGTCTGGTAAAACTTCCACTCCAAAACCATGTAGACCTAGTGCTGTCAGGCTAGTAAGGTATTGAAGCTGTACGGGCAGAGAGTCTGATTGAGGCTGACCAACCAATGATAGTCTCTGAACAGAAGAGGAAGCCAATGCTGATAACCATTCATTCTCCGTGTGGGAATCTAAGAAGGGACCAACATGCAACATACTCAAGCTGGAAACCTGATCTAGTCCTTTAGGAATAGTGGTCAGCTTTGGACACCCGAACAATGCTAATGAAACAAGAGACGGCATTTGCCGCAAATCAATTGGAAAGGAGACAAGGTTGGGGCACTTACACACCGTCAGAGACAATAGAGATGAACGAGCCTCCAGCATTTCAACTGGTAGACTAGTTAACCCGTTGCAATAACCGATTCTCAAATCTTTGAGGGAGGTCAGGCCTTTTTGTCCACTAGGAATTGGAATTGTCTCCAAATTATGGCAACCCCCGATGACCAAAGAATCCAAATTCTGTAATTGATGGAGACCGCCATGTATGTCAACTAATTCGGGGCATTTTTCTAGTATCAGTGCCTGAAGGTTCAAGCCATTCAAAACATCTTGAACATGAGTGAGATCTGCCATCCCTTTGATCCAGACAGCTGAGAGGTTGGTTGCATTGCTGCAAATCTTTTTCACTGGCTGAAGCTTGTCAATCTTCTGAATTTTCAAACTCTTCAGACTTGGAAAATTGCTTGGAGCGTTGACCAGGCGGTAGCACTTCTTAATTGTCAAATCCTCAAGAATGGGAAACACTTTAACATCTTCATTACTCTCTCTTCTTGACTCAGCTTGTGCATCCATCCATTCTCTCAGATTTGGCATCTTTGATAGTACGAGACTTTTAAGAGCTGGAAACAATGTGTTTGACACTTCACTGCTGCTGTTGTTTCTTGATGCACGGCGATCGTCCATGTCATAGAAGGAACGTCCAAGGCATGTTAACTTATCTAGGCCATCCAACACGAGAAATTCAAGAGAAGGCAACCTTCCAAGGGCAGGGGCGTCTTCGCACATTTTGCAGTCTACTAATACCAGCTTTACCAATCTGTCAAGTCTTCTTAAGGAGCCATACATATTGTACTTTGCTATGCTCATATTCATCAACCAACGTGGAAATTGGCTCCCCATATAATTTTTCACATATAAAGATTGCAAATTTGGGTGAGGCAGGAGACCTTCCAACACATCTTCATCATTGTAGTCTCCTTCTCGACCGCTACCCCACTCAAATGCCAAATCACTCAAATTTGGCTTACTCAACAAATCTTCCTGGTGTGCTTCTCTTTTAGCATTTACAAATTCGAGGTTGCGTATTAGAATTTGGCCTCTGAGGTTTTTTAAGCATCCTACCTCCTCAATTTTGCAACCTTCCTCCTTGCCTATGTTGAAGAATTGTAATGTTTGAAGACAAGTTAATTGTCCCATCCCTTTTGGCATTCTAAATTTGCTATCAGGAGTGAAAAAAAAAAGATGTCTCAAGTTGATCAAGTTTCTCATCCCATCAGGAAGCTCCTTCAAGATTGTAGGGTTAAAGTGGTTGCTCAATACCAGTGTCTGCAAATTATATAGCTTGCAAATGGACTCTGGCAAAGCTTTGAACCTTGAGTGTGATAGGTCAAGAAATCGTAAATGGATTAGCTTGCTAATTGAGGTTGGCAGCTCCTGACTAGTCACAAGAGGCAACTGGAGAACACGCAAGTACTTTAATTTCAAGAATACCTCTCCAGACTCTATAGTCCCGTTCCCAAGTAAAGTCCGGAGTGAACTTGATCTGCTTTTCAAGTTTTCTTGCGTTTCTCCATCAAATGAAGGCAGCAATAGGTAGCGGCAATTCTCATCGGTGATGCTGTCAGATCTCAATACTGATTGTGCAAGGTCATGCACAAAATCATGCATTGTACAGTTTCTATCGCCTATATGATAAAAGGGGCCGAACATTGCTACCTCTTCAAACAAGGAGCTTTGCAATAAAATGTCGAAGTGCTCCTTGCCTATGTCCTCCAATACCTCATTAAATCTTGGTTGCAGAAAACCTTCTGCCATCCAGAGCAAGGTTAGCTTCTGCCTACTCATGACAGAACCTTTGCCAGCGATTGAGCAGTATGCAAAACACTTTTTGATGGACGCACTTGGCAAATGGTCAAAGCTCAACTTAAGAAGTTGCATCACACTACTTTCTTCCCCACCCAAACGCGCAAACCCACTCTCCAAAATAGCTAGCCACTCCTCTTTCCTCTTGAAACGTAACAAACCTCCAATTACAGTCGCAGCAAGAGGTAGACCTTGACATCTTTTTATTATTCTACTCTTTAGTGCTTCCAATTCTTTTGGTACTTCTCCACTTGGAAACACTTTCTCTTTCACAATCGACCAACAATCATCATCTCCTAATTTACTCAATGAATATGGAGGATGTGTAGCCACACGTGTGGCCACTTCTATATTACGAGTTGTTACAAGAATCCAATTTCCATTTGTAGTGCTAATTCCAACCAAAGAATGAATGAAATCCTCCCACAGCTCAGATCTCTCATTCCATACATCATCAAGTACCAGAAGATATCTTTTTCCTTCAATTTCTCTTCGAACTTCTTGAACTATAGGCTCCCTGCTTTCGACATCGGCTTTTCTCTTTGTTAATGATTCTAGGATCAGTTTGAAAAGCCTCGTAACTTCAAAATTACGAGACACACAAACCCAGATCTTTTTATCGAACTGCCTATTGATTTCTGGATCATTATAGACTAACTGAGCCAAAGTTGTTTTGCCCAACCCCCCCAGGCCTGTTATGGGAATAACAGAGACAACTTTTGCAGACGAGCTCAACAATGTTCCAACTATGTTGGATGCATCGGTGGCTCTTCCAACTACATTTTGACGAGCTATGGAGTCAGTCTCCCGACTCATAGTCATAGCAGGGAGGGGAGATACATATGCACCACCTCCCATTTGGGACCTACTAAGCCCAAAACCAACAGCTTCTTGATTGATAGATTTCAACTTCATGTTGAGATTCTTGACCTTAGAAGCCATTCTCCAACGAAAAGCAAAAGTACAGGAGGTGGAGAAGAAAAGGCATACCTTTTGCTTGAGACGATTTTGAGTCTCCATCCTACGACGAAGAAATTCATAGTTGATCTCATCCAACAGATTATCAGCATCAAAAGCCACTCCTTCAAGCCTCTTCAACCATAGTTGCACGTCCTGGTTCTGCACTTGCTTCTTCTCAGCATCAGCCATGACAGCTTGGATCATGGCAACAGATCCTTTTAGCTTCTCCAACTCCTTGAATCCTCCAAAAGCCACACCAATCACATCAGTGGTGGCAGAAACTAACTTTTCCAAGACAATCTGTATGCTAGCAGCAACCAGTGCGTCAGCCATTGTCCTCTCTTTGGTATGTGGTAGAGTGGAAGGAAGGAGTTTTTTTTCCCTTTTTTTGGTAGCTAAAAATTTATTGCCAGAGGAAATATTGGCGTAGGTAGCATAGGTTTGATCACCTCGAATACATAACACTAAGCAGACGCCAGATTGATTCTTTGCTTGATCAAACTTGTTGAGATGCCTTGAATTAGATCTTCAACCCCCGCTGAGCTGTACGGGGGTCTCGCTGCCCGGTCAGCGAGTCGGGGGTCCAGGGGGCGACGCGCCCCGATTGGGGGGCCCGGGGGGCAGCGTTGCCCCCGGTGGGGGTTCGGGGGCAACGCCCCCGAAGCTTACGGTATATATCAGTTACCGTGTCTGTTTTATTTCGGGTCTTGTTTTGGGCCTATTTTGGGTCCAGTCTGTTTGGTTGTATATATATACACCTTATATTAGTTTGTAAACTATTCCGATTACAACCCTAATAAAATCTGATTTCCCCCAAGTTGTTCTTGTCCATTCTTGTTTGTTCTTCTGTTCCGCTGCATCTGTTATAACAAACTGGTATCAGAGCTCTAGGTTTGTCCTAGGGCTCGGATCACGCAACAACATGTCTGCTTTGAACATCAAGATCGACAAGTTCACCGGGAGAAATAGTTTCAGTTTATGGCAGATCAAGATGCGGGCTCTGTTAAAGCAGCAGGGCCTGTGGAGTCCGCTGACGAAAAAGAAATCGGATTCCGTTGATGAAGAGTCGATGAGTCTGGAGGAAAAAGCTCACTCGACAATCATGCTGTGTCTGGCAGATGATGTCATCACTGAGGTCGCCGGTGAAGAAACTGCTGCGGGTTTGTGGGTTAAACTTGAAAGTCTCTATATGACGAAGTCTTTAACCAACAAGTTGCTCCTAAAGCAACGTCTGTTCGGTCTGCGTATGCAGGAAGGTACTCCTCTTCGAGAACATTTAGATCAATTAAATACAATTCTTCTTGAATTGCGTAATATTGATGTTAAAATTGAGGATGAGGATGCCGCGTTGATTTTGTTAGTGTCTCTACCGTTATCGTATGAGAATTTTGTTCAGTCTTTTATTGGCGGTAAAGATACAGTAACTTTAGAAGAAGTAAGATCAGCACTGCATAGTAGAGAATTGCGCCATAAGGCGGCTGGTAATGTTACAGATAATCAGGCTGCTGGATTAGTTGTCAGTAGTGATAAAGGAAAATTGGGGAAAAAGAAGTCCGGAAATAAGAAGCAGTTCTCTAAAGGTCCCAAGCCGGATGATGTCTGTAACTATTGCAAGGAAAAGGGTCATTGGAAATCTGATTGTCCCAAGAAGAAGAAACAGCAGGAAAAACAACACGCTTCAGCTTCAGTTGCAGAAAAGGAAGCGGAAAATTCAGAAGAAGACCTGGCCCTAATTGCAAACGAACCAACACATCACTCTGATGTGTGGGTTCTTGATTCTGGGGCGTCCTATCACATATGTCCAAATAGGGAATGGTTTACAACATATGAGCAGATAGATGGCGGAAATGTCGTGATGGCTAATAGCGCTGTCTGCAAGGCTGTTGGAATCGGTTCGATTAAGATCAGGACACATACTGGAAAAATTGCCACACTGAACGAAGTCAGGCACGTCCCCAAAATGACGAAGAATCTGATATCACTTAGTACTCTTGACAGTAAGGGTTTCAGGTTCAGCGGAGGAAGTGGAGAGTTGTGCATCAGTAAAGGTTCATTAGTGGTTCTCAAAGGAGTTAAGCATGGCACCCTGTACATCTTACAAGGTTCTACGCTAACAGGTTCTGCTGCTGCTGCTGTTGCATCTTCTGAAAATCGCAGGTCTGATATGACCAAGCTGTGGCACATTAGGCTTGGTCATATGAGCGAAAGAGGGATGCAGATTCTGTCTAAACGTGATCTTCTAGAAGGCCACAAGGTCACTGATCTTGGATTCTGTGAACATTGTACTTTCGGTAAATTACATCGCAGAAAGTTTGGGAAGGCAATTCACAGGACAAAAGGCACACTGGATTACATCCATTCTGACTGTTGGGGTCCTTCACGAGTTGAGTCCTTGGGAGGCTGTCGATATTTTTTATCTATGATTGATGATTATTCAAGGATGACTTGGGTAATCGTTATGAAGGAAAAAGGTGAAGCTTTCAAGAATTTCAAGCAGTGGAAGGCCTTAGTGGAGAATCAAACTGGAAAGAAGATCAAAAGGCTGAGAACTGATAATGGTCTGGAATTCTGTTCAAAGGAGTTCGATGAGTTCTGCAAAGATGAAGGAATTGCCCGGCATCACACAGTTCGACACACACCACAACAAAATGGTGTAGCAGAACGCATGAATCAGACACTTCTAGAGAGAGCACGGTGTATGCTCTTCAATGCTGGTTTGCCAAGGAGGTTCTGGGCGGAAGCAGTGAGCACGGCCTGCTTCTTGATCAATCGTGCACCTCATACAGGTATAGACTGCAAGATACCTTATGAAGTGTGGTCTGGTATGTCCCCTACTTACTCAAATTTGAAGGCTTTTGGTTGTACTGCGTATTATCATGTCAGTGAGGGTAAACTAGAACCAAGGGCTAAAAAGGGAGTGTTTCTGGGATATGGAGATGGGGTTAAAGGGTATAGAATCTGGTCACCCTCAGAAAGGAAAGTTATACTTAGTAGAAGTGTAATTTTTGATGAAAACTCTATACTTAACCCCCCTGTGAAGGCTGTTGTTGAAGAAAGTGCAGGTGTTGATAAACAGGTGGAGCTAAAAATCATTCAAAATGGTTTTGAATCACAGCAGCAATTTAGTGATTATCAACAGCTATCCTGTGAAACTGAACCTCCTGCAGAAGTAGAGTCTCCAGAATCTACATCAGCAGAAAGGTTGGCACCTATATCTCATACTACGTCAGAAACTCAGCAGCATGGTATTGCTTATGATCGTGCAAGGAGAGTGGGAGTACAAGTTCCCAGCAGGTATCGAGATTTTGTAGGTTATGCATTTCAGGTTGCTGAGGAGGTGGATTCTCCCGAGCCCTCTACCTATAGAGAAGCTATTTCAGGCAGTGAGTCAGTTCAATGGCTTGCTGCAATGGGTGATGAAATGGAGTCGTTACACAAGAATGGCACTTGGGAATTGGTCAAACGGCCAGCAGAGAGAAAGGTTGTGACTTGCAAATGGGTCTTTAAAAGGAAGGAAGGAATTTCTCCAGCTGAGGGCATCAAGTATAAAGCACGTGTTGTTGCAAGAGGGTTCACTCAAAGAGAAGGAGTAGACTACAATGAGATTTTCTCACCAGTGGTCAGACACACTTCTATCAGGGTGCTACTAGCAATGGTTGCACATCAGGACTTAGAACTTGAGCAGCTAGACGTGAAGACAGCTTTCCTACATGGAGAGTTAGATGAAGAGATTTATATGACTCAGCCAGATGGATTTCATGTTTCGGGAAAAGAAGATTATGTATGCAAGTTGAAGAAATCTTTGTATGGATTAAAGCAGTCCCCAAGGCAGTGGTACAAAAAATTTGATGGCTACATGATTGAGCTAGGCTACAACAGAAGTCAGTATGATTGTTGTGTATATCACAACAAACTTGAAGATGGTTCGATGATCTATTTGATTCTGTATGTAGATGATATGCTCATAGCTGCGAGGAACAAAGCTGATATACAGAAGTTGAAAAGTCTTCTCAGTGCAGAGTTTGAGATGAAAGACTTGGGTGCAGCACAGAAAATTTTGGGAATGGAGATTTTCAGGGATAGAAGTCAGAAAAAGCTTTTCTTATCGCAGAAGAGCTATATTGAGAAGGTACTATCCAGATTTGGCATGTCTACAGCAAAACCCTTGAATACTCCGAGTGCAGCGAATGCTCAACTATCAGTTACACTTGCACCACAGTCAGAAGCTGAGATGGAGTATATGGCTAAGGTTCCCTATTCTAGTGCAGTGGGTAGTTTGATGTATGCCATGGTCTGCACTAGACCTGATCTGGCACATGCAGTCAGTGTTGTTAGCAGATTTATGGCTAATCCTGGGAAGGAGCACTGGCTGGCCGTGAAGCGAATTTTTCGGTACTTGAGGGGTACATCTGATGTTGGTCTCATCTATGGAGGTGATACAGAGTGTTTGGTTACAGGCTATTCAGATTCTGATTATGCTGGAGATGTTGATAGTAGGAGGTCGATGACTGGTTATGTTTTCACTCTTGGGCATTCTGTAGTTAGTTGGAAAGCAACTCTACAACCTACAGTGACTCTGTCCACTACTGAGGCAGAGTATATGGCACTGACGGAGGCTGCTAAAGAGGGAATTTGGTTAAAGGGGCTAGTTGGAGATCTTGGCCTACATCAGGATCAGGCTAATATATATTGTGATAGTCTCAGTGCAATATGTCTAGCCAAGGATCAAGTTCATCATGAGAGGACTAAACACATTGATGTTCGATATCACTTCTTGAGATCTGAGACAAGGATCAAGGTGAAGAAAATTGGCACTGCTGACAATCCTGCTGATATGTTCACCAAGCCGGTCCCTCATAGCAAATTCAAACATTGTTTGGATTTGCTAAATGTCCTAAGTTTCTGATGGCCCTTATGGGCATTCTGATGGTACTTGAAGATAATCCTCTGAGTACTTTTGGCACTTCATTAGTGCGTCTGTTACATTTTTCGGGGAAGATTCAAGTCAAGGTGGAGATTGTTGAGATGCCTTGAATTAGATCTTCAACCCCCGCTGAGCTGTACGGGGGTCTCGCTGCCCGGTCAGCGAGTCGGGGGTCCAGGGGGCGACGCGCCCCGATTGGGGGGCCCGGGGGGCAGCGTTGCCCCCGGTGGGGGTTCGGGGGCAACGCCCCCGAAGCTTACGGTATATATCAGTTACCGTGTCTGTTTTATTTCGGGTCTTGTTTTGGGCCTATTTTGGGTCCAGTCTGTTTGGTTGTATATATATACACCTTATATTAGTTTGTAAACTATTCCGATTACAACCCTAATAAAATCTGATTTCCCCCAAGTTGTTCTTGTCCATTCTTGTTTGTTCTTCTGTTCCGCTGCATCTGTTATAACAAAACTTCCAAAGCATCTTCATGACAAAGTATTTAAATTAGTATCACTTTGAATTCTTAAAACACAAAAACACTAGAATTGGGTGCTTTTCTTTATTCTTTGCCTCGACATAGGGCGCAACGGATCTTCTGTCCCACACCTGTGCCACTCTCTGTCCCACTTTTTATTATATTGCTATTTGTCCTTCATAAACGTCATGTTTTAATTCTTTTTTGCTTCCTTAAGATCCAATAACTATTAATTGAGTAATACACAAAATTTAACAAACTCAAAAAATTAAAATGCATAAAAAATGAGATTTTTTATGAATTTTCTGCTATATTTTTTAATTTTCTATCATACATAGGGGCTTTGGTTTGGGGAAGCAAGATCATAAAAATATTATATGGAAAAGTATGCATCAAGGGTGGTCTAAACCTTATTCTCTTCATCGTTAAAGAAAAACCAATTAAACTGTATACAAATAAGAAAATGAAGAGTTTGACAATGGTCAAGAATAAGGTTCAAAACTTGGTGCATGTTTATGTATATCATCAAAATTCAGCTATAGTTATGAAATTACTGTAAAGCATTAATAGACATCTGCAGAAGATTAGCTAATATGCTCATGGTCATACCGAAGCAAGGCATTTCTTTCAAGTTTAACAAAACCAAGCACTTGAAGAGTCAAGAAAAAGAGATAGGTCACCTGAGATTAAGATTTACCTTAATGATGAAGACCTCCATTGCCTTTGCTGAACTAACAAGCAATCTACACTTCTGCCATATCATGCCAAAGAAAAGAATCTGGTCAAAATACAGCACTTATCTCACATTCAAAGAACTCCAGAGAAACAATGAAGAAAAATATCCAGGGCCTTTAGATATAGGATAACCTTTTATACATTGTTAGTGTAAAGATTTTTGTTTTTCTTTTACACAAACAGGTTTAGTTCATGCTATATGATATGAATTCAAAGTTGAATTCGAATCATGCACATGAGACATACATCTAAGATTGTTAGTGTAAAAAAATTATTACAGTGTAAAAAAGATTGTTAGTGTAAAAAAATTATTACAGTGTAAGTGCATAAAAAATTAATTTTTATAAATATTAACTGCTATTTAAATTTTTTCCTTGGTTATGATTTCTGAAAATGCATGAGGAACTAATCTACATATGGCTTATTATGCTAGTTCTGCATTTGTGAATGGGGTACCCGCTGAATGGTGCATGGAGCTTTTGATTTCATGAATAGTTCATCTGCAAAATTATTACTACCACCAGGTGCTGGGGCCTCATTTGCACCAAATAGAAAACCCTTGACTGCGTTTGGATTGAGAGATTTGATGTGATAGGTTGCAATTTTATCATTTATTTTTATTATTAATTTCTCTTATTACCTGACATGATGTGGATTAATTGCTATGTTTTACTTACTTTTTAGTATTTTGCATTCATTTCAGGGAGTAGAACGAAATTATGATAATAAGTACCAATTTAGCAGAAAGGGAGCCCAAGTGATAGAGCTTGCCCCAAGGGCATTTTTGAAAAAGAAGATATCACGCCCATTTCGATAATTTCTGCAGAGGAATGACGGACGAAGGGTTTCTTTCACCTAAGAGCCGCCGCACATCTGGGAGGAGGCAGAGGATAAAAACCAAAAGAATAGCAGAGGAAGGAGGCTCTGGCTTGTCCTCTTAGTTTTTCCGTTTCTTTAGTTTTAGCTTAGGATTTTGACTTTTCTTCTCTTAGGAATTTTGGGTAGCTTCTCTACCCATTTTATGTCAGACAAAGAAAAAGCTATCAATTACTTCCTGTGGCTTACGATCTAGTCAACACTTGGACGATTTGAATTGCCCAAATCTCAAAGGACGATGACAGCTGCTTTCTCTTCAATTGCGTGTGGGTTTTTAGCATTCAATATGAACTAATTTTTCCATTCTAGTCAAGAAACGATGGATGTTTTAGATTGTCTAAAAATTGTGAGATCGATTTAATTTTATCTTTTGCTTTTATTTATTGATATTCGCATATTCCTGATTACAGTGCTTATGATTGTTTAATTAATTGATTGTTTTGGATCCGGATAATTAGTTAATTTGATAATCTATTATCAATTGGGACGTTAAATCCGTAATTGTTTAATTGTCTCAAAATAGTGATAACTGACATGATTGGATTCG
The DNA here is from genome assembly GCF_036785885.1 of Coffea arabica. Lineage (NCBI taxonomy): Eukaryota > Viridiplantae > Streptophyta > Magnoliopsida > Gentianales > Rubiaceae > Coffea > Coffea arabica. Next base: position 3,889,958 of record NC_092310.1, read on the forward strand.
TGTCAGGGGGATACACGGGCTAATCTGAAATAACTCTGATAGTGCGTTATTTGATTAGAATAGGGTTCCTTTAATACGTAAGACAATTGGGAAATTAAATCATACGGGCGTACCTAGGATTATTTCTCAATTAGAGCAGTGATTAACGGACGTACCTTAATCACCGACACAGTAAGGAGGGGTTGACTGTCATCGCTTGTTTGACAGTTATAACCTATTTATTGGTAAATAATTGTAATTGGCTTTGTATCGATGATCAATTAGGTGAACCATTGCTGAAATTATTCCTTGGCTAAATCCTTAATTATCACTCATTTGATTTTAGTAATTTGTTATTTAATTTTTAGTAGTTTCTTAGATTTTATTTGAACTTCTTTTATTGTCACCGTCTGCACAAAAACACCCCCTTTGTTACTGTGAACTTGAAAAGAAACAATTACTCCTAGTCCCTGTGGATTCGACCCTACTTACCACTATCTATAGAAATTATTTTTAGTTTGAGCAGGTTTTATTATTGCACAGGTTTCGACACCCTGTCAATTTTTGGCGTCGTTGCCGGGGACTGGTGCCAAATTAATTTGTTTCTTTTTGAGTTCATCTTGTTTTTATTTATTTATTTATTTTTCTCTTATTTTTTTTTATATAGTTTATGGCTTCTAACACTCCGTATTCTGGTGATAGACTGGATTTTGTTTCCAGGGAAGGCAATGAGGCTTGTTTTTTTCCTGAGTTTGCATATGCAAAGACACTAAACTCTATTAGAGAAAGAATGGCTGCTGCAACCTGTAAAATTTGTTATGCCAGGGATCATTCAATCGGTATGTGCCCCGAATATCAAGATAATCTGAGTGTCCCATTCAATAATTATGGAGATTTTTCACCCTGGTCTCAAACGTGGTATAACCCTAATCCAAACGGGTATGATCAAGGATGGTGGGATAACTCCAATTATAATTATACAACGGGGCCAATGAATTTTCAGCAGTATGAGTCTCAAGAATCGTCATCTATGTCAGGTATGTCTCTTGAAGAAATAGTTGAATCAATAGCTACTAATACATACCAATTCCAACAGGAGACACAAATGAGGAATGAGATGATGAAGGATGCAATGAGTTATCTGGCAGATCAACTATGTCTATTGACATCCAGAATAAATCGATTGGCTTCTCAAATAGAAGAATTGCCCTCGAAAACCATTGTTGATCTAGAAGAAAATTAGAGTGCAGTTTGCTTGACTAGTGATGAGGAGATGCAAGAGTGTCAAAATGAGAAATCTACAGATGCAGTTGAAAAAGAAGGCGAAAAGGAAGAAATGGAACTCCAACCGCAACCCATTCAAGTGAAAGAATCCAGTGAAGAATCATCAAATATGGTGACACCACCTCCATTCCCTAACCCGCATTTTCTTAACTCTTACTCCATGATTTCTGTTAATAAGATTGATTTTGTTATACCGGAAGTTTTTGAGTCTCATGGCAGAAATAAGTTAAGAGTAGCTATGATCAAATATTTTAAATCGTTGAGTGCTCTTGATGGAGGAGTGGATGAAGAATTGAGATCACTGCTTGATTATTTGGCGCCATCAACTAGTCCATGGAAGACCGTAACTCGTGTGTTCAAGATTACTCCATCTATGAGGGTTACCAGGATCACATTGAAGATGAAACATTGAAACGAGCCACAAGATTTTATCCTCCATGAGCAAAACATGATAATGTTTAGTCAAAGACATTAAAGAAAGGCGCTCATTAGTAGGCAACCCAATTATTCCTTTTAATTGTTTGTTTTGATTTCGTGTGATAGTTTAAATATGTTTTCCTTGAATTTGACTGATTTCGGGTTTCAATTTTCGTTTTTTATGATTTGTAGGTGTCTTTCTGTCATGACGCGCCCGCGTCATGACGTCTGGAAAGCTCACGGTCAGAATCGTCAAAAGGGATTTCTGCCCTCATGACGTGCCCGCGTCATGTCATATGGAGAGCTCCAGATTCCGTGCCTTCATGACGTGCCCACGTCACATTCGCGGGAAAGGGAAGTATTCAAAAAAAAAACTCAAGAACGGTTATTGATTTTCGGTTAATCTCTAATTTTGAATTTCGAAAATAACATTTGCAAAAAAAAAAATGTAAAAAAAATTTTTTTTTTTAAAAAAAACAAAAAAAAAAGAAAAAAAAATTTCAACCGTAGCTAGGTTTGTGAGAACCCTGAAAATATATATACAAATAACATTGCATATTTCATTTGCATTTCTAATTCTCTAATAAATTTTAGCATTACTTTCACTTGTTTGTAAATAAGTGCATAAAACAATTTTCATGTGAAAAATAATATAAATTTTCTAAGTTACGAAATTTCTTTTGTTTTGCTAAACTAAATTAACACCTTTAGAGTTAGAATAATTTTAGCACCCCAACATAAAATATTAAAATACTTAGTCTCCATTATGTTAAATTAATACTACCTGAGCAGATTAATTTTACTACTTTAAAATAAATTACTTGGATTCCAATAATTAACTCCAAATAGATAATAACGTTAAATGTTAATAGAAATTTCACGTTAAGACGAGGCCGATAAAATTTAGATAAAAACAATACAAGTATACTAAATACGTGTAGGACGTAAAAATTTTGATAATTGAAACCTTGCAAGATTAGTGCATTATTAGGAGCTTAATTTATATTCAGAATAGATTTTTGGAGTTAAGTTAGAATTAAGGACTTAAGTGGTCATTAGAAGGAAAAGTGAAAAGACTAAACTACCCTCACAACCTCACAAATCACCATGCAATCCAACACCCTCTGACAACATCATCACTCACCACCCCATCCGGCCAATGAAACTTTCTCCAATCCAACACTCAAACCTCACCAACACGCAATCCCTCAACTACCGTAAATCATCTCTGCTACCTAGCACCACAATCACTCCACCATCTCACCTCAACTATAATCAATTCACTTCACCATATCAATTCCAATCCTCCACAACACAACTTCCTCATTTCCATCTCCTGCTGCAACCGAGAGAAAAGAAAAGAGAGAAACCGCAAGCTGCAATATTTTTTTTTTCTTTTCCTTCTTCTGTTCTGACCGTGGGCTAAGAGGGAAGAAAGGAGAGCAGCACTGCGTGAGTTTCAATCCTTGCTGCAACTTCAACCAGTTGCAACCATCTCCAACTACAAACACCACATCTGCAACCACCGGCAACCAAGACAGCAGCCAACCATCCAGTCGCGTGCGAGCCGAGAGGGAAGAAACATTAGCTTTCTGTCGTGAGTATAAGCTTCGATCTGAGGTAATTCTTAAGCTAAACTACATTGACCAGAGGTAGATTGAGCTATCTACGGCTGTGCATGTGAAGCTTAGGCGATTGGATGATGATTTTAGGAAAAGAAAACCTGATGTGCGAAGGAATGGGTTTTGCTGGAAAGCTGAATTGATAATGCAGCCTTAATCTTATTTATTTGAAGGAAGCTGAGCTTGTAACTACAATTAACTAATTAAGAACTAGAGGATTAAGACTTGCATGTTGAGAGTATGCATTCGGATGATGAACTAAGAGCATCGGAAATTCTGGTTTGGAAGAAATGAAAACTGCCGTGAGATGGATTTAGAAATGCAGACCTTAATTTGCTTATTTGTGGTAACCTGAGCTGATAAATGTAAGGATCAAACTAAGAACAAGATAATTAAGTCTTACATGAGGCTGAGCAGCTCGGCTAAACAAGGAAAAAAAAATTATAATAAGAATAAGCTACAATCTGTCGTATGCAACCTCATCCGAGATAGCTAAACCAATTTCTGGAATTTTGGATGATTTTAGTTATTGCTTGAATCTAATTTTGAACTGGAAATATTAATCGACTAGCTAAGTAATTGCATGCCAAAATTGAGTACTTAATATCATGTTTTAGCCGATGACAGATTTACTGTGGTGGATCTATTTGCTAAAATTACATGTTATTCGTTTTATTTCACGTTGGGAAAATTTTGATGGTGGGCTCTATGAACTCCCACCCTTGAATTGATGGTTGATGAAATGATTGATGATGGATATAATGCTAGTTTAGTGTTTAAATAGCTAGATTAATGATATCTAGCTAGTCTAGACTTCAAGGGATGCATAGTTCAAAAATGTTCAGTTTTGCCTTGTTTTAATCACACCCCTTTTTGTAGAATTTTGAGGGTTTCATGACTCGTATATTATGTTTATATGTTGAATATGTGGTGTACAAAGTTTCATTGAAAATATTGAGATTTGGTTGGTCAAATAAAATGATTTCACAAAGCTAGTAAATCTGGAACTGTTTCCGTAATATTCTGACCAGCTTTCGTATTTCGGCTATAAATCTGTGCTCTGATGTCGAAATTAAGTGCCGTTAGCGGCATTTAAAACTACACATCCCAGCCTTTCCGACGGTATAAAATGTACATTCTGGTTCCATGTGTGTGAGCCGAACCAGCCATTTTAAGTCGGCTGTCCTGTTTCTCTGTTTTACAAGAACAAAATGATGAGGCTGCAACTTGTGGCTCGAATTCGAGCTAGTTGTGTGCCGAATTTCAAAGTGATTTCTTCTGTGAAATTATAGCTCTATGAATATGTTTTCCAACGCCATAAACCATGCCAAATTCCTAGTTAATTTGAGTGATCTATGATCAAAATAGGAAACCTGCTCTGTCCTTGAAAACCCTGATTTTTAGACAGATTTGATGCAAGGCTCGGTATAGACTTGCAAATTAAAACTCTTGGTGTTAATCACCACAAATGTTGTTCTGGGATGACCCTTAAACCTTTTCTATGCAAATGAACCATGTTTAGAGGATTTTCCTTGGTCAAAAGTTTAGAAAAGGAAATGTTCATATACAAGGCAACTTTGCCTTAAAAATTTTGGAAACTTGAGTGATTTTGTTAAGTGACTTTCCGTGTATATTTTCCTATGAAATTTGGTAGAGGGACAACCCTTATATGGTAGTATTATACTGCTAATTTTGGTGTTATTCTGAGACCGTTTCATGGGTCAAATAAATTACCAAAGTTCATGACTCGAGCTTGAAAAACCCATGTTTCACAAGGAAATTTTGGTAACTTTGAGTTGCCATATCTTAATATTCAAAACTCCGTTTCTCATTCTGTTTGTTTTACTGTACACTTGGATTACGACTCTAAAAGAGTACCAAATTTCAAAAGCTAGTTCCCAACGAGTGAATTTTTCCGAATTTTCAAAGTTGACCAAAAATCAACTTAAATCTGTCTTATGAACCAAAGCAGCGTCCTTGAGCTCATTTTGAATATTTTTCATTTGGAATCATGGAAAAGTGTCTTCGAGGAACTTTTAATACTTTGGAATTAGTTTCCAATGGTACCAAGTTTTTCAATTTTGGACCTACTGAGTGCAAGACCTGATTTTTCTAAGTTTGACGTGCACAGCTGAAATTTGCCGATTTCTTAGAAAATGAAATTTTGAAAAAACCCGTTATTCCTTCTTGATGATAATTGGTCGCTTTAAACTTGATTTCATGAAGGAAATTATTTTTCCTTGTGTTAATAAAACCTCACTTTTGAACCTTTATTTGGAGTGGCTAAGGTTCTTGATTTGAGGTATTGACAAGTCTAGATGAGTGTAACTCCTTTCTTGATTAATGCGTGATTATGAGTAAAAAAAAAAAAATACTTGTCAATTGCTTCAGGTGCTCAAGCTAGTCTTGAAGAGAATCCCGGAGGGGACAATTAAAGATTTTCTCGTTCAATTACTTTTGAATAGGTGAGTGTCAAGTGCATGACTTGTCGTGTTTACTTGGTTTACCTGCTTATATACGTGAATATCGCTTGATGGGACGAGTGTGTACTTTATCGCACTCGCTCTCCTTTACTTGAACTTTATTCGTATTAACTTGGTTTTCAAGTCGATTTGAGTGAATCTCGTCGGCTAAAATATACCCGTTTTCGTGTACGTGTCGTGCGTGACGTGTTGTCGGGGTGGAGTGAAACTTCTCGGCTTATGGGGACGCCCAAATTCTCTTAGCCAATCTTGCAACTCGAGCCGGCATGGGCTTGGTCGAGAAGCTTGAAAAGCCAAGGGAACAACAAAACATAACTTGATCTTTTGAGATCTTGTTCGGCATACTCGTGGAATATCGCCCTTTTCGTGCGTGTTCAAAAATCAAAACTTGATCTCTTGAGGTCTCGTTCGGCATACTCAATGAGTATCGCCCTTTTCGTGCGTGTTTGGTTACGGATCCGAGAGGATGGAATGTTGGCCGGAGAGAGTAATAAGTGAAGTTTCTACGGATATATACCCACCCGAATGACGGAGGGTCATCGTGAGGGGGTATCGGATCGAGCCGTGGCGAAGCAAGTGGAAAATACCTCCTGAGAGCTCCTATATCCTTGAATTGTTTCTGTTTACTTGCCTCGCTTGAATTGTAAATTACTTGAACCTTATTGTTCTACTTGGACAACGTGCGTGCATGTGTGTTTTCTTGGCCTCACGAGCTATTGGCTCACCGTGTATATTTGTTTTCCTTGACAGGTTCTGAAAATTGAGAGCTTTACAATTTACTTAGACTTTCTTATGGATGTAAATGAATACTATGACTTCGCTTTGCGGTCTGTAATGTTTAATGTTACTTATGTCATGTATCGGATTGGAGATACGTTAAGCTAGGTGTACTTATTGCTTTGGATTGCCACTTGAAGTTGGAAAAGTGAAATCCCTGATTCAGATATTCGGCTTGTACGTTCGTACTTGTGTTGTATGAACTTGTATGCTTGGGATGGTATGACTTTAGACTTGGGTTGTAACGCGTAAGGTTCTTAAGAGTCGACGATTGGCTATATTGAATGCTGTTATCTCTGAAATTAATGTGGTTTGGTTAATGACCATTTTGGAGGGAAGCGATATTGTAATAGATTAGGTTATTCTTCGGAAGGGTTTTGGCTAGATTTCTTGCGTGAGTCCTGGCGAGAGCTGGGCAGGCGTTCCGCAGATATCTCTTGGTTCGCCTTGGGGAGAAGTGGGGCCGTCACAAGGTTTCTCAATTTCAAAAAAAAAAAAAATTTTTTTCTTTTCTCTTTTCTTTTGTTTTCTTCCTTTTTCTTTCTTTCTTTCTTTCTCTCTCTATTCTTTCTTTCTTCTCCCCTGTTTTTCCTTCCTCTTTGTCGGCCGAGCACACCTCATGCCCACCGCCATCTCCTTCACCCGCGACCAACGCCCAGTGCGTCTCCACCTCTACCGCAGCTCACCTTCACGCACGACGAACAACGCCGCAACTGGCCGCCGTCGATCTCTCTAATTGCGCGCCGCCAGCAAAGCCACCGCCGCTGCCTGCGATCTCGCCGTCGCCAGGTGCACGGCTGCAGTGCCTCGCACCCAAGTAGAGGGGCGCCGCCGCCCCTTAGTCGACATCGCATCCACCGCGCGCGCCCTCTCTCCTCCTCGCCAGTGAGCTCTCCACTCGCGACTCCACCACAGCAAACCCATTGGCCGCCGCCGTCCGCAGCATCGTGCGCCGCTGCTCCGCGCAGTCCACTCCTCCACTTCACAGCCGTGACATCTTTTCTCTGCCCTTGCACCAGCGACGACCACCATCGCGTGACACCGCCCTCACCGTTGCTGGAGCTTGCGCGCCTCTGCCCAGCAGGCAGCGCCACCAGCAGCTCACACCTTTCTCCCTCTCGATCTCACCCTCCACCCGCAGCTACTACCGTCGAGCTCCACTACTGCCACCCAGCCTCCACCTGCGCTCAGGTCTACTCCAGCAGTCAACCAGCCGCGCGTCTCCTCTTCCCCGATCTCACTCCAGCGACTGTCACCACCTTCCTCCACATCGCAGCGTGACCTCTTCCTCACAAGCCACCAGCGAAGCCGCTTCTCCCACAGTCGCTGTTTCTCGCTCACGCATGCACGCCAGGACTTGTGCCTATCCCACTTCTTTCGACCATCAAACAATTGAGGTATTTGACATTCGTTCCACAACTCCTCAGTAGTATTTGGTGTTGTTTGGGGGTCATTTTTTGTTTGAGCGGGACGCGGAGTTGTTTTTCTTTTACTGAGGAATCCACCAGTGGTACTGGTGGGGTAAATTGGACGTGAATTTGGTACCTTCATTTGGTTGTCTGAGTTATTATTGTCAAATTTCTAAACTGTTATCATTGAGATTGCTAATTTTGAGTTAAAACTTTAACTGGCCAACTGGAGCCATTTGTTGAGAATTTGGGTGAGCTGAAATATTGCACTTGTTTGTTAAATTTGGAGGCTTCTATACCATTTACATCGCTTATTCCAGTTCAGTGCATCTAGTTGAAATGCTGGGTTCATTATTAGATTTGACTGAGAATCCTGTGGATACATTGCTTGTTGTCCGAATTGAGCTACATTATTTAGGGGGTCTCACTAGTGTAGGTTAGCCGTTGAACTTGTTTCATCCACTGTTTGGGTATTTTGGCTTCACTGGGTCACTTCTACTCTTTTGGCTGACTGTTGGAGGTTGGGCACTTGGAATTACTCTGCTACTGTCGAATTTATGAGTTATTATTGATTGCATTGTTCTTTCTTGGGGCTGTTTGATTGGGTTGTTAATTCCATTTTCCGCCAGTGGTACTGGTTGGATTGTTTTCACTTCAATTTGATGCTTCTTTTGGGTTGGTTAACATTGTGCGGTTAATTGTCAAATTGGGACCATTTGTTGGGATTCTGGTTGACCTTTGTCTACTTTTACCTGTAAATTTGGGAGCCGTTGTTGCCTGATGAATTGGGAGACATAGATGACTATTGCTCTGCCCTGATATTGCTTGGTTGCTGGCGCATTCTCTATCTTATGATTGGGTTAATACTTGGGGCTGTCGATTTATTACTGCTTTGCTCTGCTATAGCAATTTCTCTCATTTTGGACTGTGATTTGCACCAGTGGTACTGGTGCGAGTATTTGTTAACTCTATTTGATTCGACATCCGATTGACTGCCACGGGCCTGTGACTGTGTGGCTATTGCTCAATTTCTGAACTCATATCGCTGGGGTTAACATATTATTTTTGACTGACTGAATTGGGTAGTCCCTGTGCTTATTGACGTGCCTTTGCTAGTTTCCAGTTGTTGATAATAGTTTCTAATTGTTGGTTTTGGAGTGCAACTGTTGCTTTGTTGACCATATTTGGGCTTGGGTGCTCGTGTTTGCTTTTGCATTTGACTATTGAGTTCGGGAACACCAGTGCCTATGGATTTACATTTGTTGGTTGCTATCTTTGTTGGATATTCTGTCTTTTGTTGTTTGGGGTGATAATTGGCGACAATGGTGAGTGGCGCCACTTACAAGCACAGGTTCACAACGTAGATGAGCGAATGACGAACATCACCCGCCAAGTGGCAAGGATGTCTTAGAACTCGGCTTCCCTCCACTGTTCCCTCCTATCCCTTAGCTGTTCAACAGGGAAGTTTCATTATTCTCTTCGCTTTCATTACTTTATTACCTCCATTGAGGACAATGTAGGATTTAGGTGTGGGGGGAGCAGTTATGGTGCTAGTGTCTTTCGTTCATTTTCTTTTTCTTCTTTTTAGTGATTAGCTCAAGTTTGATGTTGGATTATTGTCTCTATTTCTACTTTTGCCAAGTTTTAATAATAAAAGAATGTATCAAGTTAATGTGGTTGAATCCAATGACATCTCTTTGGTGAATATCGATGATTGTTTTACCCTTATAATTTTTGGTTAACTTTCCTAGGCGTAGGGAATGACTGTTGGCATTTTCATGTGAATTGGTCCGATTATTAACCTTAGTTCTCCATATTTGAAAATGAGGCTAGCTGATGCAAATTTTCTTTTGATTTTTTGTGTTATTTTGAAGTTTTGGGTGTTATTTGGCTGTGAATAAGAGTTGACTGTACTCTGCTAGTATTTACTACCGAGTAACTGGAGATCTTCACCAAAAGTGTCGATTATCGCGTCAAAAAGTAGTAATTGCTATGAGTGCGTGGTCACGTGGCGATAGGAGCTGAATAACCGGACTCTTTCATCTGACAAATGTCGGAGTTCGCGTCAAAAAGCTTCAATGGCCAGAGATTAAGTCTTTTGTTACTATTGAAAAAAAAGAAAAAGAAAAAAAGGAAAAAGATAGAAAACATAAAAAAATAAAGTGAAGGTTGTGTTAGTGTGTGATAAAAGTCAGCTTGCCGATTTATGAATTTAGTGTTGAGATGTTGGTTAATAGTTGGACCATTTGCTGATAAATGTTGTGTTTCATTCCATTTTCTTAGATTAGTTAACCTAAAATTAGAGGAGTTTGTGGTTTAGAAACTAACCAAAGTGATGTTTCTTGAATCTTTATTACTGATGCTTGATATATGTTTTTCTTGGTATCTTAGCAATAAGATAGATGGAGCAATAGCCATTGTCAAATATTGGTGTTTGTTTACTGTTCTTATGCTTGAGAACAAGCATGGTTTAGGTATGGGGGGAATTGATAGGTTGCAATTTTATCATTTATTTAATTATTAATTTCTCTTATTACCTGACCTGATGTGGATTAATTGCTATATTTTACTTTCTTTTTAGTATTTTGCATTCATTTCAGGGAGTAGAACAAAATTATGATAATAAGTACCAATTTAGCAGAAAACGAGCCCAAGTGATAGAGCTTGCCCCAAGGGCATTTTTGGAAAAAAAGATGTCATGCCCATTTCGGTAATTTCTGCAGAGGAATGACGGACGGAGGGTTTCTTTCTCCTAAGAGCCGCCGCACATCTGGGAGGAGGCAGAGGATAAAAACCAAAAGAATAGCAGAGGAAGGAGGCTCTGGCTTGTCCTCTTATTTTTCCGTTTCTTTAGTTTTAGCTTAGGATTTTGACTTTTCTTCTCTTAGGAATTTTGGGTAGCTTCTCTACCCATTGTATGTCAGACAAAGAAAAAGCTATCAATTACTTCCTGTGGCTTACGATCTAGTCAACACTTGGACAATTTGAATTGCCCAAATCTCAAAGGACGATGACAGCTGCTTTCTCTTCAATTGCGTGTGGGTTTTTAGCATTCAATATGAACTAATTTTCCCATTCTAGTCAAGAAACGACGGATGCTTTGGGTTGTCTAAAAATTGTGAGATCGATTTAATTTTATCTTTTGCTTTTATTTATTGATATTCGCATATTTCCTGATTACAGTGCTTATGATTGTTTAATTAATTGATTGTTTTGGATCCGGATAATTAGTTAATTTGATAGTCTATTGTCAATTGGGACGTTAAATCCGTAATTGTTTAATTGTCTCAAAATAGTGATAACTGGCATGATTGGATTCGTGTCAGGGAGATACGCGGGCTAATCTGAAATAACCCTGATAGTGTGTTATTTGGTTAGAATAGGGCTCCTCTAATACGTAAGGCAATTGGGAAGTTAAATCCTACGGGCGTACTTAGGATTATTTCTCAATTAGAGCAGTGATTAACGAGCGTACCTTAATCACCGACACAGTAAAGAGGGGTTGACTGTCATCGCTTGTTTGGCAGTTATAACCTATTTATTGGTAAATAATTGTAATTGGTTTTTTATCGATGATCAATTAGGTGAACCATTGCTGAAGTTATTCCTTGGCTAGATCCTTAATTATCACTCATTTGATTTTAGTAATTTGTTATTTAATTTTTAGTAGTTTCTTAGATTTTATTTGAACTTCTTTTATTGTCACCTTCTGCACAAAAACACCCCCTTTGTTACTGTGAACTTAAAAAGAAACAATTACTTCCAGTCCCTGTGGATTCGACCCTACTTACCACTATCTACAGAAATTACTTTTAATTTGAGCAGGATTTATTATTGCACAGGTTTCGACACTCTGTCATGATGAAAGATTTGAAATCCTCTCAAATCTCTCTAGCTATTTATGTTATTTAAAAGGTAAGTAGATTTGTAAATCATCAATTATTTTAGTGTTTAAAATGTATTAAATAATTAATGAATTACAAACCTAAATATTTTTTAAGCAATTCAAACAACTAGAGCAATTTGAGTGGATTTCAAATTATTCTGCAAATTTCTCAATCCAAATGAAGCCTTAAATTTTAGGATAAATTACATTTTACCCCCTGTGATTTACCCTTTTTTTACATAACCCCCCTATGGTTTCAAAAGTTATACATAACCCCCTCATGGTTTGGATTAAAGTGCTAAAGTAACGGAAATAGTCACTCGTAACGGAACTTCTAAAAATGTCGAAATTACCCTTATAAATACATGACACATTAACCCCCTATAATTTTTATATTTTACTATATAACCCCCTTATGGTTTAATACTTTACCATATAACCCCCTTATGATTTTCAAAATATACACACAACCCCCTTTGGTTAATACATAAATTTCAACCTTACATAAGGGTATTTTTGACATTTTAGGTGATGCCGTTACGAGTGACTATTTCCGTTACTTTGACACTTTAATCCAAACCATAAGGGGGTTATGTATAGCTTTTGAAATCATAGGGGGATTATGTAAAAAAAATGCTAAACCACAGGGGGGTAAAGTGGAATTTGTCCTAAATTTTATGGATAATCACCTGTGAAAGTTTCTTTGTGGGTGTTTTAACCTTATATCAATTCAGGCCAATTGATACCTTTTACTGATGTTGAGCTAGCATTCAAATTGGGTAAGGGAAACAAAAAGGAAAAGTTGGAAATTAGTGATTTGTTGTCGTGAGACTTTTTATTTTGGTGGTGGCTTACAAGTGAAACAGCAGAAGTGTCATTTTGTCACACCAATTACAAGAATCCATTATCCACTGATGTTCAATTGGTTTGAGTTGTATACATAGTAATTTTAGTGAAATGTAGCAACTGAAAATTGTTAGGGGGTAAAATTGATAACAAGTAATAGTTCAAGAGAACAAGTTGCAATTGACGCTGGAAAAACTAATGCTAATAAAAAAAACACAAGTGATTGACCTCTGCTTGAGTCCTGAATTTAAAAGTGGACGATAATTACCAAAAGAAAATTATTTTGAATAAGCACTAAAATGGAAACAAAGAACATTCAAATCCTAGGAACTCTATTCGAGATTCTACAAAACAGAAGCACAATTTCGAAACAAAGAGCACATTTACTTCAACAGCAACAGCCTTGCATACACCACAAATCAGTTTCATTAAAAAAGGCATTGTCCAACATGTAGCCAGAGTAGTATTTTTTTTTTTCTTTTTTGGCAGAGTATGACTTTCACAATCATAATAATATACTCCATCCGTTCCAAAAAAAGATGGTTACTTTTTGGGAGGAGTGCTTTTTATCAATAGTAAAGATAATTTGGTCAATTTTGCATTACTTTTTTATTATGGGACAATGCTTTAGTAACGACAGTTATGGTAACGAAACAGTTTTTTACCTGATATAACAGGTTGTTGCACTTTTAGCGACCATTTGATTACTTGATGGACCTATCAACCTAAATAGGATAACACTTAAAAATAAGAAAGTAAGTTTCCCATCTAAAATAGTAAGTTAACCTTAATAAATTAGTAGCTTTTATACTTCAAAAGGTAAATTTGAATAAATATTAAACTAACTTTTTAAATAAATAAATTACTACTTTATATCCCAAACTTAATTTTTAGGGAGTAAGTTTAATTCAAGTAATAGTAAGTTTTTATACATAAATAGTAATTCTTACTGATAATATAGTAAATTTGATTAATAATCAAAACTTACTGATTTATGGGACACATATACTATTTTACTTTAAAACATATTTCAAACTAGTATTAGGAAATTTATTTGAAATAACGATAAGATGTTTTATTAATGATTAATGCTTAGTACCTTGGTTAGTAAGTACTCGTAATATACCTATATAATACATGATTATAGGTATAATTTAAAAATATTTTGTATTTATATATTTTAAAATACTATGAAAAATAGTTTGACTTTTTACATAATCTCGTAAAATATATAATAAAATTTTATCATATTATAAGTTTTTAATCATTTTCAATTTTTAAAAGTTTGAAAGTTTGGATAACAATAACAACAAATCTTCCTAGTTATATATAGAATATCACTTGTTTATATATCAAAATTTTTATAAGTTAACACCTATGAATATAATAACATGATAAAGTTTTAATAAATTTACATTTGGGATACAAGAAATAATAAGAGTTAAAGCCCAAACAAAATGAGAAATAATATAACAATAAAAATGACAAAATTAGTATAACAATTAATATAAGAAAATCAGTATGATTGGACTTTTTGGGAGATTGTTCATAAAAATGGGATCCAACAATTATAAATGAGAATCACATGCATATATAATCTATTGTATAATTTAAATTAAATTTAGTCCATGTATAAAATGGTCCTAAAATAATTAGTACACTATGATACAATGCTATTTTAACAACAAATTTTTTTTTTTACTAAAAGTCTCAAATATCCATGACATACGTATGAGGGAAATTTTACCATATTTGTATCTCACATCTAATCATTAAAGTTAATTTGAGAAAAAATATTTTTGACAATAGAATTATTTTGAATTTAGTTAACAAGTTGAGATTTTTTAAACAATAAAAGTGAAATATTTTGGGAACTTAGTTGTTTATTTTCCCATAATTAAAAATTGCTATATTTTTGCAATTGTTGCCATTGACTTTTCATTCTGTAGACTAATTATTATCAATGCAAAATTAGTTTTATTAACAATAATTGAAGTTCCATTGATCTGAGGATTGGCATTCTATTGCTATTATTTTATATGTAAATATTTAACCTAAGCAATAAAATAAATAATAGCTACTTAAAAAAAGGAAATTGGTGCTCAATTAATTGTGGCGTAAAATATTAGTATACAATTAAGTAGAGCTTGAAATGGAATTAAATTTATTTAGTATTTTACTGCTAACAACTTTGACCACATCTAATGGTTAAAGAAAAAATAAAAGAGATGTAGAGATTGGGATTGGTTCCTTAGTGTGAAAAAGAAAAGTTCCTCTAAAGTAATGCTGCATGAAATTCTGGATGCATATGAAATTAGAAATATGATAACTTTGTAATTCATTCTCATTCATGATGAATTTCTTCAATTCTATATAGAATCATAATTTTTTTCGTTCAGTACGAAAATATTATTTTTTTGTCATATTGATGGCTTTGCTTTTAAGATTATCTACATGTCGGTGGTTAGTATTATTGACAAGATTAGAGGTCATGGAAAATGTTACTAATTTTAGGAGAAATTATGTATTGTAAAAATGGTTTAATAATTTTCTACTAAGCATAACTACTACATACAAAAAGAAAAGATATTTGATTTTATTTTGCTTTGATTAGAAGGACTTGTATTGGTAATAAAGGAAATTTCAATTCAACAATCAACGTACACATGATTACAGTAATTTTTTAGTCAATTAGACTAATATATGCCATAAAGTAGTAAGATTTAGTCATTTGTGAATTGATAATTTTAACAGTTTACATAACATTCATCTATAAAAAATTATGATTATTATAAAATGACATTTTATAATAATTTACATACCATTTGCCAATAAAAAAAGAGTTTGATAGAAAAAATATAGAAACAAATCCATAATGTAAATGATACAAAGTATGTTTGAAAGTCACAGAACTTAACATATGGGTAATTTGACTATAATTTTCAAAGATTATGCTACATTAATACAACTTTAATTTTTATACTTGTGACCCAGAAAATAAATTTATTAAAATTTTACCATTTTATTAAATTCATAGGCATTAATATATGAAAATTGTGATGTATAAGTAAGTGCTATTTTATATACAACTCGAAAAATTTGTTGTTATTATAATACAACTTTAACTTTTATACTTGTGACCCAGTAAATAAATTTATTAAACCTTTATCATTTTATTATACTCATAGGTATTAATATATGGAAATTGTGATATATAGATAAGTGCAATTCTATATATAACTCGAAAGATTTGTTGTTATTGTCATCCAAACTTTCGAACCTTTCACAAATTCTAAAATAATTCAAAATTTATAATATGAAAATTTTTTCTTACATATTTTATAAGGTCATGTGCAAAAAAAAAAAAAGTTTTCATAGTATATTTAAAATGCTTAAAACATATAACATTTATAAATGATACATACAATTGTGTATCATACATTTACATTATGAGTAATTACTAACTAAAATACTAAGTTTCAATCATTAATAAAAAATCTCAGCATTATTTCAAATAAACTTCCTAATACTTGTTACATATTAGTTTTTTAAGTAAAATAGCAAATTTATACCACAAACTAGTAGGTTTTGACCACTAACCAATTTTACTATTCTATCAACAATATTTATTATTAATCTATAAAAACTTACTATTACTTGAACTAAACTTACTCTCCAAAAAGTAAGTTTCGGATATAAAGTAGTAATTTATTTCAAAAAAAAAAGTAAGTTCCATGCATATTTATTGTAATTTACTTTTTGAGACATAAAAGTTACTAATTTATCGAATTAACTTACTATTCTTTATGTAAAACTTACTAACCAAATTTTTAGGTACTATCTTATTTAGGTGACCAGTCCAATAGGTAATTAAATGATCACTAAAAGTATTTTTACCTGTTATATCAGGTAAAAAGAGTTTCGTTACCGCAACAATCGTTACTTCAGACTTTTCCTTTTATTATGTTCTTATGAAGCGTACTCACTAGCGGAGAGATGTCTTGGAAGTCAACATGTGTGAGGTCCGTTTGTTTGGTTTGTCTCGAGAGTTTACACGTCACTCGACCACATGTGTATAGGGGTGGCAATGGGGTGGGGGATCCTTCCCCCGTCCCGTTGTTAAATAACTTCCCCCGCCCTTTGCCCCCCACCGCCCGCTTCGCCCCCGCCCCGTGTCCCCCGCAATCCCCCGCAGGGAAAGAAATCGAAGTGGAAGACTTCATCTATCAAAGTGCCTTCAGACACTTTGTAGTTAAGGGGAGACTTGTTTGCGATGCTTCCTTTACTCGTCGGAGGCTCTCTTGCCAGATCAGTGGCTAATGGAGCAGAGACGGTAGTGCCCAGGCTGGGAGCAGGAGCGTGAGTTGCGGTCGATCTGAACTCTGGAGGTGAGATATAGTCCGTCAAGAAATATGGTGACCTCTGTTTATGTGTCTCAAAGTTTGTTGCTTTTGATCCAATTGTTGAGGGCCAGCTTCCCGGCGAGATCGCTGCCTTGGAGCGGCTAGACACCAACGATCTGGATATGTTGCGAGAGTGGAGGTTTGCGTTGGTGGTGGAAACGATGTGCTGATGTGCTGCCAGGCAGTGCGGACAGCAGCCGTGCAGCTAAGGGAGGAGGAGATGATGGCAACGGGTTGAACTCAGATTCAGAAGAAACCGTGATCCAGAAGAAACCGTGATCTACTGCCCAGACTGGTTTGCAGGTATATTTTTAAACCAATAGAAGAAGATAGATGCAAGTCCCACACAAAGAAGAAAGGAAGAAAAAGGAGCCGACGGTGGATGGCCTGACCTACAGCTCGAAGAAAAATTTGGGATTGTTGTGTATATATATATATATATATTTTAATGTACGCGGGGACGGGGCGGGAATGGGGCGGATGTATGTTGCCCCGTCCCCCGCCACATTTTAAGACGGGGGATATATTTTGCCCCCGCCCAATTTTTATCCCTGCAGGCACCCGCACCCGTTGCCATCCCTATTTGTGTACATGGGCATCCTCAAAATTGGATGGTGTATGTCACACACTAAGTGTTTTAATCTTTCATTCACTACTAGTGAGTTAAATAACCACCAGCAGCTTGGGCTGGCAGCGACTGCCAAAGACTTCAAAGTTTTGGTCATCATTCGTCACAGTAGGTTGTTTCCTCAAATTCGTATATGTTGGGGCTCACATCATTTATTTGGTTCGATGGTGATTCAAACATCATGATCTTTCCTATAGATTCAGTTGAGCCTCCTCTGAATTAAGTTAGAGTAGTAGTAGAGTAAATAAATGACGAATTACCAAAAAAAAAACCAGTGAGTTAAATGTTTGGGCCCACATTTTTCTACTAATAAAATAACTTTCATTGTATATATAAGTGCAAAGATTGAAATTGGATGAGAAATACATTTCCATTTTGGATAAGTGACAATAGATTTGATACAAATTAAAAAGAAAAGTATGACACTTTCAATAGGACAGACGAGTAATATATCGATGAATATGTAAAAATTGGCATCTCTAAGCATTGAATCAATGATTATAATTCAGGAGTTAGTATTATGCAAGTTTGGATGAACAAATGAATTTTGATGCAGATGCTGATCATACATACAGGGCAAGAACAACGTGCAAATCAGATGATTCGGGTAAAGAATATGTACAAACAAGGCAATCAATCTGAAAACTAGTAGCGAGCAATACGAGGGTCAAGGTCCATCTGCTTCCTTGTTTTCCCAGGAAATAGATCCTTGGATATGATCAAACAAGGAAGAAGACCAATCAATGTTGTGAATGGAAATCGAGCCACTGCATCATGCCTTCCAAGTGAGACAATAACCTTCCCATCCGTTCCCAGTTTTCGTTCATCCTCCTTGTATAAAATGACTCAAAATAGATTAGGTTTCATGCACTAAAAAAACTCAGATTAATAATATCATTGCCAACTGTTGGATTCAAGATGGAGAAGGCTTCAATCAAGTCCGGTCTCTTTGTTGCTCTCTTTGTTCTTCCAATCTGTTAGTCTCTCCCTTTCTCTGTTGATCTTCTCATCTACACTGACAATCATCGCTTGCTTTCCTCTCAGAAAAAGTCATTTATTTATTTATTTATTTATTTTGCAGTATCATCACTGCCAATGATGAAAGGGATGGAGGCCAATCTGACGACACAAAGTTTCAAGCTCTGGACACAAATTTAGGTCTACTAAGACACAAAATACTAATCCAAGAATTAGACCTAAAAAACCAAAATTCCGTAGCAAAGCTGCTCATAGAGCATTGTTTTTAAGCTCAAAATTGATTGTTCCTCCGTTTTCTTTCTCTTGTCCCTTTATTCATGTTAGTTTCAGCCAAAATTAGAGCAGAACAGCTTTTATATAAAAGATGAGAAGAAATTGAAGAAATATGAAACTTACAATTCACTGGTCAGTCCAAGAATTGATGAAGCTTCTCTATAAAGAACGGTGACTGGTGGAATTATTGAAGACTTGAAGTTGCAAAAAGTTTTGGGATGGAGCCTTAGATATAAGCTCCATTCCGGTTCCAAGAATTTCTTTATGGAAGACAGAACTTTTTTATTATTGGCCTTTCCATGCAAAGTGATTTCCTCTATTTCCGGCCAATTTTTCCATGCTCCGGTTCCAAGAATTTCCGCTGCATTCAATCAAGCACATTGAATTTAAATTCTATTTTTTTTCAAACTTTGGCAGGAGCAAGGATTTCGTTGCATGTAAATCTAGATACATACTCGTTGCGATATTTTGTTATTGCTTGCTACGAATTCTGGTCATAGTTGATTGTAGAATCATTTCTTGTGGGAACTAATTATTTACATTACATACTATCAACTCCTTAATTTAGGTTAACTTAGCACAATTGCAGATGCAAACCGAGAAATAAGCCGCTAGCACTAATTGAAGTCCACAACTAAAATCTCACGGGTAAGATCTAAGCCATCAAAGTCTCACCCAAACTCTTTTCTTTCCCTTCTCTCTAGAACTCTTTCAATCAAGATTTTTTCCATCTCTCCAATGAAAGAGAGACCAAATTTGGTCTTTCCCCATGAGAGGAAGTACTTTTTATAGTTTTTAGTTTTTCTTATATGAATAAATTCTTTCCTAGGATTTTCTAATGAGATAATTCTTCTCTCCTAGGATCTCCTAGTGAGAGTTTTATTTTCTTTTGGATTTTTCATTGTAAGAGTTTTTTAGGGTTTTATCTTTGTAAAATTTGAGATTCTGTAAATCTAAAATCTACTTTCTCATATATACAATTTCTCCATTATTATCATCTCTAAATTTCTCTTTGGACTTGAATTAGTTTTAAACAGATCTAATTATCAGCAAACATGCACTGATGTATTAAGCTACAATAACTCATCCGAATAGAAGATATATGGGAGCATCAATGTTATCTTTATTTGTATTGTTTTCTTAGATCTGCTATATCTATTGATTTCAGATATATATATATATATATATATATATATCTATGTCATGTTTATTTGATGTATTTTCTACCATTAGTACAAATTTGTTTGAATGAAATGATCTTTTCTATCAAAAAAGAAAAAGGTCTCACATTTACCGACTTGTATATGCTCGTTTTTTGAAATCAAGTGGTAAAATCTTTTATTATATATATGGTTTTATACGAAGACAAATAGTAAACCGTTATACATCTTTGCTAGACTAGCACGGAAAGGGTATGAATCTCTTGCCACTCTTTACCCCTAGCCTACCTTATTTTCCTCTATACTAAAAGGATGTACTTTAAGGTTTTGATTTCCATTTCAAGCTGTGCTAGTGTGACACAAATTTACAATTTTGAAACTTATAAATGGTCCACGGCTAAGATTTAAGGCATTAAAGCCTAATACTATGTATAGCATGATTTGTCTCGTATCTTGAAATCAAGTGATAATAATTATATGGTTCTATTTAAAAAGTAATGTAAACAGTCGTATCTTTGTTAGACTAGTAAAGAAAGATACATGTTGAATCCCATACTACTGTTTATAGTTTTAAGGGGTTATATATAGTTTTTAAAATCCTAGAGGGGTTAAAGTGTACTTTAGCCAAAATAAATAAATGTTCAATGAGCCAGGCATAAATATCCGAAGATCCAATTTTCACTATTGGCAAGATTAAACTAGAAGGTTAATCTGCTTTTCAGAATCCAAAGGCTTCAAACATCATATAAAATTCCATTCAACAAATTTTAATCATGAAGCCATCTAGTGAGACTAAGGCTCCGTTTGATAAAACTGAATCTGAATTCTGAATTCTGAATATTGAAACAATTAATTTGCTGAATATTAAGCACTGAAAAGAGATATATGAATATCTGAATCTTAATGCTGAATATATTTTTACTGTTTGACAAACATTTATAACTTAATGCTTAATAAGCTAAATTGTACAATTTTGCCCTTCTATCTTTTAATCCAAAAAGGAAATAGAACCTATGATTTAATTAGCTTAAAATTGTTAGGTATGAAAATGACAATATTTATTTTTAAATCAAAGTAATATAAAAGAAGAAATATATTATGGAAAAGTCCAAATATCGGTGCAAATATATTTTTAAATCAGAGTTTGATAAGAAAAGTCCAAATATAAGCAAAAGGAAGCTGCAATAAACAAGTTTTAAATTCACACCAAATTATATAGAAATTTAATTACTTCAATGGAAAAATGTTGAAGCAAAACAACAAATAATCAATGCCACTTACCTTGGAAATAATGAATTTGAGATCGGTGAGTACGGTAGCAATAAAAAAAATTGGGAGGAAAAAATGACAAAATTATGAAAGAGTAGAAAGATGGAAAAAGATAAGGAGTAGACAGATGTGAGGAGCATGGAAAAATTGTAAAAAAGTAATTAAATAGGAAGAAAATAGAAGTAGAAAGCCATTAGACAAAGAATGTCTGGTTGTTTAATTAGATAAGGATTTTGGATAGAGAATATTAGGTTGTTTAATTAGATAAGGATTTTGAATGTAATTAACAAACAAGGATAGATTTGGTAGATAAGATAAAGTAGTTGAAGTAAATCTCTTGATTCTTATCAAATTAAGCATTCAGTTACGATTCTTGTGCTGAAAAAAATACATACAAATTCAGCACCACTTAATAAGTTCAGCAGAAAAATTTTTATTTATCAAACGCTCAAAACATCTGAATGTCTGAATGAATTCAGTTTCAGCACTTTTTTATGTTATCAAACAGACACTAAAAAATGCTATCCTTTATGTACAATGGCGACAATTAACAAGCTTCAGACAGTTAATGATCATGACGAAGTTATACAAGTCTGGGAGAATGCAAAAGCTTCAACCATTAAAACTAAAATGCTCCAGATGACAATCTGTTTCTCTTTTAAGGAGCTTTACTCCAACATAGCTCCTAATGGAGATCATCAGAGAGTTGAGGCATCTTCAAAGGGTTAACATTTTTGGTAAAAGAAATTTCCTGCCACTCTACTTCATAAAACAGACTGCGAAAAATTATCAGAATGTTACCTTACAGTACTGCTTCAATTATGACCGGCCAACAAATCAAATTATTAAGTATGTACATCGGCCAGGAAAGGTGTCATTTGGTAACCAGAGGAATGAAAAAAGAAAGTGCTTAAAATCATTTTGAGTTCCAAAATGCTGATAATCTTTTGATGGTTCAAAGAAGAAGATCAAGTCCACAGCTTTAATCTCTTTCAATCTGTGAAATTACGCTTTCTTAATGACAACAATTAGCTTATAAATTGAAAGGAAACCAATATTTACAGAAAGGAATAGAGAAATCAATGTCCACTGAGAACAAATTTAGTGAACTAATGAGATTAAAAGAAGGGACCAAGAAAAGCGAATACATTAGAGAGAACAAAGCAGAGGTGAAAATCTTACAGGACGACTTAGAAAGATGAATGTTAATCAATATCAAGCTCCATGTGTGAAATCTTTGACCACTCTGAGTCGTCCCCACTTTCAAAATTGCACCTATCGATTAACAGAGAACAATCAATAATCCGCAGATATGTTAATTTAGTGAGGCGTCTCATGGCAGCCATGGAGGGCAAATATTGAAGCTCTTCGCAACTCTCTAATACTAGTCTTTCAAGAGACGCAAGGTTCCCAATCCAATGTGGTAATGCTTTAATTCTTCCAAAGTCGAATAGAGATAGTGACGTGAGAGTAGTCAAGTATTGGAGCTGATGTGGAAGAGACTCCATATCAGACATCCCATTTAACTCAAGCTCACAGAGTGTTGATGATGATATTAATCCAGACCAATCAACCAAGGAGTAATCTGAGAAGGGCCCGATCATCAGTGTCGTTAAGCAAGTAAGAAAGGCAAATCCTTTGGGCATATCATTGATCAATTCGGGGCAATTGGTTAAGATGCAGGTCTCGAGAGAAGGCGTCTGTTGCAAATCAAGTGGAAAGGAGACCAGATTGGGACATTCATACACCTGAAGGCTCTGACGAGGTGAACAGGACTCTAGCATTTCACTGGCTATATGGTCAACCCATCACAATCAGAAATTGTCAAACTCTTGAGAGACTTGAGGAGGCTTTTCTGTCCATCGTTCCGATTTTCTCCAAGATCAATTAGGGGGCATACCCGTATAGACAAATCACGCAAGGCCTGGAACTTATACAGATTTTCCGGCAACTCCCTCAAATTATCACAGTCAAACAATTTTAAACTCTCAAGACAGGTGCCGCAATTTAATCTTCTTAGACTCGTCACATTGGGGCAATACGACACTTGTAGATGTTGAAGACTTGGAAAATGACAGAGTCGCTCAACCATTTCACTCGGTAGAAGCTCACAACCATCTCCTAGAGTCAAAGAACTCCCTTGGTGGCTACCATCTTCTGAATTCAAAGGTCTTTTCACCAAATCGAGAGATTCTCTATGTTGATGAGCTTCAGAATTATGTCGCGAAGACATACTTCCATCTAGTTTGAGTGACGAGAGAGTGGTTATATTGTTTAAAACCTTTTCTGCCAGAGAAGAGTGGCAATAGAATCTGATTTCGAGCTCCTCAAGAGTTGGAAAATGACTAGGAGTTGGAGCAGTGGTCAGTTGGGAGCAACCACTGATAGACAACCTCTTCAGCACACGAAATGCAGCTACATCTTCATCCGTTGTTGATCTCACTTCGTCTGGGTCCCTCCACTCAACCAAATTCACCATCTCTTCTAGAGTGAGACTTTTAAGGGCTGGAAAGAATTTGCATTCACTAGTGCTCCCTCTTCCATCCTGCTTATCAAAAATACCATAGAATGAAAGGCCAATGCATGTTAAGTTTTCCAATTTACTCAAAGAAAGAAGTTGGAGGAATGCTAGTTCTCCTAGCCCAGCATGGAGTTCTCTGCATCTGTTGCAACCTGTTAACTCCAGGGACACTAATTTCGACAAATTCATAAACCATTGCAGAAATTGGTAACCCATAAAATCTTGAATTTCTGACACTTGTAAATAACTAGTAATGGAGCACGTGCTTTAACCGTGAACATGATGCTTTTAGATTTTTTTCCTTTAAAATTTCTAAAAAATTAATTATTTTGAAGGAATAAATGTAATTGAGACAAACAAATGTAATATTTAATATTTATATTATTTGGAACTTAGTGTGCCCTAACCAATACAAATGTACAAGCAATAAACCATTCATTGTTCCAAAAGCACTTTTATTTTGTAACAATATCAATATTTTTTGTATTTTGGTTAAATATAGATGACCTAAATGTTCATTTTTATGCCATTTGAGTTTAATTTTTTTTAATAATTTGTTGCTCCCCTTTAAATCAGTCTATGAAATGTTTATTAGTTTTAGTGAGACTTTCTAATTATTGCTACTTTTTTGCTAGCTGTGGATTGTAAAATGATCAATTGTACTATTGTAATTATAATAGTATCTAAACATATTGAAATTCCATTGTTCGAATTTAAATAGCTTAACTTTGAAGAGAAATGTTTTGATTTAGTGAAACTTATTTGCATTTCTTATTGATGACATGCTTTATGATAATAGTGTTTATATGATTAAAAATTGTAAGAAATTAAAATTATTTATTATATTATAGTCAACCTGGACTTGGATATATTTTTATTCATCTTTGAAGTACTCCTTGAAATTGATATTTATAAAAAAATGTTTTTTTTGGCTTAATTCACCATAATTCAAAGGGATGTTTCACCTTTGTAATTATTATTATGATTGGCATTGATGAATATAATATTCATAAATTATAGTTTAATACTGTTAGTTGTTACAGGAATATGACTGATAAAATTCATTAAATTTAATCTTTATTGCAATTTAAATAAATAAATTCCCAACATAAAACTCTTTGCCTACCTTGGTACTCCATTTGCTACTATATATTGGATTAATGTTTTTTAACTCAGTACCAATATACATAAATTAAAAAGGTGCTCTTAAAGCTTAATTTACTTATATCCTAAAAATGAAAAGGCTTGCAATACTTTTTAGGAGACTCATAGTACCAATTTGTTATGTTTTGTTTCATATTTGAAATATATACTCTCTAAACTTGGATTTTGTAAATAAATTTGTTCTTCTTTCTTTTGATAAATGAAAAAAAAACTAAGGAATCTTTCATTTTTGTAACTGCTTGCATGTTTGATATTATTTATTAATGATGAAATGCAACACAATTTGTTCATTTATTGGAGAGGAGTGTAATTTTGGCATCACAAAAACTAATATCATTTTTCGCTTACACTATTAACCACTAAGATTCACCATATTTTATTATAATTTATAAATAAAATTTGTTCTTCATTTTTTGATTTAATTCTCTATAACTCAAGGGAATGTTTTTCATTCTTGTAATTGTTAGCATAACAGATATTAATTATTGATGAAATGCAATGAATTGGTTGTTTCTTTTTTGGTTTAATTAACCAGAATTATCACAATTCAAAAAATGTTTCTTTGTAACGGTTAGCATAATTCTTATTAATTATTAAGGAAATGCAATGTAATTTGTCCATTTATTAGTGTCAAGGGTAATATTGGTATCACAAAAACTAAGACCAATTTTTACTTACACTCACACTAAAGGTTCATCATGCTTTTTATAATATCTTAAAATATATTATTTTTCAGATACTAAAAATTTTTTATGAAATTTTGATCTTCAACATCGTGATATAGTATTTTTATGTTATTTATTTTTTTAAGCTAGTTACTTTTAAAAATTTTATGAAATGAAAAGAGGCAGAAAACATTCCAATGTAGTTGACATATCCCTTAGGATTGAATTTGAAATCATGAACCAAATACTTTTTGATTTATAGCTTGAACTCCAACATATCAAATATTGATAATATCATGTTTTACCAAAATTATTGTATATTCATGACTCTATTGCATATAAACCACAATCATCACAATTTTTTATAAACGAAGAATATAATTAAGTTAAAAAAATAAACATTAATGTAATTTGATTTCTTTGTATTATGTTAATTCTATTTTTGTCAATAATGGAGTATAAATGATCCACCACGTAAAGTTTTTTTGGCTTGTGCATTCTAACAATTGCAATTTTATAGATAGAGATAGTTGGAGTTTTTCTATTTTCCTTTTTCTTTATTCATGTTTTTAGCACAATCCAATGCGAAGCAAGAGCAACAACAAGTCTACTTTTTTCATATGAGCACAATATTTTTTGTTTTAATATTAGTTTTTTTGATGATTATGAAATTGGAATGAGAATTGTGGCTAATTAATAATTTTAATATTAATTTTTTGTATATTGCCATGATTTAGTTTTTAATTGCCAACTTTTAATCCATAACCACTATCATTATTATCAATTATTGGAATGCATTAAATCTGTCTAATTACAATTGTCACTATAAATGAAATTTACTTAATTTTAAAGCTTTTCATTTCATAACTGCTTCCATTATTCACTAATATTGCAATATAATAAATATATGTAATCATTAGAAAAACAAGAGTATTTTGGATATCACCAAAAACAATTTGGATATCATTTTTATTTTATCATTCTTCATTTTATATTTACTCTTATTATAATTCTTATTTTATCATTAGAGATGGTTTCTGACTTGATGGATGGATTTGGTTTGCTCAAACCAATACAAACGAAGCATTACTATATTATTGCCAATAACAATGTTTGTCTTCCCCTGGATATCAGTGATTTGGATGTTGTCTTTGGTATTACTTGAATTGTATTCTAACATTTTAATTCATTTGCTATTTACTTTATGTCATTTTATAAATAGTTTTCAATTTTATTTTAGTTTTTCTTGTTTTGATCGGTTACTATTAATGATAATAGTGGTTTGTATGGTGCTATTTTAGATTTCTTTTTTCTAGTTTAACATTGCTATTTCAGTTATAAAGGTGTCATCATTTTTTGTATATTGAAATTTCATTGGGTGTAACATAAAAAATTCTTCATATTGGTAAAAGTGCATAATTGTAAAATTTGCTCGTGATAGTTGTGTGAAGATATACAGATGAATAAGGGTTTTCTTATCATTGTATGTATCTCCATTTTCTAGAGAGTAGCTATTTTTTGAAATTGATTTTTTTTAACAATCTCAACTAATGACTAATGAGAAAATTTTCATGCTTCAATTAAGAAATTTTGATACATATAATAATAGGAGATGGAGTCCAAGGGTAGGTAAATAGTTTTTAATGAGAAATTTTTAATTATAATTACCAAAACCATTAAAATGTAATCAATTGGAGTGTTTTATTTCTTTTAATTAGTGCCACATTAAAATGTAATAATTCTAATTAAAAGACATGAGGGTAATTTAGGGATAACAAAAACTAAGATAAAAAAGTGCTTACACTTGTACTCCCCAATACCAACATTCATACTTTTTATATAGTAATGATAATGATAATGATAATGATGATAATGATAGTAATGATAATGATAGTGAGGTTGGAGACCTTCCAACACAGCTCCATCGCCGTTATCACTCTCCCGATCCCCACTTCCCTACTCGAATACCAACCTAGACAGATTTGACTTGTCAATTAATTTTGCTAGTGCAGCTCCTTCTTTACTCTTTACTAACTTAAGATTTCTTATCACCAACGATCCTTTGAGATCTTTCAAGGTTCCAAGCTCTTCAACACCATGACCCTTCTCTTCTCCTATGTTAAAGAACTCTAATGTTTGAAGGCTAGTCAATCGTCCCAGTTTGATCGGCATTTGGAGTTCTGCATCACTATGATAATAGTGAAGATGTCTCAAGCTAATCAAATTGCTTGTGCCCTCTGGAAGACCTTCATGAAGTTTTTCACCATTGATCCTCAGTGTTTGCAAGTTGTAAAGCTTGCAAAGAGATTCTGGCAAAGTTGTAATACCAGAATCTGATATATCAAGAAACCGTAAATGTAACAGGCTGCCAATGGAGTTTGGCAGCACATTGACATCTGGTCCAGCCAATTTCAGAACATGCAAGTACTCCATCTTTGATAACATGTTATCAGATATGCCATTCTCTAGAAATAATGTGCGAAGTGAGGTTGGAATTTTCTCTGTGATATTTTTTGCCTTTGCTTCAGATGAGTACAATGCAAGGTAGCTGTACTGATTGCTGCTTTTAGGATTCAAGATTGATTTTGCAAAATCATGCACAAGATCATGCATTTTATAATATGTTCTCTCCTCTTCTTCTACTTTTTCCAACAAGGAAGCCTGCAGCAAAATTCTCAAATAGTCACTCCCTATTTCCTCCATCACACTTCCATTTTGGTGGCCTGGTTGAAGAAAGCCTTCCGCCATCCAAAGCTCAGTTAATAGATCTTGTTCCAATTCAGTATCCTGGGGGAAGATCGAGCAGCATGCAAAACATTTCTTGACTGATACAGGTGACAAATGATCAATACTCACCTTAAGTATTTGCTCGATCTCACCTTGATCTCCATCCAAGAGACTCTTCTCCACAATAGACAGCCACTTTTCCTTTCCCTTGTTACGTAACATACCTTCAATTAAACTTGCTGCTAGTGGTAGACCATCACCACATCTTCTAAGAATTTTCTCCTTTAATGCTTCCAATTCCTTTGGCACTCCTTCCCCTCTAATTGCCTTTTCTTTCAGAATAGACCAACACTCATCGTCTGCTAGCCTTCCCAAGATATATGGACCATCATTCATCTTCATATGCATAGACATTGCATCAGCTACTGGGTCCAGACAAGTAGTAACAAGACACCAGCTTCCTTTGGTTGGATTGAGTCCCTCCAAAGTGGTGAAAAAGTCATTCCACAATCCTTCTTCATGATTCCACACATCATCAAGAACAAGGAGAAATCATTTTCTCGCAATTTCTCCTCAAATTTCTTGAACAATAGCATCCCTACCATCCACTTCAACTTTTTTCCTTGTCAATGTTCCAAAACGAATTTGAACAGCTCCATTAATTCAATTTCTTTAGCCAGGCAAATCCAAATCTTCTTGCCAAAATGCTCATCAATTTGCGGATTATTGTACACTGATTTAGCGAGAGTTGTTTTTCCCAACCCTCCCATGCCTGTTATAGGAACAACAGAAATAACTTTATCAGAGGGGCTCAACATCATGTCCACTATCTTTGATTCATCGCTGGCTCTTCCCACAACATTTGGAACAAGAATAGAGTCAGCCTGTCGGTTTGTGGCGGCTCCATCGGCAGCTGGGAGTGCGGCTTCAATTTGGTACTTCACAACCAATCCCAACTCGTTGGCTTTACCGTTGATCCTGTCTAGGTTGGTGTTGATGTCCCTGATTTTTGAAGCCAATCTCGAACGAAAAACAATCGTACTAAAGCAGGAGAATGAGAAGAAGAAGCATACCTTCCTCTTCTTGACTTGACCACGATACTTCACCTCCTGACGGAGATTTTCATAATTGACCTCATCCAGCACATATTCTGCTTTAAAAACCTCTCCCTCAAGCTGCTTGAGCCAATCTTGGACCCCTGGGCTATGCATTTCCCGTCAGCATCAGCCAAGAAACCTTGGATCGTTTCAGCAGTCGCGCTTATCCTCTCCAACTCCTTTTTGACCCCAAGAATCATACGGATACGATCAACCGCAAGGGAAACAGCAGTCCCCAGCACAAAATTGATAGTTGTATTAATAGCAGCATCAGCCATTTTTTCTTGCTTCGAATTGGAATTAGGAGCAAAAGTTTTCTGTTCTCAGAGAAGGAAGGAAGGATTGATTCAGCAGCAAATAGCGTAAACTCTGTGTAGTATAGAAGCAATGATAAATTTTTCTTTGATCCATGGTGGCGGCCCTTAAAAATTTGAAATTAGCAATAAAAAGTTCTCTTTGTCCGAATCAGACAACAAAAGTATGGCCTAGTAAAGACTAAATCGTAGTAGCAGGCAAGCCTTGTTTTAAATATTTGCCTGGTAAGAAAACCACATAAAAGTGTTATTAATCAGTTAATTCTTTTTTAATCTCGTCAGTTTAATTTAATAATTTGGTCACATATCATATCATGATCATCATTAGTTGGCATTATTGGGACA
The DNA here is from genome assembly GCF_036785885.1 of Coffea arabica. Taxonomy (NCBI): domain Eukaryota; kingdom Viridiplantae; phylum Streptophyta; class Magnoliopsida; order Gentianales; family Rubiaceae; genus Coffea; species Coffea arabica. Next base: position 3,920,205 of record NC_092310.1, read on the forward strand.
GACAAGTTAAGGGCAAGTTCTTTCCGCTTTGTTTCTTCCTCCATAATATGATTAAGATTTAATTTAATTTGTGAAGGTTAATTTTTTATTATGGCAAGTTAAGGAGAAGAAAATTTTGATTATTAATCCATTATTCCAAAACTATTTTTACAATTGTTACTTTGTACATGCAGGAACTATTTTACTTCTTAACAATGATATTGACTCAAACTTTTCCATACACTAGTGTAAAAACAATGTGGTGCTTACCCAAAAAAAAAAAAAGAGTTATAAATAAATAAAAATCGCTGACGAATCAAAGCATTTGAACTTGTTTTGGCCCCTACAGAAATTTCAGCTAAATACTTCTTACCCACCAGATTAGAAATCAATTGTCCACCTGCAGTGAATTTGTATTTTTTTTGTGTGTCATAACCAGTAATCATCACGAAAATAGCAAAGCTGAAAATGCTAAAACTTTTAGGGTTCGCTGTTTTTTTTTTCCTCTATCTGTTTGAGAAGAATGGTTTACTTTTTTTTATTTTCCACTGAAAGTTTCAATCAGGCTCCTCTATTTTGAGCCAATTGATAGGGTGTTAATTGTTGGTTATTTTATTATTAATTTTCCCTTTATTTTTGTCAAATATTGTTTTAATTAGTAATATTTACTTATATTTGGTATTTGGACTTAATTCCAGGGATTGGAGCAAGAAACTACAAAAAAATAGGGACTTGCTCCATAAGTGGAAGACTTCAAGAAGGCTCCATCGACCTGGCCCACAAAGAGAGGAAGAGACGGACTGCATTTGCTTTCTGATTTGGAGATTAGAGCTCTACTGGCAATAGGAAACAAGGAGCAATTCGGCAGGACCCCACCTTGTGGACTTGGTTTCTCTCAATTCGGCAGAGTTTCCTTCTTGGACTTTGACTCTTAATTCGGCAGGGCTCCAATTCTTTTGCTCCTTGACTTCTAATCTGTGGGGACCACTAGATAGCATGAGTCATTGCCCTTTGGCTTTAAAAAGACAAACGTGCTGAAGGTTTTCGAATCAATAGTTTTAGCTTAGTTTTTAGCATAGTTTAGTTTTATTCTTTCTTAGTTCCTTTGATGGCCTGGACCTCAGTAAAATTACTTGGATATTTTCTCATGAGGCGTGGCTAAGTTTCTCATCTAGTCGAGGAACAACGGAGGACTTGGTTCTACTAAATTTGTGAGATCAAATTAGTTTTTATTTATTTCCATTATTCACTGGTATTTGTCTATCTTCTGCTTTATGTTCATATGGTTGTTTTATTATTCGATTATCCAGGGCCCGGATTCTAGATTAATTCAATAACCTGAAGCCAATTAGGGTAGTTAAATCCGTAATTGTTTAATTATTCTAAACTGGTGGCAACTGGCATGATTGGGTTTGTGTCAGGAAGATAGACGGGCTAACTTAAAGAGACCCTCGTAGCGTGTTGATTGGTTAGAATTAGGCTCTTCTAATTATTCATGCAATTAGGGAATTGAACTTCTATGGTCGTACCTAGGGTTGTTTCCTGATTAGAGAAATAGTCAACGGTCGTACCTTGGCTATCGACAAATTGAGGAAGAGTTGGTTGTTTATCGCGTGTATGACAACTATAACTAATTTATCAGATAGTAACTGGAATAATCCTTGCATCTGTGATCGAATTAAGTGAACCATCTCCGAAATTGTCTCTTGGCTAGAGTTCGTCCATTATTATTTTTATTGTGATAATTAGTTATTTGAGTTGTAGTTGTTTTATTTTATTTTATTCCAAGTAATTTAGTTACTCTCATTTTCAAAAAACCCCCCATACTTCGGACTCTAAAAGAAATAAATTATCCCCAATCCCTGTGGATTCGACCATGCTTATCACTATCTACAGAAATTATATTTTATTTAAGCAGGTATTTATTATTGCACAGGTTCGACAACCTGTCAATTTTTGGCGCCGTTGCCGGGGACTGGTGCCAGATTAATTTGTTTCTTTTTTAGTTCATTTTATTTTATTTATTTTTCTCTTTTTTTTAATATAGTTTATGGCTTCTAACACTCCGTATTTTGGTGATAGACTGGATTTTGTTTCCAGGGAAGGCAATGAGGCTTCTTTTTTTGCTAAGTTTGCATATTCAGAGGCACTAAACTCTATTAGAGAAAGAATGGCTGCTGCAACCTGTAAAATTTGTTATGCCAGGAATCGTTCAACTGGTATGTGCCCCGAATATCAAGATAATCTGAATGTCCCACTCAATAATTATGGAGATTTTTCACCCTGGTCTCAAACGTGGTATAACCCTAATCCAAACGGGTATGATCAAGGATGGTGGGATAACTCCTATTATAATTATACAACGGGGCCAATGAATTTTCAGCAGTATAAGTCTCAAGAATCGTCATCTATATCAGGTATGTCTCTTGAAGAAATAGTTGAATCAATAGCTACTAATACATACCAATTCCAACAGGAGACACAAATGAGGAATGAGATGATGAAGGATGCAATGAGTAATCTGGCAGATCAACTATGTCTATTGACATCCAGAATAAATCGATTGGCTTCTCAAATGGAAGAATTGCCCTCGAAAACCATTGTTGATCTAGAAGAAAACGAGAGTGCAATTTGCTTGACTAGTGATGAGGAGATGCAAGAGTGTCAAAATGAGAAATCTACAGATGCAGTTGAAAGAAAAGCCGAAAAGGAAGAAATGGAACCCCAACCGCAACCCATTCAAGTGAAAGAATCCAATGAAGAATCATCAAATGTGGTGACACCACCTCCATTCCCTAAAGTGCATTTTCTTAACTCTTACTCTATGATTTCTGTTAATGAGATTGATTTCGTTATACCGGAAGTTTTTGAGTCTCGTGGCAGAAATAAGTTAAGAGTAGCTATGGTCAAATATCTTGAACCGTTGAGTGCTCTTGATGGAGGAGTGGATGAAGAATTGAGATCACTGCTTGATTATTGGGCGCCATCAACTAGTCCATGGAAGACCGTAGCTCATGTGCTCAAGGATTACTCTATTTACGAGGGCTATCAAGACTATATAGAGGATGAAGCACTGAAACGAGCCACAAGATTTTATCCTCCCTGAGCAAACATGATAATGTCTAGCCAAAAACGTTAAAGAAAGGCGCTTTTTGGGAGGCAACCCAAATATTGATTTTATTGTTTTTCGTTGTTAAATTCTTTAATTATGTCGTTTCTTATTTAGATTGTGGTCGGTTTTAATGTTTTCCTCCACTGTGGTCAGGACAGCAATCTTGGCGTGCCCACGCGGTGTTTATAACTCCTGAGGTCAGTGGACATTTATCAATTTTGGCGTGCCTACGCCATGTTTGACGACCCAAAAGCTAAGAAAAAAAAATTTATTATTTATTTATTTATTATTATTATTATTTCTAAAAAAAACAAAAAGGAAGTAAAGTATTTTAGCAATTACAATTTTCGAAATTTGAATTCAAAAAGGAAAAAAAAACTGAAAAAAAAACAAAAATCCACAAAAACTATTTTTTCTTTTCTTTTTCTCCTTTCTTTCTCTTTTCTTCTTTCTTCTTTCTTTCTTTTTTTTTTCCTTTTCTTTCTTTCTTCCTTCTGCCCCCGCTGCTTTCCCTTTTTCCCTTTTTCCTGCGTTTCTTCCTCCATTGCCGCCACCAAACCCAGCTTCCCAGCACGACCACCACCTCGCAGCTCTACCGCGCGCTAGCCCGCCACCAACCGCCGCTGCTCCGCTTCTCCCACCCGCTACCAGCTCGCGGCCAAGCTCCTCTACTGCGCCTCCAGGCCGTCGCCCTGCTCCGCGAGCTCCACCGCACACGCCCCTCCCTCTCCATCCACCTCAGCTCCACTTCACCCACAGACCACGGCCGCACTCTTCTCACCTAGCGTCCTACCACCATCGCAAGCTTCACCCCAGCTTACCGCCACCACCTCCCTCTGCTCTCTCTCCACTTCACACCAGATCACGGCTAATAGCTCCTCCTCGCAGCCCCCAGCTCCTCCACCATAGCGACTCCGTGCGCTCCGCCGCTGCTCCACTGCTCCACCACCCATGGCCATCTGCTTGGTGTCTCTGGCATGCAGCAGAGGTACTTGTTTTTCCCAATTTATTGGCTAATTTTCTAAGGTAAATTACTTATATTTGGGGTACTATTTCTGGAATAGATCTCTAGAGTGAATTGGACACAGGCTTTGGGTTCTATGTTGAGCTTTGGTTTTCGGGTCCCTGTTAAATTATTTTACTGAATTCTTGATGCCCTATGACTGTTGATTTAAGTTGCTAAATTATTCGGGCCTCTGCTGAATTGTAGTTCGCAGAGTTGTGCATTTATTTGTTCAGTCCAGCAACTATAATACTTAATGCATTGATTGCTGATTCATGGCCGTAGTTACTATCCCAATTCATTCATTTGGGACTTCTTTTAGCCCTTGAGATTGATATTTTCTAGACCCTCTGATAGCTATTTTATTTGGAAGTTATCGGGGGTTGACTTTGGGGGTTTGCTGCTTTTGTTGGGCGTTTGTTGCGATTTTGGGTTGGGCATTTAGTTGCTGTTTCTGTGCACCATTGGTTGCGATTTCTAAGAGGTTCTTGTGGCTGATTTAATTTTGCTCTGATTCCATTTTTGTTGTGCACCATTGACTATTGGGCTTTTGTGCTTAAAGTGTTGCTCCTTCTAGATCTCTGAACTGTTGCTGGAGTTACCATTTTCTTGGGTCAATTGCTGATTTTGGCAGGTTGAATTGGGGAATTGACTGTTCAATTGGAGGCAGCTGTTACCATTTTGGGACCAATTGTGTCTATTTTGCTGTGATTTGTGTCTAATTGTGGGTAATTTGCTTGTTAAATTGGGAGGTGCCTATAACGCTGAAATTTGCTTATTGAAGTTAGTTGCCTCTGATTGCCTTGTTTAGGAGCATTTTATCCTTTTGGTTTCCTTTACTAAGCTATTTGGAGCACTTGTTGCATGATTGGACTGCCTTGATTCTGAATTTGACTACATTTGGACCACAGGGGCTCATTGATTGCATTTGTTATTAGTGTTGAGGTATTCGTATAACCTGGGGGTGATTGAATTGTGCCTATTGTTCATTGGGTTGGTTTTAAACAAAAAATTGTTATTACTTTGAAATTCCTATTTCCATTATCTGTTGGCAATTGTAGTCCCTTGTGATTAGAGTGACATCTAGAGATCATGGTAAGGCCAAGATCCGCTTCTAGGTTTAGGACACCTAGACACTCGCAGCCTCCTCCTACCCCAGGGGCTGACGAATGGCACCGGCTCCAGATGCGAGTTGAGCGACTAGCGACTCGGATGACCCACATTGACGTCAACCTACATCACATGCGCAGAATTTGGCAGCATTTATGCCCCATGCAGGCCTTGATCCTCAATTTCCACCTGAACCGCCCCTGTTTTGATGACTTCAGGGAAGTACCGTTGCCCCTCTCTTTTATTCTATTTTTACATTATCACATTGAGGGCAATGTGTGGCTTAGGTGTGGGGGGGTCAGTTTGGGTGCTAGTATTTTTAGTTTTTAGGTTCTAGAGGTTTTTCCTTTGTTTTAGTTTGATATTTATCTCCTTTTTCGTTTATTTTATTTTCTTTTCTTTTTCTAGTGGTCAGTCTTCATATGAATACCAAGTTTGATGCTGGATTGTTGTCTCTAATTCTGCTATTGCCAAATTTATTAATAAAAAGGTATCAAGTTTTTAGTGGCTGAGTTCAGGAACATCTCTTTGGTGAATATCAATAATTGCTCAACTTTTTCAATTTTTGGTTAATTTTTCTAGGCATAGGGAATGATTGTTGGCATTTTTCATATGAATTGGTCCAGTTATTAATTTTAGTTCTCCATGTCTGGAAATTTGAGGCTGGCTGCTGTTATTCTTGTGTTGCTTTTTGTTATTGTGATATATGGTTGTAAATAAGAGTTGACTGTACTCCGCTAGTGGTTACTACTGAGTAACCGGGGATCTTCACCTAAAGTGTCGATTTTCGCGTCAAAAGGTAGTAGTTCCTATGAATGCGTGGTCCTGTAGGGATTGGAGCTGAGTAACTGGGCTCCTCCATCTGTCAAATGTTGGAGTTCGCGTCAAAAGGCTCTAAGGGTTATAGACTGAGTCTTTTGTTACTCAAAAAAAAAAAAAGGAAAAAGTAAAGTAAAGATTGTGTTAGTATGTGAATAAGTCAGCTTGCCGGTTTATGATCTTAATGTCGAGATTTTAGTTAATAGTTGGACCATTTGTTGATAAATGTGAGCAACCATTCCTTTTTCTTAGATTAGTTTATTTTAAATTGGAGGAGTTGGTAGTTTAGAGGCTAACCGGGGTGATTTTTCTTGGATGTTGACCTATGATGCTTGATATTTATTTTTCTTGGGCATCTTGGCAATACGGTAGTTGGAGCAACAGCCATTGTCAAATTTTGGTGTTCAATTGCTGTTCCCATGCTTGAGGGCAAGCATGATTCAGGTGTGGGGGGAATTGATAGGGTGTTAATTGTTGATTATTTTATTATTAATTTCCCCTTTATCTTTGCCAAATATTGTTTTAATTAGTAATATTTACTTATATTTGGTATTTGGACTTAATTCCAGGGATTGGAGCAAGAAACTACAAAAAAGTAGGGACTTGCTCCATAAGTGGAAGATTTCAAGAAGGCTCCATCGACCTAGCCCACAAAGAGAGAAAGAGACGGACTGCATTTGCTTTCTGATTAGGAGATTAGAGCTCTACTGGCAATAGGAAACAAGGAGCAATTCGGCAGGACCCCACCTTGTGGACTTGGTTTCTCTCAATTCGGCAGAGTTTCCTTCTTGGACTTTGACTCTTAATTCGGCAGGGCTCCAATTCTTTTGCTCCTTGACTTCTAATCCGTGGGGACCACTAGATAGCATGAGTCATTGCCCTTTGGCTTTAAAAAAGACAAACGTGCTGAAGGTTTTCGAATCAATAGTTTTAGCTTAGTTTTTAGCATAGTTTAGTTTTATTCTTTCTTAGTTCCTTTGATGGCCTGGACCTCAGTAAAATTACTTGGATATTTTCTCATGAGGCGTGGTTAAGTTTCTCATCTAGTCGAGGAACAACGGAGGACTTGGTTCTACTAAATTTGTGAGATCGAATTAGTTTTTATTTATTTCCATTATTCACTGGTATTTGTCTATCTTCTGCTTTATGTTCATATGGTTGTTTTATTATTCGATTATCCAGGGCCCGGATTCTAGATTAATTCAATAACCTGAAGCCAATTAGGGTAGTTAAATCCGTAATTGTTTAATTATTCTAAACTGGTGGCAACTGGCATGATTGGGTTTGTGTCAGGGAGATAGACGGGCTAACTTAAAGAGACCCTCGTAGCGTGTTGATTGGTTAGAATTAGGCTCTTCTAATTATTCATGCAATTAGGGAATTGAACTTCTATGGTCGTACCTAGGGTTGTTTCCTGATTAGAGAAATAGTCAACGGTCATACCTTGACTATCGACAAATTGAGGAAGAGTTGGTTGTTTATCGCATGTATGACAACTATAACTAATTTATCAGATAGTAACTGGAATAATCCTTGCATCTGTGATCGAATTATGTGAACCATCTCCGAAGTTGTCTCTTGGCTAGAGTTCGTCCATTATTATTTTTATTGTGATAATTAGTTATTTGAGTTGTAGTTGTTTTATTTTATTTTATTCCAAGTAATTTAGTTACTCTCATTTTCAAAAACCCCCCATACTTCGGACTCTAAAAGAAATAAATTATCCCCAGTCTCTGTGGATTCGACCCTGCTTATCACTATCTACAGAAATTATATTTTATTTAAGCAGGTATTTATTATTGCACAGGTTCGACAACCTGTCACCAATGAATGTGGCTGCCTTTGGTAATCTAATGCCAATAAAATGGAGTGTTTTTTTGGAAGGAATACAAATCAAACATGGAGTCATTTTTTAGAACTTTGGTTTCAACCTTCCCCGGGAAAATTTTACATAGAGTGATTAACATAGTTTTCTGAAAAAGAACTTTATTTTAATTTCAATCAATTAACTTATTCTTTGACTCCTTGCTCATGAGGGGTAGGAAAATCCAGTGTCAGTAGAACCGCTCTAATTTTTATCATTATTATTTTTTTAACTTCTCTTTGGATAATGGGCTGATCATGACACTATTGAAATCAATCAGCTTCTTATTCTTTTTTTTTGTTCATAACTGGGCTTATTTCGATGGATTTGTAAGGCGTCACACTCTTGGATGGGGACTGAGGGACCAATTGATCACAAGTTTTGAAATGTTTAATTTATTGAATTAATTTGTTACATACCGATATCATATACACTTTTATCATTAGATATATGATGCATAATCTAAATTTAAATGTGAAATTCAAATTTTACATATATGTCATGTATCTAATGTGATAGTGTATACACTGTAAGTACAGTATATATAAAAGGGTTATTATCACTTTACCTCCTTAACTATATTACTACTACCAGTTTACCCCTAACGTTATCTTTTAGTCACTTTACCTCCATAAGTAATTTAACTCAATACATTAAGAAATTTTGGACAAAAATACCCTCTTATTTTATAGCATTACTACATTATTATTATCACTTTATTCGTTTAGATTATAGCGATACAATCACTTTAGTTCCTAACATTATTTTCTAGGCATTTTATCTCATCGTTAATCTAACTATTATGGTTAAAAAATTTTAAATATATTTACCCTTTTTTATATATTATTAAAAATAAAAAAGTTGAAATGGTTATTCTTCCTTTTTTTCACTTTAAAAGATCAAAAAACATAAAAATAAAAAGGATTTCTCAAATTTCTTTTTTTCACACTTATTAATACTCGAAAAAGAAAAAGAGATGAGAAAGAAGGAGACAGAAAATTAGATTTTGCAAAAAAAGAAAATAAAGAAAAGTATAACATTATCGTATTACTTTAAGGTTGTCGAAATTAGGATTGGAATTTGGTAGTAAACAGAAACATGAAATAATTTTAAAATAATAAAAGTATTCAATTCTTTCTTTTTTGTAATTTTTAAAAAAAGAATTGAGCTCTCTCTCTCCCTCTCCCCTCCCCCCCTCTCCCTCTTTCTATTTTTTTTTTCAATATTAATAAGATTGTCAAGAAAAAAGAAATGAATTCTTTGACTTTTTTTCTTGATACTAAAAAGGAGAGTGGCGGAGTTAGGAATTAACTTTGGGGGGAGCGAGTCTATAGCAATGAAAATAAAATATATTTATAAAAAAAAATAATGTGAACATATATACCACAAGATTAGAAACAACCTTATATAGAATGAAAATTATTTATACGTTTCACATAAACAAAAATATCATCATATTTACAAATCTATTTGACTGTGTGGGACATATGAAATTGTGCACGATGACTTTTAATTTTATCAAAGTCATCAATGATTGAATTTATATAAAAAGTTCTAGCAATTTCTTTCTCAATATACATTATCATAGAGTTAGCAAGAAAGTCTTCCTCCATCCTAGAACGCAAACAAGTCTAGATAATTTTCATAGCAGAAAATGCATGCTCTGTTGTAGCTGTTCAAACAGAAAGAGTCAAAATAAGATGAACCAATCTATCAATAAGAGTATAGCACATTGACTTTCTTGTCTTTGCTAACACTTGGCACAACTCTTGAAGTGATGACAAATTTTGAAGCTGAGAATTACAGGAAAACTCAACCTGGAAAAGCTCTAATTGAGTTCTTAAGTGTAACTTCTCTTGATCTGTGAAGTCAGCTGAATAAAACTTGTTTGCAAGTTGACAAATTTGTTCAATATTGAAAGCCTGAAAACTATCTTTAGGGTGCAATGCTGAACTAAGAATAAGCAACTCTATTATATCTTCCTTAAACCTATTCTTCATTTCAAGTATTTGAGAATCAACCGTTGCCAAAAACACATCAATCCTGTAGTGATGCTACATGGTAATTGGATCATTTTGTTTTCGAATTCTTCCTCGACTTGCTTTATAAATGACATTCATATCATGCATCTCTATATTTCGTGCATCACAAAATGTCTTTACATTGGTGAACAATTCATTCCATCCATTATCTCTGTAACATTGAAGTCGATCCTTTGTTACTGAAACCAATTTAAGGGCATTCAAAATATCTTGAGATTTGCATTGTAAAGCTTGAGAAAGTACTTGTGCAAATCCAAAAATGTCCCTCATCATATGCATAACAAGAACAAAATCAAAGGATGTTATGAAATCGTAAACTCTGTCAGCTTCACTTCTTTGAGTTGATGTATTTCCATAATTGATAACATCAATTAGGACAGAGCAAATGTCCTCATATTCTGTGAATAAGCTACAGATAGAACTAAAATGAGACCCCTATCTTGTAGTCCTTGGCTGTTTTAAGGTGCCAATCTGATTCTGACCCCTACCAGTCTCAAGTTCATCAATAGCAATCAATTCAACAATTCTAGCAGCTCTAGCAACTCTAAGTTGGTCCACACGTTTGCAAGAAGATGAAATTAAATTTATAAGAAGAGATAAGTATGTAAAGAATTGTTCCACAGGAACTACCTCTTGAGATGTTGCTACCAATGCTAATTGCAATCGATGAGCAAAACAGTGAATATAATATGCATAGGGGCACTCCTGAATAAATAATGCTTGCAGTCCATTCCATTCTCCACGCATGTTACTAGCTCCATCATATCCTTGGCCACGAATGTTTTGCACACTAAGATTATGGCGAGAAAGGACATCACATATCTCCTTCTTCAAAGTCAAGGAATTGGTTTCGTGCACATGAACAATGTCAAAAAATCTCTCTCAAATATAGCCTTGCTTGTCCACAAATCTAAGAACAATAGCCATTTGCTCTCTTTTTTATCTATCTTGAGCCTCATCAACATGTATAGAAAATTTTGAATCACTAATCTCTTCTCGAATATACTTTTGTATCTTGCTTGACCAAATGGATAATATCTCCTTTTGGATCGTAGGAGAAGTATAAGATGCATTTTGAGGAGCATTATCAAGGACCACAGCAGCCACTTTTCATTATAAGAAGACACATGCTTGATCAACTCAATAAAATTACCTCGATTGTTAGAATCTAAACTTTCATCATGACCCCTAAAAGCCACCGCTTGAAATGCACACCATTTTGTAGCATCTATGGAAACTTGAAGTTGCAACCGATTTTTTGCAACCTGCTCAGAATTTTGCTTCTCAATAATTTTATCAAGATGTTGCAATGAGTTTCCCAAATCATGATAGCATTGCATTGTCACTTTGTGTGATGAGTTAGGATCTTTTCCAATGTGATTAAAAAAAGCACAATTTTTTCCATCATTTACCTTTTTCCATGATCTAAATCCACTAGTTGTGAAGGCCATTGATCCAAAACGGTCCGTTGGCTTGGAAAAAAGTGAGCAAGGAAGACAAAAGGCAGCCTTCTTTGTTGGAAAAAATTCCAACCAATCTGGAAACAATTTATACCAAGACAAAAGGAAACGTCGGCCCTTCTTGTCAACAACCATTGATTCAATCGGAAGCTCAGGTTAGTATGGCCCAAACTTAATATATGCTATCCGTACCTCATCCCTTTGAAGCTCTAGATATTCCCAAATGGATTTTCGCTTTCCAGGATCATGTTCTATGAATGAAATATCAAACTCTAATGATTCAGCTCTACAAAATTTCTTTGTTTGATGCTTAGGAGAAGAATCACGAAGAGGACAAGGAGTTTCACCACTTCCACTTGGTTCTAGATGTCTTTTCTTGAAAAAAGAATCAATTGTCCTGTTGGCCATTACCACTATATTTGCAACAAAACAATAACCTGTAATCGAAATAAAATTGATTGAGAAATGCTGGTTATGGCCTATAAAGATGGGAATTTGACCAATGCAAGAGACTGATTTCCCTAATTCCCTTACAAATTTTAGCCATTCAGCCTGACTGAAAAGCCCGGCCATCACCCAAGGAAGCCAACAGGATCCTCAAAATAAAATTAGTATGAAAATTGGAAAAGGAAACCAGTCTCAGAATCAACTAAAATAAATGCTTATCACCCGAATTCAGAAGGCCAAGTACGAAAAACAATACAAGTCCCTCTCGAGCAATTCATCAAACAACTGGCGGGCAAACTTCTTACACCCACATTTCACTAAATAAATGCAATGTCAAACTAATCTGGTAAATGGTAATAGCTTAAAATTTCAGAGCTTTTGGTATATCCAGTTTCAAAGCCGCGCATTTCAACTTTTGCAGAAAAATTCGGGTGAGAACTGAGGAGTTACAATTCTCTGCCATAGAGTATTAGCTTGTATTTGGAAATGAAAAAAAAAAAAAAAAAAAACTGGAGATCGAAGAGGGAATTGAAGTTGGGAGTTGAGAGTTGAGGCTTTTCTGTAAGAAGGAAATAAGAGGTGCATTGGTGAAAAACGGCAATTGTGAAGTTCAGAAAATAGTAGGTAAGTGATTTGGACCAAGTCTGTTATTCTCCTTTAAGAAAATAGTGGCAATTCTCTGTTATTTGAACCAAGTCCAAATAACTTTCAAATATTATTGTTTGGGCCCTTGGGGGGGCAAAGTGAATTTTTTGATCAATTTTTGGGAGGGCAAAACATAATAATAAAAAATGTTTTACTTAGAAATTTTTTTTAACAATTGGAGAGGGGCGGTTGCCCCCCCCGGCCCCCCTTCCCTCCACCTCTGAGAAGAGCCACTTTAAATTTTTTATTATTTTTATTATGCAAAGAGGAGGGTATTTGCTTCTAAAGTTTTTTAACTTGTTAAGTTGGTTTAATGATAAGATAAATTGTCTAAAAAATAATTTTAGGGGGTAAATTGATAATGAAACTATAGTTTATGGGAGTAAAGTGATAATCATTTTAAGGGTTAAACATGTCTTTTCACTTTAATTAACAAACTCCGTTAAGTTTGACCATTAGTCTTGAGGGTAAAGTGACTAAAAGATAATGTTAAGGAGCAAATTGATAGTGACACCAAACGTTTAGGGGGTAAGGTGATAATAATCCTATATAAAATTAACTCTAATTTATTATGGTGAATAACAATAATGATTTAGCCTAATTCCAAAACTCGAATGAAAAGTGTAGGCTCGTAATGCGGTATATCTAGTCCATCAACTGGTGTCTAAAATTGGTCAAGTTATAAAACAAAATGAGGGTCAAGGCATTAGGAATTAGATGTCGTGGATTCGATTATCATGTAATTATATTTATAGAAAAGTGATCGGTACGCTAATCTAAGTCACGGTTGCATGCGCTAGTTACAATTATTACACTGTTTTTTCATACAATTATATTATCGTGTTGTACATGTAAATTTTACTCTTTTTATTGGCAAAAAATATAAATTTTGCTTGTATAGACCAAATAATTATAAAAAGGCATAATTTCAGAAACCTTTCTCGAGGTTTCTGACAATTTCATCTAGTAACCTTAAGATTTTCAATATTACACTTACCTCCCTTGACCCTATAAAATGATCATAATAACCTTAATTTATTAATATTTTTCATACAATTAAATAATACGCTCCTAATCTTGTGCATAGGAATGCACCACACAATTAAATATTTAATAGAAACAAAAACAAGGTTTACTTTTAGAATAACTAATTATATCCTAAACATAATTCGAACATATTACAAATTAATTTTAACTTGACTTGAAAGATCTAAAGATGAATAGAAGGAGATGCAAGTTGAAGATTTAAATATAACGGGGCATATATTGGTACTCCAACATTTGAGAGATGGGATGTTATATTAATACAGTTAGTCAAATTTTTTAAATTTTACGGTACTCTTTTTTTCTTTTGTAACTTAGATTGAGATTTTAGGATTTTGGGACTGAGGGTAGCGGTGGTCATGAAGATAGTGGTACTAATTTGAGATGTAAGAATATGAAAGGTTTAGAATAGTAGAAAAAAGGGTTGAAAGTGGGTTTGAGGTTTTGTGCACATTCCATATTTTTTTTTATAGAATTTTGTAAGAAAATAAAATGAACTTTACAATTTCATAAGGGCAAATTGGGTTATTCATTCAAAATTTTGAGCATTGAATAGTTTTTGTTACCTGATATTGCCGTTTGTTTAAAAAAAAATAATAGTTTTTGTTACCAAAATGATAAATTCAAGGGAGTTAAGTGCAATTTTTTAAATCTCAAGAGAACTAAGTGAAATTGTTAAAAATCTCGAGAGAGGTTTCTAAAATTATCCTCTATAAAAAATACAATAATTTAGGTAAGGATACACCTATTACAAGAAATACAATAACCGAACACAGCTGCACCTGCACAGGTATCCCTATTTCTACCATCTCCTCTTAGGGTAGCTGGATGTCTATTGTATCTTTTTTCGACAAACATGCTGAGCCATTCATGATGGTCGATAAATATTGATGGTCGGAGAATTTCAAATACCATATTGAATTTTGCGTTATTTTTTCCTTCTTTTTGTTTTTTTTTCTCCTTTTAAATCAAGAACAAACAATTTGAAGGTAAACAGCCATGTAGAGAATCTCTCAATTGTTGGTGGAAACCATTCATGTTATCAGAAGTTGTCTTAAGCTTCGAATTATGCCATGTTTAGAGGGCTAGATGTCCAGCTCATATTCTGTATACTTGCTCCTTTATTTTTCTCGTAGCATTTCCACCTGAAACATTGGCCGCCTCTGCAGCTGATTTGATTTATTAAATACATGTTTCCCATCAAGACAAAATTGAATTCCCAATCTTTCCACATTGCAGCAGAATATGATCTAGAATCCAGCTATTCAAATGAACCTTTTCACATTGAACGTCGAAGTACATTTCAACTAAAGGCTTCAGTTGAGAACTTCCCCAGTCGGTCGACCAAATATGAATGCACAGCCAACTCTTCTTCCTTTTTGTTTTGTTTAGTCTGAATGCTATTTGGCAGAGTTTAGCAGAGACAACAGAGCATTTTTCATTTCACACACACACACAGAGTATATATATATATATATATATATATAATTTTTCATATATGTTATGCATCCAATCGTGATAGTATATATATTCATGAATCCAATCGTGATAGTGTATACACTGTCGATATATATAAGATTAATTATATATGTGTATACACACACACATATATTGGTTCTTCTTTTTATTTACCAAAGCAAAACTGTTCCCTTCCTTTTGTTTTTTGGTTTGCATCCTTAGTAATGCTGAGAAAGAGAGAGAGAGAGAGAGAGAGAGAGAGAGAGTTCAATTTTTTATTTAAAAAAAAAAGAAAAAATAAGAAAGAATCTAGTATACTTATTATTTTAAAATCACTTCTTATTCTTCCACCTACCACCCAATTCCAACACAAACAATTTTAAAGTAATAATAATATTGAATTCTTTTTTATTTTTCTGCTTTCAAAAATTGTGCTTTTGTATCCTTCTGTCCCATCTCTCTATCCCCTTTTTTTTTCATTCCCTTGACATTAGTAACAGTGAAAAAAAGAGGAGACCAATCCTTTTTATTTTTTTATTTTTTGGTACTCTTAGAGAGAAAAAAAAAGGTGAAAGTTTTTCCAAAATTTTTATTGTTTTGACTATAGATTGGGAGAAGGATATTTTCATTAAGAAATTTTCAGCATATTGAGTTGCTTAATGGTGCAGTGAAATATTTAAGAAATAATGTTAGGTGGTAAACTGATAGTAGCACTATAGTTTTAGGAAGTAAAATGATGATAGCCCTATAGTAGTGCATAAGAGATGAGGGTACTCTTCTTCTAAAATTTTCAACATGTGTCAGTTTAACGGTAGAGGTAAAGTAGCTAAAAAATAACGCAAATGGGTAAATTAATAATCATGCGAATGGATAAATTAGTAATAGTGCTATAGTTTAACCGAGTAAAGTGATAATACCATTTTTCTTGTCCCCATTTCCAAGAAGTAACAAACATATAATTAGTTACAAATCTTATCCAAAAGTTCCAATACCACTCTTATAAGCTTACAAAGAGAAAACAAATGTGTTGCTTTTTTTTCCTTACAGAAGAATTTGCTTAACAACAATAAACTAATCTATATATATATATATATGAAAGTACCTATTTTAATTAGAGTGTTTATCACTCCTATGTAGCATGCTTAATTGAAAAGAATTAACGAGTTATGGATCATTTGGATTTTACCCTTATTGAATATTATATTATATGTTTAAAAAATTGTCCATAATTTTAAAATAAATTTAAAAAATAACTTATCTTATCTTAATGATATCTAAAATGACTTTTAAAAATAAGTAATCTTATTTTAATGATATTTGCTTTCTATCAAATTATTATATAGAACTATAGTAAACCCTTTTCAAATTATAATTAGTAAAATCTTACACATTCCATAAATTACTTCCTTTCATCACCATATTGTTGATTAGTATTCAAATTACTCATCATATCTTTCCTTAATTTTGAATTAACTTAGTGTAAAAAAGAGAATTAATTATTGCACAGACAGAATTACCAATATTGTTAGAAACTAAATATTTATTAATGAAAAAAAGTGGATTGCTGGAACTTTTCTACTTAATTAAATGTGAATATATAGTTATAGATTTATGATCATTATAAAAAAAAAAAAGGAAAATCGTTCAAAACATCTCTCATATTTTATAAAATGATTTTTTCGTCCCTCACTTTTAAAAGTGTATTTTTACGTCCGTTACAAATTCACATTGGTCAAATTTGACCCCTACCTAAGTTTTCAACTAATTTTTGGCAGGAATTCATCAAGGCATATGATCATGTTTTAAGGGTAAAATTGTCAAATTAAAATTTACCTAATTCGATCTATAATCCCTTATATTTCACAAAATGAATTGTTTCGTCCCTCACATTTCACAAAATAAAATTTTTAATTCCTCAAATTTCAGAAAATAAATTTTTTCATCCCTCATTGACCATGTGTACAAATAGTTTTTTTTTTAAATCCATGTATATATCTATTTGATTTTACCTAAACAACACGAATAGCATGTAATATATCTCTATTTGATTTCACCTAAACAGACTAATTGTAATTGTATACATGCTATTCAATAGATATATACATGAGTTTAAACTTAATAATATTGGTTTAAACCCATATATATTTATTTATTTGATTTCACCATGTGAATCTATTCAATATTTATAACCTTTCTCTTTTGGTAATAATTCATTTATTGAATTGTGTAATAAGGCCATCTAAAAATCGATCCTAATTCGAATTCTATAATCATACTAACAAATTACAGTTTAAATTTAAAATTTTTACTCACTACCTTTAAGTTTTTGCCTTGTGATTGTCGTAAAATTTGAAAGTGTCAATCACTTACTTTTTTTTGTCATACTTTTCCTTTGTGTATTTTTCTGTCCATATTTAATTCACTATAAACACTTGATAATGTTTAGGATTAAATGTCTTCTTTATTTTCAATTTTCGAGTAAAAGGAAATGAACATCAGTGAAAAACTAACAATTTTTTTAAACACACACATATATATATCTATTTAATTTCACTTAAACAGTACATTCAAGCGAAATCAAATAGATATATACATGAGTTTAAAAAAAATTATTCGTACACATGATCAATGAGGGATGAAATAATTTATTTTATAAAATTTGAGGAATGAAAAAATTCATTTTATAAAATTTGAGGAATGAAAAAATTCATTTTGTCAAATGTGAGGGACGAAACAATTCATTTTATAAAATGTGAGAGATAAAAAAATTCATTTTGTGAAATGTAAGGAACTATGGATCAGATTATGTAAATTTTGATTTAACAATTTTGTCCTTAAAAAATGATCACGTGCAAGGCATGTGATGACTTTCGACAAAAACTAGTCGAAAATCTAGATAAGGACAAAATTTGATCAATATAAATTTATAAAGGACGTAAAAGTATACTTTTAAAAGTAATAGACGAAAAAAATCATTTTACAAAATGTAAGGGAAGTTTTAAACGATTTTCCCTTATAAAAATTTAAATTATCTTAAAGAATGTTTTTAAAAAAAAGAATATCTATCAAGTTTTTGATATGAGATACATTATTTGATATATACTATCATATTAAAGTGAAAGTATGTAATTAAATTTTTAAAATTTAGTAAATAGTTAAACATTTAGAGTACATTAATTTTTTAAAGTGAATATGAATGGACATGTAGGATTGTTATTAATTTTCATATTTATATAAATTCACAAAAAAAAAAAAGACCCGTACTAAGTTACGGGTAAAATTCTAGTGGTTCATTAAGACGTTATTTGTTGAAGCTCCTGACTTCTACCAGGGAACTCGGAATGTGCAATTGTGCGTCTACAAAAACACTCAAATTATTTTTCGATTGGCAGTTTCTGCGCAACAATATTCTTTTGAAACAAATTCTCCCAAAAAGAAGAGCGCATAGCAGTAACTAAACAAATCTGTTCCCTAAGCTTTTTCTTACGCTCGTAACATTTGACAATCGATGCGTGTAACTCCAACATTGTCCTTCAAATCGAACCATTCAGGCCGCATTGCTTTTCTACTCTTGAGGGCTCGTGTTAAGAAAGTTATACAGAAACGGGGCTTCACGAATTTCATTCGCACAAGGTGGTATAAATTAACAATATACTCTCAATTTACACCAAATTGCTTTCAACTTATATTAAATGATAGTAATCAACTTATATCAAATTGTACTTAATTTATACAAAATAATAACAAATCAACATACTTATTTAATATGAACAAATCAAGATACTTATTCAACCACCTATTACCACCATCGATCATTGCCACCACATCTTTCCTCCTCCCTCATCCTCTCTCCTTCCCTTCCCTTCTCTTCCCTTCCCTTTCCTTTGTCTTCGCAGTCCTTCCTCTCTCTTCCTTCTTGGTCTAGTCGTGGCCTACCCTTCCCCTTGGTCTAGTCGCAGCCCACCATACTAGGGGACAAAGGAAAGGGAAGGGAAGAGAAGGGAAGAGAGAGGAGAGAGGATGCGGGAGAGAGGAGTTGCAGCAGTGACAATAAATGTGGAGGAGAGAGGAGAGAGAAGAGGAGAAATGGTAGCGACGGAAGATGGTAGTGTGGGTGGCTGGTGATAATGAGAGGAAGAAGAAAAAGGTGATAGAATTTGTTATTTTTCTTTTTATTTTATTTTTTTAAGTTGTATTTGAGATTTTAGAGTTATTTTTTAAGTTGTTTTTGAAATTTGGTATTGTGTGTCATAAATAAATAACACTGTAGGGAAAAAATAGTTAATAAGTTTTAAAGAATAAACTCTTTAGTTTGGGCCAGAATGTTTCCGAGCCCAAATCCCAACAAAAAAAAAATCTTAGCTTGAGTCAGGTTTATCCAACTGAAATGGATCACGACCAAGCCTGATTAATATTTATAGTTTGGGCCAAGACTTGGGTTTCCAAAAGGACCCAATTGAAACGCTACATACTATAATTTGCATGCACAACAAGAACTTGCAAGGCCATTAAAAAGACAAATGGTTAGAAGTGTGATTGTTTTCTTCATTTGAGAACACAAAACGAAGATTGTCATGGTTATTGTATGAATCTCCTCATTTCCCCATTTCCACTTTCCGCTTCTTTGATCACAGTATTCCATCCCTTCCAAGCAGGACAATAAATCGGATCAATCACCTTGATACTCGACTCGAATCAAACTCGTTCAAACTTGTTTATTTAGGTATCAATCCAAATTCGAACATAATTTTAAACTCGAAAATATTAACAAACAAATTACGATCTTCATATTGTTCAACTCTATATATTCAGGAACATATAATATAAGTAAATTTCATAAAAATATATCTAAAATTTCCTTTCTTAACTTCACTTCTTTCCTTCCTTATATTGCTTATCTTATAAAATAACAAGCATATAATACTTATATCTCTTGAATAGACATAATTGATTTTAATCACATCCATAATTTATCATAATAGATTTCTTGAATAGGTATAATTGACTTTAATCACATCCCTAATTCATCGTAATAGATTTCTTGAATATCATAGGGCAAAAATTAAGGGAAAAAAAGCAATAAATTAGGGTGAACATCTTTATTTAATACAACATAAAATTTCAAGTCAAGCTAAATCAAGCTTTGATTGTATGTGCTTGACTTCGATACTAAGATAAGCCAAGCCAAACTTTTTATGGACATACATTAGAAATTTCAAGCCAAACTTGATCAATTTCTTTCAAAAAATTATCAAATACAAGACAAGTTCAAAGATTACTTTTAATCTTCAAACCAATTTTGAACATGCTTCTGTCCAACTCAATGACACTTGTTTTCAGCCCTATTCTCCAACTATATATACACACACACACATCCTATATCTATATATACACACACACACACAGACCTATACATATATATATATACACATACGTCGATCAACTGACTCTTTAATTGATTTATACATTACAAACCAGGAAACAGTTCACATGCCGATCTCAATTGTGATACTATTATTCTCAAATTAATCCATTTAAATGGGAAAAAAAGACAAAATGGAAAACCAAATATCTTCACTTATCACAATGCAACAGTTATATTCTTTTGTTCTTGATGTTGGTTCTAGGTCAAAATAATTATATAGGTAACAATAATTTCTCTAATAAAATTTAACAAAGAAATTAACAAAAATCTCATACCTCAATATTGCATTAAAAAATGCAAATAATTTGAACCATAAAAAGTTAATTTGGTGTGGGTTGAGGCGTGGACTAGGTCGCTCTCTTTAACACGATTCGTACCCCTACGAAATATCCTCCGGTGTAGTAGGTTTCAGCACGTCACCTCTAGGATACAATAGCCCAACCTATCTCACTGTAGTTTACTCCAATCTACACTATTGGAATAAGACGGAAAACCTTACATAACACTGTTCTTTGCCCTATAAACTCTTATAGTAGTGAGATGAAGAAAAATAGAAGATAATCTAGAAACAGCAAAGTACGTGTAAGACTCGGTGGATAGAAATCTCTATTTTTAGACTAAGCATTAGGAGTATTAAAATACTAACATTAAGAGGAATAAGTACCTCATATTTTCAGCTACAAATTGAAAAGGCATAGGTGTGACGACCCCACCTCCCCCTAAGGCGTACCAAAGGGTTCGGCGGACCGTCTGCCCAGCTCTCGCCAGGACTCACTCACTATGAAACTCGAATCATGTACACACATCCATGAACCATAAATAACATCCACAATTCAAGCTTATAATTTACATTGATACAAATCAAGGTAACAAGTCTCATATACCAAACTAGTTCAAATCGTATACAATCCAAGTACAAAATGTTTCATTCGAGGAATAGCGCGAGTACAAGCCCAAAAGTCAAAGATAAAAAACAAAAGGTTACGTTAGTCTTTTCAAGTCTCACGTCTCGCTCGTACCCCTGTAAGGAAAACAAAACTAACGGGGGTGAGCCAACGCTCAGTGAAGTTCCAGATATCAAATTGGCCAGCAACCAAGTGATAGCAAAATAATAGTGAAACAGCGAGCAAACAAGTTAAATCAGAGAAATAGCATTTGAGCTAGTCTAGCAACATCGAGTTCACATTCACATGTAAGGATACAGTAATTCAAGTCTCGACTCCATTCCAGCTTGATCAATCGGTAGTTGACACTCCGTCAACTTTCAAGTAATAACTAGTCCAAACAAAACTCCACTACACGCCCGTCTCCATCCACCGATCAACCCCCTTTCCCGGGCCCGTACGCCACACGAAACATGGGTGGTAATATTCGAGCATACCGTCTAGTCGAGAAGATAGCACTCCACTTGACATTACTAGTGACCCAGGGTTTGTTATCTAATCGACCAGGCCCTTGCCGGCTCGACTCGATTAACTAGCCACAGGGTTTCTGGAATTCCAGGCAAGACATATCTCAGGTACATGTAGAGCAAGTCAAGTGTAATCAATAGCAAGAACAAGTCATATTAGGGCAAGTGCGGTAAAGTACACCCTTGCCCTATGATTCCTTTTCATGTAATCATACAAGTCAAGTAAGGAACACATGTATCAAGTACAATCGGATATTTGGAAGCACTCACCAAAATATAGTGCTTCAAGTATTCACGTTCACTTATACTCCAGGCTTGGAGTCCAGATCTGCGATAAAAATTCAGTTTGAGAACTTTGAAACACGAGTAGGATTCAAAACTTAAACGTTCCGTTCATAAGAATTGACCAATTGAAATTCATTTGGAAGACATTCGTGAAACACTTGCTCGCTTTTCAAATCGTAAGATTTTGTAGCATATATACTTGGAAATAACACTTGAGTTGGAAGTACAAGGAAATACAAGTTTACATTGGCCATTATGTCTTTTCCTCAAAGTACAAGTTCGGTTAGGTTTTAACGTATAACCCTCAATTCAAGATAGCCAAAATCCTAAATGGCTCAAGTACTATTCATCTCAACTTGACCCAAGTTGCAAATGTATTTTTATAGTCCTTGAACGTAAATTTGGGCAGCATGCCCTTTGTGTTTACCTAATTTCCAGCCATTTAGGCTTCAATCCTTACTCAATCCAACCCAACGTCATCCATAACATAATTTTAGTTCATTAGCCATTCCATAGGCTCAAAACAACATAAGAACAAAAATCAAAGTGATAACAAGTGCGGAAAGGCAATCCAGCAAAAGACAGATTTGCCGGGTTTTTGCGGAACGGCCACATCCGAAGGTACACTTGTCGGATTGAGGCGCAAATTATACCAATTCGAAGCTAAGACAAAAGCCTACAGTTTTCATGAAGAGTACTCAGTCAAATTTTCAGTGTAACCTGATCAATTTCCCAACTCACATAACCTGGTTTCAACTATTCGGCTAATCAACCGCACTGCACTCAAATGACCATATCTCAGTCTACTGAGGTCTGTTTAAGACGTTCTTGGTGGCGTTACAAAGCTAAGACAGGGTACTGAAACTTTCATGTTTTAACAAATGATTAAATACGAACGAATTATAGTGAATAAACTCAACAAAAGAGACTAAACTGTCCACGCGGAACTCTGGAAAGTGACCTAGATCAGCAAGGGTATTTTCATCTTTTCACAAGCTAAGTTGCTCCGATTGAGTTGAAATTTTGTAGGAAGCTATAAAATACCATTATCTACAACTTTCATGTTTTAAACTAAGGCCAATTCGGCCTCTAACATGGAGCAACAAAACCGGGCAGAAAGGGGGGAAATTTTCCAGAAATCTGGAATTTGTTGATTTCAATGCAACCTTTCTTGATTTCTTACTTCCAATACTACCAAAGCCCCTTATATAATGTTATATACAACATATATTAATCATACATCAAGTTTGGCAGCAATTCCCCCAAACCCTAACTCATATGTCCACAAGAAAAACAACCCCCAAGACATGCTACAACCGTTATTCATCACAAACTTCAGTTACTAAGCTAATTTACACAAGATTGAAAGTAAGAATTAGAGAAATCATCATCCTTGCCTTGATTAGTATCCACCAAGTGAAACCCTAGCTTTCCCTTTCAAAATCTCACCAACACTTCACTAACTAAACACTCAAAGGTGAGTTTAATCGGTTTATTTTCTTTGTTTCCTCCCTTGGTTGCTAGATTCAAGAAGAAATGAAGAAGTTTTTCTCTTGTTCTTTCCCTCTCTCTCTCTCTCTCTCTCTCGGCTCTTCAGCAGAAAAATGAAGGAGTATGGAGCAATTTGGGGGATAAGAAGGTTGGACAATTGTCTTGGTCAATGGCCCCTAATGGTGTGACACTTGTCACATCCCTTACCAAGTAAAATTTTCTTTTTCTCTCTTGTATTTTCAGCCTTTAATTTCGGTCAAGCTTAGCTGGAAATTAGGAGATATTTTGCTCAAATATTAATGAGCTTGTATGGTAAGAAAGTGGTGGTCAAGTGGTGTGTTCAATCGGTAGTGCGCGGGACCCGCCGGTTCGCGCCGTTTTTCTTAAAAACACACATACTAGGGTTTTTACTTCCTATTCACCAACCTTATCTCATTGCTCCTAATCATATTTTATTTCTCACTTAAAAGTCACTTTTAATCACCAAATTTGATCCTTGCTTCGTTCCGAAAATTCATCCGGCGAAAAATCGCGAAAACCCTAATTTTGCTCCAACCCCGAAACCGAAGAGTGAAACCCTACTTTCTAGGTTTATTTACACTTATTGTGGTAGGATTGGGTAGGAGGGCTTGAATAAATATTAATTTCAAATAAAAGGCATTTTTGAGGAAAAATATAAGAAATTTGCGAATCCTCACAATAGGTACATTGTATCACTAAATGAATTCATAAAACTAATCATCACATAGGTTACACACTTCAAGCTATAAGTTACACTTTTCAATGATTGAATTTGTAGCTGAAATTTCATTAAAGAATTTGTAATTTATTGTGTTTGAATTTCAAATAAACATGTGACATTTTTAATTAAAATATCTAACAATCCCCCACTTATTTAATAAAAAATAATATAGTATTCAATACTAAACACTTAATAGGGCAAAGATTAAAAGTTCATGCATAATAAAGGTGGCAGTGTCTTTAAACCTTCACTTAGCATTCAACAATTCCCGTACTAAAGTGAAGGTGGATTTAGCCTTTAAATGATGATAACTTGAGGGCACGTGGAATCATATCACATACATGAACCTTTCAATGTTCTAAAACAGGTTTCATAAGCAAACACATTTATGGCCTTGTGCTTTATTCTAGTTTTCATGACAGCCCTAGAGAACTAATCCAAATTCTCGTAGGAAACGACCCCACGTCCACAATTATATAGGTGAATCTATCAAGAATGCTCCCACGATTTAGACATCCTACCCATAAGGGCTACCCATAAGGACTTGAAATTCTCAACCTCACTTATCGTGATTCCATCACTAATGCACTTATGCCATAGAGATAGACAATTTAATCAAAATAATGTATATTAATCAATCAAACCACTCTATGATTCGTTTGTCTCCAACCTAGTTCTTGGGATCTCCAGTCCCTAAGCAATTGTATTCTCGTAGACGATTTTTAATATATATTGGGCCTTTGTCGTATCCCCTTCAATGTATATCATATCTTTGACTTAAATTTGGTATTTATCTTTTACAGAAATAAAATAGCAAACATATGATGTTCTCGAAATTTTCCAAATAATCTCTCTTAGTGGGCCAAATATATTGAATCAATTTCTAGTGAGAAAATTTTTCATCTATTTATATTTGCCAAATAGTATAGGCATATATTTGTTCATATTCAACTTTTTCACTTTTTTCTCAATGGCTAGTAGTCTAGTAGCGCACTAGAAGCCCTTCTCAAAAAACTCCATGGTTATTTTTGCTTTTGCAAAAATGCCAAGAAAATAATTCAAATACCTTCACATCAGGTCATACTTTTCAGTGAGTGCTAGTCTACATAACTCAAAAAAAGAGTGAAAATAAATCCAAAAAATCATAATAATGTTATACTCATAAATTGAGCAAATAAAATGATATCTCATTATTTTTTCATCACTTCCACTATCACGGTGTTTTATTTCAAAAATACATTTATCAAGAGTTGCACGAGACATCAAAATGGTAGCAAATTTGAAAATATATTAAAATCCTTCACCTTCCAATAGAGGAGTAGTGATGCATACTATCACTTCATAATGCTCCAATTCCGACTTTTCCTTTTCATCAATACATGCCAACAAATAATACTAATTTAAGGAAGCCATTACTGTATGCAAAAAATAACTTGAGATAGTCACTTGACAAAACTATTGCTTATAGCAATTAAGAACAAATTTCATAGTAGCCATAGAGATTTACTTACCCCCACTATTTATCATATTTCTATAGGATGTGATGCGATTTTGAGATACAAAGATATTTGTTCTAAGATTACTGCCACATAGAATGACTTAAGTACTCAATGGCTTATTGCCATTATCAATCACTAGATCTATTGACAGTTATCCAAAGCTAATAATCTGTACCAGTTATCACCAACAAGCAACTATGATACTCGACTATGAAATTTTAAAACCAGAGACGTGGCATCTCAAAGGAGTGAGAAAAATTAGGTCTAGGTACAAAATATGTCAATAATCGAAATTGTAGAGAAAGACATTTTTCATAAGCTAAGATAATTGACAATTTCAAATTTTGTACAAAGTAGCATGTTTAGTTTCTCAAATTTGTTCTTATATTGCCACAATATCTAGCCTCTAATTTTTCAGGTTACTCACACACTAATAAGCAATAAAAACTTAGCTAAGACTCACTAATGCACCTGAGTCTAAAGGAAACCACAAATCCAATGATTTTTCCTTAATCACGCTAGTCAAGATTAAGCAAAAATTTCTTTTGCAATAAGAGGCTAATTGTCTTAAAATTGTTGGTTTTAGATCAAAATAATCATATAAATAACAATAATTTCTCTAATAAAATTTAACAAATAAATTAACAAAAATCTCATACCTCAATATTGCATTAAAAAATGCAAATAATATGTACCATAAAAAGTTAATTTGGCGTGGGTTGAAACACAAAATAGGTCACTTTCTTTAAGATGATTCGCACCTCTACGAAATATCCTTTGGTGTAGTAAGTCTCAATGTGTCGCCTCTAAAATAAAATAACCCAATCTATCTCACTAGTCTACTCCAATTTACATTGTTGAAGTAAGACAGAAACTTTACATAACACCGTCTTTGCCCTATAAACTCTTATAGTAGTGAGAGAAAGTAAAATAGAAGATAGTCTAGAAATAGCAAAATATGTGTAAGACTCAGTAGATAGAAACCTCCATTTATAGGCAGAGAAATTGGGAGTATTAAAATACTAATATTAAGAGAAATTAACGCCTCATATTTTCAACTACAAATTGAAAAGTTCTAGGTTCATTGTATAACGATAAAAATTCACTAAATGAATTCATAAAACTAATTATTACTTAGGTTACACAATTCAAGACATAAATCTAAGTCTCATTTTAAAGACATATGTTACACTTTTGAATATAGTTATTAAACCCAACCTGATCCGACGGTTGAACCGATGGACCCAACATGAAATCGGGTCGGTTTAGCAATTGGATCGGAGTTGCAGATGACTCGTTTGAACCATTTGACTTGGATGGTCAAATTGGTGACCTGCTAAACCCGGCGATTTTTTTGAATCCGATGGATTTTGGAAATTTTTTTAAAATTTCCTTTTTACCTAAATTTTTAATTTGACCAACCACATTAACATGGGTATTGTTGTGTTTTTGACAATTAGATGAGAAAAATTGAAAAGGGATTTGGGATTAGGGGTTTCTTTCTTTCTTTAACACTTAGATTTATTATTTATGTTTGTGTATAATATTAATATGAATTCATGAACTAAGGAACATATATTGGTATGGTTTGTATGTATGAACTATGAAATATAAATAGGTTATGACTTGTTAACATTTAAGAATTTCTGTATTTATATTATAATTTATATGCTTATTTAATTTTATTATATATTTTTTATTATATAATGTGACTTGACGGTTCAACCGGTGACCACTGACCCGCTAATCCGGTTCTCCTGCTGTGTTGATGCCTGTGTTGATTAACACATATGTACTAAATGCGTAGAGGTGTGCCAAGAGAGCTCTTTTTTTGTGATGTGGCAAAATATTATTGGACCATTTATGGTCGTCCTTGTACGTGAGGATTGCCCTTGTTAGTGCAAACAAAAGTTCCGAATGGAAATGTTATTACTCTATTTTTCAAATGAATGCTGCATGCCTTCACTTTCCTTGCACCCGATTGGACCCCTTTAGCAGCATTTCTGTTTCGGCCTTTTCCATATGTGTTGGGACTTGATTGTCATCATTGTAATAACTGAGCTTAATTGACTATAAGGACAGTTATATTACAATTTTGCCACATCACAAAAAAAAGGAACTCTCTTGTGCAAACAAAAATTCCGAATGGAAATGTTATATCACAATTGTGCAAACAAAAGTTCCGAATGGAAATGTTATTACTCTATTTTTCAAATGAATGCTGCATGCCTTCACTTTCCTTGCACCCGATTGGACCTCTTTAGCAGCATTTCTGTTTTGGCTTTTCCCATATGTGTTGGGACTTGATTGTCATCATTGTGACAACTGAGCTTAGTTGACTATCAGGACAGTTATATTACAATTTTACCCTTCCATTATAATTTTCTTACCGGCCATAACAAATTGATTTTGTTCTTACCGTTTCCTTCTTCTTCTTCATGTTCATGTCAGGAGGTCAATTTCTATTTACCTTTGGGTTGTATTTGTAAAAAACCATAATTCTAAATACTGTTGACGCTATTGGAAGGAGGACTGTAGCAGTTTCTTTGTTCTGTCCAACCCACCGCTGTTTCTTTGCTCTGTCCAACCCACCGCTGCAGATAGAGCTATGCATTGTCGCCGGCATTTTCTTCTTGTGCTAATAATGGTTAGTGATGTCTTTAATTTTTGCATTTCTTTTTTGTATCATTCTTTATAGCACAACATCCTATCTTCTCTTTTACATGATTATCTTTGGGAGTTGCTTTGTTCGATTCTCATTTTCTTTTGTATTGCTCTGTTCTTTCGAAGCTGCTTCTTCGTTTTGCTCTCTTTCATAAAGATTGGTCAGATGAGCTAGCTGCCAACCGACTTTTATCCATCAGAATAGACAGAACAAGGTGAACATTTTTTTGCTCTTTTTATTTCTTTCTTGTGCAATTTTGTAGATTTGATAGGAACCTGAGCCACCTAGGTTCTTTTTTTCCCTGGGTTTATTCAAATAATGGTGATTGATAGTTCAAAGATGGAGTATATGGATTTAAACATATGGTCTTTGGATTATTCAGTTTTAGAAACTGGTTTGGAAATTCCTTCTTTTACCTGAATTTTTCATTGCAAAGTACAACTTTGAAGCTAATAGAACTAGGAAAAAAGATGGAATAGCGTAAGATAAGAACTTGAGCAGGAGGAGGGTATTGCAATATAGCAAGCTATATCTCTTGCTAGACTATATAGAGAACCCAAATGATGGTCCTGATGCAGTCCTCGGAGGTATTTTTATCACTAGAAAGCAGTTTTATGTGTGTCGTTTACTGATGGGCTTCCCAGTTCCCCTAACATGTATATCTTGCTTTTGTTTTGGAATCACAATATGCAGTAGGGAAATGACAGGAAGTATCAAACGAAATTTGTTCACAACTGGTTCTTGATATCCTGTGATCTATCATAATGGCTGGAAGTTACTTTTGTAGTTTTAGTTTGCTTTTTTGTTCTTGATATGGAGTATTCTGGCTTCAAATAGTGGTATTTTGCACGGCATTCACTAGGTGTATGTCTTCTCCTATTTGGATAAGTTGTTATGCCAATGTCTTTTATTTGCCTTTCATCTTTTCCAGTTTGATTTTTTTGGCTGTTCGGTAAATATTAGAACATGGGGTAGTATTAACTCGATAGACCAAGTTTTCTGATAGCAATTCCCTTGGTTACAACTTTTTATGTTGTCTCTAATTAAATCACCAGGGACTTGTGTTGCCACGACTCCTTGCTCTTTCTCTGGCCTTACTGTTTTATTGTCTTCCTTAGTGTATTCTACCTGAGTATCTCTTCTACAAGTTAAGGTTATTTATTGCAAGCTCTGACTTACTGGATAGTGTTTGATTCACCAGTAGAATAAAGTCTTTGAAGGGTAACTAGGTAAATAACAGTCAACAAGTAATGTCTGTAATAGTTCCATGGCCATGATGAAGCTGTTTGATGCTAATTGTCACCTACAAGAAATTTCTTGTGTTCTTTGATTCTTTGTTCTACCTTTCAATTGTCCATTATTTATTCTTATTTATGTTTTGCATTTTTCTCCTATTTCCTCTTTACATTTTGCGTGCAGTTTTCTTCGTCCGTGGTTGCTGTAAAGAATTTTCTTTCTTCTTCATCTGTTATATATCTGGAGCTTGAATTGTTTCAGGTTAGCTAATCTTTCTGTCTTTTTTTTTTTTTATAGATTTTTGTTCTACCAGTTTTTTATTTCTTCGATATTTTCTATTAAATACTCTGCAACTTATTTTTTTTAAAAATTTTGCTGTAAGTTACATGTTTGTTATTTTTTCCCCCTGTTTAGTTTTTGTTCTGGCAGTTTTTGTTTCTTCTTAAAGTTTTGCAAATGGATATGAGTCTGTCCAATAATTGTTTGACAGATCTTTCGTATTTTGATGTCATTTATTGATTAGTTTTCATTTACTCCTTTATTTTCCTGTTGTATTCAATAGATATTAATCTTTATATCTGTTTCTACTGTATATCTATTTCTTTCTTGGTTCTGTTACTTGAATTTTATTGTTCGTTGTTGTGTTGGTTTTAGATACTACTTTTCTCTCTTTTGTCTCCTTTTTTTTTTGTCTGTGCTTTTGTAAATTATTTTCTGTTCCTTGTTCTTTGGTTAATTAAGTTAGATGGATAAACTGTTCCTTGTTCTTTGATTAATTAAGTTAGATGGATAGAAATGCAATACGCCGAAAAAGATATGCAGAAATGCCCCAAAATGAGAAGGCTGCGCTTTTACGCCGTCGAAGTGAAGCTAGGGCTGCAAAGAAAAGAAAAGAATCATCGCGTTCTTTTGTTCGTAGTGTTCCACTCGGTTATGTATTCTTCCCTAATTCTTCTTCACGTGGAGACAGTAACATTCAGGATAGTCGGAACAACGATGCTACACTGAATGAAATGTTACAACATAGGTCGATTGGTTATCAGGATGTTCTAATTAAAGAGGGATTGGACTTCATGACCAGTAGTGGAGCTGCTGTCACTAATGTTTCTGGTCCTACTCCTTCTTCTGTTGTTCCCATTGAATCAAATCCACTTTTTATTATTCCCGAAGGTATATCCAGCCTGATTTCTCCCTACAGATCAGCCATGTCTTTGTCACTCTATTGTTATACCAGTATCTTGCCTTATTTTTAGTTAGGCATTCTATCCTGCTACAAATCCAGCCTTTAATTTATATACATTACAGAAACTTCACTTATTGGTGAGCTAGGGAGTGGAAGAGGTAGGAAAAAAACTGGTACGATTATGCAAAGAGAAGAACAATGTGGATCTTCTCATGATTATCATGCAACACAGTCTTCTAGGAAAAGGTATATAACTACCGTATTGACAAAATCATCTCTTATCTCAAAAAACACTGTTATCCTTTCTGCTAAGAATAAGCCAAAATTTGATCTTCAAACATATATCAGCTCTGAATCTTTAAGTCATTCATTAGTAAACTCTATTTCTTCTTCTACTACATTGGAGCCTGGTAAAAGACGGTACAACAAACACTCAATTCAAAGACTTGTTACATATGACTTTTTTCACACTTAATTCTTTGTTTATGTAATCTTAGAAAACAAAGCTTTCTTTATTGATTGAGAGGAAGAAGATTATTTAATTATGAGTATATCTAATGAGTGTCCAATGGGCACTTGTTAGAATGAAGATAATTATGGATATTTTATTTGCAAAATTTCTCAGTTTGGGAGGCTTCTTGGACTCTTAGAAATAACAATACGGTTGTTCATTTTTTAGCTAAGTATGCATTATCAATTCCTGATTCTTGTATGTGGAATCAATCTCCACCTTGCTTCGTTGTTTTTGCTCTTTTAGCAGATTTAGTATGCTATTAATAAAATTTGTCCCTCTTTGTATCAAAAGAAAAAAAAATGTAGTTAATTAAGGAAAAGTGTATACATAAAAGGGACAAGGGACAAAGGGCACAAACGGTTGCAGGTGCAGCCGTTTGTGCCGGTTTGTGCATTTTCCAACAGCACGTAACATTTTTTGCACATCGCGTAACTTTCTTTACATATGGAGTAACTTTAGAACAATTTTTTGTGGGGCCCACACATGGCGTGAAAATCGACTTACATGCTGTAATCTGAGCCGCACAAATTTTTGAAACCACATCGTGACCGTAAACCTTCAGGAACAGTTGTCAGAGACAACCGTTCCTGCCCCATTTCCACATAAAAGGGAAGGAGGACATTAATTGCTTGTGTGTATTCACATGATAAATTGATTGTGATTAAAGTGTATCAACGAGTATCAATTGGATATCGATTAAAAAAAACCCTTTAATTATATGAGCCTTTTATCTTGCATTAATCAAAAATTAAGAAAGTACTAAATCATACTTTTATATCTACCAAATGTCATCATGATACTAGTAGTTGACACGGGTGTGGTGGGAGTAGGCTCTTCTCCAATTTCCCCCAAATGCATGTCTAGATGATAGACACATGTATAAAGTAGCATCGATCAACGGTTGAGATTGTCTTTTCTTAACCATGTGTGCTTAACCTTAGAATCTTTCTAATAATATAAAAAAATGTTAAAATTGAACTTTTTCAAATATTTTGATGTTTTAATTGTTTGTTTAAAAAAAATTTATTTATTGAACTTGTTAATTGATGTTGAACTTGTGTGTGCGTTTTTTTTAGAATTCAAATTCAATTTTATTCAACGGAACTTAAGTGTGAAATATTGAGAAACATATAACAAATTGATCCATGTCCAATGTTAGCAACAAAATAATGTTATGTAGTAAGTTTTACGCTGCTGGAAACAGGATGTAGGGGAAGAGTAAAACCGTATCTGTTTGCCGCACGTCTCTTCTCACACTGTGCGTGTGTGTCTTTATATATATATATATTGCTTTATATTCAAAAGCCTATGGAACTGATAAATCAAAGTATTCAACATGAATACGTAAACTACGATGAATAGAAAAGGATCGACAGAACAATTATTCCCACAAAAAAATCCAAAGGGAATTAACTTGGGGCAGGTACAACGGAGAGTTGGTACAGTCGTGTACAATTATTGCCTCTGTTGTAGTTTTTTTTTTTTTTTTTTTTTTTTGGTAGTATATGGGACACAAATATATTGTTTTGGAACAAAACTTGATTTATATGAATAAAAATGTTCTATGTACTTGAAATATGCAACAACACAACGTGATTACAATATAGTTTGATTCTACACCATGCCCTGTAACAAATACACCACCACAGATAGATCACTTCTGCTATGAAGCTATAGCTTTCATTTTCTGTAACAAGGGGTCGCATGCTCATCATTCTTCAGTTGAAACGGACTAACAAGCTGCCATCAAGAACAACATACTGCAGCTTCCCAGTCCATAGGCTCAAGCTGCAGACTTCATTCAGCCTTTCTGAAGGTCTCAACTTTCACTTTAGATTAAGCTGCCAAAACTCAACTTTCTTCAAACTGGGAATTTAATAGTTTTAGTTTGAAAACTCCAAAAGCATCCATGCACTCAGAAGAGCTAACAAGGTAGATGATGTCGATGGAAGGATCATAGCC
The DNA here is from genome assembly GCF_036785885.1 of Coffea arabica. Lineage (NCBI taxonomy): Eukaryota > Viridiplantae > Streptophyta > Magnoliopsida > Gentianales > Rubiaceae > Coffea > Coffea arabica. The sequence goes on from NC_092310.1 coordinate 3,953,601, forward strand.
GTGTCTATGGACAAATCCTCAATATCAAGTACAAGAAATACTGCACTGAAATTTTCAACTTGTTGAAATTGAAAGCAACATCTGAGAGATCAGCAATACTGAAAAGTGATTGAGATTGAATATCTGCAATTGCAAAAATCAGGACATGTCCATTAGTAGATATGGAGATATGCCAATATCAGTCACTAAATTGACTTGAGGAGCCAGTAAAAATGCAGGGGGGATGATTTATCTGGTGTAATTAAACTGAACAATCCAAGAAGCATAAACCTGCAACTTGCTATATTCATAGCACTGTATTTTATGTTCTCGGGAAAAAAGATGAAGAAACTAGTGTTGCGAATTGTAATTACTTAAGTAATGAATTTTACTCTAGTTTAAGACATTTTATTCTATAACTGCTATCATTGTCAGTATTATTGGAATGCATCTAATCATCTATTACTATTATTATTACTATATAAAAAGTATGATGAGTCTTTAGTGCAAGTGTAAGCAAAAACCCATCTTAGTTTTTGTGATACCAATATTGCCCTTGACACTAATAAATGGATAAGATTACATTGCATTTTCTTAATAATTAATAATAAGATTTATGCTAATAGTTACAAATAAACATTTCTTAAATTGTGGTGATTTTGGTGAATTAAACCAAAAAAGAACAATGAATTCATTGCATTTCATCAATATTAATATCAATTATGCCAACAATTGCAAGAATGAAAAACATTCCCCTGAGTTATAGTGAATTAAATAAAAAAAATAAGAACAAATTTTATTTATGAATCATAAAATAATATGGAGAATCTTAGTGGTTAATAGTGTAACAAAAAATGATATTAGTTTTTGTGATGCCAAAATTACATTCCTCTCTAATAAATGAAAAAATTGTGTTGCATTTCATCATTAATAAATAATATCAAACATGCTAGCAGTTACAAAAATGAAAGATTCCTTACTTTTTTATTTACCAAAAGAAAGAAGAACAATTTTTTTTTTAACAAAATCCAAGTTTAGAGAGTACTTCAAACATTAGACAAAATATAATAAATTGGTACTATAAGTCTCTTAAAAAGTACCACTTGTTATGAAACAATTAAAAGTATGGATGTCCCTTTGTATTCCCAAGAGGATTAATTCTTGATTTATGGCTACATTATGTATAGAAGTTACAATCCATAAATCTATTCATGTAGTGGAGGAACCGTTTCATAGGTTTCTTCATATTCTTGTAGTAGTGGGTGTTTAATAGGATTAATATACCTTTGATCTTGTAGTACCTATATATAGAGGTACATTGACACCTTTTTGGAAGTACTTTTGTATCTTGTTAGAATATAAGGATATCATTCTCCCTTTCTCTACTCCTTTCTCTAATACTTCTTCAATTCCTATTGTAGTATTTCATTTTATTAGTTTCACAACACGTTATCAGTACGAGTCTCTATTTTTGAGCAAAAGGTGAAAACGGAGCCTCTACCGTGAACAAAAGTGAAACACAAGGTTTTGCCAAAATTCTGCCCGTATTTCTTCAAGTAACTTCTAAGGTAAATCTTTGACCCACAAACTTATGTCAATTTCTTATGGCTAACATTTGAATTATCGCAAAAAATACAAGTGCCTATTGCTGAACAATCACTAAACACAAACATATACTGTTTGACACCTTTGAGATAATATTTCTTCTTTTAATTCTATTTATTTACATTTAGAATTATTCGTTATAGATACTTATATTCTAATGCATTGAATTTTGGAGATGCTATTATAGAAAATCAATTATATTTGAAAATCTACTTGTCCTTTGAAATATTTAAAGAAAAAGATTCGATCACCTGAAGATGGTTGTTCTTTAATAAAAAGATTTGACCACTAGAAGATGGTCATTATTTCAAAAGCCTGGTATGATAAATTTACCTGTGGCTATAAAACATAATTATGCAATTTTCAGAATTACTTCTCAATTGAAATTGTGTTGAGAAAATTTTACTCATAAGATATATTGAAAATGATACTCTCCACAATTGATTTCTTGAATATGCTCCTGTAGTAACAATATTAAGAGAAATTTTGAGAAGTATTTTGTACTTATTGCATGTTAATTCTAGTCCATTCCCAGAAGTGAATGTGACTAAATTTCAATTTATTAGTTATGGTTGTTGCCATGATTATGATTTTGGTAAATATATATTGTACCATGACAAGAGAAAAAGTTACCACTTAAAGTGGGATAATAATGATAAGGACAAGAAAATAAGAATTCTAAAGATAAATGTCCCGAAGTACATTTGACGAATCAAAATTATAATAGCATCTTCACATAGTCAATTTCTTTAAACACCCTGAAGGTGTATAATGATTGATTTAATTAGCTTTTCTTCCTGAAGAAGAAATGGATGTTAAACATTTGGGATCAAAGGATTATGGTGATGATATTTGTCCCATAAAAATTATGGTGATAATGATATGTGTCTCATTAATAAGTACTACTATATATACTATTTTTCAACAAAAGAGACAAACACAATTAGTGGTAGTGCTTAAGTGATTGAAAGCTCCAGAAGAGCCACTACTATATTTCTCCCTGTAGGAGAAAAGTTTATCATAAATAAAGTACTACTTTTTACCATGTCTCGAAAGAATTATTAAATTTGAATATCCGTCAAAATGGATATCAAATTGAGACACTAAATGAGAGAGATCATGTTTAAAAATCAAATGAGATAAATGTTGATTATATCATAATAATCATTCGAGAGAGAAACTTTTATCGATATAATTGTCTTCATTCTCATTTGATTTATAATCATCACTTGCAGTAAACCAGAAGTTTACTGATCCCAACGGATATATGATTTGACAAAAGTGAAAATATTTGAGAGCCGACAAATATTTATACATACCCCTTTATATTATATATGGCTCCAAAAAAATTTTTTAAATTTATGTCGGGTATGAACCACTTTTTACGATTAAATATCGTAAAATATTGATGGGTGATCTATTAAATGATTTATTTATTCTGATGAGTTACAATTCCCGACATTAGGGGGAGGAAGAAATCAACCGAAAGGAAATCACCTAAAAAATTGGATTTCCTCGATCCTCATACAAAATAACGTGAACTGGAAGTTCAAAAAATTATTCATTTGCAGAAAATTGCAAATCAGTTGTCAGATATATTATCGACTCCAGAAGAGTTATTAAATCAACTATTCCTGCAGGAAATACCTTGGTTAAAATTGATGTCCCTGAAGGACATGCATAAGTGCTGCAAATAAATTTAAGGCCGGCCTACCAAAATAAGGTATAAATTGATTTCAAATATCTCTGGAGATTAAATAAATGTCATGACAAAATTCAACCTCTTGAAGAGATTGCTCCTGAAGAGCCAACTCTTGAAGAGAATTAAATCATAGAAAATTTAATTGGAGTCTAATAAAATGTAGCACTTGATGTTATAGAAGTTGATGAGGATCATGAATCTAGATCGGTTGATGAATGTCGGTATAGAAATGCTTGGAAAAATGGAAAGATGCGATTCAATTTGAATTGGACTCACTGGCTACAAGAAAAGTTTTTGGACCTGTAGTCCAAACACCTGAAAGTGTAAAGCCAGTAGAATATAAATGGGTATTTGTGAGAAAAAGAAATGAGAAAAAAGAAATTGTGAGACTTGTAGCCCAAGAATTTTTACAAAGGTCTGGATTTGATTATGATGAAACGTATTCACCTGTAGTGGATGCTATTACATTTAGATATCTTGTGAATTTTGCAATACATGAAAAATTAGATATGCGTCTAATGGACGTCGTTACTGCATATTTATATGAAAATCTTGAAAATGATATTTATATGAGAATCTCCGAAGGATTCAACATGCCTGAAGCATGCAAATCAACTTCTAAAAATATTTATTCTATTAAATTACAAAGGTCTCTGTATGGGCTCAAACAATCTGGACGTATGTGGTTAACCGTCTCAATGAATGTCTGACAAATGAAGGTTATACCAATGATCCAATATGTCCATATGTTTTTATTAAGAAAAATGGATCAAATTTTGTGATAATTGCTGTATATGTTGATGATCTAAATTTGATTGGAACTCCTGAAGAGATTCAAAATAATGTTGAATATTTAAAGAAGGATTTTGAGATCAAGAATTTTGGAAAAACAAAATTCTACCTTGATTTACAAATTGAGCATTTGAAAAGTGAAATTTTTATCCACCAAATTACATATACCCGAAAGGTATTAAAGCGATTTTATATGGATAATGCACATATATTAAGTACTCCAATGATCGTCAGATCATTAGATTCTAATAAAGATCCTTTTAGATCACGAAAGGAAGATGAAGAGATACTTGGTCCTGAAGTACCATATCTCAGTGCAATTGGCAAAGAATATTGGAATGCGACGATTAAAAGATCTCAAATGATGTTTGCATCGGGGGGAGAAATTAATACACAAGAATAGTGTACTCTTTTTCCTTCACTAGGGTTTTTGGTCCCACTGGATTTTTCTCTAGTAAGGTTTTAACGAGGCATATTCTTTGTATAATGGACATCCAAGGGGGAGTGTTATGAAACAATTAAAAGTATGGATGTCCCTTTGTATTCCCAAGAGAATTAATTCTTGATTTATGGCTACATTATGTATAGAACTTACAATTCATAAATCTATTCATATAGTGGAAGAACCGTTTCATAAGTTTCTTCATATTCTTGTAGTAGTGGGTGTTTAATAGGATTAATATACCTTTGATCTTGTAGTACCTATATATAGAGGTACATTGACACATTTTTGGAAGTACTTTTGTATCTTGTTAGAATATAAGGATATCATTCTCCCTTTCTCTACTCCTTTCTCTAATACTTCTTCAATTCCTATTGTAGTATTTCATTTTATTAGTTTCACAACACCACTTGTCATTTTATTTTTTGGATACAACTAAATTAAGCCTTAAGAGCACCGTTTAAATTTGCATTTATTAGCTTTGAGTACAAAACTTTTATACAAAATATAATAGGAAATAGAGTACCAAGGTAGGCAAAGAGTTTTATGTTGGGAATTTATTTATTTAAGTTGCAATAAAGATTAAATTTAATGAACTTTATCAATCATATTCTTGTAACAACTAACAGTATTAATGAATATTAAATTCATCAATGACAATCATAATATTAATTACAAAAATGAAACATCCCTTTGAGTTATGGTGAATTAAGCCAAAAAATATTTTAAAAAAAAATATCAATTTCAAGGAGTACTTTATGGGTGAATAAAAATATATCCAAGTTCAGTTTGACTATTACATAATAAATAATCTTAAAGTCTTACAAATTTTAATCATATAAACTTTATAATCATAAAGCATGTCATCAATGAGAACTACAAATAAATTTCACCAAATCAGAATATTTTTCTTCACAGTTAAGCTATTTAAATTTGACTTATGGAATTTCAATATGTTTATATACTATATATTATATTACAATGGCATTATACATCATTTTACAATCCACCGTTGGCAAACAAATAATAATAATTAGAAAATCTCACTAAAACTAATAAACAATTCATAGAATGACTTAAAGGGAAGCAATAAATTATTCAAAAAATTAAAAATTTAAACTCAAATGGCATAAAAAAGAGAATTTTGATCATCCGAATTTAACCAAAAGACAAAAATAAGACAAAAATATCGATACTATTACAAAATAAAAGTGCTCTTGGAACAAAGAATGATTTATTGTTTGTACGATTGTATTGGTTAGAGCGAACTAAGTTTAGAAAAATATAAAATAATATAAATAGTAAATATCACATTTTTTCTCAATTATATTTATTCCTTCAAAATAACTAATTTTCTGAAAATTTTAAAGGATAAAAATCTAAAAGCATCATATTCACGTGCAAAGCACGTGCTCCATGACTAGTTAGAAGAAAAGGGCATTAGGCATCACTGAAAACTTAGACAGAAATTTGCTTACACTCTCATCTACTAAGACTCGCTGTACTATGATAGGGGGTACAAATAGATAGATATATATAGATACGAGAGAAAGAAGAAATCATTTGCATATTCCAAAAAAACTATCAATGATTATGCTGATATGAAGGAGAAGAAAGGTATGACACCAAAAGGTATGATCATTTTTCAGTGACCCCCAAAATGACAAGAAAAATATAAACTTAAAGACATAGAAAAGAAATTATGTTTTAATTTTTACCAAAATATGCTTCTCGAGCTTTAGTTGCATCATACAGAAGACTCATTGCTGCAGAAGACTTGTCCAGCTGTGATCTGCAGTTGAAGGAATTAACAAATCAATAATGCAAAACGTAGAAAGCATAAACATGTTCATCATGACTAGCAACATCCCATTTGGAGAATTTCACATCGAGAACTGATGAAGAAGTTCTGATACTAACAAACCAAAATTAGATATATTCATATCCAAAAGGAAAAAGATCGAAAAGTTGAAAAAATAGAACAAAAGAAAATATGGAAACAAATTGGAGACGGCGAAAAGGAGAGATTTTTTTTGTGGAAACCCAACAAAAGAATTACAAGTGATTTGAAGGTTGAGAATCTTACAAGGTAAATACTGAACAGTCATCTGACCAACAAAGATATGAGGTATATGGTTAATCTTAGACCACTCAGAGTCAGGGCCGCTTTGAGGAGTACATAGTTCCTCCAACAAGGGACAGTGTTTGATGCACAATTCACTTAACTTAGTGAGGCGTCTCATAGCAGCCATGGAGGGTAAAGTTCGAAGTTTAGCACAATTCACTACTTCTAGTTCTTCAAGATGAACAAGGTTCCCCAACCATTCTGGTAAAGCTTCTATTCCAAAGCCAAATAGATGTAATTCTATCAGGGCAGTCAGATTTTGAAGTTGATTTGGCAGGGACTCAGAGCGAGGCCACCCCTGTAATGTCAGTTTTCGGACAGGAAAAAAAGAACATAAAGCTAACCAATCATATCCATAGTTCTCCATTGAAGTATCTGAGAAGGGACCAATACATAATTCCCTTAAGCTGGTAAGACCACCAAATCCTTGGGGCATAGTGGTTAACTTGGGACAGTTACTTAGCCATAACACTGAAAGAGAAGGCATCTGTTGCAAATCAACTGGAAACCACACAAGATTGTGGCATTCGTACAGTCTGAGTTCCCGGAGAGATGTATTGAGCTCTAAAATTTCACTTGGAAGACTTCTCAAGCCATTGCATTGACCAATTGTCAAACTTCGAAGAGATTTGAGATGTTGCTGGTCATTTGGAACTATAAGATCGATAGTCTTGAGATTAGGACACCTTACTACTGACAAGTGTTCCAAAGAAAGCAACTTATGCAAGTCACCTAGATGCAGTAAATGAGGACAGCTCTCTAATGACAGGTATTTTAAATTTTGGCTGTTGTGAACTGCTAACACATCAGAAACGCATGTGAGTCCTGCCTGGCCTCCTATACTGAGTGTTGAGAGAGTGGTCGCTTTGCTCAAAATATCTTTTAACACCAAAGCATGGCTTTTATTCGGTGTTTTCAACTGATAATACAAACCATCACGATAATTTTCAATTACCAATTGTCTAAGGCATGGGAAATAATTTGGAGCTCTGTTTAGTTTACAGCAATTCTGTATCTTCAATGTCTCCAGCATGGGGAACACATCTAATACTTCACCTTCTGTTGCTTCTGCCTCCATCCACTCAACGAGATTGTTCATATTGTAGAGGTAGAGACATTTAAGATGTGGAAACACCTTTCTAGACAATTGACTAGAACTACGAGAGCTTCTGGATCCACTTGGATTGCATAAGCCATAGAATGAATGCCCAATGACTGTTACCTTTTCCAGTCCAATCATGGCCAGAGACTGGAGAAATGGCAGTTGTCCAAGTGCAGGAAGCTCTGTGCATCTTCTGCAGTTTATTAGCCGTAGACATACCAATTTGTCGAGACTTGTTGACAGATTCATCAACCACAGTGGAAATCGATTACTCATGAAATTTTCAACTTCTAATACTTGCAGATTGGGGTGAGGTTGGAGGCCATCCAACACATTTATATCAGCACCGTCAACTTCCCATCTACCACCCCATTCAAGTGATAGCGAAGACAAATTCTGCTTTTCGAACAATTTTGCCCTTTCAGCTGCTTCTTTGCCTTCTACTAGTTCAAGATTGCGGATCCTCAGGAAACCTTTCAGGTCTCTTAAGCATCCAAGCTCTTCAATTTGGCGTCCTTTCTCTTCACCAACATTGAAGAAGTCCAGCGTTTGAAGACAAGTTAATCTCCCCATCCCTAGCGGCATCTGCACTTTTCTATCATTATTGTAATAGGATAGATGTCTCAAGCTAATCAACTTGCTCATCTGCTCTGGAAGGTCCATTGGAGAAATGCAATTGAACTTCAGAGTCTGCAAATTATAAAGCTTGCAAAGAGATTCTGGCAAAGTTTTTATTTGAGTGTGTGGAAACTCAAGATAGCGCAGATGGATTAGTTTACCAATTGATGTTGGCAACTCCACAGTATTTGCTGAAGACAAGTCTAGAACACGCAAGTTCTTCAACTTTGGTACTAGGTCCTCCGATATAGGACTCCTTGGAAATAATGAACGAAGTGAACTAGATATGACTTCAGAGTTTTTTGGTGTAATTTCTCCAGATGAGTTTAAAACAATGCTTTCACATCTCGAAATAGATTGTGCAAGGTCATGTACGAGATCATGCATTCGACCAAATGTCCGCTTATCACTGCTAATTTCTTCATGCAACAAGGAACTGTCCACCAAAACTCTGAAATACTTATCACCTATTTCCTCCATTACTTCATTTTCAAGATTTGATTGAAGAAATCCCTCTGCCATCCAAAGTTGGATTAACTTCCTCCTTTCTATCTTGAAATCCTTGCAAAACATCGAGCAGTATGCAAAGCATTTTTTAATGGATAGAGATGGCAAATGATCAAAGCTCAGCTTGAGTATTTGCATGACACTACAGTCATCTCCAGTAGACTTCAAAAGCCCATTCTTCACAATTGAGAGCCACTCCTCCTTCCTTGTCATACGCAACATACCTCCAATAACAATTGCAACAAGTGGTAGACCTTGGCACCATTTTGTGATTTCCTTTTCTTGTACTTGCAATTCTTCTGGTACTTCCCCACTTCCTATCATTTTGTCTTTTATTATAGTCCAGCAATCATCATCAGATAGCTTCCCTAATGAATAGGGAGGATATGTAGCCACAACGGTTGCCACTTGTAGCTGACGAGTAGTCACAAGACACCAGTTTCCTCTGGTCGTGCTTATTCCAGTCAAAGAACGATAAAAATCCGTCCAGAGTAAAGGAATTTCATTCCAAAGATCATCCAATACAAGAAGATATCGTTTGCCCTCGATTTCTTTTCGAATCTCTTGGACAATAACGTCTCTGCTAGCTACATCAACTTTGCGTCTTGTCAACGATTCCAAGATTAGTCTGAATATCCTAGTGACCTCAAAATCTTCAGATACACAAACCCAAATCTTTAAATCGAAATGCCTCTCGATTTGCTGGTCGTTGAAAATTGACTGAGCCAGAGTTGTTTTTCCCAAACCACCCATTCCAGTTATGGGCAAAACATAAATAACATTGCTGGTCTCACTCGAAATCTTCTGCACTATTTTGAACTTATCATGCTCTCTACCCACAATATTAGGAAAAACAACGGAGTCAGTCTCACGATTGACCATCACAGTTCTACTAATGTCGGGAAGCAGAGTAGCTTTTGTACCACTACCCCCCAATTGGGACTTGAGTCCAAAGCTATTCGCTTCTTCATTAATAATGTTCAACTTCTTGTTCAAATCCCTTATCTTTTGACCCATTTTCCAACGAAAACCAATTGAGTTAGAATGGAAAAGAGAGCGTACCTTTCCTTTCAGTTGGTTACCATTTCTCTTTCCGGTCTCTACCTGTTGTCTTAGAACATCATAGTTGAGCTCATCCAACACGTTATCAGCTTCATAAGCCAGTCCTTCAAGTCTCTTCAGCCAAAGCTGCACTGCCTGCTGCTTCGGCTGCTCTTCCTCAGCATCAGCCAAGACAGCTAGGATCATCTCCACAGATGCTTTGAACTTCACCAGATCCTCCTTGAATCCATAAACCACGCCAATCTGGTCACTAGCAATGCCAACTGCCTTCTCTAACGTAATCCTTATGGTAGCACCAACAAGAGCATCAGCCATTCTTGATTTCTCGATCACACTACAGTTTTCTTTTTGTGTTTTTGGGAAAAGGGTTCGTGAGTTATGTTCTTGAAGAGATGTCAATGGGGGGCTAGAATCGCTGCCTTAAGGTTAAGGTTCAATTTTGTATGACTGTTGACGCGGAATGCATTATAGTGTAAATTAAACAAAGACTTTGCCAGTCATGTAAGTGTGAAAGCATTTTTTTTTAATGGGTATTGAAACTTGAAAGAAACTGCATTAAGAAGAAAATTAATATAATCAAGGGATTATTTTTAATACACTGTTTGTGTAAATATTTTTTTTACACACAAGCAGATTTAAATGAATGTCGCATTATCACTGTTCAAATTTTAAATTTACTTTTTGTCCATGTGTCATATATCTATATCTGTTAATGTAAAAAAATTTTAGGCCATGCTTGGATTGCTTGTTTCCGTCGGAAAATATTGTTATTTTTCGTGATCACATTTCTCTATCACTTTTTTCTCTTACATATATCAAATCGCTACAGTAATTTTTCCATGAAAAATGACGGAAAATGCAATCCAAACACAACCTTACATTAACAGTGTGTATAACATTAATCCAAATAATCAACATTACGTATACTATTTATGCATTTCTTGATTCTACGTGTTTTGGTACAACTTCTTCTTCTTTTACCTCTTTTGGTGAGAAATGTTTCTGCCATATTTTGGTTCTCTTTTGTTAATCAAAGGATAAGAATTGACGAGAAAGTATTGACTTTAAATAGATTATGAATCTCTTTCTATAGGACAATTGTTGATGATTTATGTACATACATTACACTTAAAAGTTCTATTAACACGTTTCCTTTAGTTCATTAGTAATTTTTTAAGTAACTTGCTCCCTCTCAATTGCCAAAGTTGATTTATAATATCTTGTAATTTTGACTTAATTCGGTTCATCAGAGGTTCTTTTCCTAATCTTTTTTAAAGATAAGTAAGATAAATTGATGGATTCTGCGTTTACCTGAAAAATAAAAAGGAAAAGAAAGTACGGAGAGCTAAAATGCAATGCACCCCAGATCTGACTTCGGAGGTCCCCTCCCTTTTTTTCCCTTCTTTTTTTTTTGGGCTGTAAATTCAACCTGCTCTGTTTTTTAGTGCTGGTGTCAACATGTAGGTGAAATGAGGGCCTGTTTGGAACCCCCAAGTTTTTTCCAGGTTTATATACTACTAGTTTTTTTGATAACTTTTGTTACAAAAACTCTAAAGAATTTATCAAAATTTTTAACCTACAAACTTAAAAAAATTTTCCCTTCAACTTTTCTAATACACAAAAAATTTCCGAAAAACTTTTCTTGAGAGAGAGAACTTTTCTTCATTGGCATCAGAGAGTTCTTTCTTCTGGTGAACTTTCCCTTCAACTTCTCCCACGGTCTGGCACCAGAGGGAAAAGTTCTCCAACAAAAAATTTCCCTGCAACTTCACCAGCGGCATCAGAGAGCGGATTATTAAACTTGAGGAAAGGTTTGACTTTTCTTTTTTTTTTTTTAAACTTAAGGCGAGGGTAGCTGGGCAAGGGGGAAGGGGGGAAGACGGGGAGAGGGAAAATTGCAACAAAAATAAAAAGTTTCTGTACCTGACCTGTCCAGCAAGAGATGGAGAGAAGAGGGGAGGAGAGGGAGAGGGAAAATTGAAAAAAAAAAGTTTATGTTGCTCCCACCTCTGCCAGCAGGGGAAGCAGCGGCGGCGAGGGAAGGGCAGAGGGGAGGAGAGGGGGAGAGGGAGAGGGAAAATTAGAAAAAAAAAAAAAAGATTTCTGCTGCTGCCTCCCCTGCAGGTAGGTGAAGCAGTGGCGGGCGAGGGGGAAGGGTAGAGGGGAGGAGAGGGGGAGAGGGAGAGGGAGAAAAGAGGTGGTCCTGAATCTGTTGCTTGGGTAGAGATAAAATGCAAAAAAAAAAAAAAAAAAAAAAAGCCTTGAATCTGCCGCTTCATTGGCAGCTTCGAGAGAGGGAACAGGGGAGGGATGGGGGAAGGGGCAGGGAGAAGAAGCGGGAACGGAGGAAAGAAAAGAAAAAAGAAAATGTAAGAAAGAAAATGAAAAGGAAAAAAAGTTTTTTCTCTTACAAAAATTTTTCTACAATTTCTACACTGATCGACAATAAAATTTTAGATAAATTTTAAAAAAACTCAGATTCCAAACGAGGATAAACTAATCAACAGATTAGTTAGCAGGACAAAAAAAGAAATATTTTTGGATGGAGACTACAGATTAATTCTTTTTTCCTTTATAGAAGGTTTAACATTTTGATTTAATTTATGGATGGGAAGAATTAACAATTTTTTTGGTGAAATATTTGTGGAATCAGACTCTGTTGTGATATTCTGGCATTATTCTGATTTCAAGGCAACCTAAGCTTGGTGAACAAGCAGCCAAAGATGTCCTCCTGATTAAACAATCAAAGAATATTGTTGTTCATGGACTGTTATTGTTATTATTTTGGGGTCAAATCGTTCATGGTCTATTTTAGTCATTGCAATTCTTGGTTTTCAATACCGTGTATAAGCTACTTTGTTGCTCTCCCAAGTTTCAAGGTTCCTTCACAACCCCAAAAAATACCGTGCATAAGCTACTTTGTATACCAATTTTAATCCCCGGACTTCAAAATTTAGAAGCCAGATGACAGCAAATCAATGGTCTCTTATCAAAAGTTACGAAAATAAAAATATGGATAATGTTACTATGACTTTCAAAGATTATTTTATTGTATATTAATCCCAAATTTAACTCTTATCAACAAGACACTAAATTAATCAAAATTTTACAAACTAATCACTTTTATATGCATGTACCTATATAAATTATGATGTATGGTATTGCTATTTTGTATATAACTCGAAAATTTTGTTATTATCCTTACACATATTTTTTAAACTTTTTCCAAAAATAGTAATATAATTCATGAAGTACGATAAGTCAAAAGTTTATTACATGCCTTGTACAATTGAAAAGTATGAGTAATTTTTGAATTATTTTGAAGTGTACGAAAAACATAAGTAGGACGTTTAGTGTTACTATTATTTTCCTCCTTAACGTTACTTTTTTAATCACTTTATCTAGGGATGGCAATGGGGGCGGGTGCCCGCTCACGGGGCGGGGGGGAATTTTTTCCCCCCGCTTAGAAACGGGGCGGGGGGCGGGGGAGTATACCCCCACCCCGCCACCCGCAAAACAAAAAAAAAATAAAAAATATATATATATATATATAAATGACTATATATTATATGTAAGTTAATTAGTTATAAACTTATGATAATGATATTATTAGTTAGATGTATTATATAATGTATATTAGTTTATGTAATATAATTGATATTATCAATTATATGACTAATTATACATGTCTACTAATAGAATTTATTAATTAGTTATACTAAATTTACTAATACATTTATACTAAATTTCTAATTACACTTAATAGAATAACACTTTTTTCTCAAAAAAAGCACAAACACAATGATGAATTAGTGATTGCATTTGTACTAAAAGTGAAAATTTGACTATTTTAGTTATATTTATTTCATCATATTGGATTGTATTCAAATAACTTCTGTTTGATTGTTTTTATGAGTTTCAATTGTAAAATTACAATGAATAATAATTTGGTGATATGTTGATATTTTAGTACTTGATTATTTATTAAAATTTAATTATAATAAAATTATATAGTAAAATTTTATTAACCCCGCGGGGGAAGCGGGGCAAGGCGGGGCGGGGCGGGGCGGGGGACGAGGGAGGGGTCCCCCGCCCCAACCCCGCCCCGTTGCCAACCCTAACTTTACCCCCAAGACTAACGGTCAAACTTAAAAGATTTTGTTAATTCAAGTGAAGAGATATGTTTAGTCTTTAACATTATCATCACTTTAACCAATAAACTATAGTTATCAATTGACCCCCTAAAGTTATTTTCTAGACAATTTAGCTCCTAAAGTAATATGATAATATTAGATTCTTCATTATTTTCTTTCTTTGCAAAATCTAATTTTCTGTCATTTTCTGACCCTTACCCCCAGCATATTAGTGGCTACCCGTTGAGATAGGGTCGAGTCAACGACATCCATTTCGCCCCGTTTATCATTTAATTTTTTTTAAAAAATAATTATACTAATTTAATTTTGTATTTTACATATTTATCTAAGATTTAATAATTTTTTTAAAAAAAAATCTCCCTCCAAGAAACAAACATGCAAAGAGAATATAAGAAAAAGGAAAAAAAAAATTAAAAGGATTCAAAATCAATGAAAATTTAAAATAAATACTACATTTTTTAAATATATATTCCACATTAATTAAACTCTTTTCTCAAAAACATAAGATCATGACCTCTATAAATGAATATTGTAAACAAATTATAGTCTCCCATATTTATAATGCAATTTGTTCAATGAAATTGCTTATTTAGTTCTAAAAATATTATTTTGTAGTATGTGTATAAAAATAAAAAAATATATGTCCGGCGGGTCGTTTACCTGCTGGTTTTTTATTATGTGATTCTAACCTGCCTCACATCTAAATGGATATCCAACCCTCTTTTGACCCGGTCAAATAATATGGATCGAATATCCTAATTTTCGAATCAAACCGGATCAGATATGGTGGATTTTTTAATTAGCAGATATTTTTGCTCACCCCTAACGTCGATACCCAAAAAAAAAAGAGTTACTTGAAGATTCTACTTTTCCAATCTAGGGCAATCCTGAATTCTCAAAGCTTTAATATTTGGTAATCTATATCCAAATTTGACGAAAACTTGCCTGGTATACTAACACAAGCCAGCCATAGAAACTTGAGGTCTTGGCATGGATACAGTCTAAGCATGGTCCAACATCTAGTGATTTTTTACCACAAGCAAAGAATTCCAGGCAAGCTGCTTCGACTATAAGCTATCTATCCATCTCGAGTAGACAAGTGAGCCATAAATCTGCTTAAGATTTTGAAGCTTAGTCACAATAAGATCTTTCATGCCAAAACAGTAGTCATGTTCCAAGATTGCAATCAATTGACAACTCGAAATGATATCCTGGGACATTACCTGATCTAAGCATGTCCCAGAAGAGACACAGTTGTTTGAGACACTAGTAGTAGTACATTATTTTCTTATTGGATTCTAGTTTTAAGCAGCATTGCTAATATGTAAATCTACGAGAGAATTTGCTCCAAGAACTATCTGAGGCAAATTATAAGAATGGATATGGATTTGGATTTTGCTGCACCACTTTCTACAGCATTTTTCATCCGTCTTTCAGCAATGGAAGCCAAAACTACATTAGCAGATGAAAATTCCTGCTCAACTCAAGCTTAAAAGTTTCTACCTTACCTATTTTCTGCTTCTTGTACACCAGCAAGGTGCGGTCCGTGTATTTAAAGAACTTCATGCATCTCTCTTTCTTTGTTACAGGATCCTACTGGTGATATCATTTTGTTTTCAATTCCTTAAAAAAGAACAAGCTATTATTGAGTTCCAAAGTCGGGTGTGCACATTGCTCAACCATGCCTGAGAAAAGATGTTGGTTTTGGCTGCATCTTTGGTAGTGAGAAGAGAGGCTATATGTTGTATAATGTCTTCCGCCAATTCTATAAGGACCTCAGAGGTCTGCCATTGATAGATGGATAGTTAAAAGATTCTAAAACTGCAGCAAACAGTCAAGAGGTAGAAAACAATGACATCTTCTTGGCTAGGACACTATAGGGTATTTAAGCATTACAAATTAGTTCAATAATTACAATTTCCTAGAAATCTGGCCTAGAGAGTCCTGGATGAAGATTCCCTTTGGATTAGTGAATTTGCTGCAACTAAAATTTCAATGTTTGTGGCACAAATTCAAATAGGACTCAACCAGGGAAGAAGAAGAAAAGGAGGGAAACTAGAGTTACCTCTGTACTGCTCCTATTTTTTTTTTTTTTTTTCCAAATTAAAGCATTTAAAAGATCAGAGACAATAATTTCGATGTGAAACCAATTTTACTTTTTGAAGAAAAGCCAATTCAGGGTATTGTATTGTTTCTGGTATGTTACATGTATTGTGGATGGGGACTTTGCACTTCTCAATGTTTGTTTCCTATGCTCAAATGCAGAATTGACCATTCAACTGCTGTTTTAAGTCTAAACTTTCCAGGAGCTAAATCTGGTTTATTATAGTCCAAAACAACAATGGGCAGTACCCACCGCAAGCAATACACTATGTAAAACCAAAAGAAGTCGAATTTGTAAAGTATTTGCCATATTTGAACAGAGTGAGCTGATTTTTAGCTATCAAAACATTCAGTCTAGAACAGCAAACAAACAAGCTAATAATTGGTTTCAGAAAGATAACAATCATTTCATTAATGCAATTGTTCATCATACTTTAATTGATTGAAGGGGAACGAAAGAAAATTGCACCTGCACTATGAAAATTCAAGGACAATTATGTGTTCTTATCATTATCTGCAGCAAACAAATTGTGATGAAATGTTGAGAGTGGCTCAAGAAAACTATCCAGCCACCAGAAACCCCTTGTGGTCTCTTACTCTGTGTGTGTGTGTGTGTGTGGGGCGGGGGGGGGGGGCCAAAGCAAATTATACTGGATAGATAGGAAGGATTGCAGATAAACATTCAAAAACGCATGTGAGTTTTCAAAAATATCCTTAAATATCATTTACAAGAATCAAGTTATAAGAGAAAATAATAGTTTGGGAGCTTATAGGATAGAACTCAGGAAATGCACATATCTAGAATGAATAGCTGCTAAGACTTGCAGTATGAAATCTGTAGTGTTGGGGCTGCTCCGAGAGGTGCATCTTTCCTGCACAGCTACTTTAAAAGACAAATAATTCATTGTTCAAAAAAAAAAAGAAGACAAATAATTCATGAACAGAAAAGCACAAGAACAAGAAGAAATAACAAGCTAGGAACTTGCATGCAGCGATCTGCTGGTTGGAAATCAAGCAACATCTGCTGTTTTCATGAATCTTTCTGAGAAGGAAATTAAGAAAAACATGGTAAGGGTCAAAAGAATCCCACACTTTGTATCAAGCTCAAAAAGTACTTATAGCAGGAAAGCAGAAATGGTAGACATTGGTTGAAATGAAGAGAAGAGACATTGAGCAGGAGTACAACTCAAGTTTGAGCACTTTATTATACTTCGACAGACAATACAACTGCAAATATTATTATTGAATACAGTATATGACCAACACAGAGAGTATTTTTATCCGCACAATACACTGACTAGACAAAGTACGAGTCTTCACACTTGTATGTCACTTTGCAGTGCTCACTCAATTAACCAGAGCTTGCTGTTTTGCTCTGCTTGGTTCGTACAATTGAAATATAGTCCTATTCGAAAGACAATGAAATAGAAGCAATTGTGGCTGCTGAAGATGTATTCCTTTTAACCATAAATGGGAGCAGTGGTTTACTGCAACCCCTTTGGAATAGTTGACATGACATTTTCCAAGTAGTCATGGCAATGCTTACAGTTCAAATTTGTCTGGCCAATTAAGAAAGTTGTCAGTACCAATATTCAAACAGACAAATACTTATGCACAACAAATGGAAAGTGAAAAGAAAACGAGAGAGAATGTTCAAGGAGAAGAGAAGAGAATCATTTTTTTGGGGAATAAAAAGCAAAGATATACCCAAATTAGCAATTATGGGAATGATAAGAAAATGCATCAGATAGTAGAATCTTACCAGACAGAATGAAATTTCAGTAAGCCCCAATAGGTTTGTCCTCAAATTGAATGTGGGAAATATTAAAAATCTTGGGCCACTCGGATGTAGCGCCAGGAGTGAAATTTTTCTCTAGGAGAGAACAACCAAAACTTCCCAGGAATTTTAATTTGGTGAGGCGCCTCATGGCAGCAGTGGAAGGTAAATGCTGAAGCTTTTCACAACCATCTAGCCGTAGTTCCTCAAGGGATGCAAGATTCGCCAACCAGTCTGGTAAAACTTCCACTCCAAAACCATGTAGACCTAGTGCTGTCAGGCTAGTAAGGTATTGAAGCTGTACGGGCAGAGAGTCTGATTGAGGCTGACCAACCAATGATAGTCTCTGAACAGAAGAGGAAGCCAATGCTGATAACCATTCATTCTCCGTGTGGGAATCTAAGAAGGGACCAACATGCAACATACTCAAGCTGGAAACCTGATCTAGTCCTTTAGGAATAGTGGTCAGCTTTGGACACCCGAACAATGCTAATGAAACAAGAGACGGCATTTGCCGCAAATCAATTGGAAAGGAGACAAGGTTGGGGCACTTACACACCGTCAGAGACAATAGAGATGAACGAGCCTCCAGCATTTCAACTGGTAGACTAGTTAACCCGTTGCAATAACCGATTCTCAAATCTTTGAGGGAGGTCAGGCCTTTTTGTCCACTAGGAATTGGAATTGTCTCCAAATTATGGCAACCCCCGATGACCAAAGAATCCAAATTCTGTAATTGATGGAGACCGCCATGTATGTCAACTAATTCGGGGCATTTTTCTAGTATCAGTGCCTGAAGGTTCAAGCCATTCAAAACATCTTGAACATGAGTGAGATCTGCCATCCCTTTGATCCAGACAGCTGAGAGGTTGGTTGCATTGCTGCAAATCTTTTTCACTGGCTGAAGCTTGTCAATCTTCTGAATTTTCAAACTCTTCAGACTTGGAAAATTGCTTGGAGCGTTGACCAGGCGGTAGCACTTCTTAATTGTCAAATCCTCAAGAATGGGAAACACTTTAACATCTTCATTACTCTCTCTTCTTGACTCAGCTTGTGCATCCATCCATTCTCTCAGATTTGGCATCTTTGATAGTACGAGACTTTTAAGAGCTGGAAACAATGTGTTTGACACTTCACTGCTGCTGTTGTTTCTTGATGCACGGCGATCGTCCATGTCATAGAAGGAACGTCCAAGGCATGTTAACTTATCTAGGCCATCCAACACGAGAAATTCAAGAGAAGGCAACCTTCCAAGGGCAGGGGCGTCTTCGCACATTTTGCAGTCTACTAATACCAGCTTTACCAATCTGTCAAGTCTTCTTAAGGAGCCATACATATTGTACTTTGCTATGCTCATATTCATCAACCAACGTGGAAATTGGCTCCCCATATAATTTTTCACATATAAAGATTGCAAATTTGGGTGAGGCAGGAGACCTTCCAACACATCTTCATCATTGTAGTCTCCTTCTCGACCGCTACCCCACTCAAATGCCAAATCACTCAAATTTGGCTTACTCAACAAATCTTCCTGGTGTGCTTCTCTTTTAGCATTTACAAATTCGAGGTTGCGTATTAGAATTTGGCCTCTGAGGTTTTTTAAGCATCCTACCTCCTCAATTTTGCAACCTTCCTCCTTGCCTATGTTGAAGAATTGTAATGTTTGAAGACAAGTTAATTGTCCCATCCCTTTTGGCATTCTAAATTTGCTATCAGGAGTGAAAAAAAAAAGATGTCTCAAGTTGATCAAGTTTCTCATCCCATCAGGAAGCTCCTTCAAGATTGTAGGGTTAAAGTGGTTGCTCAATACCAGTGTCTGCAAATTATATAGCTTGCAAATGGACTCTGGCAAAGCTTTGAACCTTGAGTGTGATAGGTCAAGAAATCGTAAATGGATTAGCTTGCTAATTGAGGTTGGCAGCTCCTGACTAGTCACAAGAGGCAACTGGAGAACACGCAAGTACTTTAATTTCAAGAATACCTCTCCAGACTCTATATTCCCGTTCCCAAGTAAAGTCCGGAGTGAACTTGATCTGCTTTTCAAGTTTTCTTGCGTTTCTCCATCAAATGAAGGCAGCAATAGGTAGCGGCAATTCTCATCGGTGATGCTGTCAGATCTCAATACTGATTGTGCAAGGTCATGCACAAAATCATGCATTGTACAGTTTCTATCGCCTATATGATAAAAGGGGCCGAACATTGCTACCTCTTCAAACAAGGAGCTTTGCAATAAAATGTCGAAGTGCTCCTTGCCTATGTCCTCCAATACCTCATTAAATCTTGGTTGCAGAAAACCTTCTGCCATCCAGAGCAAGGTTAGCTTCTGCCTACTCATGACAGAACCTTTGCCAGCGATTGAGCAGTATGCAAAACACTTTTTGATGGACGCACTTGGCAAATGGTCAAAGCTCAACTTAAGAAGTTGCATCACACTACTTTCTTCCCCACCCAAACGCGCAAACCCACTCTCCAAAATAGCTAGCCACTCCTCTTTCCTCTTGAAACGTAACAAACCTCCAATTACAGTCGCAGCAAGAGGTAGACCTTGACATCTTTTTATTATTCTACTCTTTAGTGCTTCCAATTCTTTTGGTACTTCTCCACTTGGAAACACTTTCTCTTTCACAATCGACCAACAATCATCATCTCCTAATTTACTCAATGAATATGGAGGATGTGTAGCCACACGTGTGGCCACTTCTATATTACGAGTTGTTACAAGAATCCAATTTCCATTTGTAGTGCTAATTCCAACCAAAGAATGAATGAAATCCTCCCACAGCTCAGATCTCTCATTCCATACATCATCAAGTACCAGAAGATATCTTTTTCCTTCAATTTCTCTTCGAACTTCTTGAACTATAGGCTCCCTGCTTTCGACATCGGCTTTTCTCTTTGTTAATGATTCTAGGATCAGTTTGAAAAGCCTCGTAACTTCAAAATTACGAGACACACAAACCCAGATCTTTTTATCGAACTGCCTATTGATTTCTGGATCATTATAGACTAACTGAGCCAAAGTTGTTTTGCCCAACCCCCCCAGGCCTGTTATGGGAATAACAGAGACAACTTTTGCAGACGAGCTCAACAATGTTCCAACTATGTTGGATGCATCGGTGGCTCTTCCAACTACATTTTGACGAGCTATGGAGTCAGTCTCCCGACTCATAGTCATAGCAGGGAGGGGAGATACATATGCACCACCTCCCATTTGGGACCTACTAAGCCCAAAACCAACAGCTTCTTGATTGATAGATTTCAACTTCATGTTGAGATTCTTGACCTTAGAAGCCATTCTCCAACGAAAAGCAAAAGTACAGGAGGTGGAGAAGAAAAGGCATACCTTTTGCTTGAGACGATTTTGAGTCTCCATCCTACGACGAAGAAATTCATAGTTGATCTCATCCAACAGATTATCAGCATCAAAAGCCACTCCTTCAAGCCTCTTCAACCATAGTTGCACGTCCTGGTTCTGCACTTGCTTCTTCTCAGCATCAGCCATGACAGCTTGGATCATGGCAACAGATCCTTTTAGCTTCTCCAACTCCTCCTTGAATCCTCCAAAAGCCACACCAATCACATCAGTGGTGGCAGAAACTAACTTTTCCAAGACAATCTGTATGCTAGCAGCAACCAGTGCGTCAGCCATTGTCCTCTCTTTGGTATGTGGTAGAGTGGAAGGAAGGAGTTTTTTTTCCCTTTT
Source organism: Coffea arabica (assembly GCF_036785885.1). Taxonomy (NCBI): domain Eukaryota; kingdom Viridiplantae; phylum Streptophyta; class Magnoliopsida; order Gentianales; family Rubiaceae; genus Coffea; species Coffea arabica. Next base: position 3,975,272 of record NC_092310.1, read on the forward strand.
TTCGGTAGCTAAAAATTTATTGCCAGAGGAAATATTGGCGTAGGTAGCATAGGTTTGATCACCTCGAATACATAACACTAAGCAGACGCCAGATTGATTCTTTGCTTGATCAAACTTCCAAAGCATCTTCATGACAAAGTATTTAAATTAGTATCACTTTGAATTCTTAAAACACAAAAACACTAGAATTGGGTGCTTTTCTTTATTCTTTGCCTCGACATAGGGCGCAACGGATCTTCTGTCCCACACCTGTGCCAAATCTCTGTCCCACTTTTTATTATATTGCTATTTGTCCTTCATAAACATCATGTTTTAATTCTTTTTTGCTTCCTTAAGATCCAATAACTATTAATTGAGTAATACACAAAATTTAACAAACTCAAAAAATTAAAATGCATAAAAAATGAGATTTTTTTATGAATTTTCTGCTATATTTTTTAATTTTCTATCATACATAGGGGCTTTGGTTTGGGGAAGCAAGATCATAAAAATATTATATGGAAAAGTATGCATCAAGGGTGGTCTAAACCTTATTCTCTTCATCGTTAAAGAAAAACCAATTAAACTGTATACAAATAAGAAAATGAAGAGTTTGACAATGGTCAAGAATAAGGTTCAAAACTTGGTGCATGTTTATGTATATCATCAAAATTCAGCTATAGTTATGAAATTACTGTAAAGCATTAATAGACATCTGCAGAAGATTAGCTAATATGCTCATGGTCATACCGAAGCAAGGCATTTCTTTCAAGTTTAACAAAACCAAGCACTTGAAGAGTCAAGAAAAAGAGATAGGTCACCTGAGATTAAGATTTACCTTAATGATGAAGACCTCCATTGCCTTTTCTGAACTAACAAGCAATCTACACTTCTGCCATATCATGCCAAAGAAAAGAATCTGGTCAAAATACAGCACTTATCTCACATTCAAAGAACTCCAGAGAAACAATGAAGAAAAATATCCAGGGCCTTTAGATATAGGATAACCTTTTATACATTGTTAGTGTAAAGATTTTTGTTTTTCTTTTACACAAACAGGTTTAGTTCATGCTATATGATATGAATTCAAAGTTGAATTCGAATCATGCACATGAGACATACATCTAAGATTGTTAGTGTAAAAAAATTATTACAGTGTAAAAAAAATTGTTAGTGTAAAAAAATTATTACAGTGTAAGTGCATAAAAAATTAATTTTTATAAATATTAACTGCTATTTAAATTTTTTCCTTGGTTATGATTTCTGAAAATGCATGAGGAACTAATCTACATATGGCTTATTATGCTAGTTCTGCATTTGTGAATGGGGTACCCGCTGAATGGTGCATGGAGCTTTTGATTTCATGAATAGTTCATCTGCAAAATTATTACTACCACCAGGTGCTGGGGCCTCATTTGCACCAAATAGAAAACCCTTGACTGCGTTTGGATCGAGAGATTTGATGGGGCCTCATTTGCACCAAATAGAAAACCCTTGACTGCGTTTGGATTGAGAGATTTGATGTGATAGGTTGCAATTTTATCATTTATTTTTATTATTAATTTCTCTTATTACCTGACCTGATGTGGATTAATTGCTATGTTTTACTTACTTTTTAGTATTTTGCATTCATTTCAGGGAGTAGAACGAAATTATGATAATAAGTACCAATTTAGCAGAAAGGGAGCCCAAGTGATAGAGCTTGCCCCAAGGGCATTTTTGAAAAAGAAGATATCACGCCCATTTCGATAATTTCTGCAGAGGAATGACGGACGAAGGGTTTCTTTCACCTAAGAGCCGCCGCACATCTGGGAGGAGGCAGAGGATAAAAACCAAAAGAATAGCAGAGGAAGGAGGCTCTGGCTTGTCCTCTTAGTTTTTCCGTTTCTTTAGTTTTAGCGTAGGATTTTGACTTTTCTTCTCTTAGGAATTTTGGGTAGCTTCTCTACCCATTGTATGTCAGACAAAGAAAAAGCTATCAATTACTTCCTGTGGCTTACGATCTAGTCAACACTTGGACGATTTGAATTGCCCAAATCTCCAAGGACGATGACAGCTGCTTTCTCTTCAATTGCGTGTGGGTTTTTAGCATTCAATATGAACTAATTTTTCCATTCTAGTCAAGAAACGATGGATGTTTTAGATTGTCTAAAAATTATGAGATCGATTTAATTTTATCTTTTACTTTTATTTATTGATATTCGCATATTCCTGATTACAGTGCTTATGATTGTTTAATTAATTGATTGTTTTGGATCCGGATAATTAGTTAATTTGATAATCTATTATCAATTGGGACGTTAAATCCGTAATTGTTTAATTGTCTCAAAATAGTGATAACTGACATGATTGGATTCGTGTCAGGGGGATACACGGGCTAATCTGAAATAACTCTGATAGTGCGTTATTTGATTAGAATAGGGTTCCTTTAATACGTAAGGCAATTGGGAAGTTAAATCATACGGGCGTACCTAGGATTATTTCTCAATTAGAGCAGTGATTAACGGACGTACCTTAATCACCGACACAGTAAGGAGGGGTTGACTGTCATCGCTTGTTTGACAGTTATAACCTATTTATTGGTAAATAATTGTAATTGGCTTTGTATCGATGATCAATTAGGTGAACCATTGCTGAAATTATTCCTTGGCTAAATCCTTAATTATCACTCATTTGATTTTAGTAATTTGTTATTTAATTTTTAGTAGTTTCTTAGATTTTATTTGAACTTCTTTTATTGTCACCTTCTGCACAAAAACACCCCCTTTGTTACTGTGAACTTGAAAAGAAACAATTACTCCCAGTCCCTGTGGATTCGACCCTACTTACCACTATCTACAGAAATTACTTTTAGTTTGAGCAGGTTTTATTATTGCACAGGTTTCGACACCCTGTCAATTTTTGGCGTCGTTGCCGGGGACTGGTGCCAAATTAATTTGTTTCTTTTTGAGTTCATCTTGTTTTTATTTATTTATTTATTTTTCTCTTATTTTTTTTATATAGTTTATGGCTTCTAACACTCCGTATTCTGGTGATAGACTGGATTTTGTTTCCAGGGAAGGCAATGAGGCTTGTTTTTTTCCTGAGTTTGCATATGCAAAGACACTAAACTCTATTAGAGAAAGAATGGCTGCTGCAACCTGTAAAATTTGTTATGCCAGGGATCATTCAATCGGTATGTGCCCCGAATATCAAGATAATCTGAGTGTCCCATTCAATAATTATGGAGATTTTTCACCCTGGTCTCAAACGTGGTATAACCCTAATCCAAACGGGTATGATCAAGGATGGTGGGATAACTCCAATTATAATTATACAACGGGGCCAATGAATTTTCAGCAGTATGAGTCTCAAGAATCGTCATCTATGTCAGGTATGTCTCTTGAAGAAATAGTTGAATCAATAGCTACTAATACATACCAATTCCAACAGGAGACACAAATGAGGAATGAGATGATGAAGGATGCAATGAGTTATCTGGCAGATCAACTATGTCTATTGACATCCAGAATAAATCGATTGGCTTCTCAAATAGAAGAATTGCCCTCGAAAACCATTGTTGATCTAGAAGAAAATTAGAGTGCAGTTTGCTTGACTAGTGATGAGGAGATGCAAGAGTGTCAAAATGAGAAATCTACAGATGCAGTTGAAAAAGAAGGCGAAAAGGAAGAAATGGAACTCCAACCGCAACCCATTCAAGTGAAAGAATCCAGTGAAGAATCATCAAATATGGTGACACCACCTCCATTCCCTAACCCGCATTTTCTTAACTCTTACTCCATGATTTCTGTTAATAAGATTGATTTTGTTATACCGGAGGTTTTTGAGTCTCATGGCAGAAATAAGTTAAGAGTAGCTATGATCAAATATTTTAAACCGTTGAGTGCTCTTGATGGAGGAGTGGATGAAGAATTGAGATCACTGCTTGATTATTTGGCGCCATCAACTAGTCCGTGGAAGACCGTAGCTCGTGTGTTCAAGATTACTCCATCTATGAGGGTTACCAGGATCACATTGAAGATGAAACATTGAAACGAGTCACAAGATTTTATCCTCCATGAGCAAAACATGATAATGTTTAGTCAAAGACATTAAAGAAAGGCGCTCATTAGTAGGCAACCCAATTATTCCTTTTAATTGTTTGTTTTGATTTCGTGTGATAATTTAAATATGTTTTCCTTGAATTTGACTGATTTCGGGTTTCAATTTTCGTTTTTGATGATTTGTAGGTGTCTTTCTGTCATGACGCGCCCGAGTCATGACGTCTGGAAAGCTCACGGTCAGAATCGTCAAAAGGGGTTTCTGCCCTCATGACGTGCCCGCGTCATGTCATATGGAGAGCTCCAGATTCCGTGCCTTCATGACGTGCCCACGTCACATTCGCGGGAAAGGGAAGTATTCAAAAAAAAAACTCAAGAACGGTTATTGATTTTCGGTTAATCTCTAATTTTGAATTTCGAAAATAACATTTGCAAAAAAAAAAATGTAAAAAAAAATTTTTTTTAAAAAAAAACAAAAAAAAAGAAAAAAAAATTCAACCGTAGCTAGGTTTGTGAGAACCCTGAAAATATATATACAAATAACATTGCATATTTCATTTGCATTTCTAATTCTCTAATAAATTTTAGCATTACTTTCACTTGTTTGTAAATAAGTGCATAAAACAATTTTCATGTGAAAAATAATATAATTTTTCTAAGTTACGAAATTTCTTTTGTTTTGCTAAACTAAATTAACACCTTTAGAGTTAGAATAATTTTAGCACCCCAACATAAAATATTAAAATACTTAGTCTCCATTATGTTAAATTAATACTACCTGAGCAGATTAATTTTACTACTTTAAAATAAATTACTTGGATTCCAATAATTAACTCCAAATAGATAATAACGTTAAATGTTAATAGAAATTTCACGTTAAGACGAGGCCGATAAAATTTAGATAAAAACAATACAAGTATACTAAATACGTGTAGGACGTAAAAATTTTGATAATTGAAACCTTGCAAGATTAGTGCATTATTAGGAGCTTAATTTATATTCAGAATAGATTTTTGGAGTTAAGTTAGAATTAAGGACTTAAGTGGTCATTAGAAGGAAAAGTGAAAAGACTAAACTACCCTCACAACCTCACAAATCACCATGCAATCCAACACCCTCTGACAACATCATCACTCACCACCCCATCCGGCCAATGAAACTTTCTCCAATCCAACACTCAAACCTCACCAACACGCAATCCCTCAACTACCGTAAATCATCTCTGCTACCTAGCACCACAATCACTCCACCATCTCACCTCAACTATAATCAATTCACTTCACCATATCAATTCCAATCCTCCACAACACAACTTCCTCATTTCCATCTCCTGCTGCAACCGAGAGAAAAGAAAAGAGAGAAACCGCAAGCTGCAATATTTTTTTTTTCTTTTCCTTCTTCTGTTCTGACCGTGGGCTAAGAGGGAAGAAAGGAGAGCAGCACTGCGTGAGTTTCAATCCTTGCTGCAACTTCAACCAGTTGCAACCATCTCCAACTACAAACACCACATCTGCAACCACCGGCAACCAAGACAGCAGCCAACCATCCAGTCGCGTGCGAGCCGAGAGGGAAGAAACATTAGCTTTCTATCGTGAGTATAAGCTTCGATCTGAGGTAATTCTTAAGCTAAACTACATTGACCAGAGGTAGATTGAGCTATCTACGGCTGTGCATGTGAAGCTTAGGCGATTGGATGATGATTTTAGGAAAAGAAAACCTGATGTGCGAAGGAATGGGTTTTGCTGGAAAGCTGAATTGATAATGCAGCCTTAATCTTATTTATTTGAAGGAAGCTGAGCTTGTAACTACAATTAACTAATTAAGAACTAGAGGATTAAGACTTGCATGTTGAGAGTATGCATTCGGATGATGAACTAAGAGCATCGGAAATTCTGGTTTGGAAGAAATGAAAACTGCCGTGAGATGGATTTAGAAATGCAGACCTTAATTTGCTTATTTGTGGTAACCTGAGCTGATAAATGTAAGGATCAAACTAAGAACAAGATAATTAAGTCTTACATGAGGCTGAGCAGCTCGGCTAAACAAGGAAAAAAAATTATAATAAGAATAAGCTACAATCTGTCGTATGCAACCTCATCCGAGATAGCTAAACCAATTTCTGGAATTTTGGATGATTTTAGTTATTGCTTGAATCTAATTTTGAACTGGAAATATTAATCGACTAGCTAAGTAATTGCATGCCGAAATTGAGTACTTAATATCATGTTTTAGCCGATGACAGATTTACTGTGGTGGATCTATTTGCTAAAATTACATGTTATTCGTTTTATTTCACGTTGGGAAAATTTTGATGGTGGGCTCTATGAACTCCCACCCTTGAATTGATGGTTGATGAAATGATTGATGATGGATATAATGCTAGTTTAGTGTTTAAATAGCTAGATTAATGATATCTAGCTAGTCTAGACTTCAAGGGATGCATAGTTCAAAAATGTTCAGTTTTGCCTTGTTTTAATCACACCCCTTTTTGTAGAATTTTGAGGGTTTCATGACTCGTATATTATGTTTATATGTTGAATATGTGGTGTACAAAGTTTCATTGAAAATATTGAGATTTGGTTGGTCAAATAAAATGATTTCACAAAGCTAGTAAATCTGGAACTGTTTCCGTAATATTCTGACCAGCTTTCGTATTTCGGCTATAAATCTGTGCTCTGATGTCGAAATTAAGTGCCGTTAGCGGCATTTAAAACTACACATCCCAGCCTTTCCGACGGTATAAAATGCACATTCTGGTTCCATGTGTGTGAGCCGAACCAGCCATTTTAAGTCGGCTGTCCTGTTTCTCTGTTTTACAAGAACAAAATGATGAGGCTGCAACTTGTGGCTCGAATTCGAGCTAGTTGTGTGCCGAATTTCAAAGTGATTTCTTCTGTGAAATTATAGCTCTATGAATATGTTTTCCAACGCCATAAACCATGCCAAATTCCTAGTTAATTTGAGTGATCTATGATCAAAATAGGAAACCTGCTCTGTCCTTGAAAACCCTGATTTTTAGACAGATTTGATGCAAGGCTCGGTATAGACTTGCAAATTAAAACTCTTGGTGTTAATCACCACAAATGTTGTTCTGGGATGACCCTTAAACCTTTTCTATGCAAATGAACCATGTTTAGAGGATTTTCCTTGGTCAAAAGTTTAGAAAAGGAAATGTTCATATACAAGGCAACTTTGCCTTAAAAATTTTGGAAACTTGAGTGATTTTGTTAAGTGACTTTCCGTGTATATTTTCCTATGAAATTTGGTAGAGGGACAACCCTTATATGGTAGTATTATACTGCTAATTTTGGTGTTATTCTGAGACCGTTTCATGGGTCAAATAAATTACCAAAGTTCATGACTCGAGCTTGAAAAACCCATGTTTCACAAGGAAATTTTGGTAACTTTGAGTTGCCATATCTTAATATTCAAAACTCCGTTTCTCATTCTGTTTGTTTTACTGTACACTTGGATTACGACTCTAAAAGAGTACCAAATTTCAAAAGCTAGTTCCCAACGAGTGAATTTTTCCGAATTTTCAAAGTTGACCAAAAATCAACTTAAATCTGTCTTATGAACCAAAGCAGCGTCCTTGAGCTCATTTTGAATATTTTTCATTTGGAATCATGGAAAAGTGTCTTCGAGGAACTTTTAATACTTTGGAATTAGTTTCCAATGGTACCAAGTTTTTCAATTTTGGACCTACTGAGTGCAAGACCTGATTTTTCTAAGTTTGACGTGCACAGCTGAAATTTGCCGATTTCTTAGAAAATGAAATTTTGAAAAAACCCGTTATTCCTTCTTGATGATAATTGGTCGCTTTAAACTTGATTTCATGAAGGAAATTATTTTTCCTTGTGTTAATAAAACCTCACTTTTGAACCTTTATTTGGAGTGGCTAAGGTTCTTGATTTGAGGTATTGACAAGTCTAGATGAGTGTAACTCCTTTCTTGATTAATGCGTGATTATGAGTAAAAAAAAAAAAAATACTTGTCAATTGCTTCAGGTGCTCAAGCTAGTCTTGAAGAGAATCCCGGAGGGGACAATTAAAGATTTTCTCGTTCAATTACTTTTGAATAGGTGAGTGTCAAGTGCATGACTTGTCGTGTTTACTTGGTTTACCTGCTTATATACGTGAATATCGCTTGATGGGACGAGTGTGTACTTTATCGCACTCGCTCTCCTTTACTTGAACTTTATTCGTATTAACTTGGTTTTCAAGTCGATTTGAGTGAATCTCGTCGGCTAAAATATACCCGTTTTCGTGTACGTGTCGTGCGTGACGTGTTGTCGGGTGGAGTGAAACTTCTCGGCTTATGGGGACGCCCAAATTCTCTTAGCCAATCTTGCAACTCGAGTCGGCATGGGCTTGGTCGAGAAGCTTGAAAAGCCAAGAGAACAACAAAACATAACTTGATCTTTTGAGATCTTGTTTGGCATACTCGTGGAATATCGCCCTTTTCGTGCGTGTTCAAAAATCAAAACTTGATCTCTTGAGGTCTCGTTCGGCATACTCAATGAGTATCGCCCTTTTCGTGCATGTTTGGTTACGGATCCGAGAGGATGGAATGTTGGCCGGAGAGAGTAATAAGTGAAGTTTCTACGGATATATATCCACCCGAATGACGGAGGGTCATCGTGAGGGGGTATCGGATCGAGCCGTGGCGAAGCAAGTGGAAAATAGCTCCTGAGAGCTCCTATATCCTTGAATTGTTTCTGTTTACTTGCCTCGCTTGAATTGTAAATTACTTGAACCTTATTGTTCTACTTGGACAACGTGCGTGCATGTGTGTTTTCTTGGCCTCACGAGCTATTGGCTCACCGTGTATATTTGTTTTCCTTGACAGGTTCTGAAAATTGAGAGCTTTACAATTTACTTAGACTTTCTTATGGATGTAAATGAATACTATGACTTCGCTTTGCGGTCTGTAATGTTTAATGTTACTTATGTCATGTATCGGATTGGAGATACGTTAAGCTAGGTGTACTTATTGCTTTGGATTGCCACTTGAAGTTGGAAAAGTGAAATCCCTGATTCAGATATTCGGCTTGTACGTTCGTACTTGTGTTGTATGAACTTGTATGCTTGGGATGGTATGACTTTAGACTTGGGTTGTAACGCGTAAGGTTCTTAAGAGTCGACGATTGGCTATATTGAATGCTGTTATCTCTGAAATTAATGTGGTTTGGTTAATGACCATTTTGGAGGGAAGCGATATTGTAATAGATTAGGTTATTCTTCGGAAGGGTTTTGGCTAGATTTCTTGCGTGAGTCCTGGCGAGAGCTGGGCAGGCGTTCCGCAGATATCTCTTGGTTCGCCTTGGGGAGAAGTGGGGCCGTCACAAGGTTTCTCAATTTCAAAAAAAAAAAAAAATTTTTTCTTTTCTCTTTTCTTTTGTTTTCTTCCTTTTTCTTTCTTTCTTTCTTTCTCTCTCTATTCTTTCTTTCTTCTCCCCTGTTTTTCCTTCCTCTTTGTCGGCCGAGCACACCTCATGCCCACCGCCATCTCCTTCACCCGCGACCAACGCCCAGTGCGTCTCCACCTCTACCGCAGCTCACCTTCACGCACGACGAACAACGCCGCAACTGGCCGCCGTCGATCTCTCTAATTGCGCGCCGCCAGCAAAGCCACCGCCGCTGCCTGCGATCTCGCCGTCGCCAGGTGCACGGCTGCAGTGCCTCGCACCCAAGTAGAGGGGCGCCGCCGCCCCTTAGTCGACATCGCATCCACCGCGCGCGCCCTCTCTCCTCCTCGCCAGTGAGCTCTCCACTCGCGACTCCACCACAGCAAACCCATTGGCCGCCGCCGTCCGCAGCATCGTGCGCCGCTGCTCCGCGCAGTCCACTCCTCCACTTCACAGCCGTGACATCTTTTCTCTGCCCTTGCACCAGCGACGACCACCATCGCGTGACACCGCCCTCACCGTTGCTGGAGCTTGCGCGCCTCTGCCCAGCAGGCAGCGCCACCAGCAGCTCACACCTTTCTCCCTCTCGATCTCACCCTCCACCCGCAGCTACTACCGTCGAGCTCCACTACTGCCACCCAGCCTCCACCTGCGCTCAGGTCTACTCCAGCAGTCAACCAGCCGCGCGTCTCCTCTTCCCCGATCTCACTCCAGCGACTGTCACCACCTTCCTCCACATCGCAGCGTGACCTCTTCCTCACAAGCCACCAGCGAAGCCGCTTCTCCCACAGTCGCTGTTTCTCGCTCACGCATGCACGCCAGGACTTGTGCCTATCCCACTTCTTTCGACCATCAAACAATTGAGGTATTTGACATTCGTTCCACAACTCCTCAGTAGTATTTGGTGTTGTTTGGGGGTCATTTTTTGTTTGAGCGGGACGCGGAGTTGTTTTTCTTTTACTGAGGAATCCACCAGTGGTACTGGTGGGGTAAATTGGACGTGAATTTGGTACCTTCATTTGGTTGTCTGAGTTATTATTGTCAAATTTCTAAACTGTTATCATTGAGATTGCTAATTTTGAGTTAAAACTTTAACTGGCCAACTGGAGCCATTTGTTGAGAATTTGGGTGAGCTGAAATATTGCACTTGTTTGTTAAATTTGGAGGCTTCTATACCATTTACATCGCTTATTCCAGTTCAGTGCATCTAGTTGAAATGCTGGGTTCATTATTAGATTTGACTGAGAATCCTGTGGATACATTGCTTGTTGTCCGAATTGAGCTACATTATTTAGGGGGTCTCACTAGTGTAGGTTAGCCGTTGAACTTGTTTCATCCACTGTTTGGGTATTTTGGCTTCACTGGGTCACTTCTACTCTTTTGGCTGACTGTTGGAGGTTGGGCACTTGGAATTACTCTGCTACTGTCGAATTTATGAGTTATTATTGATTGCATTGTTCTTTCTTGGGGCTGTTTGATTGGGTTGTTAATTCCATTTTCCGCCAGTGGTACTGGTTGGATTGTTTTCACTTCAATTTGATGCTTCTTTTGGGTTGGTTAACATTGTGCGGTTAATTGTCAAATTGGGACCATTTGTTGGGATTCTGGTTGACCTTTGTCTACTTTTACCTGTAAATTTGGGAGCCGTTGTTGCCTGATGAATTGGGAGACATAGATGACTATTGCTCTGCCCTGATATTGCTTGGTTGCTGGCGCATTCTCTATCTTATGATTGGGTTAATACTTGGGGCTGTCGATTTATTACTGCTTTGCTCTGCTATAGCAATTTCTCTCATTTTGGACTGTGATTTGCACCAGTGGTACTGGTGCGAGTATTTGTTAACTCTATTTGATTCGACATCCGATTGACTGCCACGGGCCTGTGACTGTGTGGCTATTGCTCAATTTCTGAACTCATATCGCTGGGGTTAACATATTATTTTTGACTGACTGAATTGGGTAGTCCCTGTGCTTATTGACGTGCCTTTGCTAGTTTCCAGTTGTTGATAATAGTTTCTAATTGTTAGTTTTGGAGTGCAACTGTTGCTTTGTTGACCATATTTGGGCTTGGGTGCCCGTGTTTGCTTTTGCATTTGACTATTGAGTTCGGGAACACCAGTGCCTATGGATTTACATTTGTTGGTTGCTATCTTTGTTGGATATTCTGTCTTTTGTTGTTTGGGGTGATAATTGGCGACAATGGTGAGTGGCGCCACTTACAAGCACAGGTTCACAACGTAGATGAGCGAATGACGAACATCACCCGCCAAGTGGCAAGGATGTCTTAGAACTCGGCTTCCCTCCACTGTTCCCTCCTATCCCTTAGCTGTTCAACAGGGAAGTTTCATTATTCTCTTCGCTTTCATTACTTTATTACCTCCATTGAGGACAATGTAGGATTTAGGTGTGGGGGGAGCAGTTATGGTGCTAGTGTCTTTCGTTCATTTTCTTTTTCTTCTTTTTAGTGATTAGCTCAAGTTTGATGTTGGATTATTGTCTCTATTTCTACTTTTGCCAAGTTTTAATAATAAAAGAATGTATCAAGTTAATGTGGTTGAATCCAAGGACATTTCTTTGATGAATATCGATGATTGTTTTACCCTTATAATTTTTGGTTAACTTTCCTAGGCGTAGGGAATGACTGTTGGCATTTTCATGTGAATTGGTCCGATTATTAACCTTAGTTCTCCATATTTGAAAATGAGGCTAGCTGATGCAAATTTTCTTTTGATTTTTTGTGTTATTTTGAAGTTTTGGGTGTTATTTGGCTGTGAATAAGAGTTGACTGTACTCTGCTAGTATTTACTACCGAGTAACTGGAGATCTTCACCAAAAGTGTCGATTATCGCGTCAAAAAGTAGTAATTGCTATGAGTGCGTGGTCACGTGGCGATAGGAGCTGAATAACCGGACTCTTTCATCTGACAAATGTCGGAGTTCGCGTCAAAAAGCTTCAATGGCCAGAGATTAAGTCTTTTGTTACTATTGAAAAAAAAGAAAAAGAAAAAAAGGAAAAAGATAGAAAACATAAAAAAATAAAGTGAAGGTTGTGTTAGTGTGTGATAAAAGTCAGCTTGCCGATTTATGAATTTAGTGTTGAGATGTTGGTTAATAGTTGGACCATTTGCTGATAAATGTTGTGTTTCATTCCATTTTCTTAGATTAGTTAACCTAAAATTAGAGGAGTTTGTGGTTTAGAAACTAACCAAAGTGATGTTTCTTGAATCTTTATTACTGATGCTTGATATATGTTTTTCTTGGTATCTTAGCAATAAGATAGATGGAGCAATAGCCATTGTCAAATATTGGTGTTTGTTTACTGTTCTTATGCTTGAGAACAAGCATGGTTTAGGTATGGGGGGAATTGATAGGTTGCAATTTTATCATTTATTTAATTATTAATTTCTCTTATTACCTGACCTGATGTGGATTAATTGCTATATTTTACTTTCTTTTTAGTATTTTGCATTCATTTCAGGGAGTAGAACAAAATTATGATAATAAGTACCAATTTAGCAGAAAACGAGCCCAAGTGATAGAGCTTGCCCCAAGGGCATTTTTGGAAAAAAAGATGTCATGCCCATTTCGGTAATTTCTGCAGAGGAATGACGGACGGAGGGTTTCTTTCTCCTAAGAGCCGCCGCACATCTGGGAGGAGGCAGAGGATAAAAACCAAAAGAATAGCAGAGGAAGGAGGCTCTGGCTTGTCCTCTTAGTTTTTCCGTTTCTTTAGTTTTAGCTTAGGATTTTGACTTTTCTTCTCTTAGGAATTTTGGGTAGCTTCTCTACCCATTGTATGTCAGACAAAGAAAAAGCTATCAATTACTTCCTGTGGCTTACGATCTAGTCAACACTTGGACAATTTGAATTGCCCAAATCTCAAAGGACGATGACAGCTGCTTTCTCTTCAATTGCGTGTGGGTTTTAGCATTCAATATGAACTAATTTTCCCATTCTAGTCAAGAAACGACGGATGCTTTGGGTTGTCTAAAAATTGTGAGATCGATTTAATTTTATCTTTTGCTTTTATTTATTGATATTCGCATATTTCCTGATTACAGTGCTTATGATTGTTTAATTAATTGATTGTTTTGGATCCGGATAATTAGTTAATTTGATAATCTATTGTCAATTGGGACGTTAAATCCGTAATTGTTTAATTGTCTCAAAATAGTGATAACTGGCATGATTGGATTCGTGTCAGGGAGATACGCGGGCTAATCTGAAATAACCCTGATAGTGTGTTATTTGGTTAGAATAGGGCTCCTCTAATACGTAAGGCAATTGGGAAGTTAAATCCTACGGGCGTACTTAGGATTATTTCTCAATTAGAGCAGTGATTAACGAGCGTACCTTAATCACCGACACAGTAAAGAGGGGTTGACTGTCATCGCTTGTTTGGCAGTTATAACCTATTTATTGGTAAATAATTGTAATTGGTTTTTTATCGATGATCAATTAGGTGAACCATTGCTGAAGTTATTCCTTGGCTAGATCCTTAATTATCACTCATTTGATTTTAGTAATTTGTTATTTATTTTTTAGTAGTTTCTTAGATTTTATTTGAACTTCTTTTATTGTCACCTTCTGCACAAAAACACCCCCTTTGTTACTGTGAACTTGAAAAGAAACAATTACTCCCAGTCCCTGTGGATTCGACCCTACTTACCACTATCTACAGAAATTACTTTTAATTTGAGCAGGATTTATTATTGCACAGGTTTCGACACTCTGTCATGATGAAAGATTTGAAATCCTCTCAAATCTCTCTAGCTATTTATGTTATTTAAAAGGTAAGTAGATTTGTAAATCATCAATTATTTTAGTGTTTAAAATGTATTAAATAATTAATGAATTACAAACCTAAATATTTTTTAAGCAATTCAAACAACTAGAGCAATTTGAGTGGATTTCAAATTATTCTGCAAATTTCTCAATCCAAATGAAGCCTTAAATTTTAGGATAAATTATATTTTACCCCCTGTGGTTTACCCTTTTTTTACATAACCCCCCTATGGTTTCAAAAGTTATACATAACCCCCTCATGGTTTGGATTAAAGTGCTAAAGTAACGGAAATAGTCACTCGTAACGGAACTTCTAAAAATGTCGAAATTACCCTTATAAATACATGACACATTAACCCCCTATAATTTTTATATTTTACTATATAACCCCCTTATGGTTTAATACTTTACCATATAACCCCCTTTTGATTTTCAAAATATACACACAACCCCCTTTGGTTAATACATAAATTTCAACCTTACATAAGGGTATTTTTGACATTTTAGGTGATGCCGTTACGAGTGACTATTTTCGTTACTTTGACACTTTAATCCAAACCATAAGGGGGTTATGTATAGCTTTTGAAATCATAGGGGGATTATGTAAAAAAAATGCTAAACCACAGGGGGGTAAAGTGGAATTTGTCCTAAATTTTATGGATAATCACCTGTGAAAGTTTCTTTGTGGGTGTTTTAACCTTATATCAATTCAGGCCAATTGATACCTTTTACTGATGTTGAGCTAGCATTCAAATTGGGTAAGGGAAACAAAAAGGAAAAGTTGGAAATTAGTGATTTGTTGTCGTGAGACTTTTTATTTTGGTGGTGGCTTACAAGTGAAACAGCAGAAGTGTCATTTTGTCACACCAATTACAAGAATCCATTATCCACTGATGTTCAATTGGTTTGAGTTGTATACATAGTAATTTTAGTGAAATGTAGCAACTGAAAATTGTTAGGGGGTAAAATTGATAACAAGTAATAGTTCAAGAGAACAAGTTGCAATTGACGCTGGAAAAACTAATGCTAATAAAAAAAACACAAGTGATTGACCTCTGCTTGAGTCCTGAATTTAAAAGTGGACGATAATTACCAAAAGAAAATTATTTTGAATAAGCACTAAAATGGAAACAAAGAACATTCAAATCCTAGGAACTCTATTCGAGATTCTACAAAACAGAAGCACAATTTCGAAACAAAGAGCACATTTACTTCAACAGCAACAGCCTTGCATACACCACAAATCAGTTTCATTAAAAAAGGCATTGTCCAACATGTAGCCAGAGTAGTATTTTTTTTTTCTTTTTTGGCAGAGTATGACTTTCACAATCATAATAATATACTCCATCCGTTCCAAAAAAAGATGGTTACTTTTTGGGAGGAGTGCTTTTTATCAATAGTAAAGATAATTTGGTCAATTTTGCATTACTTTTTTATTATGGGACAATGCTTTAGTAACGACAGTTATGGTAACGAAACAGTTTTTTACCTGATATAACAGGTTGTTGCACTTTTAGCGACCATTTGATTACTTGATGGACCTATCAACCTAAATAGGATAACACTTAAAAATAAGAAAGTAAGTTTCCCATCTAAAATAGTAAGTTAACCTTAATAAATTAGTAGCTTTTATACTTCAAAAGGTAAATTTGAATAAATATTAAACTAACTTTTTAAATAAATAAATTACTACTTTATATCCCAAACTTAATTTTTAGGGAGTAAGTTTAATTCAAGTAATAGTAAGTTTTTATACATAAATAGTAATTCTTACTGATAATATAGTAAATTTGATTAATAATCAAAACTTACTGATTTATGGGACACATATACTATTTTACTTTAAAACATATTTCAAACTAGTATTAGGAAATTTATTTGAAATAACGATAAGATGTTTTATTAATGATTAATGCTTAGTACCTTGGTTAGTAAGTACTCGTAATATACCTATATAATACATGATTATAGGTATAATTTAAAATTATTTTGTATTTATATATTTTAAAATACTATGAAAAATAGTTTGACTTTTTACATAATCTCGTAAAATATATAATAAAATTTTATCATATTATAAGTTTTTAATCATTTTCAATTTTTAAAAGTTTGAAAGTTTGGATAACAATAACAACAAATCTTCCTAGTTATATATAGAATATCACTTGTTTATATATCAAAATTTTTATAAGTTAACACCTATGAATATAATAACATGATAAAGTTTTAATAAATTTACATTTGGGATACAAGAAATAATAAGAGTTAAAGCCCAAACAAAATGAGAAATAATATAACAATAAAAATGACAAAATTAGTATAACAATTAATATAAGAAAATCAGTATGATTGGACTTTTTGGGAGATTGTTCATAAAAATGGGATCCAACAATTATAAATGAGAATCACATGCATATATAATCTATTGTATAATTTAAATTAAATTTAGTCCATGTATAAAATGGTCCTAAAATAATTAGTACACTATGATACAATGCTATTTTAACAACAAAATTTTTTTTTTACTAAAAGTCTCAAATATCCATGACATACGTATGAGGGAAATTTTACCATATTTGTATCTCACATCTAATCATTAAAGTTAATTTGAGAAAAAATATTTTTGACAATAGAATTATTTTGAATTTAGTTAACAAGTTGAGATTTTTTAAACAATAAAAGTGAAATATTTTGGGAACTTAGTTGTTTATTTTCCCATAATTAAAAATTGCTATATTTTTGCAATTGTTGCCATTGACTTTTCATTCTGTAGACTAATTATTATCAATGCAAAATTAGTTTTATTAACAATAATTGAAGTTCCATTGATCTGAGGATTGGCATTCTATTGCTATTATTTTATATGTAAATATTTAACCTAAGTAATAAAATAAATAATAGCTACTTAAAAAAAGGAAATTGGTGCTCAATTAATTGTGGCGTAAAATATTAGTATACAATTAAGTAGAGCTTGAAATGGAATTAAATTTATTTAGTATTTTACTGCTAACAACTTTGACCACATCTAATGGTTAAAGAAAAAATAAAAGAGATGTAGAGATTGGGATTGGTTCCTTAGTGTGAAAAAGGAAAGTTCCTCTAAAGTAATGCTGCGTGAAATTCTGGATGCATATGAAATTAGAAATATGATAACTTTGTAATTCATTCTCATTCATGATGAATTTCTTCAATTCTATATAGAATCATAATTTTTTTCGTTCAGTACGAAAATATTATTTTTTTGTCATATTGATGGCTTTGCTTTTAAGATTATCTACATGTCGGTGGTTAGTATTATTGACAAGATTAGAGGTCATGGAAAATGTTACTAATTTTAGGAGAAATTATGTATTGTAAAAATGGTTTAATAATTTTCTACTAAGCATAACTACTACATACAAAAAGAAAAGATATTTGATTTTATTTTGCTTTGATTAGAAGGACTTGTATTGGTAATAAAGGAAATTTCAATTCAACAATCAACGTACACATGATTACAGTAATTTTTTAGTCAATTAGACTAATATATGCCATAAAGTAGTAAGATTTAGTCATTTGTGAATTGATAATTTTAACAGTTTACATAACATTCATCTATAAAAAATTATGATTATTATAAAATGACATTTTATAATAATTTACATACCATTTGCCAATAAAAAAAGAGTTTGATAGAAAAAATATAGAAACAAATCCATAATGTAAATGAGACAAAGTATGTTTGAAAGTCACGGAACTTAACATATGGGTAATTTGACTATAATTTTCAAAGATTATGCTACATTAATACAACTTTAATTTTTATACTTGTGACCCAGAAAATAAATTTATTAAAATTTTACCATTTTATTAAATTCATAGGCATTAATATATGAAAATTGTGATGTATAAGTAAGTGCTATTTTATATACAACTCGAAAAATTTGTTGTTATTATAATACAACTTTAACTTTTATACTTGTGACCCAGTAAATAAATTTATTAAACCTTTATCATTTTATTATACTCATAGGTATTAATATATGGAAATTGTGATATATAGATAAGTGCAATTCTATATATAACTCGAAAGATTTGTTGTTATTGTCATCCAAACTTTCTAACCTTTCACAAATTCTAAAATAATTCAAAATTTATAATATGAAAATTTTTTCTTACATATTTTATAAGGTCATGTGCAAAAAAAAAAAGTTTTCATAGTATATTTAAAATGCTTAAAACATATAACATTTATAAATGATACATACAATTGTGTATCATACATTTACATTACGAGTAATTACTAACTAAAATACTAAGTTTCAATCATTAATAAAAAATCTCAGCATTATTTCAAATAAACTTCCTAATACTTGTTACATATTAGTTTTTTAAGTAAAATAGCAAATTTATACCACAAACTAGTAGGTTTTGACCACTAACCAATTTTACTATTCTATCAACAATATTTATTATTAATCTATAAAAACTTACTATTACTTGAACTAAACTTACTCTCCAAAAAGTAAGTTTCGGATATAAAGTAGTAATTTATTTCAAAAAAAAAAGTAAGTTCCATGCATATTTATTCTAATTTACTTTTTGAGACATAAAAGTTACTAATTTATCGAATTAACTTACTATTCTTTATGTAAAACTTACTAACCAAATTTTTAGGTACTATCTTATTTAGGTGACCAGTCCAATAGATAATTAAATGATCACTAAAAGTGTTTTTACCTGTTATATCAGGTAAAAAGAGTTTCGTTACCGCAACAATCGTTACTTCAGACTTTTCCTTTTATTATGTTCTTATGAAGCGTACTCACTAGCGGAGAGATGTCTTGGAAGTCAACATGTGTGAGGTCCGTTTGTTTGGTTTGTCTCGAGAGTTTACACGTCACTCGACCATATGTGTATAGGGGTGGCAATGGGGTGGGGGATCCTTCCCCCGTCCCGTTGTTAAATAACTTCCCCCGCCCTTTGCCCCCCACCGCCCGCTTCGCCCCCGCCCCGTGTCCCCCGCAATCCCCCGCAGGGAAAGAAATCGAAGTGGAAGACTTCATCTATCAAAGTGCCTTCAGACACTTTGTAGTTAAGGGGAGACTTGTTTGCGATGCTTCCTTTACTCGTCGGAGGCTCTCTTGCCAGATCAGTGGCTAATGGAGCAGAGACGGTAGTGCCCAGGCTGGGAGCAGGAGCGTGAGTTGCGGTCGATCTGAACTCTGGAGGTGAGATATAGTCCGTCAAGAAATATGGTGACCTCTGTTTATGTGTCTCAAAGTTTGTTGCTTTTGATCCAATTGTTGAGGGCCAGCTTCCCGGCGAGATCGCTGCCTTGGAGCGGCTAGACACCAACGATCTGGATATGTTGCGAGAGTGGAGGTTTGCGTTGGTGGTGGAAACGATGTGCTGATGTGCTGCCAGGCAGTGCGGACAGCAGCCGTGCAGCTAAGGGAGGAGGAGATGATGGCAACGGGTTGAACTCAGATTCAGAAGAAACCGTGATCTACTGCCCAGACTGGTTTGCAGGTATATTTTTAAACCAATAGAAGAAGATAGATGCAAGTCCCACACAAAGAAGAAAGGAAGAAAAAGGAGCCGACGGTGGATGGCCTGACCTACAGCTCGAAGAAAAATTTGGGATTGTTGTGTATATATATATATATATTTTAATGTACGCGGGGACGGGGCGGGAATGGGGCGGATGTATGTTGCCCCGTCCCCCGCCCCATTTTGAGACGGGGGATATATTTTGCCCCCGCCCAATTTTTATCCCTGCAGGCACCCGCACCCGTTGCCATCCCTATTTGTGTACATGAGCATCCTCAAAATTGGATGGTGTATGTCACACACTAAGTGTTTTAATCTTTCATTCACTACTAGTGAGTTAAATAACCACCAGCAGCTTGGGCTGGCAGCGACTGCCAAAGACTTCAAAGTTTTGGTCATCATTCGTCACAGTAGGTTGTTTCCTCAAATTCGTATATGTTGGGGCTCACATCATTTATTTGGTTCGATGGTGATTCAAACATCATGATCTTTCCTATAGATTCAGTTGAGCCTCCTCTGAATTAAGTTAGAGTAGTAGTAGAGTAAATAAATGACGAATTACCAAAAAAAAAACCAGTGAGTTAAATGTTTGGGCCCACATTTTTCTACTAATAAAATAACTTTCATTGGATATATAAGTGCAAAGATTGAAATTGGATGAGAAATACATTTCCATTTTGGATAAGTGACAATAGATTTGATACAAATTAAAAAGAAAAGTATGACACTTTCAATAGGACAGACGAGTAATATATCGATGAATATGTAAAAATTGGCATCTCTAAGCATTGAATCAATGATTATAATTCAGGAGTTAGTATTATGCAAGTTTGGATGAACAAATGAATTTTGATGCAGATGCTGATCATACATACAGGGCAAGAACAACGTGCAAATCAGATGATTCGGGTAAAGAATATGTACAAACAAGGCAATCAATCTGAAAACTAGTAGCGAGCAATACGAGGGTCAAGGTCCATCTGCTTCCTTGTTTTCCCAGGAAATAGATCCTTGGATATGATCAAACAAGGAAGAAGACCAATCAATGTTGTGAATGGAAATCGAGCCACTGCATCATGCCTTCCAAGTGAGACAATAACCTTCCCATCCGTTCCCAGTTTTCGTTCATCCTCCTTGTATAAAATGACTCAAAATAGATTAGGTTTCATGCACTAAAAAAACTCAGATTAATAATATCATTGCCAACTGTTGGATTCAAGATGGAGAAGGCTTCAATCAAGTCCGGTCTCTTTGTTGCTCTCTTTGTTCTTCCAATCTGTTAGTCTCTCCCTTTCTCTGTTGATCTTCTCATCTACACTGACAATCATCGCTTGCTTTCCTCTCAGAAAAAGTCATTTATTTATTCATTTATTTTGCAGTATCATCACTGCCAATAATGAAAGGGATGGAGGCCAATCTGACGACACAAAGTTTCAAGCTCTGGACACAAATTTAGGTCTACTCAGACACAAAATACTAATCCAAGAATTAGACCTAAAAAACCAAAATCCCGTAGCAAAGCTGCTCATAGAGCATTGTTTTTAAGCTCAAAATTGATTGTTCCTCCGTTTTCTTTCTCTTGTCCCTTTATTCATGTTAGTTTCAGCCAAAATTAGAGCAGAACTGCTTTTATATAAAAATGAGAAGAAATTGAAGAAATATGAAACTTACAATTCACTGGTCAGTCCAAGAATTGATGAAGCTTCTCTATAAAGAACGATGACTGGTGGAATTATTGAAGACTTGAAGTTGCAAAAAGTTTTGGGATGGAGCCTTAGATATAAGCTCCATTCCGGTTCCAAGAATTTCTTTATGGAAGACAGAACTTTTTATTATTGGCCTTTCCATGCAAAGTGATTTCCTCTATTTCCGGCCAATTTTTCCATGCTCCGGTTCCAAGAATTTCCGCTGCATTCAATCAAGCACATTGAATTTAAATTCCATTTTTTTCACACTTTGGCAGGAGCAAGGATTTCGTTGCATGTAAATCTAGATACATACTCGTTGCGATATTTTGTTATTGCTTGCTACGAATTCTGGTCATAGTTGATTGTAGAATCATTTCTTGTGGGAACTAATTATTTACATTACATACTATCAACTCCTTAATTTAGGTTGACTTAGCACAATTGCAGATGCAAACCGAGAAATAAGCCGCTAGCACTAATTGAAGTCCACAATTAAAATCTCACGGGTGAGATCTAAGCCATCAAAGTCTCACCTAAATTTAGGGATGGCAATGGGGGCGGGTGCCCGCGGGGGGCTCTCGGGGCGGGGGTTGGGGCGGGGGCGGGGGGGAATTTTTTCCCCCCGCTTAGAAACGGGGCGGGGGACGGGGGAGTATACCCCCGCCCCATCTCCCGCCCCGCCCCCACAAAAAATATATATATATATATATATAATTATATATAATATGTAAGTTAATTAGTTATAAACTTATGATAATGATATTATTAGTTAGATATATTATATAATGTATAGTAGTTTATGTAATATAATTGATATTATCAATTATATGAATAATTATACATGTCTACTAATAAAATTTATTAATTAGTTATACTAAATTTACTAATACATTTATACTAAATTTCTAATTACACTTAATAGAATAACACTTTTTTCTCAAAAAAAAAAGCACAAACACAATAATGAATTAGTGATTGCATTTGTACTAAAAGTGAAAACTTGACTATTTTAGTTAAATTTATTTCATCATATTGGATTGTATTCAAATAACTTCTGTTTGATTGTTTTTATGAGTTTCAATTGTAAAATTACAATGAATAATAGTTTGGTGATGTGTTGATATTTTAGTACTTAATTATTTATTAAAATTTAATTATAATAAAATTATATAATAAAAGTTTATTAACCCCGCGGGGGAAGAGGGGCAAGGCGGGGCGGGGCGAGGGGAGCGGGAGGCGGGAGGCGGGGGACGGGGGGAACTAATAGGCAACGGGGCGGGGTTGGGGGGACGGGGGACGGGGGAGGGGTCCCCCGCCCCAACCCCGCCCCATTGCCATCCTACCTAAACTCTTTTCTTTCCCTTCTCTCTAGAACTCTTTCAATCAATATTTTTTCCATCTCTTCAATGAAAGAGAGACCAAATTTGGCCTTTCTCCATGGGAGGAAGTACTTTTTATAGTTTTTAGTTTTTCTTATATGAATAAATTCTCTCCTAGGATTTTCTAATGAGATAATTCTTCTCTCCTAGGATTTCCTAGTAAGAGTTTCTTCTCTCCCAAATTATTCTGGTGAGAGTTTTATTTTCTTTTGGATTTTTCTTTGTAAGAGTTTTTTAGGGTTTTATCTTTGTAAAATTTGAGATTCTGTAAATCTAAAATCTAGTTTCTCATATATACAATTTCTCCATTATTATCATATCTAAATTTCTCTTTGGATTTGAATTAGTTTTAAACAGATCTAATTATCAGCAAACATGCACTGATGTATTGAGCTACAATGACTCATCCGAATAGAAGATATATGGGAGCATCAATGTTATCTTTATTTGTATTGTTTTCTTAGATCTGTTATATTTATTGATTTCAAATATATATATATATATATATATATATATATATATATATATATATATATATATATATTTGTGTCATGTTTGTTTGATGTATTTTCTATCATTAGTACAAATTTGTTTGAATGAAATGATCTTTTCTATCAAAAAAGAAAAGGTCTCACATTTAACGACTTGTATATGAGACTTTGTCTCATTTTTTGAAATCATGTGGTAAAATCTTTTATTATATATATGGTTTTATACGAAGACAAATAGTAAACCGTTATATATCTTTGCTAGACTAGCACGGAAAGGGTATGAATCTCTTGCCACTCTTTACCCCTAGCCCACCTGATTTTCCTCTCTACTAAAAGGATGTACTTTAAGGTTTTGATTTCCATTTCAAGCTGTGCTAGTGTGACACAAATTTACAATTTTGCAACTTATAAATGGTCCACGGTTAAGATTTAAGGCATTAAAGCCTAATACTATGTATAGCATGATTTGTCTCGTATCTTGAAATCAAGTGATAATAATTAGGATAAATTACATTTTACCCCCCTATAATTTAGCATTTTTACATAACTCCCCTATGATTTCAAAAGTTATACATAACCCCTTCATGGTTTGGATTAAAGTGTCAAAGTGACGGAAATAGTTACTCGTAATAGAACTTCTAAAAATGTCGAAATTATATGTAAAAAAAATGTTAAACCATGAGGGGGTAAAGTGAAATTTACCCTAATAATTATATGATTCTATTTAAAAAGTTAAGTAAACAGACGGTATGAATTTAGAACACTCAAGCACATTGATGGGAGGCAAGATTTGAACCCTTGACCTCCCACCCCACTATATACAGTGGTGGCCAACTCCTCTATTGGGAGTTGGTTTATCCTTTATATGTACAATGATGAAAATGAACAAGCTTCAGACGGTTAATGATCATCACAAAGTTGTAACGTCCTCAAAGGGATAATACAAGTCTGGGAGAATGCAAAAGCTTCAACCGTTAAAAATAAAATGCTTCAGATGACAATCTGTTTCTCTTTTAAGGAGCTTTACTCCAACATAGCAGGAGCTTTACTCCAACATAGCTCCTAATGGAGATCATCAGAGAGTTGAAGCATCTTCAAAGTGTTAACATTTTTGGGAAAAGAAATTTCCTGCCACTCTACTTCATAAAACAGACAGCAAAAAATTATCAGAATGTTACCTTACAGTACTGCTTCAATTATGACCGGCCAACAAATCAAATTGTTAAGTATGTACATCGGCCAGGAAAGGTGTCATTTGGTAACCAGAGGAATGAAAAAAGAAAGTGCTTGAAATCATTTTGAGTTCCAAAATGCTGATAATCTTTTGATGGTTCAAAGAAGAAGATCAAGTCCACAGCTTTAATCTCTTTCAATCTGTGAAATTACGCTTTCTTAATGACAACAATTAGCTTATAAATTGAAAGGAAACCAATATTTACAGAAAGGAATAGAGAAATCAATATCCACTGAGAACAAATTTAGTGAACTAATGAGATTAAAAGAAGGGACCAAGAAAAGCGAATACATTAGAGAGAACAAAGCAGAGGTGAAAATCTTACAGGACGACTTAGAAAGATGAATGTTAATCAATATCAAGCTCCATGTGTGAAATCTTTGACCACTCTGAGTCGTCCCCACTTTCAAAATTGCACCTATCGATTAACAGAGAACAATCAATAATCCGCAGATATGTTAATTTAGTGAGGCGTCTCATGGCAGCCATGGAGGGCAAATATTGAAGCTCTTCGCAACTCTCTAATACTAGTCTTTCAAGAGACGCAAGGTTCCCAATCCAATGTGGTAATGCTTTAATTCTTCCAAAGTCGAATAGAGATAGTGACGTGAGAGTAGTCAAGTATTGGAGCTGATGTGGAAGAGACTCCATATCAGACATCCCATTTAACTCAAGCTCACAGAGTGTTGATGATGATAGTAATCCAGACCAATCAACCAAGGAGTAATCTGAGAAGGGCCCGATCATCATTGTCGTTAAGCAAGTAAGAAAGGCAAATCCTTTGGGCATATCATTGATCAATTCGGGGCAATTGGTTAAGATGCAGGTCTCGAGAGAAGGCGTCTGTTGCAAATCAAGTGGAAAGGAGACCAGATTGGGACATTCATACACCTGAAGGCTCTGAAGAGGTGAACAGGACTCTAGCATTTCACTGGCTATAGTGGTCAACCCATCACAATCAGAAATTGTCAAACTCTTGAGAGACTTGAGGAGGCTTTTCTGTCCATCGTTCCGATTTTCTCCAAGATCAATTAGGGGGCATACCCGTATAGACAAATCACGAAAGGCCTGGAACTTATACAGATTTTCCGGCAACTCCCTCAAATTATCACAGTCAAACAATTTTAAACTCTCAAGACAGGTGCCGCAATTTAATCTTCTTAGACTCGTCACATTGGGGCAATACGACACTTGTAGATGTTGAAGACTTGGAAAATGACACAGTCGCTCGACCATTTCACTCGGTAGAAGCTCACAACCATCTCCTAGAGTCAAAGAACTCCCTTGGTGGCTACCATCTTCTGAATTCAAAGGTCTTTTCACCAAATGGAGAGATTCTATTTGTTGATGAGCTTCAGAATTATGTCGCGAAGACATACTTCCATCTAGTTTGAGTGACGAGAGAGTGGTTCTATTGTTTAAAACCTTTTCTGCCAGAGAAGAGTGGCAATAGAATCTGATTTCGAGCTCCTCAAGAGTTGGAAAATGACTAGGAGTTGGAGCAGTGGTCAGTTGGGAGCAACCACTGATAGACAACCTCTTCAGCACAGGACAGGAAATGCAGCTACATCTTCATCCGTTGTTGATCTCACTTCGTCTGGGTCCCTCCACTCAACCAAATTCACCATATCTTCTAGAGTGAGGCTTTTAAGGGCTGGAAAGAATTTGCATTCACTAGTGCTCCCTCTTCCATCCTGCTTATCAAAAATACCATAGAATGAAAGGCCAATGCATGTTAAGTTTTCCAATTTACTCAAAGAAAGAAGTTGGAGGAATGGTAGTTCTCCTAGCCCAGCAGGGAGTTCTCTGCATCTGTTGCAACCTTTTAACTCCAGGGACACTAATTTCGACAAATTCATAAACCATTGCGGAAATTGGTAACCCATAAAATCTTGAATTTCTGACATTTGTAAATAATAGTGAGGTTGGAGACCTTCCAACACAGCTCCATCGCCGTTATCACTCTCCCGATCCCCACTTCCCTACTCGAATACCAACCTAGACAGATTTGACTTTTCAATTAATTTTGCTAGTGCAGCTCCTTCTTTACTCTTTACTAACTTAAGATTTCTTATCACCAACGATCCTTTGAGATCTTTCAAGGTTCCAAGCTCTTCAACGCCACAACCCTTCTCTTCTCCTATGTTAAAGAACTCTAATGTTTGAAGGCTAGTCAATCGTCCCAGTTTGATCGGCATTTGGAGTTCTGCATCACTATGATAATAGTGAAGATGTCTCAAGCTAATCAAATTGCTTGTGCCCTCTGGAAGACCTTCATGAAGTTTTTCACCATTGATCCTCAGTGTTTGCAAGTTGTAAAGCTTGCAAAGAGATTCTGGCAAAGTTGTAATACCAGAATCTGATATATCAAGAAACCGTAAATGTAACAGGCTGCCAATGGAGTTTGGCAGCACATTGACATCTGGTCCAGCCAATTTCAGAACATGCAAGTACTCCATCTTTGATAACATGTTATCAGATATGCCATTCTCTAGAAATAATGTGCGAAGTGAGGTTGGAATTTTCTCTGTGATATTTTTTGCCTTTGCTTCAGATGAGTACAATGCAAGGTAGCGGTACTGATTGCTGCTTTTAGGATTCAAGATTGATTTTGCAAAATCATGCACAAGATCATGCATTTTATAATATGTTCTCTCCTCTTCTTCTACTTTTTCCAACAAGGAAGCCTGCAGCAAAATTCTCAAATAGTCACTCCCTATTTCCTCCATCACACTTCCATTTTGGTGGCCTGGTTGAAGAAAGCCTTCCGCCATCCAAAGCTCAGTTAATAGATCTTGTTCCAATTCAGTATCCTGGGGGAAGATCGAGCAGCATGCAAAACATTTCTTGGCTGATACAGGTGACAAATGATCAATACTCACCTTAAGTATTTGCTCGATCTCACCTTGATCTCCATCCAAGAGTCTCCTCCACAATAGACAGCCACTTTTCCTTTCCCTTGTTACGTAACATACCTTCAATTAAACTTGCTGCTAGTGGT
This sequence comes from Coffea arabica, assembly GCF_036785885.1. Lineage (NCBI taxonomy): Eukaryota > Viridiplantae > Streptophyta > Magnoliopsida > Gentianales > Rubiaceae > Coffea > Coffea arabica. The sequence continues at coordinate 4,002,807 of NC_092310.1, forward strand.
AGACCATCACATCTTCTAAGAATTTTCTCCTTTAATGCTTCCAATTCCTTTGGTACTCCTTCCCCTCTAATTGCCTTTTCTTTCAGAATAGACCAACACTCATCGTCGGCTAGCCTTCCCAAGATATATGGACCATCATTCATCTTCATATGTATAGACATTGCATCAGCTACTGGGTCCAGACAAGTAGTAACAAGACACCAGCTTCCTTTGGTTGGATTGAGTCCCTCCAAAGTGGTGAAAAAGTCATTCCACAATCCTTCTTCATGATTCCACACATCATCAAGAACAAGGAGATGTCGTTTTCTCGCAATTTCTCCTCAAATTTCTTGAACAATAGCATCCCCACCATCCACTTCAACTTTTTTTCTTGTCAATGATTCCAAAACGAATTTGAACAGCTCCATTAATTCAATTTCTTTAGCCAGGCAAATCCAAATCTTCTTGCCAAAATGCTCATCAATTCGCGGATTATTGTACACTGATTTAGCGAGAGTTGTTTTTCCCAACCCTCCCATGCCTGTTATAGGAACAACAGAAATAACTTTATCAGAGGGGCTCAACATCATGTCCACTATCTTTGATTCATCGCTGGCTCTTCCCACAACATTTGGAACAAGAATAGAGTCAGCCTGTCGGCTTGTGGTGGCTCCATCGGCAGCTGGGAGTGCGGCTTCAATTTGGTACTTCACAACCAATCCCAACTCGTTGGCTTTACCGTTGATCCTGTCTAGGTTGGTGTTGATGTCCCTGATTTTTGAAGCCAATCTGGAACGAAAAACGATTGTGCTAAAGCAGGAGAATGAGAAGAAGAAGCATACCTTCCTCTTCTTGACTTGACCACGATACTTCACCTCCTGACGGAGATTTTCATAATTGACCTCATCCAGCACATATTCTGCTTTAAAAACCTCTCCCTCGAGCTGCTTGAGCCAATCTTGGACCCCTGGGCTATGCATTTTCCCGTCAGCATCAGCCAAGAAACCTTGGATCGTTTCAGCAGTCGCGCTTATCCTCTCCAACTCCTTTTTGACCCCAAGAATCATACGGATACGATCAGCCGCAAGGGAAACAGCAGTCCCCAGAACGAAATTGATAGTTGTATTAATAGCAGCATCAGCCATTTTTTCTTGCTTCGAATTGGAATTAGGAGCAAAAGTTTTCTGTTCTCAGAGAAGGAAGGAAGGATTGATTCAGCAGCAAATAGCGTAAACTCTGTGTAGTATAGAAGCAATGATAAATTTTTCTTTGATCCATGGTGGCGCCCTTAAAAATTTGAAATTAGCAATAAAAAGTTCTCTTTGTCCGAATCAGACAACAAAAGTATGGCCTAGTAAAGACTAAATCGTAGTAGCAGGCAAGCCTTGTTTTAAATATTTGCCTGGTAAGAAAACCACATAAAAGTGTTATTAATCAGTTAATTCTTTTTTAATCTCGTCAGTTTAATTTAATAATTTGGTCACATATCATGTCATGATCATCATTAGTTGGCATTATTGGGACAGACAAGTTAAGGGCAAGTTCTTTCCGCTTTGTTTCTTCCTCCATAATATGATTAAGATTTAATTTAATTTGTGAAGGTTAATTTTTGATTATGGCAAGTTAAGGAGAAGAAAATTCTGATTATTAATCCATTATTCCAAAACTATTTTTACAATTGCTACTTTGTACATGCAGGAACTATTTTACTTCTTAACAATGATATTGACTCAAACTTTTCCATACACTAGTGTAAAAACAATGTGGTGCTTACCCAAAAAAAAAGAGTTATAAATAAATAAAAATCGCTGACGAATCAAAGCATTTGAACTTGTTTTGGCCCCTACAAAAATTTCAGCTAAATACTTCTTACCCACCAGATTAAAAATCAATTGTCCACCTTCAGTGAATTTGTATTTTTTTTGTGTGTCATAACTAGTAATCATCACTAAAATAGCAAAGCTGAAAATGCTAAACTTTTAGGGTTCGCTGTTTTTTTTTCCTCTACCTGTTTGAGAAGAATGGTTTACTTTTTTTTTATTTTCCACTGAAAGTTTCAATCAGGCTCCTCTATTTTGAGCCAATGAATGTGGCTGCCTTTGGTAGTCTAATGTCAATAAAATGGAGTGTATTTTTGGAAGGAATACAAATCAAACATGGAGTCATTTTTTAGAACTTTGGTTTCAACCTTCCCCGGGAAAATTTTGCATGGAGTGATTAATATAGTTTTCTGAAAAAGAACTTTATTTTAATTTCAATCAATTAACTTATTCTTTGACTCCTTGCCCATGAGGGGTAGGAAAATCCAGTGTCAGTAGAACCACTCTAATTTTTATCATTATTATTTTTTTAACTTCTCTTTGGATAATGGGCTGATCATGACACTATTGAAATCAATCAGCTTCTTATTCTTTTTTTTTTTTTTGTTCATGACTGGGCTTATTTCGATGGATTTGTAAGGCGTCACACTCTTGGCTAGGGACTGAGGGACCAATTGCTCACAAGTTTTGAAATGTTTAATTTATTGAATTAATTTGTTACACACCGAAATCATATACACTTTTATCATTAGATATATGATGCATAATCTAAAATTAAATGTGAAATTCAAATTTTACATATGTGTCATGTATCTAAATGTGATAGTGTATACACGATAAGTACAGTATATATAAAAGGGTTATTATCACTTTACCTCCTTAACTATATTACTACTACCAGTTTGCCCCCTAACATTATCTTTTAGTCACTTTACCTCCATAAGTAATTCAACTCAATACATTAAGAAATTTTGGACAAAAATACCCTTTTATTTTATAACATTACTACATTGTTATCGTCACTTTATTCGTTTAGATTATAGTGATACAATACAATCACTTTAGTTCCTAACATTATTTTCTAGGCATTTTACCTCATCATTAATCTAACTACTATGGTCAAAAAATTTTAAATATATTTACCCTTTTTTATATATAATTAAAAATAAAAAAGTTGAAATGGTTATTCTTCCTTTTTTTCACTTTAAAAGATCAAAAAACATAAAAATAAAAGGGGTTTCTCAAATTTCTTTTTTTCACACTTATTAATACTCGAAAAAGAAAAAGAGATGGGAAAGAAGGAGACAAAAAATTAGATTTTGCAAAAAAAGAAAGTAAATAAAAGTATAACATTATCGTATTACTTTAAGGTTGTCGAGATTAAGATTGGAATTTGGTAGTAAATAGAAATGTGAAATAATTTTAAAATAATAAAAGTATTCAATTCTTTCTTATTTGTAATTTTTAAAAAAAGAATTGAACTTTCTCTCTCTCTCTCTCCCCTCCCCCTCTCCATCTTTCTATTTTTTTTCAATATTAATAAAATTGTCAAGAAGAAAGAAATGAATTCTTTGACTTTTTTTCTTGATACTAAAAAGGAGAGTGGCGGAGCTAGGAATTAACTTTGGGGGGGGGGAGTCTATAGCAATGAAAGTAAAATATATTTACAAAAAAAAATAATGTAAACATATATACCACAAGATTAGAAACAACCTTATATAGAATGAAAAGTACTTATACATTTCACATATACAAAAATACCATCATATTTACAAATCTATTTGACTATGTGGGACATATGAAATTGTGCACGACGACTTTTAATTTTATCAAAGTCATCAATGATTGAATTTATATCAAAAGTTCTAGCAATTTCTTTCTTAATATACATTATCATAGAGTTAGCAAGAAAGTCTTCCTCCATCCTAGAATGCAAACAAGTCTTGATGATTTTCATAGCAGAAAATGCACGCTCTGTTGTAGCTGTTCAAACAGGAAGAGTCAAAATAAGATGAATCAATCTATCAATAAGAGTATAGCACATTGACTTTCTTGTCTTTGCTAACACTTGGAACAACTCCTGAAGTGATGACAAATTTTGAAGCTGAGAATTACAGGAAAACTCAATCTGGAAAAGGTCTAATTGAGTTCTTAAGTGTAACTTCTCTTGATCTGTGAAGTCAGCTGAATAAAACTTGTTTGCAAGTTGACAACTTTGTTCAATATTGAAAGCCTGAAAATTATCTTTGGGGTGCATTGCTAAACTAAGAATAAGCAACTCTATTATATCTTCCTTAAACCTATTCTTCATTCAAGTATTTGAGAATCAACCGTTGCCAAAAACACATCAATCCTGTAGTGATGCTCCATGGTAATTGGATCATTTTGTTTTCGAATTCTTCCTCGACCTGCTTTATAAATGACATTCATATCAGGCACCTCTATATTTCGTGCATCACAAAATGTCTTTACATTTGTGAACAATTCATTCCATCCATTATCTCTGTAACTTTGAAGTCGATCCTTTGTTACTGAAACCAATTTAAGGGCATTCAAAATATCTTGAGATTTGCATTGTAAAGCTTGAGAAAGTACTTGTGCAAATCCTAAAATGTCCCTCATCATATGCATAACAAGAACAAAATCAAAGGATGTTATGAAATCGTAAACTCTGTCAGCTTCCCTTCTTTGAGTTGATGTATTTCCATAATTGATAACATCAATTAGGACAGAGCAAATGTCTTCATATTCTATGAATAAGCTACAGATAGAACTAAAATGAGACCCCCATCTTGTAGTCCCTGGCCGTTTTAAGGTACCAATCTGATTCTGACCCCTACCAGTCTCAAGTTCATCAATAGCAATCAATTCAGCAATTCTAGCAGCTCTAGCAACTCTAAGTTGGTCCACACGTTTGCAAGAAGATGAAATTAAATTTATAAGAAGAGATAAGTATGTAAAGAATTGTTCCACAGGAATTACCTCTTGAGATGTTGTTACCAATATTAATTGCAGCCGATGAGCAAAACAGTGAATATAATATGCATAGGGGCACTCCTGAATAAATAATGCTTGCAGTCCATTCCATTCTCCACGCATGTTACTAGCTCCATTATATCTTTGGCCACGAATGTTTTGCACACTAAGATTATGGCGAGAAAGGACATCACATATCTCCTTCTTCAAAGTCAAGGAATTGGTTTCGTGCACATGAACAACGTCAAAAAATCTCTCTTGAATATAGCCTTGCTTGTCCACAAATCTAAGAACAATAGCCATTTGCTCTCTTTTTGATCTATCTTGAGCCTCATCAACAAGTATAGAAAATTTTGAATCACTAATCTCCTCTCAAATATACTTTTGTATCTTGCTCGACCAAATGGATAATATCTCCTTTTGGATCGTAGGAGAAGTATAAGATGCATTTCGAGGAGCATTATCAAGGACCACAGCAGCCACTTTTTCATTATAAGAAGACACATGCTTGATCAACTCAATAAAATTACCTCGATTGTTAGAATCTAAACTTTCATCATGACCCCTAAAAGCCACCGCTTGAAATGCACACCATTTTGCAGCATCTATGGAAACTTGAAATTGCAACCGATTTTTTGCAACCTGCTCAGAATTTTGCTTCTCAATAATTTTATCAAGATGTTGCAATGAGTTTCCCAAATCATGATAGCATTGCATTGCCACTTTGTGTGATGAGTTAGGATCTTTTCCAATGTGATTTAAAAAAGCACAATTTTTTCCATCATTTACCTTCTTCCATGATTTAAATCCATTAGTTGTGAAGGCCATTGATCCAAAACGGTCCGTTGGCTTGGAAAAAAGTGAGCAAGGAAGACAAAAGGCAGCCTTCTTTGTTGGAGAAAATTCCAACTAATCTGGAAACAATTTATACCAAGAGAAAAGGAAACGTCGGCCCTTCTTGTCAACAACCATTGATTCAATCGGAAGCTCAGGTTGGTATGGCCCAAACTTAATATATGCTCTCCGTACCTCAACCCTTTGATGCTCTAGATATTCCTAAATGGATTTTCGCTTTTCCAGGATCACGTTCTATGGATGAAATATCAAACTCTAATGATTCAACTCTACAAATTTTCTTTGTTTGATGCTTAGGAGAAGAATCACGAAGAGGACAAGGAGTTTCACTATTTCCACTTGGTTCTAGATGTCTTTTCTTGAAAAAAGAATCAATTGTCTTGTTGGCCATTACCACTATATTTGCAACAAAACAACAACCTGTAATCGAAATAAAATTGATTGAGAAATACTAGTTATGGCCTATAGAGATGGGAATTTGACCAATGCAAAAATTGGTTTCCCTAATTCCCTTACAAATTTCGGCCATTCAGCCTGACTGAAAAGCCCGGCCATCACCCAAGGAAGCCAACAGGATCCTTAAAATAAGATTAGTATGAAAATTGGAAAAGGAAACCAGTCTCAGAATCAACTAAAATAAATGCTTATCACCCGAATTCAGAAGGCCAAGTACGAAAAACAATACAAGTCCCTCTCGAGCAATTCATCAAACAACTGGCGGGCGAACTTTTTACACCCACATTTCACTAAATAAATGCAATGTCAAACTAACCTGGTAAATGGTAATAGCTTGAAATTTCAGAGCTTTTGGTACATCCAGTTTCAAAGCCGCGCATTTCAACTTTTGCAGAAAAATTCGGGTGAGAACTGAGGAGTTACAATTCTCTGCCATAGAGTATTAGCTTGTATTTTGAAATGAAAAAAAAAATAAAATTGGAGATCGAAGAGGGAATTGAAGTTGGGAATTGAGAGTTGAGGCTTTTCTGTAAGAAGGAAATAAGAGGTGAATTGGTGAAAAACGGCAATTGTAAAGTTTAGAAAATAGTAGGTAAGTTATTTGGACCAAATCTGTTATTCTCCGTTAAGAAAATAGTGGCAATTCTCTGTTATTTGGACCAAGTCCAAATAGCTTTCAAACATTATTGTTTGGGCCCTTGGGGGGGCAAAATGAATTTTTTGATCAATTTTGGGGGGGGCAAAACATAATAATAAAAAAATTTTACTTAGAATTTTTTTTTTTAACAATTGGAGGGGGGGCGGTTGCCCCCCGGCCCCCCCTTCCCTCCGCCCCTGAGAAAAGCTACTCTAAATTTTTTATTATTTTTATCATGCAAAGAGGAGAGTATTTGCTTCTAAAGTTTTTTAACTTGTTAAGTTGGTTTAATGGTAAGATAAATTGTCTAAAAAATAACTCTAGGGCCATAAATTGATAATGAGACTATAGTTTATGGGAGTAAAGTGATAATCATTTTAGGGTTAAACACGTCTTTTCACTTTAATTAACAAACTCCGTTTAGTTTGACCGTTAGTTTTGAGGGTAAAGTGACTAAAAGATAATGTTAAGGAGGAAATTGATAGTGACACCAAACGTTAAAGGGGTAAAGTAATAATAATCCTATATAAAATTAACTCTAATTTATTATGGTGAATGACAATAATGATTTAGCCTAATTCCAAAACTGGAATGAAAAGTGTAGGCTCGTAATGCGGTATATCTAATCCATCAACTGGTGTCTAAAATTGCTCAAGTTATAAAACAAAATGAGGGTCAAGGCATTAGGAATTAGATGTCGTGGATTCGATTATCATGTAATTATATTTATAGAAAAGTGATGGGTACGCTAATCTAAGTCACGGTTGCATGCGCTAGTTACAATTATTACACTGTTTTTGCATACAGTTATATTATCGTGTTGTACATGTAAATTTTACTCTTTTTATTGGCAAAAAATATAAATTTTGTTTGTATAGACCAAATAATTATAAAAAGGCATTTTTCAGAAACCTTTCTCGAGGTTTCTGACAATTTCATCTAGTACCGTTAAGATTTTCAATAGTACACTTGTCTCCCTTGACCCTATAAAATGATCATAATAACCTTAATATATTAATATTTTTCATACAATTAAATAATACGCTCCTAATCTTGTGCATAGGAATGCACCACACAATTAAATATTTAATGGAAACAAAAATAAGGTTTACTTATAGAATAACTAATTATATCCTAAACATAATTCTAACATATTACAAATTAATTTTAACTTGACTTGAAAGATCTAAAGATGAATAGAAGGAGATGCAAGTTGACGATTTAAATATAACGGGGCATATATTGGTACTCCAACATTTGAGAGATGGAATGTTATATTAATACAGTTAGTCAAATTTTTTAAATTTTACGGTACTCTTTTTTTCTTTTGTAACTTAGATTGAGATTTTAGGATTTTGGGACTGATGGTAGCGGTGGTCATGAAGATAGTGGTACTAATTTGAGATGTAAGAATATGAAAGGTTTAGAATAGTAGAAATAAGGGTTGAAAGTGGGTTTGAGGTTTTGTGCACATTCCATATTTTTTTTTATAGAATTTTATAAGAAGATAAAATGAACTTCACAATTTCATAAGGGCAAATTGGTTATTCATTCAAAATTTTGAGCATTGAATAGTTTTTGTTACCTGATATTGCCGTTTGTTAAAAAAAAAAAAAAAAGAATAGTTTTTGTTACCAAAATGATAAATTTAAGGGAGTTAAGTGCAATTTTTTAAATCTCAAGAGAACTAAGTGAAATTGTTAAAAATCTCGAGAGAGGTTTCTAAAATTATCCTCTATAAAAAATACAATAATTTAGGTAAGGATACACCTATTACAAGAAATACAATAACCGAACTCAGCTGCACCTGCACAGGTATCCCTATTTCTACCATCTCCTCTTAGGGTAGCTGGATGTCTATTGTATCTTTTTTCGACAAACATGCTGAGCCATTCATGGTGGTCGATAAATATTGATGGTCGGAGAATTTCAAATACCATATTGAATTTTGCGTTATTTTTTTCCTTCTTTTTGTTATTTTTTCTCCTTTTAAATCAAGAACAAACAATTTGAAGGTAAACAGCCATGTAGAGAATCTCTCAATTGTTGGTGGAAACCATTCATGTTATCACAAGTTGTCTTAAGCTTCGAATTATGCCATGTTTAGAGGGCTAGATGTCCAGCTCATATTCTGTATACTTGCTCCTTTATTTTTCTCGTAGCATTTCCACTTGAAACATTGGCCGCCTCTGCAGCTGATTTGATTTATTAAATACATGTTTCCCATCAAGACAAAATTGAATTCCCAATCTTTCCACATTGCAGCAGAATATGATCTAGAATCCAGCTATTCAAATGAACCTTTTCACATTGAACGTCGAAGTGCATTTCAACTAAAGGCTTCAGTTGAGAACTTCCCCAGTCGGTCGACCAAATATGAATGCACAGCCACCTCTTCTTCCTTTTTGTTTTGTTTAGTCTGAATGCTATTTGGCAGAGTTTAGCAGAGACAGCAGAGCATTTTTCATTTCACACACACACAGAGTATGTATATATATATATATATATATATCTATATATATATATATATATATAATTTTCCATACATGTCATGTATCCAATCGTGATAGTGTATTTATTCATGCATCCAATCGTGATAGCATATACACTGTCAATATATATAAGATTAATTATGTATTGTGTATACACACACATATTGGTTCTTCTTTTTATTTACCAAAGCAAAACTGTTCCCTTCCTTTTTTTTTTGGTTTGCATTCTTAGTAATGCTGAGAGAGAGAGAGAGAGAGAGAGAGTTCAATTTTTTTTTAAAAAAAAGGAAAAATAAGAAAGAATCTAGTATACTTATTATTTTAAAATCACTTCTTATTCTTCCACCTACCACCCAATTCCAACACAAACAATCTTAAAGTAATAATAATATTGAATTCCTTTTTATTTTTCTGCTTTCAAAAATTGTGCTTTTGTATCCTTCCGTCCCATCTCTCTATCCCCTTTTTTTTTTCATTCCCTTGACATTAGTAACAGTGAAAAAAAGAGGAGACAAATCCTTTTTCTTTTTTTTTTTTTGGGTACGCTTAGAGTGAAAAAAAAAGTGAAAGTTGATAGGTTGCAATTCTATCATTTATTTTATAATTAATTTCTCCTATTACCTGACTTGATGTGGATTAATTGCGGGATTCTACTCACTTTTAGTATTTTGCATTTATTTCAGGGAATAGAACGAAAATATAATAACAGGTGCTAATTTGACAGAAAAAGAGTCCAAGGCACAGAGCTTATCCCGGGGGCATTATTGGCAAAGGAAGACTTTTGCCCATTTTGGTAATTTCAAAAGAAGAGAGCAGGGCAGAGGCCTCTATTTTACTGGAGGCTGGAGCGCCGCACAAGGTGTGCTTCTTCTTCCTTCGGAGGCTCCGTCCTCTCCGCAAGGGGGCTGCCGCACACAGTAGCCATTAGAATAGGAGCAATTGATATATGGCAGAGAATGAGCACTAGCACCAGGGAGTTGCCTTTGTTGACTTTTCTTCCCTTTTAGTTCTTAGTAGTTGTTTTACCTTCCTCGTACGTAGGACCTTTAGCATAGTTTTCCTTTTGACTTTTCCCTTGAGTCTTGGGTGGATGTCTCCTGCGCATGTCAGGAGCAATTGAAGGTCTTGGTCACTTTCTATATTCTTCCATCAACTGAGCGAACTGAGCTCCCTTGGTCAAGGACAATGGCTGCGGCTTCCTCTCCAACTTTGCGTGGGATTTGTTCACCAGGAATGAACTAATTTTTCTTTTCTAGTCAAGGAACAACGGAGGTCTTGGTTGGCCTAAATTTGTGAGATCGATTTAATTTTATCTTTTTCTCTTATTTATTGGTATTGGCATATTCTTTGATTGCAGTGCTTATGGTTATTTAATTAATTGATTGTCTTGGATCCGGATAATTAATCAATTTAATAATCTATTGTCAATTGAGGGATTGAATCCGTAATTGTTTAATTGCCTCAAAATAGTGACAACTGGCATAATTAGACTTGTGTCAGGGGAATACGCGGGCTAATCTAAAATAACCCTGGTAGTGCGTTATTTGATTAGAATAGGGCTCCTCTAATACGTAAGGCAATTGGGAAATTAAATTCTATGGGCGTACCTAGGATTATTTCTCAATTAGAGCAGTGATTAACGGGCGTACCTTAATCATCGACACAGTAAGGAGGGGTTGACTGTCTTCGCTTGTTTGGCAGTTATAACCTATTTATTGATAAAGAATTGGAATTGCCTTTGCTTATCGATGATCAATTAGGTGAACCATTGCTGAAGTTATTCCTTGGCTAGATCCTTTGATTTTGGTAAATTGTTATTTTAATTTCTAGTTGGCTATTTTATTTTTATTATTTTACTCTTAGTTGGATTGTTTAAATTGTCACCTCTGAGATAAAAACACCCCCTTGTCACTGAGAATTCGAAAAGAAACAATTACTCCCAGTCCCTGTGGATTCGACCCTACTTACCGCTATCTACAGAAATTATTTTTAGTTTGAGCAGGTTTTATTATTGCACAGGTTTCGACAACCTGTCAATTTTTGGCGCCGCTGCCGGGGACTGGTGTCAGATTAATTTGTTTCCTTTTGAGTTCATTTTGTTTTCATTTTTTATTTATTTTTTCTCTTATTTTTTTGATATAGTTTATGGCTTCTAACACTCCGTATTTTGGTGATGTATTGGATTTTATTTCCGGGCAAGGCGATGAGATTTGTTTTTTTCCTGAGTTGGCATATGCAGAGGCAGTAAACTCTATTAGAAAAAGAATGGCTGCTGCAACATGTAAAATTTGTTATGCCAGGGATCATTCAACCAGTATGTGCCCCGAATATCAAGATAATCTGAGTGTCCCACTCAATAATTATGGAGATTTTTCACACTGGTCTCAAACGGGGTATAACCCTAATCCATATGGGTATGATCAAGGAGGGTGGGATAACTCCAATTATAATTATCCAACGGGGCCAATGAATTTTCAGCAGTATGAGTCTCAAGAATCGGCATCTATGTCAGGTATGTCTCTTGAAGAAATAGTTAAACCAATAGCTACTAACACATACCAATTCCAACAGGAGACACTAATGGAGAATGAGATGATGAAGGATGCATTAAATTATCTGGCAGATCAACTACGTCTATTGACATCCAGAATAAATCGATGGGCTTCTCAAATGGAAAAATTGCCCTCGAAAATCGTTGTTGATCTAGAAGAAAACGAGAGTGCAATTTGCTTGACTAGTGATGAGGAGATGCAAGAGTGTCAAAATGAGGAATCTACAGATGCAGTTGAAAAAGAAGCCAAAAAGAAAGAAATGGAACCCCAACCGCAACCCATTCACGTGAAAGAATCCAGTGAACAATCTCCAAATGCGGTGACATCTTCTCCACTCCTTCATCAATATTCTCCTGACTCTTACTCTTCAATTCCTGTTAACGAAATTGACTTTATTATACCAGACAATTTTGAATTTCATGACAGGAATAAATTAAGAGTGGCGATGGCGAGATATCTTGAACCAATAAATGCAAGTGAGGGAGAAGTGAATGGAGAATGCAAATTATCATCGACTCGTTTGGCGCCATTCACTAGTCCATGGATGCCCGTAGCTCGTATGCTCAAGGATTATTCTATTTACGAGGGTTATCAGGACTATATAGAGGATGAAGCATTAAAACGAGCCACACGATTTTATCCTCCATGAACAAAACATGATAATGTCTAGCCAAAGACATTAAAGAGAGGCGCTCATTGGGAGGCAACCCAATTGTTCCTTTTAATTATTTGTTTGATTTCGTGTGATAGTTTAAATATGTTTTTCTTGAGTTTGATTGGTTTTGGGTGTTAATTTTCGTTTTTGCTGATTTGTAGGTGACCTTCAGTCATGACGCACCCGCGTGGTGACGTGCATGAAGCTCACGATCAGAAACTTCTGGGAGCTCTCTTGCCCTCATGACGCGCCCGCGTGGTGATGTGCAGGAAGCTCACGATCAGAAACTTCTGGGAGCTCGCTTGCTCTCTTGACGTGCCCGCGTCACGTTCGCGGGAAAGGTAAGGATTCAAAAAAAAAAAAGGAAAAAAAAAAGAGAAAAATTTCTCAACCGTAGCTAGGTTTCTCAATAAAAAAATTTTTTTTTTCTTTTTTTTCTTCTGCTTCCCTTTTCACCGTAGCTCAGTTTTCCAAAAAAAAAAAAAAAAATTTTTCTTTCTTTCTTCTTTCTTCTTTCTTTCTTCCTTCTCTCCTGCTCTCTCTCTGTTGTCCGAATCCCTTTTGCTTTCCGCCTACTCGCGCCGCCCACCTCACTCACGCCGCCACCTCGCGTCTCGCGCGAAGGACCAGCCAGCCATCCACTTCGCACCTCGCTGCCCGCCTCTGCTGCCCACGTAGCCGCTCGCCCCTGCTCCACCCTTGACCACAGCCACGCGCCTCACTTGCGCGCCTGAAGCCACCCGCCACTGTCACCTTCAGTTTGGTTGTCATCTACGGTGGAGGTAATTTGGAACTTGCCCCCCAATCTCTTAATAACTAATTGGTACTGTCGGGGTTTTTTCATAGTTAGCATTGTTGACGGTTGGAATTTATTTTCTCAATTGGTGATTTCCGCCAGTGGTACTGGTCGGACTATTGTTGATTGGAACTGCTATTTCTTTTGGGTTGGGTTAAATTGTGCAATTCATTGGCCAACTGGAGCCATTTGTTGGGACTTTGGGTGAGCTGATTGCTGTGACTGTTTGTTAACTTTGGAGGACACTTTGGACCTCATGTTGCTTGTGGACATTGGTTGACTAGTTGTGAATTGCTGGGCATTATTTTGCTTGAATTGCTGGATAACTCGCTGAGGTTTCTTTTGGGATTTTGGTTGAGTTATTTCTGAAATTGCTTGTGAATTAGAGGGGCTGGCCGCATGAATTACTTGCTAAAATTCTTTTGTTTGTTATTAATTGGGTTACTACTGGGAGAGTTTTGCTTTGTTGTTTGCTGAGTTTCTTTTGCCAGTTGCTTCTGCTGGTTTCTATACTTGTGGGATCTTCTGTTGCTTTGAACTGACTGTTGGGACTTTGGGTGAGCTGAAATACCGCACTTGTTTGTTAAATTGGGAGGTTTCTATGCCATTTACATTGCTTATTCCAATTGGGTGCATCTGATTGAATTGCTGGGGTTGCTAATTGCACTGTTTTGGGTTGTTTTGCTGCCTTGGTTGTTGACTGGATTTAAGTTAACAATTTGAAGAATACTCTGCCCGTTTGTTTCACTTGGTTGACGTTTTGGGTGGCACGAGGGCACTTGAATCTACTCGTTGACTTAGGTCCAATTTAAGTGATTAGTCGGTGCCAAGATGGCTGCTGACTTAGGTTGCTATTTGGGTGACTGTTTGATTGAGAGCTGAGTATTTTTATTGATTTGTTACTGTCTAATTTCTGCATTGCTATTGCTGATTTTGAGTTCAAACGGTAACTGGCCAATTGGAGCTATTTGTTGAGATTTTGGGTGGACAGAGTTTTGCATTTGCTAGTTGAATTGAGTTAGATGTCTCAGCACTTGGGTGCATATTTCCGTCACATCGGTTTTCCTCCACCATTCCCGCCTATCCCTTCACCACTCAAGAGGGAAGTTTCATTGTTCTCTTCACTCTAATTACTTTATTACCTCCATTGAGGACAATGTAGGATTTAGGTGTGGGGGGGAGCAGTTATGGTGTTAGTTTTTCTAGTTCTTAGTTTTCAGATATTTTTCTTTTATTTTTAGTCTGTTATTTGTCTAGTTTTCGTTTACTTTTTGTCATTTATCTGTCTAGCTCTCCTATGACTGCCAAGTTTGATGTTGGATTATTGCCTTTATTTCTACTTTTGCCAAGTTTTAATAATAAAAGGATATCCAGTTCACGTGGTTGAATTCAAAAACATCTCTTTGGTGAATATCGATGATTGTTTTACTCTTATAATTTTTGGTTAACTTTCCTAGGCATAGGGAATGATTATTGGCATTTTCATGTGAATTGGTCCGGTTATTAACTTTAGTTCTCCATGTTTGAAAATGAGGCTAGCTGATACAAGTTTTCTTTTGGTTCTTGTGTTATATTGAGTTTTTGTGATTTTTAGCTATGCATAAACTTGACTGTACTCCGCTATTAGTTACTACTGAATAACCGGGGATTTGCACCTAAAAGTGTCGATTCTCGCGTCAAAAAGTAGTAATTGCTATGAGTACGTGGTCACGTGGCGATAGAAGCTGAGTAACCGGGCTCCTTCATCTGGCCAATGTTGGAGTTCGCGTCAAAAGGCTCTAATGGCTAGCGACTAAGTCTTTTGTTACTATTCAAAAAAAAAAGAGAGAAAAGTAGAAAAAAATGTGAAAAAAAAAGTGAAGGTTGTGTTAGTGTGTAATAAAAGTCAGCTTGCCGAATTATGGATTTAATGTTGAGATTTTGGTTAATAGTTGGACCATTTGCTGATAAATGTTATGCGTTATTCCTTTTTCTTAGATTAGTTATCCTGAAATTAGAGAAGTTTGTGGTTTAGAAGCTAACCGGAGTGATGTTTCTTGGACTTGACTATTGATGCTTGATTATTATTTTTCTTGGTATCTTGGCAATATGGTAGATGGAGTAATGACCATTGTCAAATATTGGTGTTTATTTGATGTTCTCATGCTTGAGGACAAGCATGGTTTAGGTGTGGGGGGAATTGATAGGTTGCAATTCTATCATTTATTTTATAATTAATTTCTCCTATTACCTGACTTGATGTGGATTAATTGCGGGATTCTACTCACTTTTAGTATTTTGCATTTATTTCAGGGAATAGAACGAAAATATAATAACAGGTGCTAATTTGACAGAAAAAGAGTCCAAGGCACAGAGCTTATCCCGGGGGCATTATTGGCAAAGGAAGACTTTTGCCCATTTTGGTAATTTCAAAAGAAGAGAGCAGGGCAGAGGCCTCTATTTTACTGGAGGCTGGAGCGCCGCACAAGGTGTGCTTCTTCTTCCTTCGGAGGCTCCGTCCTCTCCGCAAGGGGGCTGCCGCACACAGTAGCCATTAGAATAGGAGCAATTGATATATGGCAGAGAATGAGCACTAGCACCAGGGAGTTGCCTTTGTTGACTTTTCTTCCCTTTTAGTTCTTAGTAGTTGTTTTACCTTCCTCGTACGTAGGACCTTTAGCATAGTTTTCCTTTTGACTTTTCCCTTGAGTCTTGGGTGGATGTCTCCTGCGCATGTCAGGAGCAATTGAAGGTCTTGGTCACTTTCTATATTCTTCCATCAACTGAGCGAACTGAGCTCCCTTGGTCAAGGACAATGGCTGCGGCTTCCTCTCCAACTTTGCGTGGGATTTGTTCACCAGGAATGAACTAATTTTTCTTTTCTAGTCAAGGAACAACGGAGGTCTTGGTTGGCCTAAATTTGTGAGATCGATTTAATTTTATCTTTTTCTCTTATTTATTGGTATTGGCATATTCTTTGATTGCAGTGCTTATGGTTATTTAATTAATTGATTGTCTTGGATCCGGATAATTAATCAATTTAATAATCTATTGTCAATTGAGGGATTGAATCCGTAATTGTTTAATTGCCTCAAAATAGTGACAACTGGCATAATTAGACTTGTGTCAGGGGAATACGCGGGCTAATCTAAAATAACCCTGGTAGTGCGTTATTTGATTAGAATAGGGCTCCTCTAATACGTAAGGCAATTGGGAAATTAAATTCTATGGGCGTACCTAGGATTATTTCTCAATTAGAGCAGTGATTAACGGGCGTACCTTAATCATCGACACAGTAAGGAGGGGTTGACTGTCTTCGCTTGTTTGGCAGTTATAACCTATTTATTGATAAATAATTGGAATTGCCTTTGCTTATCGATGATCAATTAGGTGAACCATTGCTGAAGTTATTCCTTGGCTAGATCCTTTGATTTTGGTAAATTGTTATTTTAATTTCTAGTTGGCTATTTTATTTTTATTATTTTACTCTTAGTTGGATTGTTTAAATTGTCACCTCTGAGATAAAAACACCCCCTTGTCACTGAGAATTCGAAAAGAAACAATTACTCCCAGTCCCTGTGGATTCGACCCTGCTTACCGCTATTTACAGAAATTATTTTTAGTTTGAGCACGTTTTATTATTGCACAGGTTTCGACAACCTGTCAAAAGTTTTTCCAAAATTTGTATTGTTTTGACTACAGATTGGGAGAAGGATATTTTCATTAAGAAATTTTCAACATATTGAGTTGCTTAATGGTGGAGTGAAATATTTAAGAAATAACGTTAGGTGGTAAACTGATAGTAGCACTATAGTTTTAGGAAGTAAAATGATGATAGCCCTGTAGTAGTGCATAAGAGATGAGGGTACTCTTCTTCTAAAATTTTCAACATGTTGAGTCGGTTTCGGTAGAAGTAAAGTAGCTAAAAAATAACGTAAATGGGTAAATTAATAATCATGCGAATGGATAAATTAGTAATAGTGCTATAGTTTAACCGAGTAACGTGATAATACCATTTTTCTTGTCCCCATTTCCAAGAAGTAACAAACATGTAATTAGTTACAAATCTTATTCGAAAGTTCCAATACCACTCTTATAAGCTTACAAAGAGAAAAAAAATGTGTTGCTTTTTTTTCCTTACAGAAGAATTTGCTTAACAACAATAAACTAATCTATATATATATATATATATATATATATATATATATATATATATATATATATATATGAAAATACCTATTTTAATTAGAGTATTTATCACTCCTATGTGGCATGCTTAATTGAAAAGAATTAACGAGTTATGGATCATTTGGATTTTACCCTTATTGAATATTATATTATATGTTTAAAAAATTGTCCCTAATTTTAAAATAAATTTAAAAAATAACTTATCTTATCTTAATGATATCTAAAATGACTTTTAAAAATAAGTAATCTTATTTTAATGATATTTGCTTTCTATCAAATTATTATATAGAACTATAGTAAACCCTTTTCAAATTATAATTAGTAAAATCTTACATATTCCATAAATTACTTCCTTTCATCACCATATTGTTGATTAGTATTCAAATTACTCATCATCTCTTTCCTTAATTTTGAATTAACTTAGTGTAAAAAAGAGAATTAATTATTGCATCGACAGAATTACCAATATTGTTAGAAACTAAATATTTATTAATGAAAAAAAGTGGATTGCTGGAACTTTTCTACTTAATTAAATGTGAATATATAGTTATAGATTTATGATTATTATAAAAAAAGAAAAAATCGTTCAAAACATCTCTCATATTTTATAAAATGATTTTTTCGTCCCTCACTTTTAAAAGTGTATTTTTCGTCCCTTACAAATTCACATTGGTCAAATTTGACGCCTACCTAAGTTTTCAACTAATTTTTGGCAGGAATTCATCAAGTGCCTTGCATATGATCATTTTTAAGGGTAAAATGGTCAAATTAAAATTTACCTAATTCGATCTATAATCCCTTATATTTTACAAAATGAATTGTTTCGTCCCTCATATTTCACAAAATAAAATTTTTAATTCCTCAAATTTCAGAAAATAAATTTTTCCATCCCTCATTGACCATGTGTACAAATAATTTTTTTTTAAATCCATGTATATATCTATTTGATTTTACCCAAACAGTACGAATATCATGTAATATATCTCTATTTGATTTCATTTAAACAGACTAATTGTAATTGTATACATGCTATTCAATAGATATATACATGGGTTTAAACTTAACAATATTGGTTTAAACCCATATATATTTATTTATTTGATTTCACCATGTGAATCTATTCAATATTTATAACCTTTCACTTTTGGTAATAATTCATTTATTGAATTGTGTAATAAGGCTATCTAAAAATCGATCCTAATTCGAATTCTATAATCATGCTAACAAATTACAGTTTAAATTTAAAATTTTTACTCACTACCTTTAAGTTTTTGCCTTGTGATTGTCGTAAAATTTGAAAGTATCAATCACTTACTTTTTTTTGTCATACTTTTCCTTTGTGTATTTTTCTGTCCAAATTTAATTCGATATAAACACTTGACAATGTTTAGGATTAAATGTCTTCTTTATTTTCAATTTTCGAGTAAAAGGAAATGAACATCAGTGAAAAACTAACAATTTTTAAACCCATATATATATATATATATATATCTATTTAATTTCACTTAAACAGTACGTTCAAGCGATCAAATAGATATATACATGAGTTTAAAAAATATTTAATTTCACTTAAACAGTACGTTCAAGCAAAATCAAATAGATATATACATGAGTTTAAAAAAAAAAGTTATTCGTATACATGATCAATGAGGGATGAAAAAATTTATTTTGTGAAATGTGAGGGACGAAACAATCCATTTTGTGAAATGTGAGAGATAAAAAAATTCATTTTGTGAAATGTAAGGAACTATGGATCGGATTATGTAAATTTGGATTTAACAATTCTATCCTTAAAAAATGATCACGTGCAAGGCATGTGGTGAATTTCGACAAAAAATTAGTTGAAAATCTAGATAAGGACAAAATTTGATCAATATAAATTTATAAAGGACGTAAAAGTATACTTTTAAAAGTGATAGACGAAAAAAATCATTTTACAAAATATGAGGGAAGTTTTAAATGATTTTCCCTTATAAAAATTTAAATTATCTTAAAGAATGTTTTAAAAAAAGAATATCTATCAAGTTTTTGATATGAGATACATTATTTAATATATACTATCATATTAAAGTGAAAGTATGTAAATAAATTTTTAAAAATTAGTAAATAGTTAAACATTTAGAGTACATTAATTTTTTAAAGTGAATATGAATGGACATGTACGATTGTTATTAATTTTCATATTTAAATTATTCATATTTATATAAATTCACAATAAAAAAAAGACCCGTACTAAGTTACGGGTAAAATTCTAGTGGTTCATTAAGACGTTATTTGTTGAAGCTCCTGACTTCTACCAGGGAACTCGGAATGTGCAATTGTACGTCTACAAAAACACTCAAATTATTTTTCGATTGGCAGTTTCTGCACAACAATATTCTTTTGAAACAAATTCTCCCAAAAAGAAGAGCGCATAGCAGTAACTAAACAAATCTGTTCCCTAAGCTTTTTCTTACACTCGTAACATTTGACAATCGATGCGTGTAACTCCAACATTGTCCTTCAAATCGAACCATTCAGGCCGCATTGCTTTTCTACTCTTGAGGGCTCGTGTTAAGAAAATTATACAGAAATGGGGCTTCACGAATTTCATTCGCACAAGGTGGTATAAATTAACAATATACTCTCAATTTACACCAAATTGCTTTCAACTTATATTAAATGATAGTAATCAACTTATATCAAATTGTACTTAATTTATACAAAATAATAACAAATCAACATACTTATTTAATATGAACAAATCAACATGCTTATTCAACCACCTATTACCACTATCGATCATTGCCACCACATCTTTCCTCCTCCCTCATCCTCTCTCCTTCCCCTTCCCTTCCCTTCCCTTTGTCCCCTAGTATGGTGGGCTGCGACCAGACCAAGGGGGAGGGTAGGCCGCGACTAGACCAAGAAGGAAGAGAGAGGAAGGACTGCGAAGCAGGGGAGGGGAAAAGGGAGGAATAAGAGGGAGGGAGAGGAAGAGAGAGGAGAGAGGAGTCGCAGTAGTGATAGTGGATGTGGAGGAGAGAGGAGTGGAGAAATGGTAGCGACGATAGATGGTAGTGTGGGTGGCTGGTGATAATGAGTGGAAGAAGAAAAAGGTGATAGAATTTGTTATTTTTCTTTTTATTTTATTTTATTTTATTTTTTGTAAGTTGTATTTGAGATTTTAGAGTTATTTTTGAAGTTGTTTTTGAAATTTGGTATTGTATGTCATAAATAAATAACACTGTGGGGAAAATAATAGTTAATAAGTTTTAAAGAAGAAACTCTTTAATTTGGGCCAGAATGTTTCCAAGCCCAAAGCCAAACAAAAAAAATATCTTAGCTTGAGTCAGGTTTATCTAACTGAAATGGATCACGACCAAGCCTAATTAATATTTATAGTTTGGGCCAAGACTTGGGTTTCCAAAAGAACCCAATTGAAACGCTACATACTATAATTTGTACGCACAACAAGAACTTGCAAGGCCATTAAAAGGACAAATGGTTAGAAGTGTGATTGTTTTCTTCATTTGAGAAAACAAAACGAAGATGTCATAGTTATTGTATGAATCTCCTCAATTCCCCATTTCCACTTTCCGCTTCTTTGATCACAGTATTCCATCCCTTCCAAACAGGACAATAAATCGGATCAATCACCTTGATACTCGACTCGAATCAAACTCGTTCAAACTTGTTTATTTAGGTATCAATCCAAATTCGAACATAATTTTAAACTTGAAAATATTAACAAACAAATTACGATCTTCATATTGTTCAACTCTATATATTCAGGAACATATAATATAAGTAAATTTCATAAAAATATGTCTAAAATTTCCTTCCTGAACTTCACTTCTTTCCTTCCGTATATTGCTTATCTTATTAAATAACAAGCATATAATACTTATATCTCTTAAATAGGCATAATTGATTTTAATCATATCCATAATTTATCATAATAGATTTCTTGAATAGGTATAATTGACTTTAATCACATCCCTAATTCATCGTATAGATTTCTTGAAAATCATGGGGCAAAAATTAAGGGAAAAAAGCAATAAATTAGGGTGAAAATCTTTATTTAATTCAACATAAAATTTCAAGTCATGCTAAACCGAGCTTTGATTGTATGTGCTTGACTTCGATACTAAGATAAGGCAAGCCAACTTTTTATGAACATACATTAGAAATTTCAAGCCAAACTTGATCAATTTCTTTCAAAAAATTGTCAAATACAAGACAAGTTCAAAGATTACTTTTAATCTTCAAACCAATTTTGAACATACTTCTGTCCAACTCAATGACACTTGTTTTCAGCCCTATTCTCCAACTATATATATACACACACACATCCTATATATATATATATATATATATATACACACCTATACACATATATATATACACATACATTGATCAACTGACTCTTTAATTGATTTATACATTACAAACCAGGAAACAGTTCACACGCCAATCTCAATTGTGATACTATTATTCTCAAATTAATCCATTTAAATGGGAAAAAAAGACAAAATGGAAAACCAAATATCTTCACTTATCACAATGCAACAGTTATATTCTTTTGTTCTTGATGTTGGTTCTAGGTCAAAATAATCATATAGGTAACAATAATTTCTCTAATAAAATTTAACAAAGAAATTAACAAAAATCTCATACCTCAATATTGCATTAAAAATGCAAATAATTTGTACCATAAAAAGTTATTTTGGCGTGGGTTGCGGCATGGACTAGGTCGCTCTCTTTAAGACGATTCATGCCTCTACGAAGTATCCTCCAGTGTAGTAGGTTTCAGCATGTCACCTCTAGGATACAATAGCCCAACCTATCTCATTGTAGCCTACTCCAATCTACACTATTGGAATATGACAGAAAACCTTACATAACACCGTTCTTTGCCTTATAAACTCTTATAGTAGTGAGATGAAGAAAAATAGAAGATAATCTAGAAACAGCAAAGTACGTGTAAGACTCGGTGGATAGAAATCTCTATTTATAGACTGAGAATTAGGAGTATTAAAATACTAACATTAAAAGGAATTAGTACCTCATATTTTCAGCTACAAATTGAAAAGGCATAGGTACATTGTATCACTCAATGAATTCATAAAACTAATCATCGCATAGGTTACACACTTCAAGCTATAAGTTACACTTTTCAATGATTGAATTTGTAGCTGAAATTTCATTAAAGAATTTGTAATTTATTGTGTTTGAATTTCAAATAAACATGTGACATTTTTAATTAAAATATCTAACAATCCCCCACTTATTTAATAAAAAATAATATAGTGTTCAATACTAAACACTTAATAGGGCAAAGATTAAAAGTTCATGCATAATAAAGGTGGCAGTGCCTTTAAACCTTCATTTAGCATTCAACAATTCCTGTACTAAAGTGAAGGTGGATTTAGCCTTTAAACGATGACTACTTGAGGGCACGTGGAATCATATCACATACATGAACCTTTCAATGTTCTAAAACAGGTTTCATAAGCAAACACATTTATGGCCTTGTGCTTTATTCTAGTTTTCATGACAACCCTAGAGAACTAATCCAAATTCTCGTAGGAAACAACCCCACGTCCACAATTATATAGGTGAATCTATCAAGAATTCTCCCATGATTTAGACATCCTACCCATAAGGGCTACCCATAAGGACTTGAAATACTCAACCTCACTTATCGTGATTCCATCACTAATGCACTTACGCCATAGGGATAGACAATTTAATCAAAATAATGCATATTAATCAATCAAACCACTCTATGATTTGTTTGTCTCCAACCTAGTTCTTGGGATCTCCAGTCCCTAAGCAATTGTATTCTCGTAGACGATTTTTAATATATATTGGGCTTTTGTCATATCCCCTTCGATGTATATCATATCTTTGACTTTAATTTGAGATTTATCTTTTACACAAATAAAATAGCAAACATATGATGTTCTCGAATTTTTCCAAATAATCTCTCTTAGTGGGCCAAATATATTGAATCAATCTCTAGTGAGAAAATTTCTCATCTATTTATATTTGCCAAATAGTATAGGCATATATTTGTTCATATTCAACTTTTTCACTTTTTTCTCAATGGCTAGTAGTCTAGTAGCGCACTAGAAGCCCTTCTCAAAAAACTCCATGGTTATTTTTGCTTTTGCAAAAATACCAAGAAAATAATTCAAATACCTTCACATCAGGTCATACTTTTCAGTGAGTGCTAGTCTACATAACTCAAAAAAAGAGTGAAAATAAATCCAAAAAAAAAATAATGTTATACTCATAAATTGAGCAAATAAAATGATATCTCATTATTTTTTCACCACTTCCACTATCACGGTGTTTTATTTCAAAAATACATTTATCAAGAGTTGCACACGAGACATCAAAATGGTAGCAAATTTTAAAATATATTAAAATCCTTCACCTTCCAACAGAGGAGCAGTAATGCATACTATCACTTCATAATGCTCCAATTCCGACTTTTCCTTTTCATCAATACATGCCAACAAATAATAATAATTTAAGGAAGGCATTAATGTATGCAAAAAATAATTTGAGATAGTCACTTGACAAAACTATTGCTTATAGCAATTAAGAACAAATTTCATACTAGCCATAGAGATTTACTTACCCCCACTATTTATCATATTTCTATAGGATGTGATGCGATTTTGAGATACAGTCTATTATAGGATTAAAAAAGATATTTGTTCTAAGATTACTGCCACATAGAATGACTTAAGTACTCAAGGGCTTAATGCCATTATCAATCACTAGATCTATTGACAGTTATCCAAAGCTAATAATTTGTACCAGTTATCACCAACAAGCAACTATGATACTCGACTATGAAATTTTAAAACCAGAGATGTGGCATCTCAAAGGAGTGAGAAAAATTAGGTCTAGGTACAAAATATGTCAATAATCGAAATTGTAGAGAAAGACATTTTTCATAAGCTAAGATAATTGACAATTTCAAATTTTGTACAAAGTAGCATGT
Source organism: Coffea arabica (assembly GCF_036785885.1). Taxonomy (NCBI): domain Eukaryota; kingdom Viridiplantae; phylum Streptophyta; class Magnoliopsida; order Gentianales; family Rubiaceae; genus Coffea; species Coffea arabica. The sequence continues at coordinate 4,027,192 of NC_092310.1, forward strand.
TTAGTTTCTCAAATTTGTTCTTATATTGCCACAATATCTAGCCTCTAACTTTTCAGGTTACTCACAAACTAATAAGCAACAAAAACTTAGCTAAGACTCACTAATGCACCTGAGTCTAAAGGAAACCACAAATCCAATGATTTTTCCTTAATCACGCTAGTCAAGATTAAGCAAAAAATTCTTTTGCAATAAGAGGCTAATTGTCTTAAAATTGTTGGTTTTAGACCAAAATAATCATATAAGTAACAATAATTTCTCTAATAAAATTTAACAAATAAATTAACAAAAATCTCATACCTCAATATTGCATTAAAAAATGTAAATAATATGTACCATAAAAAGTTAATTTGGCATGGGTTGAAACGCAGAATAAGTCACTTTCTTTAAGACGATTCGCACCCCTATGAAATATCCTTTGGTGCAGTAAGTCTAAATGTGTCGCCCCTAGAATAAAATAACCCAATCTATCTCATTAGTCTACTCCAATTTACATTATTGGAGTAAACAGAAACTTTACATAACACCGTCTTTGCCCTATAAACTCTTATAGTAGTGAGAGAAAGTAAAATAGAAGATAGTCTAGAAATAGCAAAATATGTGTAAGACTCAGTAGATAGAAACCTCCATTTATAGGCAGAGAAATTGGGAGTATTAAAATACTAATATTAAGAGAAATTAACGCCTCATATTTTCAACTACAAATTGAAAAGTTCCAGGTTCATTGTATAATGATAAAAATTCACTAAATGAATTCATAAAACTAATTATTACTTAGGTTACACAATTCAAGGCATAAATCTAAGTCTCATTTTAAAGACATATGTTACACTTTTGAATATAGTTATTAAACCCAACCTGATCCGACAGTTGAACCGATCAACCGATGGACCCACATGGAATCGGGCCGGTTTAGCAATTGGATCGGAGTTGCAGATAACTCGTTTGAACCATTTGACTCGGATGGTCAAACTGGTGACCTGCTAAACTTAGCGGTTTTTTATAAACCCGATGGATTTTGGAAATTTTTTTAAAATTACCTTTTTACCTAAATTTTTAATTTGACCAACCACATTAACATGGGTATTGTTGTGTTTTTGACAATTAGATGAGAAAAATTGAAAAGGGATTTGGGAGTAGGGGTTTCTTTCTTTCTTTAACACTTAGATTTATTATTTATGTTTGTGTATAATATTAATATGAATTCATGAACTAAGGAACATACATGGGTATGGTTTGTATGTAGGAACTATGAAATATAAATAGGTTATGACTTGTTAACATTTAAGAATTTCTGTACTTATATTATTATTTATATGTTTATTTAATTATATTATATATTTTTTATTATATAATGTGACTTGACGGTTCAACCGGTGACCACTGACCTGCTAATCCGGTTCTTCTGCTGTGTTGATTTAATAACTATGCATTTGAATGATTGAACTTGTAACTGAAATTTTATTAAAGAATTTATAAATTATTGTGTTTGAATTCAAAATAAACATGTGATATTTTTTATTAAATATTACACAGTTGACTCCTCCACTTGATTCACTTGTCGACCACACAAACAACGTGAAATGTCTCCATTATCCCTCAAACCATACATTCAACAGAACAAATATCAGTTAAGGCGTTGCATTGATCTGATGAAAAAGCTAGGTACAATTTGTCCTACTAGTAGTAGTTTCCAACATTGATAGCCCCTGGTCCCTGACCACCATGACTCTTGTTTCTGCCAGCAAAGAACATTAGTACGAGTAACAAAATAGATGCAACTGTAGCTCACAACCTCGTACAACAAAATCAAGCAATATGGTTAAGCATTTACATCATACCTTGCAATGTTTTAAAGTGACCATAGAATTTCTCTGTATATTACACACACACACACACATATATATATATACATATATATAAGTAAATTTTATATACACTGACAATATATATATTATCATTGTTAGATTCATAATATGTGCAAAAATTAAATTTCAAATTTAAATTTTATAAAGTTGTCATTCATTCAATGTTAATAGTGTTTACACTATCAGCGCAAGAAAGATTTATAATATATATATATGTATATATATGTATGTATGTATAGACAAACTTCCTAAAAAGATTATCATGACTTTTGTTCTTTGCTTTTGACAGTAAAAGCCAAGAATTTGATTAACAATTATGGCTGCAAATAGTATGGGATAGTAAAAGCTAGAGTATATAAAATAAAACCACTTTGTACAGATGAAATGGATAAACTAAGTGTACTTCCTTAATGAATTACCCGGATAAAACATGATCAGAACAAAAAAGCCAAAAATAGATTAGTGCAAGACTTCATATCTTTCAAGTTTGAAGCAAGCAAAGACAATCGCTAAACCAGATCGACTGGAGTGAGGCCTTTCAGTTTCCGTGGGGGTGCTTTATATAGCTGCAAGTGGGATTGTTTGTAGATCAAGATGTATACTCGTTATGATATTTTGTTAATGTTTGCCAGGAATTTTGGCCATGGTTATTTGTGGAATAATTTCTTGCAGGAAATCAGCCCTAGTTTCCTCACCAATTTGGTGCAAAAGAGACATGCGCCTTTTTAATCCATTATTAGTAAATTTAGGAGAAACAAAGAAAAATTGAAGATGTTGGAGGTAAAACAAATTTTATTTTGAAGTATGGAGACATAACTAAGAGAGAGTGAACTAAAGCTTCTTTCAAAAAAACAAATAGAAAAAAAAAAGAAACAAAAAAAGACATATTGAAATTTAAGTTTGTATAAGATTGCACATAATAACAAGTTGGCTTTAAGTTGGGTTGAGTGATAAGGTAAGATAATGTAGGTAGAAGATTCTGAATTTGAAACCTTTTGTTTTAAAAAAAGTAGGTTTTAAGTTTGTATTTTCTTGGTTTAATCACGTATTGCCCCTTGTAATTAGGGTCAAGTATTATCCCCTCTATTTACTAAACTTACAAATTACCCCCGTCAACTATTAGGCAAATATGTTATTGTTTGGAAAAAAGACTATTAGGTAAATATATATATCTCTAGCAAAAAGATAATTATGCCCTCATTTGTTAGATGATCCTTTTTCTTTTCTTTTTTTCCCATCCTTTTTCCTAATATATATAGTTTTCTTCTTACTCTATAGACTGTGATTTACAAATTTTAAATAAGGTACCAAAAAACTTCTTTTGTGGTTTAACATATTTTGTTATTTTCTTGTAAATAAATTCTTTTAATTAGTAAATATATTTGTCACTATTTAGTTATGTAAAATATTTAACTATCATAAATTATTAAACGATATGTGAAAGTGTATATTTAATAAAAAACCTAAAGCAATTTCTATTTTTCTTTAACAGTTGTGATGTTTATAATGCACTAATTGTTTAACAAAACTAAAAGGTACATAAAGTACTGTCATTAAATATTCAATAGAAAAGGGGCGGAGGGATGGGTTGGGTGGTAAGCAAGAGGTTTCAGGTTTGAGTTCTTCTGCTTACAATAAAAAAAATTCAATAGAAAAAATAACTGTGTATAATTAAGTGTCAAGTAAACTGATAATAAGCACAAAGAAGAAAAGTAGACGACGAAAAAGAGAAAATAGAAGTAATATATTTGTACTAAATATTAATTAATTTTAGTAACAATTAATGCATAACAATAGTAACAATTAATGCATAACAAGGAGTTACTTAGAATAAATATATATTTTTTAATTTTTTCATGATAATTAAATTTTTCATAAAACATTCTTTAGTACTTTATTATGAAAATTTGTATTTCATACTGGGAAAGAAATTAAACAATAATAAGAAAAACAACAAAAAGAAGGAGAAAATGACAAATGGTCATTGGACAATATTTTAATAACAACATTGGCATAATTTATCTTTTTTGCTGTCCAAATACATTAGACTATTACCATCATAGGATAATTTGTAGGTTTCATGAATACAAGGGACATTTGCTACTAATACCTAATTACAAGGAAGCGGAATGTATTTAAACCAATTTCCTTCTCCTTCTCCTTGAAAATATAAACTCCCAAAATAGGCCTTAAGCGACATTTTGTCAAAACATCATGGGTCCATATGGAATTTAGCGCAACAAATTTTGGTCACATGTGCAAATAGGTTCCAAATTGTGCCATTCTAATTTCTAAATAGAAATTTATCTATAAAAAAAAAAAAAAAACAGCAATCCGGACAAGTCCCTGATTCCTTCCCCACCACAAAAAAAAACAAATTCTGCTGTACAGAAAAATTATACTCCTACTAAAAATAATTATTTTTTTTAAAGAAGAAAAACTAAAAAATAAAATATCCTTCCCATTTTACCCTTGGGAATTCCTTCTCTCTCTCTCTCTCTCTCTCTCTCTCTTTCCCTTTCACTCTCGTTGGTTTCACCACCACCGTTCACTGCCTCCACTCTCCATTCGTTTCTCTCCCTCCACTTTCAATCCTCCAAACGACGTCGTAGCCGAAGGCGGGCCGAAACCAAAAATCCGCAAAAGAGAGAAGCCATCTTGGGTTCCATCCAACAACTCCACAATTCTGCAGATTTATCATCTATTTCTATAAATTCTCTGTAAAAAAAGAGAAAAATTTTTAATTGTTAAAAATGAGCTCCGATTCGGCTGTGCCGTCTCCCGGTTCTGTTCATGGCGGCAGCCTCGATGAGCAGATTTCTCAGCTTATGCAGTGCAAACCCTTGTCCGAACAAGAGGTGAATGTGCAAAAGTTATTTACGTATTTGTTAGAGATGCTCTTTGATCTGTTTCTTGAATTTCGGTTTTTCTTCCTTTCCTTGTGGGAGTTTACGGTACTTTTTTTGGCGAAATTAAGGAGCTTTTCGTGTACGTGGTTGAATCTGGTGATGTAGTGAAATGGGTTTGTTAAATCAGATCTATTTTGGAATTTTTTTTATTTTGTAATGGAGGAGAAGGTTGGAAAGTTTTGAACTTTTTTGGTTTTCGATTTTTTTTGGGATAACATCAGAATGCACCAGAATTATTTGCTTGTTTTCTTTCATTTATAAAACCAAAGGAATGGAATTTTTTTTGGTTTTTTTCCTTTTTTTAAAAAAATTAATTGACCCCTTATTCTTCAATGGGATTCTGGAAATTTAGCATTTGAGTTCTGTTCCTGGATAATTTAATATACAAAGAGATTTTTCGAGTTTTTTTTTCCTTTTTTTTTGGGACATGGAGTTTACGCACTTCGTAGTAAGGTTGATTGTGCTACAAATTTCGTTATGATGTAGAAATGGTCTTTCAGTAGAAACAACCATTTTATTTAGTTTATTTTAGTTTAGTTTTTTTTGGGGGGGGGGGGTGGTGGTGGGGTGGAGAGGGGGAGAAAATGCTGATCTTTTTACTATTCCTGTAGAAGGGGAGGGGTGAGGGGAAGAAGCTGATGGGGTATGGGGACAGTGATAATTGAAATTTTCACTTTAAGATGAGGAATAAACACTGTTAACCATTTGGAATATTCAATTCTAGACCTTTCTAGGTTGAGCAAGTTCTTTATTGTTAAATTTTGATAGAGGATTACATATCTTGTTACAGTCACTGAAACATTAGAACAAGTCTCAGAGAATATTTATAATAGGCCAGCTGTTTTGTTTGTGTTTGGGATAAGTTCATTTGCTAGATATGTTATGGGGTTAAGGGGGGAGAGCAGGATGGGATTGGGAGCATCAAATTGTAGTCAATCTTCTCTGAATTTGTGGCAACTGAAATTTAATGTGGTTGGGGCTAGTTATGAAGAATCTTAAAAAAAAGGAAGAATTACAGTTTGAGGCGATTTTCCATAGAATGAGACACAGCTTTGTATGCATATTTAGAGTGATCAGTTGCGTGTCAAGATGTAGATGTGCAATGATTTAAAGGAGGGAGGGCAAGATGAGATTGGGAGCATCAAATTATAGTCAATCTTCTCTGAGTTTGTAGGAACTGAAGTTTAATGTGGTTGAGGCTGGTTATGAAGAAACCTAAAACAAAGAAGAATTACAGTTTGAGGCGACTTTCCATAGAATGAGACATAGGTTAGTATACATATTTAAAGTGATCAATTGCATGTCAAGATGTAAATTTGGAATGATTATTATCCAAAATAGGTAAATTCTATCTGTGGTAATGCGTCATATACACATTTGAATTATTTATCTTGTTGTGTAATCCTATTGAATTTTTTGTTTTGGTGGTTGAAATATTATTTTTCAAGTGCTCTTTTCTTCCTGTATATAGGTGAGACTGCTATGTGAGAAGGCCAAGGAGATCTTAATGGATGAGAGCAATGTTCAAGTATGATTTTCTCTGATAATTTTATTAATGCTGCAATGCACAATCTTCTGGTTGCTTATGTACTTGATTTTTGTTGTCCGTGAACTATTATATTGAGGTGCATGTAAGAGGAACTGTTGGTTACGGTAGAACATTCTTCTGATGGTACATGGTTGGGAGAAAACTTGTTGTTTAACATTTAATTGTAAAAGTAATATTTTATGTAGGGGAGAAAGTTAAAGAAAATATGCTAACTTGTTTATGCATTTACATGTGGTGGATTTTTTGGTTATGTGGAGTCAAAAGGTTTCAGCTTTAATTCATGCTGCATGTTTTGATCTCCTTTAAATGATCTAATTTTTTTCAACTTAAAGCTGTTGTTTCGGTGATTTTGAGGTTTTGGAGTTGCTTTTGTGAATTATCAAACTGACAAAGCTTTGTTGTTGTCCTCCTAGAAAATTTTTTATGATATCTATGGTTCTGCTGCATAGTCTGAAATCACATTTTTTTAAATGATGTAGCTAGAAAGTTTTTTGCCCCAGAATTTGCATGAACTTGGTAATAAGTTTTTCTTCTGATAGATATAGGCTGTGTTTGTTGGTCATAGTTGGTCTCAACATCATATATAGTGAGGCAATGATCTTCAAAGCATTTTTATTGACTTAGCAGAAACTCTATGTTTAATATGCATGCAAGGAGCTTTACTATGCCTTTTGAATGGGTGTAACATGAAGCCTGACAGTTTTTATTCATTTTGGTCTTTCATTTGGTCTTGTCATATTGTTTGTTGTCTATCAAAGAATCTTCCTGGTTTATAGAATGTAATGTGATGTAAGGAGTTTCACTTTCTTTTGATGTCTGTGTAGCCTGTGAAGAGTCCTGTGACCATATGTGGTGACATTCATGGACAATTCCACGATCTTGCTGAGCTTTTCCGTATTGGTGGCAAGGTATCTGCTCAATCAATACTCTGCCTCCTCAATCAATTGGTTTCTTGAGATAACTGTGTTCAGTTGTTTCATCTCTCTGTACTTTGGGTATTAGACCAAGTTTTTATATTGGGGCAGGAAGGGTATATAATTTTTCCAAATGACCTGAATGGATTGGTCCCATCGTAGCATGATTCTCTCTCTCTCTCTGCGGTTCAAATGCTTGTCTAGTTGTTTGTCCTCCTATTGCAACATTGTTATGGTACTGGAGTCTTTCTAGGTCTTGTCAGTTATTCATGTTTTTTATATTTTGGTAACATAATCTATATCCTTGGGATTTGACTTGATTAAGCTTTTTTTCTCCTTAATATGTTTGTCAAGTTGAATCTTACTAATTAAGTTTATTTGCGTGCTTTGCAGTGTCCAGATACAAATTATTTGTTTATGGGAGATTATGTAGATCGTGGGTATTATTCAGTTGAAACTGTAACTGTGAGTTTTAAACTTTTCTTTCAATCTGTTACATATTAATGAAAATAGTTTCTTTGCTTAGCCATGTTAATCGTGATAACCAGAATATCTGCAATTGCATTACTTCTTTTTTTCTCCTCTCTCTCTTTTTGTTAGGAGACTCAAATTTATTTTAGATATTGGGCAGCTGATGGTGGCAAATTAAGTATAGGTTGGCAATCTAAATTCAGGTTTTAACTATAGCTTGTGCAATGCTATGGCTAGAGAAAAATTGATCTTGAGATGTGTAAATTGAGGCTTTGAATTGGAAAAAATGATCTTCATGTGTGTCAGTCCTGTTAGTTAAAAATTTTGAGTTGCCATTAAAAAATTTAAGCTGGGTGAATACACTGAAATAAATTCTCCTTATTCCTTGCATGAAATTGAGCATGCTGTGTGCACAACTGTGTCCCTGCAAACTTATTTTTACTCACATAGATCATCATGTTTTGGCAAGTTATTTTGTGCTTGGTTTTCGCTAGTCTTCTCAAATATGCTTCCTACTTTGTTGTAGCATGCAGAATTTGGTTTAAAATATTTGTGAGGGCAAAAATAGTTAGTGACTTTTATCTTATACTTTAGTATTTAGAACACAAAGGTATATGCCAGAATTTCCTATTCTATATGTTTCAATACTCAGTTCCTGAAACTTTTGGTGGTTTTGGTCTAATAGTTAATGTATGTCTTCTTTTTTTCTTTGTTTTTCCCCTTCTTTCTTTCTTGCCATGTTTCTTTAGTTAGTACTGCATTTTGGGTGCTGCAATGGTTGTTCTAATTTTGATTAGTCAAATTTCTTCTCAGCTTCTGGTATCCCTCAAAGTGCGTTACCCTCAACGAATTACTATTCTAAGAGGAAATCATGAGAGTCGACAGGTATATAGACTAACCTGTCTTGCTTCTCATACACTTTCTTTAGCTGTTAAACAACCCAGTTATGGCTCCCATTTCTTGTTCACTAGGATGAGTCCCCAATGTGTTGAAATTCTAACATTAAGTGGAGCTGGGTGGTAGCTACCCTTTTTTATCGTCAGAAGTTGTAATTTGAGAGATTATAGGTCTATTCTCTTCTGTATTCTGCTGGATTTATTTCATTTTGAAATTTCCCATCATGTTATGTCTTTTGGGTTTGGATGCTTTATGCTAAACTGGCTCTTTTCCCCCCATTTCCTGTCTCAGATTACTCAAGTATATGGGTTTTATGATGAATGCCTAAGGAAGTAAGTTCTTGTCTTCTTTTTCAGTTTCAGACTTTCCTTTGGAAATGCTACTCCCTTTGTCCCTTTTGGCTTTTATTGTTCATGCTTAAGTTGAAAATTTGATGCTAAGCTAATTTGGCAGGTTAAAGGTTGAGCAAAAGTTGGTAGTATAAAAGTTGAACTCAATGAACTCAGTATCATCAGTTGATTAATTATCTTGCATGTGAAGCTAATTATCTTTCATGTGAAGCTTTAGATGATAAAATCTACTTTTCATGGAATATATATATATATGGGGCTTATTGCTGCTTGCTTAAGTGCATTGAATTTAGAATGGTTTTGACCTTTCTGAAGATACACCTTGCAATATGCATTGGAGTAATATTGATTTGTCTAGATGTTATTGGAACCTTTGTACAATTCAGCATTGTACCTTGGCACACTGCTTTTATGAATTTGTACACAGTTGCTGGCAAACTTCTTTTGCTTTGCCAAAAGAGGTGTCATTTGCAACTGATTTTGTTTTATAGAAATATTGCATTTGGAAGTTGGCATCCTGTTACCCCTATCCATTTCTAATTGTCAGGGGTGTCGAATTGGTGCAAAATGTGACATGAACAAAATCTTAATGTTGAAAATGATACAAGACAATTGAGGGAATTCAAGGGAAAACAGGTGTTGAAAAGTGTTTCAGATGTAGTAGCCACAATGGATTTCTTTTACTTGTCTACGTTATAGATCCCAAATTGTCTACTTGATCGTGAACTCATTGTATTTAATGTCTACGGCTGCAGTGTATTAATTGGAACTGACTGTATTAATTGTTGGCTATCTCTACCTTGCAGATATGGCAATGCAAATGTCTGGAAGATTTTTACTGATCTATTTGACTACTTTCCACTCACTGCGCTGGTAATTAACATTCCATGTTGGCAATTATTGGTGTACTTTTTCCTAAATTGATCAGGACTTTTCTTCTTGTGGACATTGCAGAGTGGTTAGTGTTTGAATTTTTTCTTGAAGTCACAGAAATTGTTTCATTTGATTACATGTCACAGCATCTTGACATTAGATATGCATTTGTTGGGAAGTAGCGCTCTGAAGGTTGATAAATTACTTCTGACATGTTATAATATGTTAAAAGATGTTAAATAAGTCTTGTAATTTCAGATGGTTGGGATTTTGACTTGGTTGCAGGTGCGGCCGTAAATGATAAAGATGTTCTTTGCAACCACTTTATTTGGATGTCAAAAACATAATCCCTTAATGCTCATTTTCCCTGGTCATCCCTGACATGACCATCCTCCAATCAAGCCCTTGTTTTTCAAAGTAAATGAATTTTTGTTGGGATCATTGGCTTATTGCATTTTTTGAAGTTATTTGATCGAAAGTGAAATGGGGGAACAAAACTTGAATTTGTGTTCAATCATTAATCACTTCGGGGGATATGGTGAAGCACTGGGGAATTGTTGGTAAATTCTTTGGCCAGACAATGAATGATTAATGAATCCAAGAAGTCAATATGTAATTTAGATTTCTCAAGTTGTAAAACATGTGGCAGCAATTCTATTGCTTGTGCAATTCTTCAGATTTGCAGATGCCCCACCCCATTTGGTATTGTGGGTTATTACGTCATAGCCTTCATTTTATCTTGTTTTTGCTCTTAATTTCTTGGAAAGAGGTTTTCTTGTGACTCTGCAAGGATGTGGTTTGTTTGGGAGGAGAGAAGTGAGTAAAACTGATTAATTGCCTGTCCTCTTTTTCTACCTGCTTTGGTGGAAAAATTGCGCACTTTTATAGCAGTTGCCATCAAGACTGTCTCCTTAACCATATTAAGGATCAGTCTTTCAACTGAGCACGAAGAACCTTTATCACCACATACTAGTTTCATTGGTGCTACTAGTTTGGTGGTATCCTGTCAGGAGCACTGCTTTTATGTGTGCTGAAGTGCAAACTGGAGTGCCATGGTCTTATGTGAGAAAGTTGAATGGATGATTCTTGTAGTCTTAGTGATAGTTTTCTCAACTTAGATGGGCTCTCTAGATTATACTGTTTCTCTTGCCTTGTGTCTTGCTGTTGACGATGTGGTCATATCTTGTACGTGTTTAATGTCTTGTCTTGAAATATTCTAGGTTGAGTCAGAAATTTTCTGTCTGCATGGAGGGTTGTCTCCGTCAGTTGAAACTCTAGACAACATACGAAATTTTGATCGTGTACAAGAAGTTCCTCACGAGGGACCCATGTGTGATCTTTTGTGGTCTGACCCTGATGACCGTTGTGGTTGGGGCATTTCACCCCGCGGTGCTGGATATACATTTGGCCAAGTATCTGCTCTTCCCTTCAGTTGTTTTCGTTGAATCATTGATATCACGCGAAGTAAACTTTCTTGTTTCTCGAATTTCAACAGGACATATCAGAGCAATTTAATCACACCAACAATTTAAAGCTTATTGCTAGGGCACATCAGTTGGTTATGGAAGGATTCAATTGGGCTCATGTAAATAATCTCTCAACACTGTGATGCCTTACCCCCCCCCCCCCCCCTTTTCACCCTCCAACTTTTTCCAAAATGGGATATGACTGTTCACATTATAATGCTAATTATTACAGGATCAAAAAGTTGTTACCATATTTAGCGCACCAAATTATTGCTATCGCTGTGGAAACATGGCGTCCATCCTGGAAGTGGATGACTGCAAAGGCCACACATTTATTCAGGTAATCTGTCTAATTTGTTTCGCCTACACATTCCCCTTTCATGTGTTTAATGGTGAGTAGAAGGAAAAGAGTCTTGCTTGCATTAGCTGTTTGGATGTATCGTTTGCTTCTTTTTGCCTTTTGATCCCCGAGTTAAACATATTTGTGGCTGCAGTTTGAGCCTGCTCCTCGGAGAGGAGAGCCAGATGTAACTAGGAGAACACCAGATTACTTTTTATGATGAAGCTGCATATGCTATGGTTCAGTGACTGTCTTACAGAAGGTCTGTGCTTGCTGCTTTGTGCATCAAGAGCTGTTTCTGAGATTTGTTATCATATGTTTCAAATGAGGTGGGTTGGCAGAAAGAATTTACAGAAGGGCAGATGATGCTACTCTCTTGCAGTTGCTATCCTGAAACTGTACGCAGATACAGCAAAACGAGGTGTAGGATCTGGGACACTTACTGCTGCTTATGTACCATTTCATGGAATTGATGCGGCATCAATTTTTTCGTATATCAATCTTTCATCCTCCCTTTTTACACGTCCTTTAGTTATCTAAGCGAGTCCATTCTGTTCTTACATTTTCCTTCACTTTTGTAGGACAATTTCTAGTTCGTTCTTATTGTATTCCCTTGTAGAAGGGCATACTCTCACTTGGGATGGGGTTTTTGTGGAGGAAAGATGGTCTGTTATTAGGCTTCTTTCGGATGTTTTCAGTGGATGTTCTGCTATTGTTTCTGGCCCCTAAGTGGGATGGGTTTGCCTCATTATGGATTCATTAAACGTCCATTATAGCCATCTTAACACAGTTAACATCGGTATTTCTGTTCAGTCTGACGTTTGTCTGATTTGCTTGATGGTATTAGTGGCCAACCAAAAACAATTGCAGGTTGATGGATCAAGTTAAATGACTTGTGCTAATGACTATCTATAGGGCATCTTATGTTTTTGATTATTGGAAATCTAGTTTTGCGAGTGATGTTTCTTTATCTGGAATTCTGGATTTCTCTACTAGTTGTTGGTAGTTTTTCCTCTGCAGACAGTCACAAGCTGATTTGCTCAAACTCCAGGCTCCAGTAGATGTTTCGTTGTGGATTGGATGTCTGGTTACTTTTTATTCTTTCTTTTGGTTGATTAGGATGATCCTCCAAAAAAAAGGTCCTATTTTTTATTACCAAAGCCCAAAGACTTTTTCGGCAAATTTACTAACCCTTAATCCCAGCAAAAAAAAGGTCCTATTTGACTCAGCAAAATGTTGGTTGATTTTTCTATGATGATGTTTTTTTTTTTTTTTTTGGGTTATTTTTCAAGGAAAATTTCCTAGCTGCAGTTTGCTTAATCAATACCTTTAAATCCTGTTAATTATTTTATACATGTCAAGATGATGACTTGGGTAGTTCCATTTATTAGCAAACATAAATCACTTTTAAGCTAATATCGAATGTGGAAATTCAATGCTTACATTAGTTAAAAAGAAGGGATAATTGCAGAAACCTCCCCTGAGGTTTCTGACATTTGCAATGACCTCCCTTGTGGTTTGAAAAATTACACTAACCTCCCATGAGGTTACTAATCCTTTGCAAATTCAGTCCAAATGATTAAAATATTGTTTTAGGGAGTGAAATTAGAATTTTTTTTATCAAATTTGTCCTTTGTATTACATATCCAATGAATAACAAAATACTATAAATCAATTAATAATTAATAAAATTTAAGGAGTATAGTTTATAGGCAAATATGCATTGCCTATTTAAAGTATCGGTTCTTTATGGGTATTTTACTTTCAAACATTTAATTTAATACAAATATTTACGCTTAAATACATATTTGTATTTACTTTCAAATATTTAATTTTTGTTAAATACAAAAACTACCAATCTCTCTTCCGTAAAAATATTAATATAACACTTTTTAATTTTAGTTACAAACATTTATGTATTTAACATAAATTAAATGATTCAAAATAAAATACCCATAAAAAGTCAATACTTTACTCATGTAATGGATGAAAGCCATAAAGAATTAATACTTTATGGGTCATTTTAAAAAAAAATATTTAATTTATATTAAATAAATAACCTACCGATTTCTTTTTTACAAGAATATTACTGTAACACTTTTTGAATTTTACTAACAAATATTGATATATTTATCATAAATTAAATGTTTGAAAGTAAAATATCCGAAAAAAGCCGGTACTTTAAATGAGTAATACGTGTTTGCCTATAGAGAGTCGGTAACTATTTAAAGTACCGGTTCTTTAAGGGTATTTTACTTTCAAACATTTAATTTAATACAAATATTTACGCTCAAATTCAGATTTGTATTTACTTTCAAATATTTAATTTTTGTTAAATACAAAACCTACCAATCTCTCTTCCGTAAAAATATTAATATAACACTTTTTCAATTTTAGTTACAAACATTTATGTATTTAACATAAATTAAATGATTCAGAATAAAATGCACATAAAGAGCGAATACTTTACTCGTGTAATGGATGAAAGTTATAAAAAATTAATACTTTATGGAGCATTTATTTTTTTAAAAAAATTATTTAATTTATATTAAATAAATAACCTATTGATTTCCTTTTTGCAAGAATATTACTATAACAATTTTTGAATTTTAGTTACAAATATTGATATATTTATCATAAATTAAATATTTGAAAGCAAAATACTCGTAAAGAACTGGTACTTTAAATGAGTAATGCGTGTTTGCCCATAAATTGTACTCCTTAAAATTTATTAATTGTTAATTGATTTATAATACTTTGTCATTCATTGGATATGTAGAACAAAGGGCAAATCTGGTACAAAATTCTAATTTCACTCTCTAAAATAATATTTTAATCATTTGGACTAAATTTACAAAGGATTAGTAACCTCAGGGGAGGTTAGTGTAATTTTTCAAACCACAGGAGAGGTCAGTGCAAATGTCAGAAATCTCAGGAGAGGTTTCTGCAATTATCCCTAAAAAGAATGATAAACGTCAGGAGGGTAAGAAAAAGGGGAAGAAAAAAGAAATGGAAAAGATGAGTACGCAGAAAAATTGTGAATTTTTATTTTAACGAGTTTACAATTTAAACTAATACTAGTACTTCAGAACTAATATAAAAAGGTATTTACTGTGACAAACCTTTAATTTTGGACTCTAAATATGAAATCTACAAAACTTAAACTCCCTCCATCCCAAAAGCTTTTGTCATATTTTGGAATTTGAACTTCTTGTGCGTAGTACCAATTCAGTGCAAGTTTTAGCCTTTTTTTTTTTTTATGTTGCAAAACAACTTTTGTCCATAACAAATGAAATTCAAGAGGTCCACTAATAAATGTAAAATATGAGGGAATCCTAAAGGGTAAAAAATTGAACAAGAGGGATTTAATTATCCATTTGGGTATGTGACAAATATTTGGGGATAATTCAAAAGGAAAAATATGACAATTTCAAATTTCGATGAGACCAATCGAATATATGACTTCTAAGGGGCTGTTTTAGCAATTTGCACAATAAAGGGTATAGTGGTCCATCTAGCGTAACCCTAAAGAGGATATATGCGTTTAAATATCGATTCCGAGTGATTCCAAACGCAAGGAGAGTAGAAGCGGCGCAGTCATGGTTTTAGACATGTACCCATTCGGTGCTGTTGGAGGTGAAACATTATTTCTGCAGAAATTTAGATTTGGTGATGTTTTGTGCTATTCTTGTTGTGTTTCATGTGCTTGGCATCTCCGAACCAGAAATTAATTAGGTTTTGTGACCACGGTTTCTTTGTATAAGTTGATGGAATTAGTTATTATTGCCTCATGAGGTGAATTAATAGGTATATTTTAGAAAAAATATATGGATGAGATTAATTGTTACTGCCTCGTGAGATAGATTTATAGGATATATTGAAATATTTCGATTGATATATCGAATGACAAACGTCATTATTTGTGGTATGACTTTTGGTTGCACATGCCACCACAGCATCTCTCAGTTTCGACTTCTTATCTGCCTAACTAATGTTGAATTCATCCCTCTTGGGACCAATGTTAGCTACCTTGTCAGCCAATTTGCATATGACGAAAACAGTTCCTGTCTTTACAATATGTTTGCAATTCGTCCTTGTTTCTACCATTTGGATTGAGGTTGGGCTTGTGCAAAAGAAATTGTGGCTTGTGCAAACGAATGTGGATGGCTTGTGCAAAAGAAATTGGAATGTGGATTGCCAAAGAAATTGTGGCTTGAGCGAAAGAATGTGGATGGCTTGTGCAAAAGAAATTGGATATAAGTATGTTACGTTTTCATTGTTAGCTCTAGGAATTGAGTATAACAGCCATTGTATTAGGCTTACTTTCGGAAAGATTATTCTTGTCACGCCGAAGGCATATGATGTATCAATATGTTTTTCGTGTGAATGGGAAGCAAACCAATGCTTTATTGAAATTTTTTACATTTTCTTACTTTTTGTACTTTGAAGAATAACAACTCGTGTATGAAATTCATTGTGAATGTAAATTGATTTTCTTCCCCTGCTTAATATGCTATTTTTCCTGCAATTGTTTGTTGAAAAGATCAGCAAAGTTGCCATTTAATTTGTCGAGATGTTCTTTCTCGAAGACAGTTATAATTGGCAGAAATAATTCTATTGGAAAGCCGTAAAGTTGACACTTACCTCGTTTGGATTGTAAGTTTTTATTTTTTTGAAGCTTTTGTAAAAAAATTATACTTTAGCAATATTGACAAATATTGAGAAAATTTTTTTTACAAGAACTCGCAATTCAAACAAGGCCACGAACAACCTATGTAACGCTTACATCTTGTAGCATTTTGTTATATCCTTAATTGTACTCTGCAGATGTTCATATATGATCATTTTCTTCATACATTAGGAGATTCCAACCCTGTATTGTGTGCAAGAATTCACAGTGAATAGATCAGAACCTTCAAATTCAACGCAATACAAAGCCAATGGAATTGGAAACCTACCCATTGTAGAGGACAAAACTCCCTTAGGAACTCTTAGCTACGTTAGAAGCTACTTGCAAATATTGTGCAAATCGAAACAACAATCTAGGGACAACATGGTCGCAATATGTGGTGAGCTTTTCTTTTCTTTTTTCTTTTTGCCCCTTTTACAACATATCCAATTTGCTCTACAATTGAAAAAAGAAATTATACCATGTCAAAAGGAGGATACCCATGAGGCCATGACCTTGTTTTACCCATTCAAGTATATAGAAAGAAAAAAAACTGGAAAAGTTATGAAGAATTAAAGAAACTTGATCTTGCCAATGCCCAGCCTATACCCAACCTACAGAATATGCATCTTAGATGGGTCTCACTGCTATTAATTTGCTTGTTTTCTGGAAATAAAAAAAAAAAAAGAAACTTCCCTGAAATCCAACTATAGAAGAATTACCATGTTGTTAATAAATATTTAAACAACAATAACATTAGTAAGATCAACATAAAGTAACCTTAACTCTATTGGATTAATACATGAATAATGCATACACATTTTATAACCCGAAAATTAAGGATTGTTCTAATTAAGATTTTCATAATCATATCTTAAATTTTCATAATCATATAACATGTACAGTCCTCCGTTTACAAACAAAAATAAATCACTTTGTAAAGGAGAAAAAAAAAAGATTTTTCTATCTCTATAAGTGTTTTTAATAGTGACTGTGGAAGCTAAAAAATTAAAAGTTATATACAATAAACTAAAGGAAAAAAAGGCAGAAAAAAAAAACAAAGCAAAGTAAAAGATGAGTATCTTTAACAGTTGTGAGTTTTCTTTTAATAGAATTTACAAATTATACTAACACTAGTATCTAAAATGTCATATACAAAAAATATAGAAGGGTAAAATGAAATTAGTGTGAGTATTAGAAGATTTTAACTGTCAATTTTTGTCTAAGGTCTAATGGAATCTTTTAAGTATAATGTTCTTGGTATAAAGTGTCCCTTGATTGCATGTTTTTGTGGGCTTTGGGGGCAAAGTGTAACTACCCCCAATTCTATTGGGTGTTTACTGTAATTAGCTCCTAAATTATTGCTCTAAACCCAAAAAATGGAATTCCAAAAATTTATAAAAAGACTTATCAGGGGCTAATTTAGCAAGTTTTCCAACATCTGCGGTCCCTTTGTCCTTTTGGCCATGATGATAAAGGGTACATTGGTCACTCAAACTAATTTTGACATAACCCTAAACCGAAATCTACCTTTAAATATTGATGGCAAGATTCGAAACACAAGCAGAGAAATAGAAGCGGTGCAGTTGTAAAGCTTAATCGGAGCTGTTGGAAGCTCAATTGGTCTTCAACGATACAGGTATTCATTCACTTTAATTATGAAGGAGATATATCTATTCCGTGCTGCTGGACATGAAACATTACTTTTGCAGAAACTTAAATTTGGTGATGAATTCGGCCGTTCTTGTGTTTCATGTGCTTGGTGTCTTCAAGTGAGAGATTGATCATGTTGTACGACCACGGTTTCTATGTATAAGTTATTGATATTAATTGTTACTGCGTTGTGAGGTGAATTAATTGATAAATTGATATAAATATATATACATGAGATTGATTGTGGGGACGATTTATTCCGACTTATGAGGAGGTAACTTGGAAGGAAATGAGTTTATTAGGTATAATAAATCATATATTAACGACTCAACATTAAAGTGTTGCCGAGATCGGAAGGTTGAATATATTCTTATAAATATATGGATGGCTTGTGCAAAAAAAAAATTGGATGCATCTTTTGTGGAAGAAAGAACTGGGAATCCAGTGACTGAAGATAGTATCGGCGGTGGACTGTGAAAGAAAGAATTGGGAATCCTGTGGCTCAAGATAGGATTGGTATACCCAGAAGCTACGTGTATGTTGACCTAGCCTCATGTCTTTCCAAGCTGGCAGGCTTGGCTTGTGTTTCATTCTATAAACCTGTTGCAAAAATCACATTCTTGTTAGTAGAAATTCTTAGATGTACTTAAGCACCAGGTGCATTTTTATGTATCAATTTGTTTTGTATGAATAAAGAGTTGTAATAGATGAAGAACTAGTGCGTGAAATTCATTAAGAACGGAACTTGTTAGTGCAAATTGTTATTGTGCCTAACTTGAGTTTCTTTCTACTTAATAAGCTAAATTTCTGGAAACCGAATTGAGGTTTCATTTTCTGCAACTCTAGTAAAAAAATCAGGCCAAATGACCATTTCAATTTGTTAGTCCAGTTGATATGTCCTCAGAGATTCGAGTTAAAACTGGCAAGAAATCTTATGATGGCCTTTTATATTCCAACCTGAGATCATTTAGAACCTAAAGGATAACATAACTAAATATTGAACCCATTGCTACTTGCTAGGCAGTTCTATCAGGAAACTGTTTATAGTGATTGGATCTAAAGCTTCAAGTTCAATTCAACAGTAAGGGTCCGTTTGTTTTGGGTGAAAATGTTTTTCAGGAAAATATTTTCTTAATTTCCCGTGTTTGGTTGCACAAAAGTTACTGAAAATATTTTCCTATGTAAAATATTTTCACTCATCTTATGGAAAACAACTTCAGACTTCCCTTCCAAACTTACTGAAATTGTTTTCCGAAATGCATGCATCTTGCCTGTAGTATGTCCCAAACTTATTGAAATCATCTTGTAGTATGTTCTTTTTTTTTTTTTTTAGTGTAAACAGGAGGGCTCGAACCCAAAACCTCTTCCGTACACTCTCTCCCCCGTACCACCCAACCCAACCCAACCCAACTCCCCTAGTATATTCAAAATAAAAAAAACCTCATCCTGCTCATCCTATGCTAGTAATTAATTATGTATAACAGGGACATTCTTTTCTAGAGAAACTTTCAGCAGTGAGAGTGCAAGATATATGTCACAATAAGCATTGCATGTGATTGATATTTGACACTAAATGGCCAGTAATTTGTTTATTGTTTAAGGAGATATTTTTTTATTCATATATACATTTCTCCAAGATTTTTTAAAGTTAAACAATGAGATAAATTTTCTTATTTTGCATGGGAAGAAGTATGTAGTTATAATGTGTAGAAAGTAAAGATAGAGATAAAAGTGAAATATTTCAAAGGTTAAACAAACACCAGAAAAATGAAGTAAGAAAATATTTTCAATAAGCTAACCAAACACCTGAAAATGATGAAAGGAAAATGATTTTCATGAAAAATTACTTCCACGGAAAATATTTTCTCAAGAAAAATATTTTACTTCCAACCAAACAGACCCTAAGCCAAGGGAAATCGAAGCCTACTTCTTGTGGATTATTTTGTCCTTTGGTAAGATAAAAAAGAAATAGACCATGAAGTTTGTACTGTTCTTATAAACATGAATAGAACATTTTCCTGCCTAGGACAAGTAACAGTTTCGATTCTTCTGCTTGGCGTTTGAAAAACTGGGCAGAACCACCTATTTCTACTAAAGCCTATATCAAAGCTAATGCCCGAGTAAAAGCATCCTTGTTGGAAACTGCCACTGTATATCAAAGCTGTTTTCTATTTACACTTTATGCATTAATCTTATGCTAAAAGGTGAATCAAGTTACTTAATACTCAGATCGAGTTCGACTTGTTAAGGGCCCATTCAAGTTTGATTCGATAACTAGTCGAACCAAATTTGAATAATGTTTTATATTCGATAACATTCAAATTTGATAAAAAGGTAGTTCAAACTCTGTTCGTCAAATAAATAAGCCAAATTTAAACAAAATTTTAATCTTGTTAACATAATCAAACAAATCTGAGTACTAGGGTATTTTTATTGATTAGATTCGTTTATACTCGTACTTACATATACTAACATTATATATATTATTACCGTTGGATGTATGATAACTAATTTGAGTTTAAATTTAAAATTAAATTTTTATATATGTGTCATGAATCTAACCATTTTCAGTGTACATGCGATATCACTGGTTCAATGAATTTTTGTCAAAAAATTTTCTTAAAAATATTTATTTTTTAATGTGAACATGCCTTGGGCTGCAAGGACTTTTTGAATTCCACAAAATGCTTGTGGGATTTCTACGAGCATTACATGTTTTACAGACTATTGGACGTGGACAGCGAGGCCAAAACTATAGGCCCATCTGTGTCAGGGGAAAAATTGAGAGAAGGAAAAAATTCATAATGTAAAAATAATATTTTCAAAACAAGAATTGTTGATTACACTTTTCCCATGAAAAATCAGTAGTTAATCGGCGTGATCAAATTTCAGCTCCAAATTCGAACTCTTGTGTCAAATGGACAACAACATAGGAGGGGTGGGGAGGAGGGGAGATGGGAGATAGATTTGATTACTGTAATTGTTATTTGTAAATACCTTTCCATCATCTATAAACACCAATTGGCTAGTTAAGCACCTTTGCCACTGGGTGGGACAAAATATAATTGTCTTATGTTCAATTATTACACGATTGTTATTTATGTTACATTTTTTCTTTCAAGATTAGATTTGGCTGATTTCAACTCTAATCACCATCATGGACCAGAACATATTCTCAGAATCATAAATTATTATAAGTGATTCGTCTTTACTAACTAATCCAGCATGTGTTTGGCTTCAATGATGGAGCCAAGGAGGAGCAGCGGGGGGCCATGGCCCCCCTAAATTTTAAAAATTTTAATTCATAATATGTAAATATGTGTGTAAAATAAAATTGGCCCCCCTAAATTTTTACAATTTTAGTTTATATTATGAGAGTTGATATATATATGTATATATGAATTGGTCATCTAGTGGATATATTTCTTGCAACAATTGATTATCAATTGCAAGAGTTATATAGCAGGTTTAATGATCATACCATGGAATTGCTTGTTTTGAGCACTACTTTAGATCCTAGAAATGGATTTATGTTGTTCAAGATTGATTGTATTTGTAAACTTGCAGAGAAATTCTATCCGAATGATTTTATGGAGCAAGAACTAGTACGTCTAAGAATAGAACTTCCACATTTTGAGCTCGGCATTCCAAATTATCCTGAATTGCAAGAATTATCTGGTATTCATGAGTTATGTCAAGGCTTGGTGAAGATAAGAAAATTAGTAATATATCCTCTTATTGACAGATTGATTAGACTTGTTCTTACTCTTCCTATATCAACTGCAACTACAGAGCGGGCATTTTTAATTATGAAAATAATCAAGACAAAGCTCCGAAACAAGATGGAAGATAATTTCTTGAATGATTGTCTAACTGTGTATATAGAAAAGGAAGTTGCTGAAAAATTTAGCAGTGATTCAGTCATAGATGAATTAAGTTCTATAAAAGAGCGTAGAAATCTATTTACTTCTAAAAAAAGATGTTGAAATTTCAAAGTATGTTAACATAACTTTTATCTTTTTTCAATTGAAAATAGTTACATTTATATTACATGGTTATATATATATATATATATATATATATATATATATATATTGCACAGGTGACATATTAGAGAGCATCTTCTCATAATGTGCAAATTGGATGGTTTGTGATGTTATAATATATTTAATCAAAAATTATTTTTTTGTTAGTTTTTGTTATGACTGTACCGTATATTTATGAATAGACATATCTTTATAATTAAATTTAATATTTGATATTTTTAGATGTCATATATTTAAATATAAGAAAATTATTTTGAACATAATATATTAAGATAATTTTATTAGGAAAAAATTTTGGCCCACCCTAGAAAAAAATCCTGGCTCCGTCACTGTTTGGCTTTATATTACATGCTCCGTAAAACCACAGAATATTGTTATACTTGTGAGTTTTGTTCATATAGATCATCTCTTCATGCAACAACAACAATAATATGTGCGTGTGTACATCAAACTGTATGCCATGAAGGATGCCTTGCAAACTTTGAGATAGGAAATGACAGGGGAAGAGGCATCCAAATTGTATACAGCAAGTGATATTTTGGCATTAATATATGTACATACATACATATAGGGGAGGGATTGTGAGTAGGAGGTGTTGGGTTTAACACCTCCCACTTACCATATATATATATATATATATATATATATATACATACATACATATACATAGACATGGGTGTGATAAATTAAGTGTTAGTATTTCTTGATCTTTAGTTTCTGTGATACTCAAAAGTATTTTTTTATTAGAGTTGTTACATTTTGATTACGGTGCTAATTAAATAAATGAATTATTCTTTGATATTCCCTTTTGATTGAATCTCAATACTGATGGTAATTAAAACAAAAAAAACTCCCTGTCAATAAATTATTTTACTACCTTGCACTCCATCTGCAAGCTTTACATGTGCCAAATATTCTTACTCAAAGCAATGACAAGATTATTCATTAGCCACAATTTTAAGATTCTCAACATCCCTTTTGATTGAAAGCAAATATTGTATGTTTACTTAGGAATAATTGGACTATTTTAGAGATTTATGGTAGGTTTATTGCTATAAACCTCCCTAGCGTTTGGTGTTAGTTGTACTTCACTCTCTATATTTTAAAGGGTGGGGTTAAATCTACACCCCTCTAGTCTAAATCCACACCTTTTATACCAAAATGTCTATAAAGCCCCTACTATTTAGGGTGGAGCAAAATCCACACTCCTCTAGTCTAAATCCACACTTTTTACACCAAAATATCTATAAAGCCCATACTATTTATCAAAATTTCATAGGAACTTTTTCAATACCAAAACTAATCTTTTGTGATGGGAAAAGATGGCGCTAATTAAGTTTATTTTTTCCCCCACTCAATTGCATCCTTTCATCATCCCTATTCCTTACCTTCTGATATTTACGAACTATAGCAGCACTATTATCATCAGCTGAAGAACTTCAAACTTCTAGTTCCAAGTGAATATGAAATCATTGCCATGATCATCATTTGTTTTCTTTTTTATTATCAGTAGATATTTGAAAATCAAGTATCACTCTTCAATTTGATCCTGAAATTTTTGTTTTTTTTTATTATCAATAATAATTTTTTTATAAATGTTTGCTATACTCTAGTGCATTTTAGTTGATGATGATAGTTGCCACTATAAGTCTTCGGTATTGGAAGGTAAGGACGAGGACGATAAAATGATACTGTAAAGTGGGGAAAAAGATAAACTTGATTGACTTCATCTTTTTTCACCACAAAAGGTTAGGTTTGGTATTGAAAGAGTTCCTATGAAATCCTGATAAATAGTTTGGGCTTTATAGACATTTTGGTGTAAAGGGTGTGGATTTAGACTAAAGAGGTGTGGATTTAGCTCCACCCTATT
The DNA here is from genome assembly GCF_036785885.1 of Coffea arabica. NCBI lineage: Eukaryota > Viridiplantae > Streptophyta > Magnoliopsida > Gentianales > Rubiaceae > Coffea > Coffea arabica. The sequence goes on from NC_092310.1 coordinate 4,051,064, forward strand.
TTACTGTCGATGAAAATCATATTTCATCATTCGACATTCCAAACTATTATCGTGCAAGCAACATGATCAAATAATGACTGAACATTTTGTCGCTGTGGTGTTTTCATGCATCACATTACCTGTATTAATGTATTCCCTTGCTATAATAACTGTAAACAACTTGACAGAACCATTTCAGGACAATCTGAGTTTTGGTATTCTTTGCAAAGAATGCAGAAGTGGAAATGTCAAATCGCACTTAACTGATCCAGAGATGGAAAAGAACTTAAACTTGAGGCCTTTCAAAAATGTTAAAACTAAGAACACCCTCCATTCCAGAGGATTTTGAATAACTTAGTAGCCCTTATAACTGGTGTAAGTAGTATCCGTCCAAACAAATCTTATAGATCTCAAAACCACTTAATGGAAGCAAGTGACCTTTATTCTCAAAAAAAGACTTTAATACTTATTCAATAAACATCCAAAGATCTTAACTGATATTTGTCCAATAGTATCCACACACACGCAATACCAACCAAATCAGAATTAGAATCTAAGCTTCTCTAGACGAAATACCCAAATTTTACTTGTTAAACCAGCTCTAATCTGGCTAGAAAAGATTTTTTTTTTAATTTGATCATGCACAATTAATTTTACTCAAATAAATTTTTGTATAGTATTTTAATTTTTGGACACTCCATCTGCATTGGGCTGCAAAGATATTCAGCGTACCCGTCGAATGCTCGTGGGCTTTTAGTAAAGTTTCCATTCTTGCGTTTTTTACAGAGAATTGGACATGGACTTCGAATGAAAAACATTAAATGGCTCCATTTGAATAAGCTATTTTTGGGAGCATTTTAAAAAAATTTTACTGTAGCAGAGTTTTTAGAGTTTATTTTGGAATATTTTTAGAATATATTTTGGAATATTTAAGAGTAGTAGGATTTTTAGAATATATTTTGGAATATTTTTTAATCATTAAAAAAATTAAGACTATTTTTTAGAGTATTTTTGAAATTTTTTTTATAGCATTTGAAAAACTAATTTTTATAGTCTTAAATAAGACTGAAAGACGAATCAAGTTACTCGATAATTTAGTTTAAGGAAAGCTCGTTTGAGTTTGGTTTACTAACTAATCAAACCACACTTGAATAACATTTTGTGTTTAATAAACTTTCAAGTTTAGCTCAAGCTCAATTTGATTAGCATGAAAGTGAAATTTTATATATAAACTACTTGAATTCGACTTGATAAAAGCCCATTTGAGCTCAACTAAAAAAAGTAAACATGTCAAGGTTGAACATAATTTTAAACTCATCAAAAAAATCAAACAAATTTGAATAAAAAAGTTGTTTAGCTTATTTAGACTCATTTACACCCCTAGAGAAAATAAGTTGAAATAGATGAGTGGGAAGGTTGACAATTGACTTTTCGAAAGAAGAATACTGCAGCATTCACTTTCACCTTGAAAATTTAGTAGGAGAAGAAAATGGAAGAGGAAGAAAATAGAAGCCTTCTATGCAAAAGGAGAAGAAAATAGAAGAAGGAAAAAAAATTTTGAAGAAGGAAATTTTCAGCAAGTTTAGTAATAAAAGTTTTTGCTTTCATCAAAAGAATAAGAGATTCGACTACTTCAATTGTTAAGTATCTTCACCACTTGAGGAACAAAGTAATGTTGTTTTATGTATAGTTGTGCAGTGCTCTACTATAGCAATATGTTTTCTTTTGCTTTTCTCAATTATGAAATCTAGCATTATCACTCATTCACTAAATTAATTTTTTTGCAAACAAGATAACTCCAAACTGAGTTTTGATTTAGAATAGATCCTTGTTTTATCTGTCATAAACTCATAATTCACTATTATTAAACATAAATTCATAAAATTCGCACAGATTTTTGTCCATGTGGATCATCTCTGTAGACTAAATTCGTTAAGAAACATATGAATTATGCACAATCAAAGTGAAAATTAGTTGCATACCCCAACTACAAAGACGTGCTTTGGTATTTGCTCCTCAAATTTACGCCTCCTTTCCTTCCTCCTAAAAAGCGTGGATTGACTTCTCCATTTCGCTACAATAAGATAGCATTAAGAATCACGCCTCCACACGAACTTCACCCACGCCTTCTCTGGACCATTATGCAAGAAAGAACTTCAATTGTCCAAACTAGGGATTCAGTAATTTATTTACATTTAATATATCGAAAGCAAATAAATGATTCACACTAAAAGAAGAAAGAGAGTAGGGTAAATTGGTAAAAAAAAAAAAAGAAAAAAAAAAGACTTAGAAAGTTATCTTTTATTGCCATTTGGTCAATTCCTGCTCATCTAACGTGAGCATCACCAAAAAAACCAAAAACAAACATCAACTGAACCAAGATAACAATGGACATGAATTTTATCCCAGTTTCTTTTTTGCCATTTCCATGATGTCTTTCAGACCACAATGGGGAAAGCAACAAAAGAAGCAGAGACACTGGTCAGGATTATAGCTGGAGCAGAATCCGCTAGCTATTGTTTGGTTTTTTCCTCCATGTTCTTTCAAACATTCCGCATTGCAAGTATTGCTGTTACATGTTTTTCCAGTAGGAATAATGACTGCACATTCTCTAGTTATTGCGTCCACCTTTGACACTGATCCATTCCCTACATTTGATCATTCAAAAGTTGGAACGGAATTTGAGAATATTGTTAAAGCAAGTAACTAAGAAAACCCCTAATTGCCATTGTCTTAAAAAAGTCAGTTTTTGCAAGTGTGTGTAAATATATCTTGTTCTATTGTTGTTGGAATTGGATATGTTAATGGGTAGCGTCTGGATTGGATTCTTTTGATCTAGATCTAGAATTAAATTTAATTAGATCTGAAAAAGTAAATTCAGACTCGAACCCTCATGGATTTTGGTATTCAATAGGTATCCGTGGGTAATTTTACTGAACATTCAATGAACAACTAAAGTAAAATTATTTAAAAATATATAGAGCTCCAAAAAACATAAATACCAGCTAATTTTATTTTCAAATAACAAAATTAACATTCAAGAAGTTGAATGTAATATTATGAACTCAAAGAAAAAATTATTTTCAACTATTTCTATTTATCTTTAAAATTTCATTTGCATTCACATCCAATCTTTCATTTGTTTACCTTTATTTTTTCTCCTTTAATCTAACAGTCATGAAATCTTACTATATTCGATCTAATGGTCATAAAATATTATATTATTTTATAACTTTACTTACACACACACACACACGTATGTGTGTATACGCACACTATTATTTATTCATACATGAGTCTAAGTAGGGTTGGATCTATATTTAGGTATGGATCGTAAAAAATCAGATCCTACTCAGGCTTATAACTCTCTGGGTAGAGTTTGAATTTGAGAAATTAAATCCAATCCTATCCAATTATATTAGGTTTGGGTTGGATCTACATAAGATTTGACCCATTGACATTTCTAGTTGGAAACTATTTAACTTCTTATTTACTCTTTGAATAGTCTCCTTACAAAGGAATAATTTTATAGAAATTAGAGAAAACGAAACTACTGGAGAAAGATTTTATGTGATTTAATTTAAGCTCTTGAAACAATAGTTGGAAACTCTTTTGTAGTCGTTGAAAATGTACATGCCTTGATAACTGAAGTGCATTAAAAATCATAATATTAAAAAGTGTCGATTGTGTCTTCTATGATTCTACACTGTAATCTAATCAAAACTAGTATCTTCCTCGTATTATTCATGAAGAACAGCAAAACAGGCATTTAAGGAAAAAAAAAAAAAAGAGAAGTAATGAGATTCTTTACCGACTGTGATGAAGAGAAGAACAATCGCAGTTGCAAAACTAGAGTAACTCCTCATGGTTTGCCGTGGGATTTAGGAGGCTGTAGTGTAGAATTTTCAAGTGCAAAAGAAGTAGACAAATTAACAGCTAGTCACACTCATATATAGGTGAGTTAACCAAGAAAAAAGTTAAACATGTTTTCTTAATTAGCGCCTTCTACTGCTAATTTAGTATCATTAATTCCTTTTGTGTGCATTCAATCTAAAAATAGTTTTTTCTTAAAAAAAACTTTAGTCCTTAACAACCGAAATTTCTAAACGTTACCAAAAAATTAGACGATGGTTAAAATTTCCTAACTTTACCAAAATTATAGTGAATAATTAAATGTTAAGAAAGATTCCCCCAACTACCTTAATCTTTTATTAACCTTAACAAAAATAGCTATAACTATCTAATAATTAACGATTTTTCTAATGAATGCCCTATGGGCACTTGTTATAACACCAAACTAACAAAACATCTTTAGAATTGGTGCATTTTACTAAATATAACGGTGAACAACTCAATGATCTGAACACCAAATAAACGAAATTGTAAAAAATTAAAGGGCAAATTTCGATTTAGCCCTTTGAAATAGGCCAAAGTATTGATTCGGTCCATGAAAGTGAACAAGTTTCAATTAAGCCCTCTTAACTGGAACTTTTGTTCTAAATAGGACCTTCTGTCAATTTACATTTGATCAATAACGTTTAATTAAACCTTAGTGGTATAGTGAAATCTAATAATTTTTACTTACTTTTGAGCAATTAACTTCTCACTTAAATGATCCAAAAGGAATAGAATAATACTCTTCTAACCAGATTTGGAACACTAAAAATAGCATCAGAATTTTTTTTTTAAGATTAGAAGAGCAATATTTTATCCCTTTTAGATCATTTAGGCAAGAAATTAATTGTTTTAAAGTCCCTAAAAAATAGGTAGGGTTTCACTTTACTACTAAAGTATTGTCAAATTTTATTGACCAAATATCAAATGGTGAAAAAGCTTATTTGGAATCAGATTTCCACTTTGAAGGGCTTAATTGGGAGTTAAATCACTTTTAGGGGCTAAATTGACACTTTGGTCTACTTTGAAAGGCCAAATTGAAATTCACCCAAAATCTAATGTGTTGAATACTAAATTAAGGAAAATTTCCCATTTCTCATGATTTGAATAGAGCATCAAATTTTTTTTTAAAAAAAGAATAAAAATACTGTAACAAACCCAATTTTTTTTCATCTCTTTGCTTTTCCCAATTTTTTTTGATCTATTTGCTTTTCCTAGAAAATCTAACATTCTTGCAAGAAATCGGATCTCCCAAAATGCAAGGTGTGTTTCCCATCAATTTTTCAGAATGGACATTAAAAAAACTACATAGATGCTCATATATTCTAACTTGCGTAATCAAACTAAATATTTAATCTTTTTCTTATCTTGTAACAAAACATACATTTTTCTTTTATTCATTTATTATAAAATTTATCTTTCATTTTTTCATTTTTTAAGACTGCACATAGGAAATTGTTGTATCAATTGTATGTTAAACTCTTAGTTCATGACTTTGTTTAACAAAATCTTGTGTTAATGAAGTCACGAAATTCAATTCTATCGTGATATTATTCTAGAAAAAATATTTGAACAACATAAAAATACAATCTCAAAATTTTCATTTTATAAATATTTTTATAGTAGTACATTACTATTATGTTTTCCTCTATGTGAGCATTACTCTTTGAAATTAGGACACTTCTTATTAGGCTTTTTTTCTAATTATTTGAACTAATATAAAGTACCAAACTTCCCTAACACATCATCTCAACTTTGACTCAATTATTTATGTTTTCACTAATTCAAATATTCCATTCTTTATACATGACAGAGGATAGGGCTTGAACTAAAACCATAAACTTGAACTATATATATATATATATATATATATATTTTTAATTTTCATGCATCCAAGCCTATACTTTGACCTAATAGGTTTAAAGAAGAGCCTAAAACTAAGGGTACGTTTGATAAAACTAAAATCTGAAAACTAAATTTTGAAGTTTGAAATATAAAATCTAAATCCATTAAATTAGTGAATTTTTAAGTATTAAATTTGATATATTTGAGTGTATATTACATTAAGTGATAAGTAAATAGTTTATTACTTATTTTTTGGAGCAAATTTTTCTTAAAAAATTCAGTGTCACTTAATGAATTCAAATATTTTAGTTTTAGTTATCAAATGTACCTGAATATATTAAGATTTGAATACATTAAATTTAAATTCTGAATTGGATTATCAAACATGGCATGTGTAGAACACTTTTCTATATTGTATATAATAAAGTGCATATTTTAAACTTTGATTTATTTTGCATACTTATATTGGTTAATTAGTTTTCTTTTTCATCTATTATCTTTGGTTGGGATAAAGAAGTTGTCTATTATTAGCAAATTTTAAAGCAACTACACAATCCTAATTATTCTTTTGTTTATTTAGTATCTTCTCTTCATGAATATAGCTTTTTGATGTGTATTCTTTTTCTCTTTCTTTAACATTTCTTACTTACATAGTTCTAATCATATCGCATACTCACAGTGATTATATTTGGAAAATGTTCAATATAATACTCTTATACTAAGGGTAAGCTTTAAGGCGAATTGATTTTGCTATGGGAACTTAAATAAGCAACGATACGCATGGATTGGTTTTGGGACTGTTTTGTGGAATTTTCTGAAAACATTTTGAATGGCTATTTACAAACCCCATAAGGTAGAATTTTATGAGATTACACACTAGATTTTTCTCATAGATCACAATTTTTTTCATTGTCTTTTGGATGTTTTTTAAGTTTATTTTGTGAAGGTAAAGATGTAAGTTACTAAAAAAAAGTTACTTGACAAAACTACAAAAAAAAAATAATTCTTTTGTTGTTCATGGACAATTTCAGAATATTGTAAATTCTTAGGTACAGCATGATGAATGAGATGAATTTTTATAGAATAGAACAAATGGTAGGAAATTGCTATAGTAGATGATAATTGAACATAATTTTTCAGACAATTTCATAGATTTCTTAAGTTGATGATTGGGGCTATTGCCTATAGTTCTTTTCCTTTCACTTCAATGGAGACATTTTGATAGAAATTTGTACTACTTGATACCATATTGAACTTTTGCTTTTTTCTTTGCAAATGACTCTGCTTTTTAACAAAATAATATTTCTATTTTGATTTAAAATGTAAACAATCTAGATTGTACGGTCACCCTGAAAGTCAATGAATAATCTGATTTAGTTTGTAATTTTTCTATGTCGCACGTCTCCCTATCTTCCTCCTATCCTCAGTCCACCTCCAAATTCATCTATGTCTTCTCTCTTTTTCTCATTCAACATTTAATCTCCATAAGAAAAGCCATTAATTACATAAAAAATTATTTAATTAGTACAAAAATTCATTTATGTAGCATATAAGGGTAATTTGATCTCTCTTTTTTTTGACAAAATCAATTTTCTAACTTTTTCTTGAGAACACCTGTAGATTTTTTAAAAACTATTTTTTAAACTAATAAACTAGAACACGTGAGTTATTTTGAAAATATATGATTTTCAAGAATCAATTTTACAAAATCAGCTTTTACAAAAATAGAATCAGTTGAGATCAAGCCCATAGATTAAATTATGCTATCTCTCTCTTTTTTTAGAAAAAAAAAATTTCTAATAAAAGGAGAAAAGGATTTAAGAATTGGGAAGGAGGAAGGAGATTTGAATCTAGGATTTCTAAGTCCTAGTCTCACAATATTAGTCGCTAAACCAAGTCTTCCTCAGTTTAAATTATGCCATCTTCTTGCCGCACAAAGTTGTCAATTGTACCACTAAAGACTACAAGATATTTAGCCTTAAATTGAGAACAGCTAAATATGTCAAATCGAAAAATTTGTTCGCTTTTATATGTTCAAAGAAATCTCGCACTCCGTCATTTTGTGAACACGTTTATATAATTGGCACATATGGTGATTTTTTATCTTTGTTTTTATTTAAAATTCCAGATTGACAAGTTCAGAGCATTAAAAGGAAGAAGATGAACAAAGAATTTCTTGCCAGCTGGTGTTTTATATGAAGAGAAGAAAATCTCACCCATGGAGATTAATTCTAAGAAAAAAAAAACCCCATTTTGCTTGGCACTTTTTTCCCCTCTTTATTTGTGTTTCCTTACTTTTTGATCTTTCAAGTGTTGCAAAGATTGATCAACATGAATTCAAAGACTGACTGACAATAAATTCCTGTTTCAGCTGGTTTGCGTATCACTATGAAACGATTGGAGGTTATTGACCTCCAGTTATGTGTTTTTCACATGAAAGATTTGATTGGAAGGCCAAATTGGACATTGATAGAGCTCTAGTATAAGCTTGAGGTAATGTCAGAAGCTTCTTAGCCCTCCCTACATAAGCTCTCTTTGTCAAATTATCATAGGCATTTTCCTCTATTGCATCCAAGATCTTGCGGTATATTATCAAGCATGACCAGACCTGCAACAATCAGACCAAGTAATTACTTGCAAGATGACATACTATCCATTCTTTCTGCGATGATGAAATCTATAATTTGATAATTATTGCGATAAACTGTTAGTTGATTCATTAATCTTCCTTTTGGATGAGAAAGTTATGCCATCTTTTGCAAGAAATTACCGGCCAACGGCTAGCCTTGTCAAGCTGTGAAGCTCCTTCCTCAGCCTGATTGAAGTAGAACCTTGCACGTCGAATCTGTTTTTTCATGAACTCTCTCCATCCATCTGTGACCTTTCTTGAGAAGATATCATCATCACATAGTCCAAACTGTGCGAGTTCGTCTTGCGGAAGATAAACTCTCCCTCTCTGAGCACTGACCGGAATAATGAATGATGTTCACCAATCAGAATAAGGAATTTATCAAGAATTGGGGAAGACATACTGTTTAGTAACTGATAAATACTTACTCTTCACCAACATCTCTGAGTATGTTTGTCAGTTGATTGCCTATGCCCAAAGAAAGTGCTGCATCATAGATGCTTTGAGAAGATAAATGGGATTCTGGTGCAATCCCCATTACTGGGACACTCATTAGACCAACAGTTCCAGCTGCACAGTAGCAATACTGGTAGAGCTCCTCAAAATTTGCATACCGGCTTTTCCATGTGTCCAGTCTCATTCCCTCTATCATGTCCTTAAAGGGCTGGAAACGGAAAATAATATATGTTGTTTAACAGGTTAAAGAGCAGTCAAATTGTGTTTTCAATCTCAATTATTTAGTACCTTGATGTCCAAAGGGAACTTGTATACAGTATCAGTAAGTGCAGAATCGAGCAAATCATAGGGGCGTCCATTGAAGATGTCTTCTGTTCTCTTTTCCCATCTATCAAGAGCAGCAGAGCTTAAGTAGACAGCAATGGGTCCATCAACCAGATCATCTGTCCTCCTGCACCAGACTACAGAACAACAATTTCATCGTGAGAAGAAGAAGAGAGCATATATAGGATGTGAATAGATATGCTTCTGTATTACATGCTACTCAGTACTCAATGGTTAATCTAATCACTATGCTGCTTCCATAATTTTTTTGGACTACCAATATTAAACAAGAGCTCACCATAGATAGCCCATATTGCTTTCTGTCTCTCCTCTGTCATGAGTCTTGTCCCTGCATGAGCAACATATATATGAGGCCTAATTTTATGAATTGTTCAAGAAGACAATATCATTATCTAGTTAGTTATAACAAAAACATTTTATGCAAGAACTCCGGGAAATGGTCCCCAGTGGTGACAAGGTTGGCATGCCATCAATCCTATGCCAGGGATATCAAGGTAGCAAAGTATGATGAGTTGTGAAAATCTCTACACTGATGCACAAAACAAATGGATACAAATTTCTTTTTCTCTTGTCTGCTTTATTTTTTTGTTATTTTCTATGCAGCAATTGATCACAAGCACATTTTGGTAAGGTTCGGATTATGTTAATCACCTCGGGTATGTTATTATCAGAAAGAGATTTTCAAAGAGAAGGGATTCCTGAGAGTACCTAAATAGAATGTTTTGGCGTATTCTGCGCAGATTTTCTTGCATCGTTCATATGCTTCTTCAAGAAACATAGGGGGGAACTGAGGTCTTCTGAGAGCATCCTTTCTTGAAAAGCCACTTGTTTCCGATTGCCTCTGGACAATCTCATGTATATGGTGATCACTGTGAGGAATTCCTTGAATTGTCAGTTCTGGAAAGATGCGTTCACCCCTCTTGGGATCAGCTATCAGCACTTCTGCTCTTACGGTTCCTTTTCTGTATCTGTAGGGCAAGAAATTGCCATTGCCAACTTTTACAGAAGGTTTAGCCGGAAAAGAAAGTGATGCAGCACACATTTTGGCAAGTTCAACGGTTTGTCTGTCTTTATGGAACTCCTAATCTCAACAACTAAAGAAGAGTTTCTTTTGCGCTTTCTCTCTTCACACTTACAGGCAAATCATTTAAAGGTTATCGAGTACTTTAAACGTGGGAAATCCCTTCACGTCTACTTTAGAGTTTCATGCTTAGATGATTCAATGAAGACATGGATCTGTATGAACAAAATTGGAAGACTTTCATGCATAGAGTATGGTTTAAAACATGCCTGATGCCACATGTAAAAATTACTCTGCAGTTTATGAAGGTTGTTGTGGTGGATCACAAAACTACGTCCAAGTACTAGATTTTATCAATCACAAAAAAAAAAAAAAAAAAAAAAAAAGAAATGCTACTGATAGTGGTTGGTGGTTTTGATGGGAACTGCTTAGGTGATAATTAGGCTGATGGTGCTTGTAGTTTTGAATCAATATAAAGACTTCAAGATGGTACAAATGCAATAGCATTGGATTGGAGCATCATTTTATGCACAAAAAAGGTTCGGAGTTGCTTAGGTGATAATTGTTTTCAGTGTATTCGTCTTCTTTTGACTGCTTAAATGAGGATCTTGGCCTTCTTCGATACCTTCCCCACACAGTTGATCTTCTAGAGTCCCTCTAATCATAGTTTTATGAATGGCATGTTGTTGCCATGCGGAGGTTAATTTCGAAATATACAAACGGAAAGTGACCTGACATTGGAGTCATTGTTGGAGTCTTATGGTTTCTCCATACTCTGAATTCGGGATTCTTTTGTTATACACAGTCATTTGATCTCAACATGATGGATCTTAAATTAAAATGCTTGCAATGAACAGTTTTTTTCCTAGTAAAAACAAAATTAGAAAGAGACCTGGTGAACGGGATGTTCTTGACAAGCTTTAGGTATCTTTTGTTGTTTATGTATTTTATAACTTCATAACAGGCAAATGCTATAGTTTTCAGGCCTTTTATGCATAAAAATCTGTAACAAGAGTGACATATTTGTGGCTCATCTTACTCATTTTCTAATTGTTGTATCTTATCACTTAGGCCGCCTTGTGGGAGATTACACAAGCAGGGAAAACGAAAGTTGATAGATACTGTATATTTGAGAAAAATGCAGCTTTGGTATCCAAATTTTGACAAATGAATAGTTTCAGTCTCCAAATATGGACGAAAACAAATCTGGTACCCAAACTTTCAACATTTAAGCACATTTTGTACTCTTGATAGTTTTTTTTTCTAAGTTGCTACTTGAAAGAGTCACGTGATAGTCATATGTCTAACAACTATTAATAAAAAATTGCAAAAAAATGTAAAATATCCTTTTGATAAAATTATGAGTTCTTAAACTTAGTATTTAGTGTCATAATTAAAGATATTTTACTTGATAAAATTATTAGTTTTTAAACTTAATACTTAGTGTTAAAAAGATATTTACGTGACACTGACTGTCAAAAGAAATTTTTACATTTTTTTGGTATTTTTTATATAATAGTTGCCGGACATATGACTATCATGTAACATTTTTCGGTAGTAATTTGAAAAAAATCCGTCAAGGGTATTCAATGTGCTCAATAGTTGAAAAATTGGGTACTATATATGTTTTTGTCCAAAATTTGAGGATTAAAACCGCTCAGGTATCAAATTTTGAGTAGCAAAACTGCATTTTGCATTTTTCTCTACTGTATTTTTTAGAGGCTTTAGGTATTTGGCTAAGGGGAAAGATTTCGGTGGGCAATCATCAATCATGGAGTACCACTATTCAACACCCCTTTGAAAATGCTTGTGATTAAAAGAAATAAAAATACAATTAGGCTCACTAGACCAGAGCATAAATTCAATCTAAAGGATTTCAGAGGATTATAGTGATGGAGAACATGTAGTTAGCTAGTCAAAGGGCGAACACACAAGGGTCTACTTGGTTTAGTGGTCAAGACACTTCAACTCTGGTCTTTGAGCATATAATACACCATCTCATATGGGAGTTCATTAAGGTATAAACTATGTCATCAAATTGGACTACTTCTCTATACTTCCTCTTTGGAAAGTGAATCAAACTCTATTATTTCTCCAAATGAAACAAAACAAGAATGTTCATTTGTACACATATTGCTAATTAGGAATATTCCTCTTCAAGGGAACAACAAATATGATTGCAAAACCTGGCATTAAACAATCAGGTGATGTCATTCATACTCTTAATTTCTCGTCCCTCCTTCCTTTCTAATACTCAGAATCAGAAACATAGATTTTATTCATATCTTAAACTCGTAGTTAACATTTAACTTGATTGGCAGGGCAAATAGACTAACCAAATTGTTTCCTCTTCTAATACTTAGAATCAGACACTTAGGTTTCATTAGTATCACAAAACCCGTGGTTAACACTTCAGTCGATTGACGGGGCAAATAGACGAACCAAACTATTTTGATATTTGAAACTAGCATAGCTCGCTAAGAGCTCGTTCTGGTTTAATTGACCAACTAATTAAGTCAAACACAAACAATAGTTAAAGTTTTAAAACTCAATTCAAGTTTATCTTGATTAGAACAAATCTGAAATTATATTTTAAAAGTTCAACTGATTAACCGTAATTTTCAAACTCATTAAGCAAGATAAACAACCTCGAGCCTGTCTTGGGTTTGATTAGCTTTGTTTACAGCACAAAGGTTGAATGAATAGAGAGATTTTTCCTACCTTCCAAAATTGATGCACATACTTCACCCTACCTCAATTTTGATTCTTGTTGCTTTAATTTCATTGGCACACATATTGCTAACGAGGAATATTCCTTCTTAAAGGGAGCAACAAATATGATTCCACAACCATGCAAAACTTGGCACTAAACAATCAGGAGATCGAAACATTCTGATTAAGTTAAAGTTATTTTCTTTTTCCATTTTTTTAGGGATAATTTCATAAACCTCCCTCGAGGTTTCCAACAATTATAGTGAGCTCCCCTCAAGTTTCAAAAATTATACCTACCTCCATCGCTTTTAAGGTTTATGTAACAATATAGATCCAATAGCCTATAATTTTTGACAAATATCCTAAAATACCCTTCTTCTAGAGAACAAGACAAAACAAAACAAGTTTTTAATCTTTAACTTCTTATACGTGGCATACTCACTAAAGCAAATAAAGTCCAGTGACTCCAACTCGTCTCAAAATTTATTACTTGCTAATTCTTGTCTAATGCAACTCACTACCAACACTACCAATACTAAACCAAAAATGCCCCTATGTCCCTAAGAATAAATTCATCATTACTCTAGTACTCTTAGAAATAGAGACAAAATTCTACCTTCATAGTAAAACCACATTCAATAGGTAAATAAAAGAAAGAACCAATGAGTCTTTTAATTGTTAGACTTTTTTGCTTAACAAATATAATGGTCACTTTTTTATCTTCCAACTCTCAATTTAATTTTTTTTATGTATATCACTGCCACCTTTTTCATCTTCCCCTAGTTTGACAATAAAATCCACAGTCTGCACCTTTTTAATTTGGTAACTTTAATTGGCTAACATTTGTAAAGAGTAAAACTAGTGAAAAAAAAAAAGAAAGGTTCCAAAATTTTTATAATAAGACAAAAAAGTACAAATAAATTTTTGGAGATGGTAAAAATTTGATAGTGGTGTAGTTGGTAACAATGGAGTGCAGTATTTGGTGAGGGAAGGAAGCGGTTGTAGGAGAAAAAGAAAAAAGAGTATGAAAGACAGATGGAGGATGGTAGAGAAGAAGAGACGAAATTAAAAAATTGATAGAGATTGTTCTTTGAGATAAGGAAATGACAAGTAGAATAATAAGAAATATTTTTCAATTTTAAATGTCCCTTTATGAATGAACTATTAAGTGGAGGATATTTTAGTCATTTGATTAGACCAAGGGAGGTCTATGAAATTATTAAAACCTCGGAGAAGCTGAGTGAAATTGTCAAAAACCTCAATAGAGGTTTCTAAAACTATCCCTATTTTTAAGGGGCCTTGAGCCATCAACCAACTATAAATATGTAACAGGTGATGTCATTCATACTTCTAACTTCTCCCGCCCCTTCCCCTTCTAATACTCAGAATCATAAACTTAGGTTCTATTTGAATTGCTATTTTGTGAAATTTTTTTTTTATAAAAAAAGGCACTGTATTGATTTGATATATATGAGGTAAAAAAATGATTAAGAAATATGTTCACGAAAAATGTAAATTTTTTTTTTGTAGAAAATTGCAATCCTTAATAATGCCTTAGATTTCCTTCATGTTACATATTCAGGGCAAATTTACTAACCAAACTAGTATTTTGGTATCGAAACTTTCCTAACCACCTAAGAGATCGTTTTACTTTAGTTGGCCAACTAAGCAAGTTTTATTATTATTATTATTATTAACTAAGCAAGTAATATCTAAAGTTTCAAGCTTGATTTGATTAGCACATAATTTAAAATTGTGTGTTAAAAGTTCAATCTAATCGCACTCAGAATTGATAAAAAACAGATTAACTTCAGTTCCATACATAAACAAGGAGCTTAACTGCAATTTTTAAAATCATTAAAAATGATTTACAACCTTTATCTTGTCGTGGGTGGGTTCAATTAATTTTGTTTACAGCACTAAGGTTGAATAAAGTGGAAATTTTTCCTATATTCCACCACTGATACACATATTTCATCCCTCACCCCAGAATATTCTTTTGATTCTTCATGCTTCAATTTTGTTTCTTTCTCCTTTATCTTTCTCTTGATCTCAATATGTGGGCTTTTTGTTTCCCAAAAAGGACTTCTAATTTTTTTCGACAGGAAAAAATTGAATTTAAGAAGTGGAGTGGGAAAAGAGAGATTGAATCCAAGATCTCTAAATTTTGAAATATCAACCTTAGTTACTAGATTGAAGCTTTCTCAACTAGTTGTTTTTCAGTTCACAAGTTATACAAGAAAACATTAAATTACTAAAATCCTTGTTAATTACTAACAATTTTGAAACGTTTCTAAGTTGATTGATCTTAGGTTAATACTTTTGACTAATAAAACATCCAGGGCTTGATTTCAAAGTTATTAACCTAAGATTTTAATTTCAACGCAAAGCGTTTGTAGTCCAACGGTTAGGATAATTGCCTTCCAAGCAATAGACCCGGGTTCGACTCCCGGCAAACGCATATCTTCAGCATGTTTGAACAGAATACTGTTTTTTTTTGGATCAATTGAACAGGAGACTTGGCCAGGCCTTACCAGCTACATCCTACACCCCAATGTCAATCTGACTTTTTGGTCTTAAAAAGAAATGACAGGTATACATTTAGCTAATCTGACAACCTACACAACAAACAAAGCAGAGAAAAAACTTCTGAACGTTTAACTGCAATTTTTAAAATCATTAAAGATGATTTACAACCTTTATCTTGTCGCGGGTTCTATTAGTTTTGTTTGCATAACTAAAGGTTGAATAAAGTGGAAATTTTTCTTATATTCCACCATTAACACACATATTTCATCCCTTGCTTGCTCACCCCAGAACATTATTTTGATTCTTCGTGCTTTAATTTTGTTTTTTTTCCTTTAACGTTATCTCGGTCTCAATATGTGGGCTTTTTGTTTCCCAAAAAGGGCTTCTAATTTTTTCGTAAGGAAAAAAAATTAGAATTTAAGAAGTGGAATAGAAAAAGAGAGATTGAACTCAAGATCTCTAAATTTTGAAATCTCAAATTTAATTACTAAATTGAGATTTTCTCAGTTAGTTGTTTTTTCAGTTCACAAGTTATACAAGAAAACATTAAATTACTAAAATCCTTGTTAACTGCTAACAATTTTGAAACATTTTTAAGTTGATTGAATGTTTAAAAACCAAAGTGATTCAACTTGTCCTGGAGGTGACTAATAAAACATCCATCGCTTCGTGTCAAATGTATTTCCTAAGATTCCCCCCTCAATCGAAAGCGTTTGTAGTCCAACGGTTAGGATAATTGCCTTCCAAGCAATAGACCCGGGTTCGACTCCCGGCAAACGCAAGTCTGCAACATCTTTTAACGGTAGACTTGACCAAGTCTTACAAGCTACATCCCACACCCCAATGTCAATCTTGCACTGACTTTTGATCTTAAAAAGCAATGACAATTAGCTAATCCGACAACCTACATTCTACAACAAACAAAGCAGAGAACAAACTTCTGAACTTCCAACTTAATCCGGAAACTGATGATTGCTATGGACACAAGTTCCTTTCGGATGCATTTAGATTTTCTGTTTGGCTAGCTTTAGGCAGCAACATAAAATGCTCCAACAAATATGACAGCAAAATGATCAGACATTATTAATATCCCATTAACATTGCTGAAAAAGCAATCTTATCCTGCGTAGGAGTGCAGAGATTGTGCAAAATGAGTATATGTATTCTACAAAACTCGACGTCTGTTTTACATTTGGAAAATCGCCTAAGGACACCTGGAAATATAGATGGTGAACATCTGCTCTATGACTGTTCTGTACAGATGGTATTTACATAACTAGAGGAATCACTTGTTTTCTCTTGAGCCTGTTGGCAAAGGTCTGAATGCTGCCAAAACCACAGATATCTTACACATTAGGAACCCAGCCATCCCGAAAATAAGGTCGTTTGGTGTCAACACCCTGGCAGCATCTCCTGAGATGTATTTTGCAGCAATAACAGCTAATGCAAAAGCCAGAACCAAGCTTGTCAGTGAACCTCTAGATTTTCCCAGTATTTGACCCAAGTTTTCCATACTGTTTGTTGGAACCATTTCTGCAGCCGGCAATCCATCGACCGACCTTTGCAGTAACAGTAGATATAAGAACCCTCCAATCCCACCTGTTAAGAATGCTAATGCAGCATTTTCTCCAAGTGAGAATGAGGCAATTGAGGAACCAGCAAGGATAAGCATTGCATCATAAAGCAACAATGAAAATTTCAAGTCTGCATATTCCTTCATGCTTTCTTCACTAGATAAACTCTGGCTACCGAGTAAAGATGGATGCAATTGTTTGTCATTTACTGAGGCAATGACATCCCCAGAAAGCTCGGTAACTGAACAGGGTCTAAGTTCTGCCATGGAAAAGTCATTAGCTTCACCAAGTAGTATATCCTCAAGGCCAAAGTCATATTGGAAACCCCTAAACTGCACAGGATTCTTGTCAGTTTCAGTAGACGGCGATTGATGCTGACAAATAATAGTTAAGCTCATTTGTCCTAATCTCCACTGACCTGTCATTGGCAACAAGAGAATTATCGAGATTGCAAGTGTCTAACATGGTCAAGGCATGTCAACAGTATGATACCCAGCAAAAGCTAAGAAACAACCATATATCTACGAAATTAAGTTGACAGTCAAGGATCTGATTGTTGAATAAGTACCTTGAAGCTTACAATAACAAGCATCTGAATATGACAAAACAAAACACATTTTAGATATTCCTCAAAAGATAAGGTCTTCCTTTAGCCAATGACAAATTACTTACGGTGCATCCAACCAGAGTTTGACATTGTCAATGAGACAAAAGAAGCAATAATTAGGGAAGTTATGATTAGAGTCATCAAGCATCAACTGATACAATAACAAGCATCTGAATATGACAAAACAAAACATATTTTAGATATTCCACAAAAGATAAGGTCTTCCTTTAGCTAATGACAAATTACTTATGGTGTGTAAAACCAGAGTTTGACAATGTCAATGAGACCAAAGAAGCAATGATTAGGGAATTTATGATTAGAGTCATCAAGCATCAACTGTTACAACTGTTACACAGTTCTCCTCAATGGTGTACCAAGATTAAATTATGTCCACAACTTCCATTATTCATGTAAGCCCTAAAGAGCTGGCATCAGCTTCTATAAATAAAGACAGGCTTAAAGTTCAACTTTTATCATAAGCCAAAAACTCTCTTGATTAATGAGCTTTGCTGATTTCATATTGTTCATGTTTCTAAGAAATGGAACTCCTAAAGTTTTTCTTCAGTATGTGTCATCTCTAACCTCCATGTTAGCATATCTAGAACAATATTTGGACTTTCTATAATTGGTTTAGTTGGTCCTAGCTAACAAACGTATAAAGTTACGGCCACTGCTTTCCTCAACCAAAGACTACCACCATCAGTTGTAGGGATTTGCCAAGTATGATAAATAGCAGGGATGAAGCAAAACAAGTATGAAATTTCTTTTCCCTCTAGCGTAAGTCAAAAGTTATTTGAGGCAGTTGACGGTTGTTTTTATTTTAAGCCTTTGAAAAAAATGTAGGAAGAGTGTATCATAGCATCTGATTACTGTGATGTATAGATGCCACAAAATGCATTACATATGTCTGAGCATCTGATCATATAAAACACGTACTTAAAATAATTTTATCCTTTTATAACTAACCTCCAAGAACTAGAATTAAATGCTGTGAAAGCAGGCTAAAAGAATAATGACTCAACCCAGAAACAAGTAACGTAGGCATCACCATCTATTTTTACAGATTTATACATTTTTTCATGATCAAAGTGTGATTAATGAAATGTGGCAGGTTTAATCTTTTCGTTACTGAAAATAATTATCAGTAGAATCTCAAAAAATGTATTCTTTATTCAATTCATATGCCTAAAACTTCTCTAAATCGAAGATATTTTTGAACAACTTAATGAATTAGAACTTGTTGTTCACAAATTCATTCTTCCACAAATATTATTGTTATTATATCATAAAGTACATCACATGGATAACGTGTTAATTTAAGAGTTCCTGGCCGCTTCATCCATACCTCATAATAAGTTGCCTAATTGTCTAAGAATTCAGACACAAAGTTTACCACCATAGGATCTTGGATGAATTTAAGCTTCAGGTAGGTTCATTTTTTTCCCCAAAAATTCTAATTAATTTTCATAGAAACCTAGATAAAATGTCCATATAGCCCAAAACTTCCGTGTGAAGATCAGTTGACACATAGTGATATTTTTGCAGCAACATTCACGCTCATCAATTGCATAATCCATTGGTAATCACTGTAAATGATTCAATATCTTACTAGAATCTCAACAGAACTCCTTAATAGTTAGATTAAAATGCAAAGCAAGTAGGAGTGAATAGACTATAATACACTTATAAGTGCAATCTTCTGCAACTAGAATTCTTGCTAATGCATATCCAACCGTTTATAATGTTTCTGCATTCTTGTGTGCTTAAAACCCCTGCCCATGCAGCCATTTTTCCTGGGTCAGGAAACTACATAACCCCTCATACAATAAGCCATCATTACCAAGATGCTGCTTCCACCATCATTTATTTGGTATTATGCAGAAAATAGAGACCACATATGGAGATCAGAACTGATTTTTTTTTTTTTTTTTTTTTTTTAATTTCTTTCCTATCAGTCCCTCAAAACTTACACAGCTTTGCAGGAAAACCTTGAATGTCACAGATAGCATCAGCTTCCATGACAAATTAACAAAATGAGAAACTTCATCATGTTCTCAATTAAAACAGGGACAAATTTTTATCGAAGGATCCTAAATTCTTTATCAAGCACAAAGAGATATGCTTTTGTAGTCAGTGCACTGAATTGGAACTCATATCTGGAAAAGGCTACCTGACTCAAGGCCTACCCAAATGGCTGCAATCTTCTCAAGTGTTGGTCCCCAAAATATGAACTCATCAATACAGCCTCTCCTAAAATGGAGAACTCCAGAATTTTCATTGTCACCTGACTGCAAAGACTGATCTTTTGCCAGAGAAGCTGGTATTCTTTGAAGGATAGAGTTGCTGTTATCAGCTATGAAGCAAAGAAGCACTCCAGCGTTTGAATCAGTTAGACTGGACCCATACATGCTACTAGTCTGTAGTTTGACTTTGTACAATGATTCACAGTTTTGCACCTTGAGAGAATAAAAAATCTGTTCCAGTGAGGAAGGCTCGTAAATTTGCACTTCTGAGGCCGGCAAAAGTTGAGCTGGTTTTGCATAGCCCTGAAAATCTGAAGCAGAAATTTAGCATGGAATTATTAATATTGACTAATTAGATGCCAAAGCAAATTGTTACCAGCTAAGAACAAGATCAAATAGCTGAATTTGTTAGAATTGATGATGGTTAACGATCAAGGAAAAGGGGGCAATGATAAAATTGAGCTACACCATCGCCTGGTATTGATAAATGTTTCACATGCTATCTCTGTGATATTCTTGGGTACAACTCGTCCCTCTTTTAGCTGTAGGGGTTTAAGTCCCAACCATCGTACAGAAGTACTCCTTGGACTCGGCTATGGAGAGAGCATAACCGTAAAATGACGCCCATACAATTTCTTGAAGGTAGATTTCAGAAAACCAAGGCTGGCGGAAGGTTGTTTTACCTATTTCACTACATCATATGCATGTACTTGAGTAATGCTTTAAAATTCATGGAACTTGTATCCTAATTGTTTGAGTCTTATAAATTTTTGTCCTACAAACAAACCACCAAGAACCATCTTTTTCCCTATGCCTCCAACAAAGTCGCATCTTTTGCTTATGCACATACATGCAGAAGATCAAAGAACAACCAAACAAAATACTTATGTACAAAATTAAGAGAAAGAACGCGGAAAATGGTGCTGCTTAACATTAAGCATTTTATTGCTCTATTGGTTCACCAGCAAAGACATTTTAGTATTCTAAAATAAATTGCAGCCCGGAAATACAAATGTACAAGACTAATTTCTCATTCATCACTCAATTTTTTTTACATGGGGGAAAAAACACTTCCCACATTGCTAGTTCAAAAATCACCACTTTGAAAAGAAAATAAAGAAAAAAACCATATTTCATGCAACCTAATCATCTATTTTTCTAAAACAAGCCTGTTCATTAGTCAATAGGGCTTAATCACACAGAAAAAAGAATCCATCCCCTATTCCTAAAAGTAAATATATCCATAAACATATTACAGCAAAGAAGGATTCAAACATGTGCTACTTGAATGAAACTTTAACAAAAGAAATAGAAAAACACAAAACTCAAATTAATGGCTATGGTTGGAAGAAAAGATTGTACCTTGAAAATCCCATTTCTTGGAGTAAAGAACCAGTGGAAAATGTCTAGAACGAGTGCCAATCCTTCTAATATGAATTGGGTTTTTTGAATATCTTGCTGGAAATATAGTGCCAGCAGCAGAAATCACATGCTTCAGTGAAACTGCCATTTTTCTGCAGACAATCCCCAGCAGTTCTTGAAAACTGAGAAGAATGTCAGCTGATTCTTGCCTGGATCAGTAGAAGTGGAGATATGTTTGTCACTGTTGGGCTCCCAAAGATAAAACCCAAAAAAACTCGAAGGCCTATATCTATTTGAGGAACCATCCAGTCGTTTTTCCATGATTTAGGCCCATAAGATGATCGCGAAGTTGTGTCAGAAATTGGGCTGGGCTCACAAGCGTTTGAAGGCCCATGCATTCTCATTTCCTTCTAAATTTTTTAGACAATTTTTCCCCTTCTAAGGCAGGATTTTCAAGAATAATATTTGCGTTGCTTCAAATTCGCACACCTACACAAAATAACATATAGTCATAGTTATAATTTTATGATAAAAAACTAACTCAAATAACTTAGAAAATATTCCTTTTTTTTTTTTTTGGGAATGAATTGTTGAATATCACTTAGAATTTATGCAAGGATTAGTTACAGTTTAGGGAGATGAGCTAATTAAGCGTTTCTTGTCCTTCACCCATGGTTATGAACTATATTATTGGTAACTTTTTTGCTTGGTTTCTTGAGAAAATATTGCAAAGCAATTGAGAATTGGTTATCTTTATCTCTCTATGGAAGTTATATTTTGAACATCTGAATTAATTAAGTGATACTGAATTTTTTAGACAAAACTTGCTCAAAAAAAAAAGTGATAAACTATTTACTTACTATTGAATGTGATATATACTCAAATGTACTTGATTTAATACTTAACAATTCAATAAATTAATGGATTCAGACATCAAATTTCATATTTCAAATTTCAGTTTTCAAATTTTAGTTTTATCAAATGCAACCTTAGAAGAGAAATGGGTTTCACTTACTTAAAAAGCTAATTAGTTTTGAAACCTAAAATATAAGTGGAGAATGATAGACGATAAAATCTAACATTTTTATTGAATAATTTATTGTGAGCAACAAAACAGTAAATCTAAATACACTAACTTTGATACCTATTTCTGCCCCAAATATCCGTCTACCAAATACCCCTTGGATAATTGCTTAGGTGTTTCACCTGCCTTTTTTTTTTGGTCAATTATCATCATCTGGGGATGACCTAATAGGGTCATAAGGAACCGATACGGATTGAACCACCATCGGACATGGATCTAAAAGAAGCCACATTAGGTGGCAACTTCGATGGGAGGCAAATATGGTTGTAGTTGGTGCAAGTGCCAAGTACGGTTGCAATTGGTGATTTAATTTTTTTTTTTATTAATGATCACTTGTCTACCCTACAACTATTCTTACTCCTACTCCCACTCTCACTCTATCCTAGTTTAAGGAGAGGGCCCAACTGAACCTATTGGAGAACCGATCGAGACTGAACCATCATTAGACCAGATGAATGCACTATGCATCCGTATGGATTTAAATTACTTATGCATACAGTTTTGCAAAAGTAGTGCACATCCGTGTAGGAATTGGATAGGAATTACAAATATGGTAGTTGGCACATAATCAAAGCTATTGATAATTGAATTTAAAATAATTAATGGTATAGGATCATTGAATTTAATATAACATGTTAATTAGTAATGTTTAGTAGCAATTAATTTTTTATGTGTTTAACTGTATATTTGTTTTTCAAAAATTTTTAGTTTTTTTTAGTTTGAGCAATTAGATTTATATTTTTATAATAAAATTTTAACTTTTTCAGCTTAAGTTGATGAAATTGTGAAGGTGGTGTGGTTGCTTATCATGCCACTGATAAAAGTTTGCTATTCAAATAGTTTGTCTTAACTTGAACTCTTTTATGGATTTTTTTAAGGGTTGTAAAAGAATTTCAATATTTAATTTATTTATTTTTTGTGTTTTTATTTGTGATAATTGGTGAACATTTGGATTGTATCTATTTATATTTATAATGAATTTATGAAAACTTATGGTGAATTATGATATTTTAATTATATTTATCATTCCATGTTTTATGTATAACTTTTTATTATTATCATAACTTAAATTAAGTTATGTTGGTAAAGTTCAAGTGTAGAATGAAACCTGCTTAGTACTTAACACAAAAAAAAAAAAAAAAAAAATAGTGAACCTTTGAACCGGCCGGTTGGACCGGTCGGACCGGTCGAACCGTGAATCGGCCACCTCTCCGGTTCACTGACCGGTCCGAGTTTAAAAACATTGATCGAGACTGAACCATCATTAGACCAAATTGAATACACTACGCATCCGTATGGATTTAAATTACTTAAAGTGGCAAGCCACGTATAGTGACAAATAGTAAGAGACAAGGTTTAAATCCTTGACCTCCCATCCCACCAAACCTTAAAAACTATGGTGGTGGCCAACACCTTTGGCCCCTTAGTTAGTTGGTGATTTAATTTGCTCATTACTTTTCAAAGTTAACAACATTATCGAAACACATGCTACAGTGTCCACTTGACCATCCTATAGGTTAATTACAGTTTGCACCCGGAACTATAAATAATTGTAGTTTACACTCTGAAACAAAACTATCAATTGTAACACTTGAGAAGATAATTAAACACATGAAGTATACAGACAAGTACATTCCACAAGCAAAAGTTTTGTTGTGTTGTGAAATCCCCTGCTTCACCCACTTTCATGCAAACAAACACTTTCTTTGGCTACCACAAAAGTTTTAGAATGAAAAGCCAATTTCACGACTTATCTTTCGTTATCCATTTTTCTTCTTTTGAGTTTTGTTGGACTTTCTCTAATTCAATCATCATCTTCCTTTTTTTTAAGCGAGAGGTGACCACGACCTCTTATTTATAATCATTCACACTTTACCATTCAACTCTACTCTCCCCCCTAATTCAATCATTTAATCAAAAATTTCTTACTTACAATTTCTCCTATCTCATCACCAAACCATACTCTCTCCCTAACTCAATCATCTTTTATATATTTAAGATACCATGTTCAACAAATTTTTGTTTTTATGTGTAAGTAGGAGTTATCGAATCCAAGATTTCTCGTACTTTTTTCCCCTGAATCACTCAATCTATCTCTTCTCCTGTGTTCACCACGATTTGACGACCCATTATTTAACAATCTCATCGTATTATTCTGTAGACATACATCGTAATTAGTTTTTATTTAAATACCTTTTTCATTTTACATATATCGCATTACAAAATGTGATATAGTACATAATACAAAAAGTATAATTTTCTAAATAACTCTTAATCCAAACTAATACTGCCGACAATTACAGTAGCTCATCAAAGTGACTTCAAATGTCGGCCTTAGATTTAATTGGATGGCATATGTGTGCAATTTTGGAATTTACACTAAAATATTACTACTCTTGCATTCAAATTTGAGATTTATATATGGTAAAATACCACGTTGGAAATGATGATAACATTGTCTAAGAGATTCTTGCTCTTGGTCCAATATTTTGAGCGCTTGGCAGAAGATAGCCAAATCTCTTGATTCCAGCGGCCGATTATTTTGACTCTCCAAAGGCAGAACGGAACGCCCATGCTGCCACCAAAAACCAAATAAAGGAGAACCGACACAGGCACTTGGAAACTAAAGAAACGAAAGGTAATTAAGGCCACATTTATTGTGCGAAAGCGAAACTCTGTATGTGTGTGTGTGTGTGTGAAATTTTTTTTTTTTTTTTTGTGGTAACAATTGTGTGCATTCAACTGCACTGTGTTGTGAACTAAATCATAAATAAATAAATTACAACAATATTTTTATTAAAAATTAATAAAAGAAAGATAAGGCCACATATATATTGTGTGTGTGTGTGTGTGTTTTGTTAATTTTTTCTTTTTTCTGTAACAAATGTGTGAATTCAATTCCAATATGTGAGCCAGCCCCACATGGACTATTGAAGAATGTAAGAGTACACACCTGCCTACAACATATAAAGGTTAACAGCAACTTAAATAAACACATGGGAGAGTATTTAGAGCCATTGAAATCCATATGCACAAAGGCAAGAGATTATGGTCCATAAAAGAAGTCCTACTTTATATCGACAAGAAGCTTGGAATTTAATAAAATGGCAGTTGAGTTAAATTTAATATGATTCTTCTTGTTGTGCTCTAATGGCACATTATAAGAAGTTCTGCACAGATGTTTATGCATTTCAGGGTCAGCTATAATTTTGAAGTCCTAATAGTGAATCAACCCTCTTTTTCTTCTTAATTAGTATGCTTTGTGAGTGCCATTAAATCATTAAAGAGAAAAGAAAAAGGAAAATTTTGATATTTAAATAGCTTGCTAATCGTACAATTAGCAATTATTGGCCAATTGTTACTTTGACATTTTGCTATCAAGGTCATATCAGTCCAAAAATTGCCGCCTCAAATAGATAATAACTTAAAGTTCCATTTTGTGTTTGCACTTTTGGCCATTCACGAGCTCTAAACTACCTATGTACGTGCTAACCTTTCCAAATTTTACTAATATAGGGTGCTAATTGAAGTGTTTATGCTTTAAAGTAGCGGTTACAAGTTCCCTTATCAATAACAAAAAAAAAATACGATTCAAAATTGTCTCATTCATTCTTAACATTGGATCCTTTTATAAGAAAGAGATCAAGTAAGACATACTTTTGGATGAATTATCAACTAACTTCCAATAAAATTTCAAAATTACAATTTCCAATCAAAAACTGAACTTTAGAAAATCGTGTAGTTTTAATATCTAATATGGAGCACCAAATTTTCGAGAAGTTTGGCTGATAAATATCGTGTAGTTTTAATCAGTGTTTTCAGAACCGGACCGGACTGGCCGGTTCAACCGGTTGGACCGCGAACCGGACAGGCCAACGGTCCGGTCTAGAGCTAAACCCAGAGAGTAGTCAAGAACTGCTGGAAACCGGATGACTCGGACGAACCGGAAAAACCCGCTTAGACCGTGAACCGGCAATTTTTGAAACTTTTCAAAATGAAATTCCAAATTGTAGCTGCCAAGAGTCGAACACCAAACCTTGTGTTTGTTATAAGAAGCCCTTACCACTGAGCCATAGGCAGCGGACATGATTTTTTTGTGCAAATATCTACTTAACTTATTAAATGAAAAACTAAAAACACCTTAAACCTAAGATACATCAAACTTATTTCTTTGTATATAAAACATATATAAATGCAAAGATAGTAATAATTGTTAGTATATGTATATATATAATAAATTAGGTGTATTAAATGTGTTAGGACAACCGTTAAAAAAATCCTTTAATAAAATAGCTTTTTCAAATTATTTTTTAAATTTTTGTAGAAAATGTACGACAACGATTTAATCTGTGTAGAATAAAAATAATCAAGAAATAAATTTGTGAAAAAATAAAAAATTAAAAAAAATGACAATCTAATTTGGTAACTAAATTGAATTGTTTAGATAAGTTATTGTTTTCAAAAATTTTAATTACATCAAAAACACTTGTGCTTTACATCACAAATATATTGTTG
This sequence comes from Coffea arabica, assembly GCF_036785885.1. NCBI lineage: Eukaryota > Viridiplantae > Streptophyta > Magnoliopsida > Gentianales > Rubiaceae > Coffea > Coffea arabica. Next base: position 4,077,859 of record NC_092310.1, read on the forward strand.
GTATATCTATGTTTGTTAATGTACTCCCCTTGATTATTAATGTAATCCCCTTGATTTTTTAATTTGTGAAAATAAATAAAAATACTTAGACTTTTAATTTCAGTTACAATCTCACAATAAAATAATGGTTGAAATGCAATAATAGATAGAAAGATTGAGTAGGGATATTCTTGCTCAATTGACATTGTAGACAAGTATTTAGGAAAAAAATTGATAAGTAATTATTATTTTAAAAAATATTTATAATTACACTGTACACATTCGTACTTTACATCATGACTCCTTGATTTTTTTTTTAATTTGTGTGAATAAACAAAATACTTAAAAATTTTAATTTCAATTACAATCTCAAAACAATATCGTAGGTAGTAACATTGAATAAGGATATTGTTACCTAACTGACTGGTAAATAAATATTAAATAAGGGAACATTGATAAATAATTGGGCGCTAATAACAATTTTCTAGTGGACAAAAAACGTGAATATGGAGAATTTTTTTCTTTCCAATGAATATGGACTGAGTGAGAAAGTCAAATGGCCGAATTGAAAACACAAATTTGAAAAAAGTTAAAAAAGAATTATTTTTTTAACCCAAATTATTTAATGCTACAACCACTCACTTTTATCTCATTTTTTGTTTCTTATCAAGTTTGCATTTCTATTTTCGATTCTCTTGACTTCCTTCGAACTCCAAACTTTTTTTTTTAAATTGCAATCTCTAAATCCCAGAGGCATAAATTTAAAATTTAAGTTTACAATGTCAAATCCTCATAGACGTGAATTTTGTATAATTTCAAAATATTATGATATTTTTGGGATAGATTTAAGATTATTTTGGTAGATATAATTGAAATTGAAATGAAATTTATTTGTTTTAACTTATAATTTAAAAAATTTATTTTTGAAAATCCAAGTTATTCAAAAATAGTAAACTTTTCATCATATAAAGTTTTAAATTAGTCTATTGCATGTCTTATTTTGTGCATATATATATTTATATAAATTATTTTTTAAAAAATTCATTGAACCGAGGTTGAACCGGTCCGACCGGTTGAACCTCGACTCTTTCACTTCACCGGTTCAATTGACGGTCCGGGTTTTAAAACATTGGTTTTAATATAACGTGGATTTTCCTCTTTACTTTTTAGGTAAGCAAATTTCCCATTTAAGCACCCTTTGACCTTCTACCTAACGGCATTGGTTTCTCTACGCAACCTACCCCTTTTAGTATTCTATTCTATGCTCTATGATGGTCTAATGACCAACAACGCTACTCTCATCTGATTCCTGATTCCCCCACCTTGTCTTCACTACATTTCCTCATCAAGCAAGCTTTCTCTTAACTGAAAGCTCCAATACTGAATTTCTCAAGGAGGCCTGGGTTGTGGAATCAATCAGAAATGGGAGCAAACATCAACAAGCCAAGTAAATCTCCTCCACCTTCAGCACCACCACAAGATGACCAAAACTGCCCTGAACAGCTTCTCCCCATAACCACCAGCTCCCCTGCCGCGAAAACTCCCAAGAAGCTCACCCTCATCCCTCTCATATTCCTCATCTACTTTGAGGTTGCTGGGGGGCCATATGGAGAAGAGCCTGCAGTTCAAGCTGCAGGACCTTTACTGGCCATTCTTGGCTTTCTCATCTTCCCCTTTATTTGGAGTATCCCAGAAGCTCTCATCACAGCTGAGCTCTCCACTACTTTTCCTGGAAATGGTGGCTTTGTCATCTGGGCTGATCGCGCTTTTGGCCCCTTCTGGGGTTCTCTCATGGGAACATGGAAGTTCCTCAGTGGAGTTATCAACATAGCTGCCTTTCCAGCTCTTTGCATTGACTATCTCAAGAAACTCTTCCCCATCTTTTCATCAGGCCTGCCAAGACAGTTGGCAATCTTGATTTCAACTTTGCTTCTATCCTTTCTCAACTACACAGGTTTAACTATAGTTGGATATGCAGCTGTTGCTTTAGGCCTGATTTCACTGGCACCATTTGTACTAATGTCCTTGATAGCAATCCCACAGATTCATCCTCACAGGTGGATCAGTTTAGGCCAAAAGGGTGTGGAAAAAGATTGGCGTTTGTTCTTCAATACATTGTTTTGGAACCTGAATTTTTGGGATAATGTTAGTACTATGGCAGGTGAAGTTGATAAGCCACAGAAGACCTTTCCTCTAGCACTTTTGTGTGCTGTGATTTTCACTTGTTTGGGCTATATTATTCCTCTTGTAGCTGTTACTGGGGCAATATCTGTTGACCAAAATTTATGGGAAGCTGGATTCATGGCTGATGCAGCAAAAATGATTTCGGGTCAATGGTTGAAAATTTGGATTGAAATTGGAGCAGTTTTATCAGCAATTGGCCTGTTTGAAGCTCAGTTGAGTAGCAGTGCTTATCAGGTTGAAGGAATGGCTGAGATTGGATTCTTGCCTGAGTTTTGTAAAGTAAGGTCAAAATGGTTCAATACACCTTGGCTGGGAATATTACTATCAACTGCTATTTCACTTGGTATTTCATATATGAGTTACACAGATATCATATATTCAGCAAATTTCTTGTACAGTTTAGGAATGCTTTTAGAATTTCTATCTTTCCTTTGGTTGAGGAGAAAATTCCCCACCATGAAACGGCCTTATCGGGTTCCCCTGCCACTACCGGCTCTGGTGGTTATGTGCCTGATTCCAACAGGATTTTTAGTGTACATAATGGCTATAGCCTCCAAGACTGTGTATTTGATGAGTGGCCTGATGACAGTTGGTGGGATTGCTTGGTATTTGTTGATGAACTTGTGCAAGGCGAAGAAGTGGTTCAAATTTAGTGATGGCTATGCTGAGGAAGAATCTTGAAGACAAAGATGTTTGCATCTTTTAGTTCAGCATTTTTTCTTTTCTTTTTTTGGGCAATGTAGCAATTATAGGAAAACAAGTTGAATGCTTCTCTTGTCTTGTCCCTGTAGGAATTGATGGAATGGTGCGGGGTACATGCTTCCAAATGACTTATTGTCTTGTCATTAATTCTATGTTTTGGAAAAATTCATAATTTGGCTTTGCCTTTTCTTCTTGAGTTTTTAACCACCTGAATTCATTGAATAGACTCTTCATCTTGAAGGGCTAAGAGAATACTTAAGAGAAGAGCATACAGCTGGTGACATGTGCTTGATGTGCCTTAATATCTTGATTCTTCATGGTCAATGCAGCTACTATTATTGCACTTTAAAAATACTTTCAAGATTCTGTACTTTAGACTTTATTTGACACATTTTTATTTAGAGGTAAAACTCCTAGAGATCCATTGTACGAGGTGAAATTAATAGTAAAGATGTTTGGTACTTAGTTTTTTTATATGAAAAAAAAGGCCAAAACTCTTGTGAAGAACATTGCAATCTTTCAAAACCATCATGCATAGAGCTCAAGTCTACAAGGTTTTGGACACATAACATGACCCCATAAATTATAATCCAAATTTGTGAGGCATGCAGTTAATGGCAAGGGGCATACATTTGAGTGACAAAATTTTAAGTGAAAATTGTAAAATTCAAGCTTATGAAGTAGGTATTGACTGGTATCTGTTTGATGATACTCATAGTATCTCTCAAGATTCACCAACGGTGGAGGATTCACCAACCGTGGAGACTCCTTTTCTGGTCACTATCAATTGCCTTGACAAAACGAATTCTACTGGTCAATAGGGTGGAAGAGAACCTCACGGAAAAGCCAATGTCTGATTTGCTGCTGAATATTATAGGAAAATGAAGTCCAAATTGCACATAGAGTACTAATATCTGATTTGTGTCTTCTACAAAACCCTTAAATATCTTCGAATTGATTGACATACTGGAGACTTTCATGAGGATTAGAGTGGAAGGTTTGTTTATTAGAGCATATTTGCATTTCCACTTTACAGGATGTTTGTTTTATCAGCACGAATCAAGAAAAGAACCTTTTGATTCAAGAATTTGTTCTGGCACTTTAACTCTTTTATGAACAAGTGAATAACCTTTTGATTGATTGGGATTTGGAATGCTTGCTGATTATGAAATCCTTCCTATAGTTTTGGCTGTCCTGTACAGGAAGGTGGAGAATAGTTTGCAGGCCATGATAATGATATTTTGTGTGAGTATCTTGACTAGATTAGTGTCTTGGTCACCGCAGCCTATTTAGACAAAGCTCGGAAAGGAATACTAAAATAATTATCGATTTGTCTAATGTGACACCTCGTTAAAATATATTTCAAATGTTATATTTTTAAAAATAAAATATTAATTAGAAAAAATAAATAAATTTAAAAGAGGATAGGCAATATTAAATACAGAAAGTTTATAAATGCAAGACAGGATAATAATTATTAGTATTGTTAGTATGTGTGTATATATATATGATAGATTTATGAAATATTAAGTGTGTTAACGAGTAATCTGTGAGCACTCGTTAGAAAATTCCAATAATTATATATCATCTTGCTTCCGAATTGTATGAATTAGTGAGAATGTTACAGGAAAAGTCTCCTGCCTGGATGTGCTACTGTACTCACGAAAGATTGAGTACAGTGACGTGCAAGAATTCACTTTTTAATTTGGACGGTCAAAGCAAATATGGTGGAACTCCACGTAGCATCCCTTAATTTGTAACCAATTCTTATTTTACACCTTCAATTTTAATTTTAGACATATTATACCCTGAGCTATTATATTTGTTGCGTTTTGGACCAATTTCTAAAGGGTATACAGAAAATTAACGTTTTTCATTGATACCACGCATCTACTAGTCTACATGTCAAATTTCACTTCGTGCCCCTAAGTTAGTACCTATTTCAATTTATACCCAAACTCGAGTATTTGGAGATGGTGCATCAGCTAATTTAGTTTTATACCTTTGTAATTGTGCAATAGGAATAGAAAAGTTTTTATCTTATTTGGCATACCACATTGCTATCAAATTGTAAAATTGTTTTTCTAAATATTTTTATCTGGCCTGAATATGTTTGTTATATAATTTTTTTATCGATGAAATCTATATGACTTGTACATACAGTCAGGCATGCATGAATGCATAATTAATAAACAACTTTTACATAATTACTATAAGAATATTAACATTCTTGTCACTGTGCTCTTCACCAACAAATAAATTATGTTGCTCAGTGACAGATTAAAGTAGTTCAAACTTATTCTTTGATCTAATTATTATGAATTAATTGCTTTAGTTGATTTATTGGTAAATAAACCAATTATAGACAAAGTTTTTGCTCTTTACTTGTAATAATGCCTAAATGAAAATCGTGTGATATTCCTCACTTAGGCATTTGTTAAGAAGCCTTTTGTTATTTAACTAATATATAGGTAATTATACACACATGTAAATTAGAAAAAGAATGCTATAAATTGAAGGCAGTAAGGTATAGTAAAATCTACGCAAAAATCTATGCATGCCTATTGCACATTTTGAAAATTTCCAAAACCCAATTGGAGGATGATTTGTTCAAAAACTAAATTTTTAGGTGCAAAGTGAAAATAGGCGTAACTCGAGTGTACAAAGTGAATTTGACCTACTGACCAACAATTTGCGGTGTGCACACGCGTCAAACCGCTCAATTTTCTCAACAATGATTAATGGAGGGGGTCATAAGGGAATGGATCTGAAAGCTTAAGTTGTAATGTATCTAAGATTATAATCAAGGTTTCAAAGTGAGAATTCATAAAAAGTAAAGGATGTAAAGTGGAGCTAGTTAAGTAAATAATTAGTGGTGACTAGACATCAAAATTGTTGGTTTCACGACAAAAAGTTTTTGCATGTCAAAGTTATTGCTTCAATTTAGTGAAAGTGGTTACTGAGACAAATTAATGAGCTGAGAGATGCCAATATTACCCAAAAAAAGGTGATGGAAAAGAAAATATATGGACGTTGGACCATTGTTCTGAGATTGAAAACAAGAATCCTTAGTTTTGAGATATTTGGCACAAATAAAGCGAGGCCTAAAATGAGGGGTATAGCTTTTATTCTAACTTTAAGATGAAGCACAAATGCTGTTCCATTCACAGTTGAATATATTAATTTTGTACTAAAGTAGTTACATAGCATCTTTATATCCACATTTAGATAATCTACAAAATCAAATTGGAGAATGCAATTTGTTCAAAAATTAAAGTTCTTGGTGCAAAGTAAGATGGGAATAATTTAGGGTGCAAAGTGAAATTGACTATCAACTTATGGTGGGCACGCGCTTCAAATCCATTAGCTTTATCAACGTGGACTCCGTTTGGAAGGTGAGTTTTTTGAGTGTTTTTTTTTAAGTTTTTTTTAAATATTTTGAAGTGTATAGTTTAAAAACTTTGAAAAGTTTTTTGAGATTACTATAACTAAAATTTTTAAAAAACTTATAACAGACAAACTTGGCAAAAAAACTTGGCTTGGTTAATGGAAGAGTCAAAGGGGCATGGATCCAAAAGCTTAAGTTACAATATGTATCTAATACTGTAATTGAGGGTGCAAAGTGAGAATCTATGAAAGATTAAAGGGTAACTAACTCATAAACTCCTGTACTTTTACATGATATCGCATGGCTTTTTTAAAATTTCAAAATATTCCTATAATTTTATGTAAAATAGAACTTTGAAGGAAAATTGTTTCCCTAATACCATTAATTGAAATATCAGTATTTTCTTTACTTAGGCGTTAAATTCAATAAAGGTCTAACCACTTTCTTTGAAATCATAAGGGAATTATGTGAATAGATACACAATCAAAATTATGCAAGGAGTGGAGATTTTTAAAAAAAAAAATTATACTTTTTATTGTTGCAGCAGAAATAATAGTACACAAGTGAGGAGCATCCCCTAAACAACTTTGCAACGAATGGAGAAAGAAAACTCCGTGAAGGAGTTGAATGTAGTAATTTAGCAATAGAGTACGTATATCCATTATTAATAGTTTATGACTTATGATTCCAATGCGAAAGCGTAATTACTCAACTAGAAGAAATGTAGTTAATGTTGTCTTCAATCTCGAGACTGCTTATTTTTAGTTTTCGTTCTTAAGATTTCTTAATATGGCATTCTAATTAATGTAGTGACTAATGAATTTCTTACATTGACAGGTAAACATACATGATAATTGATACCTACGCAAAGAGTGAATTTTAAATTTGAACTCTTTCAAACCGGTTATTATACCAAGTAAACCAAGAACCGGAGAATCCAACGTCAACCAAGTCAGCCATATCCATAAACTCAATAAAATCCTCAGCCTCAGATACTCGAACGGACGACCACCAAACTTCTCCCCCGGACTTGTGATGACATTAAAGTCACTGCAAACCAGAGTAAGAGGAGGCTGAAATGCATGAACAAGGTTTTGCCATAAAATAACACGTTGTGCATAAGAAAATTACTCATATATATATATATATTTTATGTACACACACATTCAATTATATATACCTAACCAAACCAACCCATTCTTAAGAATTTTGTTTTTTGTAATCTCTTTTATCCCCTTCCTTTTCTTTATCATTATTATGTTGGAACCAATCTAAATGGACAAACAAATTGGTTAATCCAAATTGAATCGTTGCATAAAAATATCATCATTAAAATGATCTAAGCTGATGCCATTTGTTATTAATTATTCTTGTTATCTATATATGGTAACTTTAGTTATTGTGAATTTAATTGTTATGCTGAAAATTTTATTAATTTGGTCGAAAGTAATAAATCATTCATGTAAAAATAGAGGAGAAAAGAAGAGGGAAAAGAAAGAAGAGATGAAGTATACTTATAATTTTTCTCTCTTTTGACTACTTCTATGTCATTTAATAAATTTTAATTATTCTTTTTATTATATATGGTAGCTTTGCTTATTTTGAATTTCATTATTAAGTTGGAAAATTAACTAATTTGATCAAAAGTAATAAATCATACATGTAAAAATAGAAGAGAAGAGAAGGGGGAGGAGGAGGAAGAGGCATGGGAGGTGGTGCTATGCAATGTTTTGAAAAACCGGACTGGATCGGCCGGGTTAACCGGTTGAACCGCGAACCGGCCATGGCACTGGTCCGGTTCTATGCCATTGTTGACTTCGACAGAAAATCGGTCAAAATTCGGTTGAACCGTGAAAACTGTCGAACCGGATTGAACCGGCGGTTTTCCGGTTTTCAACTTTCCTTTTTTTTTTAAAAAGTTTTGCAAAATGTAACTATTAAGATTCGAACTAGAGACATTTGTAATAGAAAACCAATGTATTAACCATTGCACCATCACATCTTATTAGTCTTTTTTGATAACTTATTTATATAAAACAAACATTCATATTTCTTTTTTCCATTTTTTTTACAAAATCTCATTCTTTCATGGCTCTTTCTTTTTAATTTTCAACTCTCTCTCTCTCTCTCTATCCTCTTTTCTTTTATCACTCCCTTTTTAATCAAACCTCTTTATTTTTAATTTATTGATATTTTCTTCCATCTTTTAATTTTGTTTTTGTCCATTAAATTGAAAAAAGTTAAAAAAGAATTATTTTTCTTTAACCCAAATTATTTAATGCCACAACCACTCACTTTTATCTCATTTTTTGTTTATTATCAAATTTACATTTCTATTTTCGATTCTCTTGACTTCCTTCGAATTCCAAACTTCCTTTTTTAAATTCCAATCTCTAAATCCCAAAACATAAATTAAAATTTAAGTTCACAATGTCTAAATTCTCATAGACGTGAATTTTGTATAATTTCAAAATATTGTGATATTTTTGGGTTGGATTTAGATATAATTGAAATTGAGATGAAATTTATTTGTTTTAACTTATAATTTTAAAAAATTATTTTTAAAAATCCAAGTTATTAAAAAATAGTAAACTTTTCATCATATAAAGTATTAAATTAGTCCATTACATGTCTTATTTTGTGCATATATATATTTATATAAATTATTTTCTAAAAAATTTATTGAACCGGGGTTGAACCGGTCCGACCGGTTGAGCCTCGACCCTTTCACTTTACCGGTTCAATTAACGGTCCGATTTTTAAAACATTGGTACTATGTAGGAAGGAAAAGGAGGAAGAAAAAAGGGAAGAGAAAGTGGCGGGTCATGGTGGTGGACAGCTAGGTGGTTGGAGTGGAGGGAAGAGAAATGATGATTTTTAAAAAATTTTAAAAACACCCCAAAATTTAATTTTTTTAAAAAAATATCCTATGATGACAATGGTGAAAGGAAAAAGGAAAGATAAAGTCAAAGGAATTTTCAACACCAAAAAAGAAATAAGAAGAAATATGAAAATAAAAGAAAATTATTATGCATTGGAAGGATTTGAGTGTTGACAATTCGAAAAATGACAATTCGAAAAATGGTGATTGAAATGATAATCATATTCTCAAAATTTTTGAAAAATTTTGTCTTACTAGAACTTAATTGCTTCTTTGCTTCTCTTCTATCAACTTTTTGCAATTTCCTATGGTGGTTAGGATTAGGATGAGTTAGAATATATATATATATATATATGAAAGTAGTTTCTCACTCCTATGTGATATGTTTAATTGAAGAGAATTAACGGATTGTGGGTCACTTGAATTTAACCTGAATTTAACCCATATTAAATCCTATTTGGATTATATTTATATGTTTAAAAATTATCTCTAATTTTAAAATAACTAATCTTATCTTAATGATATTGCTTTGAAAAACAACTAATCTTTTCTTAATGATTCTGCTTTCTATTAAATTATTACATATAGAACTATAGTAAAACCTTTTTCAAATCACAAGTATTAAAATCTTACATATCCCAAATTACTTCCTTAATCACAATTATCGAAATCTTACATGTCTCAAATTTCTTCCTTTCACCACCATAGTGTTGATTAGTATTCAAATTATTCATCATTTCTTCCTTGAATTTTGAATTAACTTAGTGTGAAAAAAAGAATTAACTGTTACACCAACAGATTTACCAATATTGTTGGAAACTGAATATTTATCGATGAAGAAAAATGAATTGCTGGATTTATTTTCTACTTAATTAAATATGAATATATAGTTCTAGATTTATGGTTATAATAAAAATTTTAATTATCTAAAAGAATATTTGTAAAAGAAAATATCTACCAAGTTTTTTATATGGGGTACATGATTTGATGCATACTATTATATTATAGTGAAAATATGTAAATGAAATTTTAAAAATTAGTAAATAATTGAACGTTTAAAATGCATTAATTTTTTTTAAAGTTAATATAGATGAATATGTAGGATTGTTGTTAATTTTTATATTTAAATTATTTATATTTGTATAAATTTACAATAAATTAAAAAAGAGAAATTTGCCAAATTGGTCCCTAACATTTGCCAAAAAAACTTTTTTAGTCTCTATCATTTAAAATCAGCCAGAATTGTCTCTAACATTTAAATTATGATCCATTTTAGTCCTAATGCTCATATTTGCTCATTTCTCCGATTGAAAATAGCACATATTTCTTACGTGGGCATATTTTCAAGGGTAAAATCGAAAAATACACTTCATTTTCAATTGAGTAAAGCCATCTTTCCTTCATATTTTCGCATTTGTGTCCTAATTGTCTCACTGAAAGAACGAAATTGAAGAGAAAAAACGTAGCTACAATTGGATGGCTGTGTAATGGAGGAAGAGAATAACAAGAAAATGTGAAGAAGATGCTATTTTCAGTCGAAGAAATGAGTAAATACGAGTATTATGACCAAAATTGATCAAAATTTAAATGTTAGGAACAATTCTGACTGATTTTAAATGTTAAGAACTAAAAAAGTTTTTTTAACATATGTTAGGGACCAATTTAACAAATTTCCCATTAAAAAAAGAACATGCTAAGGCACAGTCAAATTTCTAATCCCAGACGAGACCTGAATTTAATCTCCACATCTCCTGTACCTCCTAGTTCAATTTAATCTCCACATGTCCTGCATGCCCTGGTTCAATGAATAGCTAGGATTAGAATCCTGTGACAGTTAGAATTCTAAAAGGATGGTAGAATCTCCCACATCACACCTGAATTGCATCTCACATCTCCTCTCCTACATCTCCTAGTTCAATTTAATCTTCAGACCCCCTATATGTCCTAGTTCAATGAATATTTCACCATTTTTGTGTTTTTGACGTTATGCTCTCACTGGGCTTTCCAAGTGAGAGCACAAGCCAACCCTGAGAGGTTTCAACCGTCTAAGGAGCAAAAGGCATTGCAAGAACGGCCATGACAATTACCACCTCTCCCGTCTGTCCTCCACGTGAAGATGGGCAAAGTTCAAATCAACAATTGCCTATAACAACCAATCCAGCAGCCTCAATTAATAAAAGGAAAGTTTCGAATAAAGTCACCCTCATTCCTCTAATTTTTCTCATATACTTTGAAGTTGCCGGTGGTCCGTATGGCGAAGAGCCTGCAGTCCAGGCTGCGGGGCCTTTATTAGCCATTCTTGGCTTCCTAATTTTCCCTTTTGTCTGGAGTATCCCTGAGGCCCTGATCACATCGGAGCTCTCCACTGCATTCCCTGGAAATGGAGGATTTGTGATATGGGCTGATCGTGCTTTTGGACCCTTTTGTGGATCGCTTATGGGAGCATGGAAGTTTCTTAGTATTGTCATCAATATAGCAGCATTTCCGGCACTTGGTGTTGACTATCTCAAGAAACTGTTTCCAATCTTCTCTGCAGGCCTACCACGCTATCTGGCAATTCTGGTATCGACTTTAGTCCTTTCTTTTGTCAACTATACAGGGCTTACTATAGTTGGATATGCAGCTGTGGGTTTAGGCATTGTTTCGTTAGCACCATTTATAATAATGTCATTGATAGCGATTCCGAAGATTCATCCACATAGATGGATCAATTTAGGCCAAAAGGGGGTGAAAAAAGACTGGAATTTATTCCTTAATACATTGTTTTGGAACCTGAATTTTTGGGATAATGTTAGTACCATGGCTGGTGAAGTTGAGAATCCACAAAAGACATTCCCTTTGGCACTGTTTTGTGCTGTGATTTTTACCTGTTTAGGTTACATTATCCCACTTGTAGCTGTAACAGGGGCAATTTCTGTGGATCAGAGTTTATGGGAAGCAGGTTTCATGGCAGATGCAGCAGAGATGATTTCAGGTAAATGGTTGAAAATCTGGATTGAATTTGGGGCTGTTTTATCAGCAATTGGACTTTTTGAAGCTCAGTTGAGTAGCAGTGCTTTTCAGATTGAGGGCATGGCTAGAATAGGCTTCTTGCCTAAGTTCTTCTCACTAAGGTCAAAATGGTTCAATACACCTTGGGTAGGCATACTGTTTTCAACTGCTATTATACTTGCTGTGTCTCGTATGAAGTACACAGATATCATATCAGCTGCCAATTTCTTGTATAGTTTGGGAATGATTTTGGAATATCTATCCTTTCTTTGGTTGAGGAGAAAATTTCCCTCATTGAAACGCCCATATCGTGTTCCATGCAGGCTGCCAACTCTGGTGGTCATATGCTTAATCCCATCAGCATTTTTGGTGGTTTTAATGGCTGTAGCGACTAAGATTGTATATTTGATGAGTGGGTTGATGACTGTGGGTGCAATTATATGGTACTTCCTGATGAGGTTGTGCAAGTCAAAGAAGTGGCTCAAATTTAACGATGGTTATGCTGAGGAAGAAATGTGAGGAGATGCCAGAATATTTTGTATATAGTTAGTCTAGGCTTGCTAAATGCTGGAATAATGGAAGAGTTATAGATGATTTGGTTAAAGACGTTGGTTTGTTTGTATGTAGTATCTACATAGCATCTTACCTGAGATTTGATGAAATTAGAGGCATTCTTCTGGAGTTCCTTGTTCATGCCATTTGATGTCATTTTGTAGAGAAATCTGACAGCCCAGCTTACTTTTTTCTTCTGAAAGGAATATGTTCTTCATCTTGAATCAATAAACTTGCCAAAGCATAATACTTGGAGAGCCTACATTCGAGCACAGGTTGTTCTTTTGACCATGAAGATGAAATTTGGTGCACGTGTAATATTAGTTTGATTAGGTTGTGCTTTCCATGAGGATCCTGTTTCAAATTTTTTAACTTCCCACAAGTTCTTTTCATAATTTTGTAGCTTGTGTCTTAACAGATGACAACTGCAATTTTAAATATTTTATAGAAGGTTAATAGGGAAAAAAACATCAAGTTTAGCTAACTGAACATATAGGGGCAGAAACTCCAAATTGTCAAAGATCAAAATACGATACCGTTCTTCTTTGAATATTTTTAATATGTAGGTTCATTGAGATATTTAGACTTTCTTGACAATGATACAGGAAACTGGTTTATAATAGGATTTTGAAATTTCACATTGATAAAGTTTTACAGCATGGATCAGGAATCTGTGGTATGATATGTAAAATGAGATGAATATGCAATGGAGTATGTTCTGGAATGCTGCTGTTATCATTGGGTAAAACCATATCCCCTCTGTAGTTTGGCATGTTAATGGCGATGTCCCTGATTTTTGCCGCTGGAATCTTCCTGCATTATCTATTCAACCCTGTGCTGTGAGGTGGTGAATTATTTGCAGTATAAAGGTTGGTTTTTTGCAATTACCTTTTTATCTTCAATCGTGCCCTTTCTGCTCGGACATGGTGAGGATTCAATGAGATTCAAAGTCATGGTGGATTCACTCTCTAAATTGACCCTCAATATTTAAGTGTTCCTTGATGTTTGATCTGTTCTGTAGTTTACCTTGCTAAAAGAACAGTAAACGTGGCTCTTCACCAATATGGATCAGTTGACAGGAGAAAATTTGCATGTCAAAATTATAGATTCAACCAAGCAACGAGGATAGAAATGTATTAATTTTAATATGGACTTCTGCTATTCTGTCATGTTCTACTTTTATGCAGAAAAATTACTTTTGATCTTTCTGCCCTGAATAGTTGAGATAATATTCGTTATAGCACTTTTATGCCCTGCAGAAAAATTTTAGGACAATCTGTTTAATGCAGCAAGTGATGAACCAAACGTAATACTTTTCAATGAATATCAGAATGGTTACTTTTGCCTGATACTACAGATTTTCATCTCAGAGCAAAAGGCAACAGTTATACTAGTTAGTGTTCTTTTGATTTTCATTACTGAGCTGTAATTGTAAATTCCTTCATTTTTTTCTTTTAATTCATGACCTTGCTTTACAGTAAATATATTGATACAGTTTTTCATATCTCTCATCTGAATACCATCTCTGCAAGATTTTAGCGCATGGATAAGTGAAGTATTTGATATATAGATGACATGGACTTTTGGATGGAGACTGAAGAAGATATGTCAGTTCTTGTACACCTAGAAACCTTAAATGCCACCTCAGAACTTAGTAGCTTCCTATTAATGCATATAATGGAGCTCCTAATTATGGACATTAAAGATGAGTATTTGATTTGTAATACCAACAGCAGGAACTCTAAACTTAGTGCATTTTCTTTATATGTTCATGAAGCTGGCTGATTCAGGAATTGTGCCACTTTTTTGAGGCAAGGGGGGGAGGGGGATTTGATTGAAGAAGCAACATACACTTGAACAGATCAAGAGGCCTCTTGATGTAGGGAGCTGCATATTAGCAGAATTTTGGTTGGGAGCTCCAATGACAAAAATGAAATTCAGAAGTTAGTGTAGTTTTGTCTTTGGTGAAGATTTTCCAGAGAAACAGGGCAAATGTGGCAAGCAAAGAGCTTTTGCAAGTGCTTCGCGTGCCTGCGAAGATTGCAGTTGGGATACCAGCTGACTAGGCAGTTGTTTCTAGACTTGCTGAAATTTGCACAAAAACACCATTGATTGTTGTTGTAAATTGCATGAGGAGACATGCCCTTTTCTTCTGCTCCTGACTGATGTTTAATGGCATTATTGACATTTTCATCGGAGTTCATGAAAATCGCTTATGCCTTCTATCCAACACCGAATGATGACAGAAAAAAAAAATCCAACAGTGTTTAATGATTGTAACCTGTATAAAGACTTGAAAGTGTTCCCAGGTCCAGAATGGACACTTCAGTTTGTTGATAGGTTAATGACTTCTGGAGTCAGAAGTACTCAGAACTTGAATTTATGAGCCTAGTATTTGTGACTAGGTGACTGTTTCCAATCTTCCACTTGATTCGCTTATTTATATTTCTAGTCCTCCACGTCCACCCGCAAGCAAATTATGTCTTATTCCATTGGAGCAATATCTCTAAACTTTCCTTCTCAATTGAGCAAAGAGGATATAAAGGAAAGAGCAGGCTAAAACCACTATTAATCGCACTGGCAAAGTAAATCTTCTTTTCCTTTTCAATTGAGGAAGCAAAATGGATTTTCAATTATTTGAAATACAACTAAGCATTTTTTTTATCAGGACTAGGTAACGATATCTTTTGGAGCTCATTGTAAGTTTTATCCTTGAACTTGTATACTATGGCTCTGCATTTTAAGTGTAACATCATGGACAATTCCTCATCATCATTGCTAGCTACATGAAGAACATGGAAAGCTGAGGCAAGTCCACTTACATCAAGATTGTGCTTCGCATACCAGTTGAAGTCGCCTGCGATCATGGTTCAAAGTCGCGGTCGCAGCCCTGGACTGTTCCACATCAGTCTCGGCATATCGGTCGCAGTCTCGACGAGACGCGAATTTTTGAGAAATTTAATATTCTAAAAATTGTAAACAATATGATAAAAATAATTAAAAAATTAGTAAAAATAATAAAAATTCGAGTTGACTCGGAATGACTCGAAGTGATTCGGTGTGACTCGGCCATTTCAATCATTCACGGTAACGTCTCGGCTAGTTGAGTATTTTGACATCGTTTCGTCATGGTATAGTATCGGCGAGGTCTCGGCCGAATCTTCGAACCATGCGATTCCGCTGACCTAATGCAGCTCCTTCGATGCTTTTCCATGACTTGCTCTCTGAGGAGTAGACATGGATAAAGTTCTGTGATCCGCCACTAGAACAAATTGCTATCACTTTATATTCCATTAATTTGGAATTGGAAGTATCATATGCCAAAAACATATGTACTTCCTTCCACGTACTACGCCTTTCAGGGCACGGAAGTGCAGCTTACTCTTTAGTAGTTGGATTATACACATAATACCTGTAGTCATAAAAAAAGCTTACTGCCCTTTGTGCTACGGATCAGAAACAATGCGTTGCAGGAGCTCAATATGTCAGTATCATAGCTGCTGTTTTCATCAGAATCCAGAAAACTGAGGTTGTCCTGGACCAGTAGGGATGCAAACGAGTCGAGCTCGAGTCGAGCTTTGGCTAAACGAGCCGAGCTCGACGAGCTCAAAATATCAAGCTCGAGCTCGAGCTCGAGTCAAATTCGAGTCGAGCTCGAGCTTAAAAAATAAAAAAATAATAATTATTATTTTATTTTTAAAAAATAAAAAATAAATATTTATTTTTAAAAATAAATAAAATAATAATTTTTTTAATAAATAATAAAATATTAGGGATATATATGTAATTTTACTATTAAATAAAAAATAAAAAATAAAAAATAAATATATAATTGAGCTTGCGAGCGAGTTTAATGTTTTTGAGCTCGAGCTCGAGCTCGAAATCGACTTAATTGGCTCGAGCTCGACTCGAACTCGAAATTGACGAGCTCGAGTCGAGCTCGTATTCGAGCCGCTCGCGAGCCGATCGCGAGCGGCTCGATTCGCGAAACAGCCCTAGTCCTGGAGACAGTTGGGCAGCTTCTCTTCAAAGGGTATGTAGGTACTTATAGTTGGTTTTGCTAGTTTTCATGGTACGTATTTGGATAGAGAGGCCTGATACTCTAGGTTTCCAAATTGATCTAAAAAAGGGATCAGAAATAAGAGACAACCATATCCTGGAAACTGACTTAGAACGAATGAGGGATTTGGCAGGTAGACTCTTAAGAATCTGTGTCAGTATTTGATCACTTGATTCTATTGCTTCAGTACCTTGCTTTATCATTTTTCTGCATGGAGCCAGCTTTCAGTATATCCGTCCATGAGTGAAAATGCAGTAAGTATATATAGATACTGAGGTACCTGAGTCAAGTTTCATACTGATTTCAACAATTTCCAATTCATCTGCTATGGAGTCCTTGCATCATAACAGTCTCCAAAGCCATATTTGAGATTCAACTTAAAACACCATGAAATACCACTCCAGTCTTAAAGCAGTCAAAGCATTCTATTTCTAATGCATTTTTTTTTTTGGTGTGAATATCATTTCTCTAACTCAGGAGCAAATTTGAATTATGTTAGGTTTTCTAGACTAGTTTAAATCATACGGTTGTTAATTTGACTGAATTAGAGTTTGGAATGGAATATAAACTTTCAGAAAAAAAAAAAAGAAGAATATTAGGAAAGTTTGTGCTGTCCAATAAATTTATTTCTTGCACAATTTTCTGTGATTATTTCTCTAACTTCTCAAAAATTTGAACTTTTTTTGGTATCCTAGAATTTTCATCAGATGATAAATTTGGCTAACATAAATATGCATTAAGATCAAACTTTTCATCTCAGCTATATTAAATTCCCTTATCTCCATTAAAGCAGAAAAGAAGGAAATTAAGCAATATGTAAGAATTTTTTTTGGGGGGTCGTGGTGGTTTGCGGGGGGGGGGGGGGGGGGGGGGGGGGGGGAAGGAGTGGGCGAGGGAGGAGGTGGACTTATACACATCCGTTACTGCAAAAATTATACTGCTTCATTGGCATAGCTAGTGATGTATATTTACGTCTTTCTTTTAGTACCTTTTTTTTCTTTTAAAACTTATTTTCATGCTACAAGGCAAAACTTAATTTACCGGGCAAGGTTTTCACTTTTTTTTTTTTTCCTTTTTCCTTCTCCTTATTTTGGAATTGTTATTCTGGATCCTAGTGGAAAAAGATAGAAGGGGTAATAATAAAATATTCCCTTGTTATGTTAAAAAAAAAAGAGCAGGGAATCGTTAGCTTTATTATTATTATTATTATTGGATAAGAATCATTAGCTTCATTAATCATAGACATTCGGGAGACTCAATTAGTTCACGGTTTAAATGGGAAGAAAAATTTTAGGGGCATATAGGAGAGTCCTCTAAAAGGAAAACATTCTTAAAATGTATGTTTTGGATTTTTTAAAACAATAATGTAATTTTTTTGTGACGTAATAATGTCGGTGAAATAAAAAGATAATTGAAAAAATAAAACGAGAATTAGAAAACATGTTTGTAATACAATTCAATAGTAGTATTTTACAAATAATGCCCTATCCAAATTCCAAACGATGAAGCATGCCCTATCCAAACTAAGCTAATTGGACTATTACATTGATGAGCATAGAGATGATAATAACAACAATAATAGAAGATATCTTTAACTCAACAATTATGCGAAGATTAAAGTCTAAAGACTACATTTCTTCAATGCAATTCGGCCAGTTTGCATGAACACATTTACATGAACTATGAAGCCTTTGGAATAAATGCCCCTCCTGGGCAGCTCGTTTGGTCACGACAGCCCCTTGGAAGTCGTTGTCCAGCTCCCCCATCAGGGATTGAGTCCCAGTTGTTATCGTGTTCGGGGGGAAGGGGTCTCTCCTCCCGGATCGGAGTGGGATCAGTCGGGTCCCATAAGAATTGACCCAGACACCCACTCCGTCAGAAAAAAAAAAAAAAAGAATAAATATTGCAATGTATCCCTTGGGTTGTGACACTTTCTATTGGCGTGGGGCTATTGGATGCTCCTAATCAAATAGAACAAGATGAGGAGTCGAAAAAGGCTTCTCACGAGTAATTTGTGTCTATCATTTCTAAAATGGATGGATAATTTCGAAACCTTCCTTGAGATTTTTGATAATTTCACCTAGTTTTTTTAAAGTTTTAAAAATTACATATACCTCCCTTTCAAGTTACCATTTTGGTAACAAAAACTATTCAGGCGTCAAAATTTTGAATAAATAACCCAAAATATTCTCATAAAATTGTGAAGTTCATTTACTTTCCTATAAAATTCTTAAAAAAGTTTGGAACATATACAACATCACAAACCCAATTTCAACCTTTATCTCTACTATTCTAAACCTTCCATATTTCCAAATCTCAAATCAATACTATTATCTCCATCACCACCACTACCATCAGTCCCTAAATTCTAAAATCTCAATCTAAGCGAAAGAAACAAAATTAGCACTATTAAATTTAAAAATTTCACCAACTGCATTCATATAGCACCATATCCCTCAAATGTTGGAATACCAATACTAGTCCATCCTTCTTAAACCTTCAACCTACATCTTCTCTATTCATCTCTAGATCCTCCAAGTAAAACTAAAATTAATTTGTAATATGTTTAAAATTGTGTTTATTACAAATTGGTTATTCCAAGAGTGAACTTTGTTTTTGTTGCCATTTAATGTCTAATTGTGTGAAATGCATTCACATGCACAAGATTAGGAGCAAATTATTTAATTGTATAAAAAATATTAATATGTTAACGTTATTATGATCAGTTTACAAAGGCCAAGAGAAGTAAGTATAATATTAAAAATCTCAAAGGTAGCAGGCGAAATTGTCAAAGATCTCGAGCGAGATTTCTCAAATTATCCCTTTCTAAAAAGTAAGATCTGATTCAAGTAGAGATGACAATTGAGATGGCTGTTCGCAAATAGGCTAGCAATCCTGTCCCAAATTCCCAATAAGTTAATGACTTGGGTTTTAATCGATTCTCACTTGTTTGGCTACAAATGCCAATGAGAAGGGACATTGCCACAAAGGTTCAGAAAGCACGGATTTAATTTTAATTTTATAATTGCAAATATGGTTGAAAGAAGAATTACGTTATTGGATATGCAAATCGACTACAGATCGGCAAGATCTTATTTGAATTCGATTCCCTAATTAACCAAATCAAATATGATTAGGCTTACGTTTGGCTTCATTAAAATAAAAATTGGAAATTTACATAAAAGAGATTTCATCGAGTCAAATATGAACACAATTTTAAACTTATTAAAATAGACAAACAACATTGAACAACTAGAATGTCCTGTTTGATTGGATTTATTTA
Source organism: Coffea arabica (assembly GCF_036785885.1). Taxonomy (NCBI): domain Eukaryota; kingdom Viridiplantae; phylum Streptophyta; class Magnoliopsida; order Gentianales; family Rubiaceae; genus Coffea; species Coffea arabica. Next base: position 4,097,879 of record NC_092310.1, read on the forward strand.
CACCACTACTTGCATGTAAGGTTTTTTGAAACTTTCATGGGGAAAAAGTAAAATTGTAAAAAATATTTCTAGTAAATGCCAAATTCTCAAGCTTGTGGGGGCAACTTATAAGGGGGACAACAAATTAGATCTTTAAAATTCTTCGCAGTCTGTCAATGCGGAAATTCTAAAAACAAATCAAGTAGCGCGTTTTAGCTGTCAAGTGTCAAACACCTAATTCCAAGCGCGTGCTGCTGGCTTACAATTCATCCTTTCTCCGTTCACATCCACAAACTTTTCTAGGCAATTTTAAACCAAAATTGTACCCACTATACATTACCTACTACTAAGATATTCAACGGAGATAAGGTTGAAGTCTTGAAGAAAATTCTTAAAAAAGTGTAAAGCCGAATAATATTCATCATTTTAGTCCATTTTGATCACGTCATATAGAGACTAAGAAACATCAAGCATCAATATCACTCAAAAAGTCATTGGCCTAATCTAGACTAGGAAGCCCCTCCTGGGCTCGTTTGGTCACGACAACTCCTTGTTAAGTTGTTGTCCAACTCTCCCATCAGGGATCGAGTTCCAGGGGCTACCATGTTCTGAGGGAAGGGACTCCGTCAGCCAAAAAAAAAAAAAAATCTAGACTAGGAAAATGGAATTGATGTTTATGTCGTCTTAAAGTATGAATGACAACAACATTATGGGAAAAATGTAAAATTACTTTTCTCACTTTCAAAACTTGTGCAAATAAAGGGTACTGCAGACATGCCCTTTTTTTTTGGCTGTTCCTAACTGATGATTAATGGCATTGACATTTTCATATGCAGTTCATGATAATCCCTTGTCCCTCTATCCAACACCAAAAGATGGCAGAACACAACTTCAAGGATCTGTTTAATGATTATAACACGTAAAAAAAAACTCAAAAAGTGTTCCAAAATGCCAACTATTGTGCACTAGGACACTTCATTTTGAGTTTGTTGATAGGTTAACGACTTCTTGAATCAGAACTGGTAATTTATTATTAGCCTACCATATCTGTCTGTGTAATGTTTCCAATCTTCCATTTGATTTTCTTATTTAATTTTCTTGTGCTACAAGTCCACGAGCAAGCTAATCATGTGCAGTTCCATTGGAGCAACATCTCCAAACTTTCCAATCAGTTCATTCACACTCACTCAGTTACAAATTACAATATTGCAATAGACATTTTATTTATATATGAACTCTTCAGTTCTGTAGCAACCATTTGACACAGAAATATGCCGAAAGAAAGAAAGAAAGAGCTAAAACTACTCTTCATTAACAATCTCACCAGCAGAATAAACCTTCTTTCTTTAGTTGAGCAAGCAGAATGGATTTTCAATCAACTGATGTACAACTAAGCATTTCTGATCAGGTAGCGCTGTCTTCTGGAGCTCCTTGTAGGTTTTATCCTTGAACTCGTGCGACATGGCTCTGCCTTTTACAAGTAAAATCATGGATGATACCTCATCTTCCTTGCTAGCTATGTGAAGAACATGGAATGCTGAAGCAAGGCTGGTAAGATCAACATGGTACTTCACAGACCAGTTGAACTGGCCACGCTTCATCTGATGGACAAAAAGCATATTAGCATCAGAGCTGGATCCCAGGATTAGGCATAAATGGCCTTCATTAGTCTTTCCAAAATGTTTCAGCTTTCTTTGCTGATTACTCTTTTGCAGCGGAGGCATGGCAAATCGCTGGAAAACTTCTGAGGAAACATTAAAACATTGCGATTCCTCTGACCTTAGTGCTGGCCAGAGGATGGAGCCATCAAAATAAACTCCCAAGTTGAAACAAACATCACCTAACGCAACTCCTTCAATGCCTTTCCATGACTTGCTCTCTGAAGAATACATATTGACAAAAATCTGTGATCTGCGAATAGAGCTGATTGCTACCAATTTGTAAGCTATTGATTCGGAAGGATCATAAGCCAAAAACATATTCACTTCCTTCCACGCACTACGCCTTTCAGGGCATGGAACTGCAACATACTTTTTGGTTGTTGGATTACAGATATAGTACCTGTGGTTGTAGAAAAGTTTACTACCTTTTTTACAAAGGATCAGAAACAATCCATTGCAAGAGCTCAAGATCTCAGTACCACAGATGCTGTTTCCATCAGAATTCAGAAAACTGAGATTGTCTTGGAGACTATTAGGCAGCTTGGCTTCCACTTTGATGTACTCATGCTTGGTTTTGCAAGTTTTCTTGGTAGATATCTGGATGAAGAGGCCTGACACTCTCGGCTTCCAAATTGATTTAAGGAAGGGATCAGAAATAAGAGACGACCATCTCTTGGAAACTAACTTAAAACGGAAAAGGGATTTTGCAGGTAAATGTTTAAGAATCTGAATCAAGATTTCATCACAAGATTCAATTGCTTCAGCTGAAGCACATACCATATTTGTAGTACGGCGTGAGTGACCTCTGTATATTTTCTTTCTGCAGGGAGCCATCTTTCAACACATGAGTGAGAATGCAGAAGTATATAAAGTACTGAGGGATTTCAGTCAATCTTGACAAGGAGTGTGTTTCTTTCTTTTTTTATCCTTTAACATAAGTGTAAGGTTTTGAATCGAAATCCTTCTGTTTAAAATCCATTTTCCCTAGTTCTATATCAAGAAATAAAAGAACTAATTTCGTTGATTGAGACATTAATCAAATGAATTTAATGTCTCTTGTTTTACTCACAAATCCTCCCCTTTTTCTCCTTCTGTAAGGTTTAAAATCTCTTTAAAAAAAAAAGAGAAAAGAAAAATGAAATGCATTGTGGATATTAAATTTTACATGTCCATCAAATTTTCAAGGAAAAAAGAAAGACTAATGGAAAGAAAAAAGTTAGGATTGTCTCTGGAACCTGTGTCCATTGACTGTAAATGGTCTGGGATGGGCTTTCTTGACATATGGGTTTAGTTGCCTTTGGGCTTGAAGAACAAGCCAAATGTGTAAGTGGGCTGCGCTTGGGCAATACTAAGCTCATATCTTTGTATATTAAGTTTCAAAAAATATAAACATGTGTTGTTAAATATATTAATGTTTACAATATATCTTATTATTTTAAAAATTGATACTATTTAAAAAATTTGTAATCCTAAGTAAGATTATTTTGTATTAATTATGTAAAATTCTGAATTTTTAAATTAAAATTTTATGATTTAATTAATATATGATATTTAAAGGATGAATTTTTATTTCGGCCACCATTCTTGATCCGAAAGCCCAATAAATTTAAAGACATGGACTTGGGCGTTAACATTTCCAACCCGAATGGGTTAAACTCAAACCCAACTATTTATAGTTTTTAACTAGGATTGGGCTTGGACATATCCAAATTCAGCCCAATAGGCCCGATTGACAGGCATGAAAGCACTTATTGTTAATCAATAATTGCGATCAAGTTGAGTTTAATTTGTAGTAACAGTCCACATGGCCCTATAAATATATTAGTATTTAGCCCATAAATTAGCAAGATTATTCTATAATTTGATAGTTCAAAGTATAAGAAAAAAACACATTCTTACTTATTCATTAATATTTTTTTAGAAAATTAATGTATTCTAAGCCTTTAATTATCATACAATTTTAAAAACTTCTTTGACAATGTAATAATATTCATTAAATACTATAATTCATACCACAAAATTGATTAGATATTTTCTGAGATAATAAGAAATTTTTATGATGACCATAAGCCTAGAACTAGATATTCATACTCAAATTGATTAGAAAAGATCCAATAATTTTTCCATGAACGAATTTGAATTTTTAGCCATATTATCAAATCTACCTATGTAACAACTCAAATTGCACTAATTAAATTTTTTTGCACATATTGATAAAAAAAATTGATAATTTATTAAAAGGGCAATCTTGTTAGAAGTTAGGAAAACCATAAGAAAAATTAATTCAAATTCATTTAAAAAGATAAAAGCTGTAAGAAGAGAGAGGGACAAAGTATTAAAAAAATTAATGAGTAAGGAGTTGGATTCAAATATTGGTAAAATCTAAGTATCAAATGACCCATCATTTTCAAGTAGGCATGCTACTTAGGTGAGAACAAATGGTTAATTAGATTCAGTACTTTATATACATTCATACACACACACAAATAATCATAATTTCTTGTAACAAGACTAATTGAAGAGAACTAATTAGTCAATAAATACTTGAGTTTTATCTATTTTTGTATCTAACTCTCTCCATTTTCGGGTCAATAAAATTCTCTCTTCTATAAGTCCTTTTTATCTCTTCCAATAAGTTTGAATTTTTTTATCCACATATTGTAATCTTTCTTGGCATGATTTTGATTGTCATGTCGATAAATTTATTAACATTGTTAGAAACTTAAACCAAACATATAATTGCAGGTATATAATCATTTTAAAAGCTATCTCAAAAAATACACATTATTTCTTTTCTTTTATACATTGTTGTATTTAATGAATATTATCACACCATAATTCATTTATGTATAAAAGATTTAAAAATTGGTTGGTGGTCCAACAATTTAGAGCACAAAAAATTTCTATGAACTTGAATTATTCATATCTTGCATTGGTTCATATAGAAGAAAAATAAGAAATATCCCATGCTAACGCATGGGCTAAAATATTAATGTCTTGTTTAGTGCTTTTTATCCTATGCCCAACATTGAAATTAGAGGAGGAGTGAGCCTTGCTGAAAATTTTTCAAAATCAATAAGCTTCACCTAAATTACATAAACTTCCTTGCAAAAGTGTAAAAATTTCTCGATAAAAGATTTGACGATATCCCTTTTTATTTTGTCCTTTTGAGGAAGGAAGGTACAAGATGGAAAAAACCTTTTCATTTTTATCTTCTTTTGTCGATGTCCCCTTTAATTTTGTGCTTTTGTGGTGGGAAGGTACAAGATAGAAAAAAATCTTTTCATTTTTACCTCCCTTATTCTGTGTTTAAAAAGATGGATTAATCTTCTATACAATGATAATGTATATACTTTTACCACTAGATGCATGACATATAATTCGAATTTAAATTTAAAATTCAAATATTATATATGTGTCATATATCCAACTGTAATATTGTATACACCGTCAATATATATAAGATTTACTTTTAAAAAATATGGATGGAAATTGAAATTCATAGTTATGATTTGTTTTAAAAACAAGAGCTACAGTTGGCTCGGAAATTGGGATTTAACACCTTTATCCAAATAAATATTAGATTGAGATAATCGCCTTGATAACAATCTCAACTAATCAATTGGATCAAGAACATTAATCCCACATATAAACTACTCAAATCATTGATCTTCTTCATTTTTTCTTTTAACAGTAATAAATAGGCAACAATCAAAAAGTTCTAAAAAGACACCTATAACGGATGTTGAACTTCAACCATCAGCATCCAATTTATCAAAAATATCTTTGGAGGCAATGACCAAAAGTCCATACCAAAAAGTCCACATCCTTCCATGGGAACTTCTCCTCAGTCTTCCTCGGAATGCACCTTACTCATTGAAGATGAAAAGCAACAAACAACCACCACCTGCACCACCAGAAGAACCACCAAAAAATCCAAGAAACTAGCTCTACTCCCAGTGATCTTTCTTATCTACTTTGAAGTTGCTGGTGGCCCTTATGGTGAAGAAGCTGCAGTGGGTGCAGCAGGTCCACTTTTTACCATTCTTGGATTCCTCATCTTCCCATTTATCTGGAGCATCCCAGAAGCTCTTGTCACAGCAGAACTTGCCACAACTTTTCCTGGCAATGGAGGATTTGTTATCTGGGCTCATAAGGCCTTTGGTCCCTTCTGGGGTTCCATGATGGGGTCTTGGAAACTCCTCAGTGGTGTTATCAACTTGGCTTCTTATCCAGCTCTTTGTATAGATTATCTCAAACAGGTTTTGCCAATTTTCTCATCTGGATACCCCAGATATCTTGCAATTCTGTTTTCGACTTTGTTTCTTTCCTTTCTGAACTACACAGGATTGACTGTAGTTGGTTACACAGCAGTTTGTTTAGGCATTGTTTCACTTTGTCCTTTTATAGTACTGACCTTAGTTTCAATCCCAAAAATTGAGGCTTCTAGGTGGATCAGTTTAGGCCAAAAGGGGGTTGAAAAAAATTGGACTTTATTTTTCAATACTCTTTTCTGGAACCTGAATTCTTGGGACAACGTTAGTACTTTAGCAGGGGAGGTTGATCAACCCCAAAAAACATACCCCAGAGCACTTTTGTCAGCTGGGATTTTCACTTGTTTGAGCTACTTAATCGCACTTCTAGCTGCCACTGGGGCTACTTCTCTTGATCAGAAAAAATGGGCCAATGGCTATTTCGCGAATTTGGCTGCTATGATTGCTGGGAAATGGTTGGAATACTGGGTTGAAATTGGTGCAGTTTTAGCTGTTATTGGACAGTATGAGGCACAATTGAGCAGTTCCGCTTACCAAATTCTTGGTATGGCTAATATAGGAGTTGTGCCTAGATGTTTTGGGGTCAGGTCAAAATGGTTCAATACACCTTGGCTTGGAATTTTGATCGCTACATTGATAGCATTGGCTGTTTCCTACATGACTTTTGCAGATATTATATCTTCTGTGAATTTCTTGTATAGTTTGGGAATGTTGTTAGAATTTGCATCATTTTTATGGTTAAGGAGGAAGACGCCGACCAAGAAAAGGCCATACAAGGTTCCAATGCCATTGCCGGGGCTAGTGATTATGTGCATCATTCCATCTGCGTTTTTGGTGTATGTGATTGTTGTTGCAAGTAAAACTGTCTATATAGTCAGTGCTCTGCTGACCGGAATTGGAATTATTTGGTACTTTTTGATGAACCTTTGCAAATTAAAGGAGTGGATTGCGTTTGAAAATGCTGGAGAGAAGGACGCAGATGTGGCGGATGAGGATTGATTTTTTTGATCCTGAGATTTAGATGGGATTCTTGTAATCATCAACGTTAGATACGATTCTTGTAATCATCGTTGATGGTGGGTTTAGTACTCTACCTGGATTGCAATTGGAGTGGAATTATTCCACCTGTGCTTAAGGCACACCCTAATGTGTATGCTATTAACTAAAATGATGATTCCTTCGTAAAATATATATATATATAGAGAGAGAGAGAGACATATATATTATTTCTTTATAAAGTTTTGTTAGTTGGATTCCTTCGTAATCTTGATAATCCTATAGAAAGATGATGGAAGTTGAGAGAGATACATAGGAGTTGGTACGAGAAAGTTGTAGTTGGTGGTCGATTTCAGTGGACAACTATGTGCTAATTGTGAGAACTAAATTGGGACAAATTTAATCTTGTAATTATGGGTACATTAGGAACGATAAATAGTGACACTATGTATTTATGTGTTTACAACATATAGTGACATTTATGTGTTATATATTTGTATTGAAATATAGATATTGCATTTATATTGATTTGTCTAGGAGCCAATTTCAACTTTAAAACAATTCTATTTTTGTTGGGGAACCGCAAAGAAGTTTAGGAATAGCTTAGCTGATAGTAGTTTGTTTATTCTTTCATTGAGATCTATCGGGCTTTCATTATCTTGAATGCTTCAGCCAATATTGTATATCTCAAATTTAATATTCTGAAGAAGGACAAAACAACAATCGTCCAAAATAACTAATTTTTTTAAAGAAAAAGATGATTTCTTAATTGTAATAAGCCAAAAGACTAAACATAGTTCGGTGCCTTAAACACCAGTGCGTTCTGAGTACTTGCAACTTTAGCTTGTCTGGCCAGAGCATGAGCTGCTAGCTCTTTTCCAACATAACAAATTGACATCTGTTATTAATGGTTCCTTTTTTTTTTGTTGGTGCTAAGGAGAGTCATTGGCTCATTACATGTTGATCAAACGAGGGAAAGCCACTCTACACACGTCCTGGCCTAGTAGTTTTTAACTGTCTGCGGTGGATCCCCAAACATTGTCAAGCCATAGTCCAAACTTCTCTCCAATTTAGCTAAGTGATCCGCACACCTATTCCCTTCTCTCCAGATATGTTCTAATTTACAATCTCAATTCCAGCTCAACATGTCTCTAATCTCTACTATTATATTCCAATGTAGACTCTCCTTTGAAGCTGACTCCAGCAGTAAAATACTCTGTTTTTAAACTCGGATCAGACTGACCGGTTCGATCGATCGAACTGGGAACCGGTCAATTATTCAGTCCGAATTAACCCTAAAAATCTGAAATTTAAAAACTCAGTCTACTCAGGTCAAAACCTGGGTTTGACCCGGTTTGACCCGAAAAAATAAGAACCGAGTCGGTGGGAAAATAAGAATATGCCAATTTGAAACTCATGTGGAGCGCACCATGTTACTTTTTGCTCCTCAACATCAGTAAAAGTGAGCATGTGCTCACATACTCCACAGTCCACACTCATCCAATTTTCCGTACAAGGCACGCTCTAGTATAAGCAAGTGCGGTGAATATGTATTAAAGAGAATATGGATCCACAATACTATCAAAAGATCTGTTGTTCCTAGTTGTATAGACTCTTTTTTTTTTTTACTTTTTTTTGAAAGGTCAAAATATTTTTAATATTATGTTTTGCCCCCTGCGTTGTTAAAAATTATTAATATACTTCAAATATTTCATACTTTATAAATGTTGTCTTAAAGTTTAGTGTTATTTTTCAATTAAGTCCATAATTTTAATTCTAAGCTTATTAATGCTCATTAAATAATATAAATTGCTACTTGATTGTTCTAATTTCTTTGTATTTTCTTGTTATATATATTTGAAACATCAAATATATATGAATATACCTTTATTAATATTAACATGTTATTAGATATTTTACATATAATATTTTAATTTTTAAATAGTTTTTATTTATGACATCATCCGGTTCAATCCCGATCGAACCCGATTCAACCCATTGGCCCCTGAACTCGACCGAGTCGATACCCGATTCGGTTCTGAAAACATAGGTAAAATAGCAGTCTTAGAATCTGACTCAATGACAATTTTTCTTTTTCCCGAATTCCAAGCAATTCGTAACCCCATAAGAATAGCCCAAAGTTTTGCAACCACATTACTTGCATGCTCCAGGTTAGCACTAAATCCTACAATCCACTGACCATATTCATTTATGATCAATCCTCCCGCACTAGCCCTCTTTGGATTGTGCTTAGACGCTCCATCTACATTTAGTTTGACCCATCCTTGGTTGGGTTTACCCCAACTAATGTATTGAAGCTGCTTTTTCCCAGTCTCGTGGAAATTTGAGTTTAGTTCCTGAACATCCATCACACGCTTCACAAGTTGTTCTGCATTGACTTACATTTTCCTATCCAGGCCTTGATGCATCCATTCATCCCTAGCTGTCCATGCCCAATGAACCACCCGCTAAAACAATATAGGCCAGAAAATCTCCTAATTTCTGCCTATTCCGCCTTCCTTAATGTTCCAATCTACCCATTGGTCCAGAGTTTTAGCCTTGAATATCCTCCAATATTTCTGCTGAACTAACTTACTCCAGATAACACTTATCCATTCACAATCCCGTAGTGCATGAGGAATGGTTTCACTTTTTGCCCAACAAATCTCACACTGCCCAGTAGGATGCAGGTGTCTCCTATGCTTCTCAGCGTTAGTAAGCAGTCTCCCATGTTTTACAATCCATAACAGAAATTGCCATCTCCCTAGGCCCTTGAGTTTCCATAGCCTTTCCCATGCCATGCCTTGCTTCGTTACGAGTACGCACTGCCCATCTAAATCATAAGCCGAAGCAGTAGTGAAAGTCCCTTTAGCTTCAGGAACCCAGGTAATCGAGTCCGGATTGTCATCCTTACTATAAACCATGGTTGCTCTAATCAAATTGATCTGGTTCTGATGAAGGTAATTACTTAACGTACACCAGTCCCAATTGGAATTAATCCAGTACTCCTCCACCTTTTTAACCAATTCTATTTCTGGCACTTCCGCAATTGCCCAATGTATTAATGGTTCCTTTTGAAATTAGTTACTTTTCTACTTCTTGTAGTGATAATAGTTCTTATATTTGCAGACAAATACAAGAGAGGTTAAAAAAGGAAAAACAACAAAAAAAAAAAGGAACTGGAAAGTATTGCGATATAAATAAAAGTGACATAAATATCTCTATTAGATATATCTCCAAATTCATGCCAATAATTTGTGTGCTACATAGGAACCGAATTAAACAAGAACTATTACCTTGCTAAGCAGATGGGGCTTCTTGGTCAATTGTATCTCCATCCCTTGATTGATCTTTGTTCCCCTTGAGTGAGTCACTGGTAATATTTATTAGAATCCCAATTTGTAATTTGAAATCTTTTAATTCGTTATTGGGGTTGACACGAAATGGAGTCAGAAAAAATTGTTGAAATGAAAAAATAGTAACAAACATGAAGAATTCAAGTCTTTCTCTTTTCAGGAAATGAAGCTCAAAAAAGTCGATAGCTCGTGTCATTGAATATGCCCCTCAAAGAAGTTAACAACATATGCACTTAATCGTTGATCCAACTTGACCTATGTAATTAATCACGTAATATTATTAGCTATTATCTCTCTTATCCAATATTCTAACTATTCTTAGTAAATTGATAACGCAATGAAACCTTAATCTAGTGGTCAAAATTAATACTCAAGGAATTAGGGGTCTTAGTTTAATTTTCACGATACTTGAATTTCTTCTGCCACTATTTTGTGGGTTAGTTTATATTATTGAAGAGTGATCTATATCTATGTCTATTTCTATGGTCTATAGTATCTATATCTGCAGGATGCACTATTCACCGGTCCATGTCATGTAGAACCTTTCCAATACTTTGACATGTGTTATTTTCTAAGGTTTTCTAAATTATTTTATTCTTTAATAAATTCAATTATTATTATCTAATGGTTATTAGTTAGTTTAGTTCTAAATTTTAAATCTCTAAATTTTAGGTAAAACAAAAAGTTTTGTTAAAGAAACTTATCAAAAAGTCTATCTAAGTAAATTTTTTACTTTAACATTTCCTTAAGGCAAAAAAAAATGTTAAACTAACTTATCAAGTCTATCTAAGTAAATTTTTCTTTAGCTGCAAACGACATGTTTTTGCACAAAGGATATTCTAAATTTTAGTAAATGGTTTAACAAACTAATAAGTATCAAAACGTGGCTACTTATAAAGATAAAAGTGATAAATTTTTTCCCTACCATGTTATACAAATAAAGTATTTTATTGATTGTCTAAAATTAATATCTTTCTCAACCCTGTTATACAAAAAAGGTATTTTACTAATTGTCTAAAGTTATTATCTTTTGAAATTAATTACTTCTAACAACACAAAGATTAATTAGTGTGAAAAATGCTTACAATTTTTAAATAACTATTCAGTAGTTCAAAACTTCTAGAAGTTTTCCTTATTAACTTTTGAAAAACTCATTAAAACGTCCATCACATTTCATCAAATAAACTTTTTCGTCTTTCACTTTTAAATTGTTAACTTTACATCTCTTACAAATTCAAGATAATAAAATTTGGTTCCAATCTAAGTTTCTGGTCACATTTTAGCCAGCAATCACCATGTGACTTACATGCAGTCATTTTTTATATACAAAAAATTAAACTCCACTTTTTTAGTGGCAAAAATGAATAGATCCCATTTTTTAAAGAAAAACATGAGCATGGTTCAGATCAAATCTTACGTTTTTCAAAGACAAAATATGAGAGATGTTTTAAATGATTTTTCCTTAATTTTTGGAGTTTACAATTATTTTTTATTTCTCATAAAATTTAGTATACATTGTATAATTTTTCCAAATTACAAAAAATTTTGCAAAATCCACAATAGTTTAGATTTTCAAAGAGTTGTATACCACATTCATTACCATTTTAAAATCGAAAATCCAAAAAAAAGTAAAAATTTATCAATTTTTTTCCTAAATGTTACTTTGACCACACTACAAATCTACAATTGTCTATCTTTGTAAATTACAAGGAATTCTACCAAATACAACCAGATTTTAAATTGCTTTCAAATTCAACAAACAAAAAAAATCATTGAATTACATGTAATTGTAACAATTTCAAATAGTTTTCCACGATAATAAACTTGTTAAATACTTTATTCTAATATTTAAATTATTTTTTAACTATTTGTAGCTCGCATGCATAGGCACATTTCATCACCAAATTCTCCATTAGTGCAACATGTTTTGAAGATTAGTTAGTGTGAAAGGTGGTTACATATTTTAAGAAGAATTAGAAATTTGGACAATAATTAATTTTCATATATTTGTCCCAAACCTAACAATCCATTTCATATGAAACTACATTTGATTCTAAAGATTTTAAATAGTTTTTCGTTATAGTAAGGATAACTATTTTATAGACTGTCAGTGTATGACAAACTAAAATTGTTTAGTTTAACATTTCTTATAGGTAGTAAAAATCATAGTTAATCTAGCTTATCAATAAGCAAATATTCTATAAGTTTTCTAATATTAACAATTTTTATGTAGGATTAAGTTTTTATCCATTGTTAGTCTATTGAATTTTTTACACTAGCAGGTATAGATGTATGATATCTGTACAAAGAATGAATTTTAAATTTAAAAATGGATTACATGGCATACATCTAGATCAGCTCATATATACATTAATAGTGCATAAAAAATTACTCATTCAATTATATATACCTAACCTAACCAAACCAACCCATTTTAGTGAATTTTGTTTTTTGTAAACTCTTTTAATGTCTTCCTTTTCTTTATCATTTTTACATTGGAACCAATATAAAATGGACAAACAAATTGGTTAATCCAAATTGAATCATTGCATAAAAATATCATTATTAGAATGATCTAAGTTGATGACATTTGTTATTTATTATATTACTATTTTCATTACCAAAGACGCTATGATCTAGTGGTTAATATTGAAACTCATGAATAAGAGGTCCTAAGTTCTAGTCTTTCTGTCCCCTCCTCACTTCTTAAATCCCACCCATAATTATGAGGGAAGGGGGAAGAGGAGGAAGAGATGAGATTACTTATAATTTTGCTCTCTTCTAACCACTTCCATCTCTTTTAATAAATTTTAATTATTCTTTTTTATCTATTTATGGTAACTTTGCTTATTATGATTTTTTTTGTCGCTAGTTATGACAATTTATCTAGTATATGAACATAAAAATATGTTTGCTTAGTCATAACTACTGCACCATTTGTAAGCGTGCAAATCAACAAAAACAAACAGGAAAGAAAGTGTGTGACACTTTTATTAAACTAGCATTAATATGCAACACTTCATTAGTTTTCATCAATTGGTGACGCCACCACGTCATACTAGTTTTCTAGCATCAGCAAGTCCTATAACTCCAGCATCCTTTTTTTATTATTCTCCTTCTTCGGCACACCAACTTTGTTTCTAATGTTGTTTGCCTTGGCCAATCAACAGCATCCTAACTATTGCTAAGGTGGAACTGAGCGACATCCCAACTATTGCTAATTCCAAACTGTGCGATATGATAGTTGAGAGATCGTCTATTCGCTTGTTGCAAGTTTCTAGTTGAATATATAGCTTCTCATTTTCCACATTGAGTTCCTGAATCTTGGAAGTCATTTCGAGCTTCCCCAACATTTGCTCATACTTGTGACCAATACCAGCTGTAGCTATTGGTGCCTGTTCACCTTCCTTAGCTACTTCCGTTGTTTGCTTCTATTGTAAATAATAGGGGTATTTCAAAAGACTTTGTCCCACATTGAAAAACTAAAGGGACTCTTCATCATTTATAATGCTTACTCTTTTATTGGGTTGTGTTAAGTTGGTAACTAGCATGGGCTCATCATCAGTGGCAAAAATCCACTAAGTTTGTTTTCTGATTTTCACCAGGAGGAGTATTTTAATAATTTGGATTAGCTGCAGGAATTTTTGGTTTATGGTAATTTTCTGTCTAGTAATTATTTTTGGTAATTAATATTTTAGTTGTTATAGGGAATAAGAATGCTTAGCTTTCCACTAGAGAATGCTACCCAGGCCAGGCACGATAAGCCTCATCCAACCTAAGGGAATGAGTAGAAATGCAGATTCGCATGTGCAAGCCAGAGGAACTTCGACGTTGTTTGGGTCGTGGCATGGCCTCAATACATTGACATTGTCCTCCTGCTGCAACCTTTCATCCAAGACTGCATAAATTTCAAGTCTTGCACGGTCACCTCGAAAACCTCCATGAGGCGCGCATGTGGGAATTGCAAAAACTACTGAAACAACTTTATGGCTGAAGTCAAATCCTTCTTTTATTGATTCTACTTGCTTCTTTCTGTATTCTCCACACACCCCCCACCCCCCCGCCCACCACAAATTATGGGTATATTTTTTCCTATTAATATACAATGGATTTTTGGCGTATGTCCCAGGCAATATACCAAGTTGAAGCAGCATTTATGCTTAATAGTAGCTATCCATCCGTCAACTTGTAGAAACACATCAGGTGATCTTTCAAGTTTAATCTGGAGCGTACTGTGTACGACGCAAACCAAAGAGTTTCGAATAGGCATTTTCAGATTTGTTAATAGCCGTTTGAGCACAATTTTTATTGATAAATCATGAAAAGTTCCAAAAAAAAAAGCTTTCCACTAGAATTTTACTCTAGTGAGGAGTCCTAATCAGGATTGGAATTGACTTTGTTCTAAAGTCTATAAATAACCACTTTGTGTCGAATGCCCAAACATTGATTTGGCATGCTTTTGATGACAAGGAACCAACTTGGGAGTTGGTTTGAATTCTATGGAGTTTGTTTTATGATTTTCACCAGCAGGGGTATTTTAGTAATTTGGATTAGCTGCAGGAATTTTAGGTTTATGGTAATTTTTTGTCTAGTAATTATTTTTGGTAATTAGTATTTTAGTTGTTATAGGAAATAAGAAGGCTTAACTTTCTAGCTTTCTGCTAGAATTTTACTCTAGTTAGGAATCCTAATCAGGATTGGAATTGGCTTTGTTCTAAAGTCTATAAATAACCACTTCTCCACAAAGATAAGTCAGTTTTTGGTCATTAATAAAATTTTCCTACAGACTTAACGTCTTCCTTAGGGCTGTGTGATACATTCCAACTTTAGGTGTGAGGCCTAAAGATTCCTAGGAGTGATTTCTAGATTTACCAACCAGTTTTTACTTTCTTAGCATATTCTCTAATCCTATTCCAAACTGCTATTATAAGTTCAGATGAAATTCTGTATCTAAGCTGTTCTACAAGTTGTTGTACCTACTTAGTTTCGTGCTGCGTTAGTTTTGGTATCAAGTGGGCCGTTTCAGTACAAGTTGGTGGATTTGTCCCCCCTTGCACGTGGGTTAAATATGGCCCAAGTTGGTTTTACTGCAAGCAAGAATAAATTTTAGTTTTACATTTTACAAATCAAAATTTGACTCTTTCCCATGAAGATAAATTCTTATCTCATCGGTTACGAAAGTTAGGGCATATTCACAACGTTCTCTTATTAATGTTATTTTTTGTTACACGAAAAATTAGGCACGTTTCTTTTATGTTATCAGATATTCCCTCCAATTTACACTTTCTGATACCAATAAATAGTAACTATTCCCACTTTAGAAAGTGCACCAAAAAGCTGGCAGCAGAGACCTTCCTGCTAGTTGTTTTCTTCTACTACTATCTTCTTCTTCTTCTTCTTTCACTCACTGCTGGATTTACGCAAGATTTGCTAGTTCAGATCCTTCTTGTTTATAATGAGAAGAAGACTTATTTAATCATGGGGAAACATTTCAACATTTTGAAATAGTTTTTTAGGACAGTGTTATTAAACATGACTCAATCTACATTTTATTAGTTTTAGTTAACATTGTTTTTTTTTTGGCTATTTTTCAACAATCTAAGAAACTATGGCCTCCAGCAACGTTAATGTAACGATCCCACATCGGCTAGGGAGAGATCCTGGGCCTCTTTGATAAGTCTGTAGTGATTTCTCCCACCTCGACGAGGCCTTTTGGTGAGGTAGCCTGCGGGTGCCTATTGTGTTGTTCAATACCGCCAAGAACAAAACGCACGGCCCCACGGGGTGTCAAACTGTGAGACAATATTGTCGAGAGATTGTTAGAGTTGGTATCAGAGTCGACTCCCGACCCCGGTGTGCCAGCGAGGACGCTGGGTCCCCCAAGAGGGGTGGAATGTAACGATCCCACATCGGTTAGGGAGAGAGCCTGGGCCTCTTTGATAAGTCTGTAGTGGTCTCTCCCACCTCGACGAGGCCTTGGTGAGGTAGCCTGCGGGTGCCTGTTGTGTTATCCAGTACCGCCAAGAACAAAACCCACGACCCCACGGGGTATCAAACTGTGGGACAATATTGTCGAGAGACTGTTAGAGTATTGTGAGAACCCGAAAATTATATTTATATTGATATTCTCAAAAATTATATATATATTTATATATTTGTATTGTAATCTAATTGCCTTGAATCTAACGGTTGAATCGTGATTTTTATCCTATTGCCTCATTCAATTTATTGCATGTTGGTTTTCTTGGGGTGATATACCAATTCGTCCAACTAGTGAGGTAGGTGCGATAAATTTTGTGAACTAGAGAGAGATTTGTACAAAAGGGGATATTGTACTGCAAGGTATTTTCGAATCGTATTTGTTTTGAAATTTTCTACTTTGAATGAATTATATTTCTTAGTAATTGGAAAATGATTTATATATGATTTTATACCTTCTTGTTTCCGTCCAATAATTTTGAAAACATTTGCAAGGGTTTAATTGAAGTAGTCAAACTTATTTGGTTGTGCAAACTCTATTTGAGTGGAAATGAAGAGTTAATCTTGGCTAATTACTTTTAGAATTATTGGATTTTTTACTTTGATCAAGACTAGTTTTAGTCTTCACCTTGGAAGCAAAATGGACTAAGACATTTCATTCCTTTTCTTACCTCTTGGCCGACCATGGAGTGGAAATATCAGCCATAATCTTCTTCTCTTGGCCGAAAATTTTGACTAAGCAAGAGACTAGGAAAAAAATTAAGGGAAAGCTGCAGGATTGTTTTTTTTCTTGTCCTACTCCAATTTCCCAACCGAGAGAGACATATTTCTCCATTGCCTCCATTTTTGACCAAGTAGCATGCAAGTTGACTAGGCCAAATTTACTTCCTCTTGTTTCTTTTCTTTAGTTCAACCACCGAGAGAAAGAAAAACAAAGACAAACAAGGCTGATCACTTATTTTGTCCTACTTTAGCCGAGAGAGAGAGTAGAGAGAGTTGAAAGGAAAGATTTGTGTCCTGCTCCAACCTTCCATCCGAGAGAAACTTGAGAGAAAATAAAGAAATTTCTCTTGTTTTGCTTCCACTTCAGCCAAGAGCAACGAGAGAGAGAAAATTGAAAGGAAGCTTGTGTCTTACTTCCATTTTCAGCTTGCTTGATCAAGTAGAAGGACCAAAACTGGAGAGTTAACTTCTAGCTTGTTTTAAAGGTAACATGATTTGAAACTTCAATTTCTTTCACATACTTTAGAGGGCTTTTGATGTATGTTAAATTTAAGCCAAAAGGTAGGAGTTTAGTGGAAGAAAAATATACTTTTCTAAGTTATAGGTTGCTGGAATTTTAATTTAGTGACATATGCTGATAGTTTTTAATTCCAGCTTTGTATTTGGAACTCTAATGGGTTTCCTTACTAACAACTCAGGTCATATGTTTCATCTTATGTTAAAAATGATATATGGTGTATTTGCCATGAAAATGAGTGAGAAATTAGTGGCTTGGATGAAAGAAAGTTTGAAGGAACCTGGTTGGAAAAAATCTGTAGGCTGACCGATTGCATAAAGTTGGATATATCAGTTTTACTTTAAAGTTGGAGTGAAGTTTTGCTAAGATTTCATGTTTTATATCATGACAACCGTGTATATAGAAGTTAGTATGTTTATATGGTTGAATAATAGTTATATGTTCATTGATTTGGCTGAAAATTTATCTAAGAGAGCTTGAGAAAAATTGGAGGAACTTTGTTCCATCCTTGTCATATCTCATTCCTTTGAGAAGTTTCTACTAGGAAGTCATGCTCTAAATGTTATATTTCTTATTTAGTATGCTATAGTATGTTGTCTTTGAATTGGGTAGCAAATTGCTAGCTTAAATGTGAGTTATTGGCAGCAATAAAGTTGGAATAACTCAAGTGAAAGGTTGAAATTTTGGGTGACAGTCACCCCTGGGCAGTTTTAGTAAATGAATCATAACTTTGTGTAGAAAAATCGAAATTGAGTACCGTCAACTGCGTTTGAAACTAAACTCATAGACCTTTCCAATGGTATAAAATTGGAAGTGTGGTTCATTTTATATATGCACCAGAAAATCAGTAAAGTTGACTGAAAAATCGGTCCTGAACAAGTAAAAATTGGGATGCTGTGGTAACTTGTGACTCAATTTGGATTAACTTATGGACCAAATTTCCTTGAGATGTCTACTAAAGATTGTTAGTATTTCAAGTCTAGTTTTAAACGAGATAATTTGTATGAGTTTTTGACATTTATAACTTAAGTTATGATTTTTCCAAAGAAAGAATGCTTGCTAGAATTTTAGCTTTGATCGCTAAATTTTCAGGATGATTTTAAGCTCAATTTGTTCAAAACACCCTAGAAGACTTTAAACTACAAGTATGTGTTGGAAATGAACCAAAACCATGGACCTTAAGTGGTTTAAACTCCATTTATTTCACTGTTTTCATGGCTGAAATTCTCCTTGAGGCTGACCGAAAGAGAGAGTG
Organism: Coffea arabica; assembly: GCF_036785885.1. NCBI lineage: Eukaryota > Viridiplantae > Streptophyta > Magnoliopsida > Gentianales > Rubiaceae > Coffea > Coffea arabica. The sequence continues at coordinate 4,116,619 of NC_092310.1, forward strand.
ACTTTGTTTAGCTTTATTCTTGGTTTTGTGTGGTGAAATCAACTTGTTAATGTCCTAAACACATGATTAAACATTAACATTGGTATGAGTAGTGAATTGGAGTAGAAAATGAAAGGTTTTGAGAGGTGCAAACTTCACTTTTACATGTTTCATGTCCCAAGCAATAAATTTCCCGTTTTAGTTAAGGAAAATGAAAATGAGTGTTAAAATGCTAATATCATGTTTACTATATATTTTAGCCATGTCATGTAATTTTTCCAGCTTGCATATGTTCCATTAGTTTGCTTATGGAAATTTAAGCTTGTGGAGTTGAACTTTTGCTTGACGGCCAGCCTTGGTATGGAGACATGTGAGCTGAATACTTGTCTATTTTTGGTGGCTTTATGGTCTGAAACTAGTAGCTTGTATAGCCTACCATTTGTGGTCTTGATTTGGATGGTTTGGCCATGAAATTTTGTATTGAATTTGGAGAGGAAATATAGGATAAAACAGGGGTTATGCTGTCCAAATTTTGGGGCAGCTTGCTACCTTGATTTTGGACTGATTTGGTGATGTACTTGCCTAATATTCTTAATGCACCTTTAAGCTTTGCTTATGTATTGCATTTTGGTTGAAATGGAAGGGTTTCATTGGGATTTTCTTTCAAATTGCTGGCTAAAATTGTGCTTGTTTGTCGATGGAGAGTGCAGCCTATTACATTGTTGTTTTTGTAACCTTTTAGTAATTGGTTTTGGCCAAAACTTGTTCCAAACTTTGGAGGAGCCTTTTGTGCGTGAATTTGAGTGAAAACTATGAAGATTGGGAGGTGAAAACCTCATGGTTGTACTTGTTTCATGGCTGTGAAAAAATTCTGATTTGGAGGGCAGTATTGCACCTTCCTACCTTTTAACCTCAACGTCTTTAGTTTGAAAGTCTTTTGGACACAACCTCGCTGACTTAACTTGAGAAAACCTTGTTTCTTTCATTGGTTCGCCGCTGGAAAATTTCCTACCATGAAGCGAATAACAAACTTGTTGGTTATTCATATTTCTTGAGTCCAAAATGCTCTCATACGCTTCAGAACCCTACTTGAGTTTTTGCCCTAAAATATACTTAAATTTTTCCTTGATTTGCATTCTAAATATGGCTGTGCATGTTGGGTTTTGGAAAAAAAAAATTAACTTGGAGAGGTATACGACTCATAGCCAAGTCTAAATTATGAATTCTGTTCACTTGGTTATTCTTAGGGCTTGTTTGATCAATGAGGCAATCCAGGAGGAAACTTTTGACCCTATTTTTGCTTGAACTAGTGAGTGTTCCAACTGCAAGTTCCATGTTACTTGTTGCACAAATATGACTTGTATATGACTTGTTACTTGAATTGACTTGTTATTACATAGGTGAGTGTGTACTTTATCATACTCGACCTAACTTGACTGAATTCCTGTTTTACTACTATAAGTGAACTGTTTACAAGTGAACTGAGATTCATGCGCATGAGTTGAAAGTAACGGCCTGGATCCTAAACCCCATAGGCTAGTTAATTGAGTCGAACCGGCAAGGGTCTGGTCGATTAGATAACGAACCCTGGTCTACTGTTTTATCGAGTGGAGTGTTATCTCCTCGACTAATTGGTATACTCGAGTATTACCACCACTGTTTATGTTTGGAGTTTGGGCCCAGTAGGGGGTTGATTGGTGGATGGAGGTTGGAGTTAAGTGGTGATCTACTGGACTTGTTATGATTCCATGGTTGACGGAGTGTCAACAGATTCTGAACAAGTTGTCACGAAACCTGTTCCCGAGAGCAGATTGTATCCTTTTATATGCATGTGTTATCGGCTGTACATGGTTAAATGAGTTATCTGGATGTTATGTTCTTTTATGGAAAATGTGATCATGCTATCATGTGAATGCTAAAATGCCTAATTGCTTGTTGTTCTTTTGGAATCTCACTGAACTTTTAGTTCATCCATTCATTTGTTTTTCTTAATAAGGTACGGGGATGACAAGGACAAGAATAGTGCTAGTTGTAATAGGAAATCTTAATCTTGTATTTGGACGGCACTCTATTATGGTATTAGTTTACAAGTTCTTATCTTTTGGTTTGTATATTCGGATGATTGGTAGCATGTAGATGTTATATTGAAGAGTTTTAGCGTTATTGATTTGCTATCCAAAGAATAAGGAATTCAAAAGTTGTAGTTCTTATTTTAAGTAATTGCAATCCTATTTATACTTAGAGAAGTGATTGAACTACTTGCATTTCATTTCGTTTAGTCGTATACATAAGTATAGAGTTTTTTTGTGAAGTTGGATGGCTTGTAATATCTATTGGGGAGTTTTGCTCTTACTTTGGAGTTAATGTTATCTCCGAAATTAATGTTAGTGAGTGAGTCCTGACGAGAATTAGGCAGGCGGTCCGCTAACCTCTGGGGTTCGCCCTTGAGGGAAGTGGGATCGTCACAGTTAACACCTCACAACCTGCATCCGCATCAGTTGTAGTCACACTACCTTTGGCTAAACCTTTTCCAGACGTCTCCAAAATTAAAGTTTTTGCCAATGAAACTTCAAAAGGTGACAAGAATGTGTGCACTCTCTACTCGACATTCATGGATGCCCTATGCTCTAACAGAATCACAACCAACTGCAACTATGGATGTCAAGACGCACGAATCCAGACAATAAGCCAATAAGGTATATCAGCATACTATTTTATAAACACTTTCAAATGAACTGTTTCATGTATACTGTAGTTGCAAGGAAACTAAGACAATTTGGGAAGTCTTGATAACAAAATTTACCGTCGAAAACGCCACCAAACAAAAATTCGCCATGGGAAAGTACAGCTAATGGCAGATGACAGAAGACAAAGAAATGAAAGTACAAATCATAGAGTACCAGATGCTACTTGAGGATCTCAAAAATGAAAACATAAATTTGCCCGAAAAATTTGCTGCTAGCATTCTAATTAAAAAGTTGCCCAAATCGTGGACTAACTACAAAAACAATCTGAAGCACAGGCAAAAAAATTACGCCATTGATGAGCTCGTGAAACATATTCTGATTGAAGACCCCAATAGGAAGGAGTTAAGGACTGTCAAAACAAAGGAGATGACTCTCAAAGCTAATCTAGTTCAAAGTACCAATAAAAGATACGCCAATAAATCTCAAAATTGCAAACCCAATAATCCCAACTTTAAGAAGAAGAAAGGTATTTGCTATGTTTGTAAAAAATCAGGACACCATACTGCTCAATGTAGGCACAGAAAGAAAGGTGACAAAGCAAATGGCAATCCTCCTAAGGTTAATTTAGTCGAAGGGGATGATATAATTGCTGCAATCATCTCTCAAATCAACATTGCAACCAATGTGAAAGAATAGGTAGTAGACTATGGGGCTATTCGGCACATATGTGCAAATAGAGAAGCATTTTCCTCCTATATTTCAATAGGGGATTGTAAGGCCTGGTGCAACCCAATGAGTACAAACAATTTCACAATGATGCACAAAGATATATCAAATTTAAGCACAATAAAGAAAACTTAATTAAAGAGAAAAGATAAGAAATGCAAACCAAATATCAATCCAATAGCCTCTTCAATAGATGGCGATGCTAACCAAGATGTACAAGTGAAGGCTCACTCCTTCCTCACCCCAAACACACTTTGGTTGAGCCAAGGAGTTTTACAACTATACTAGTTGACCCTCAACAACCTACACTTGAAAGATCACTCACCCAAATAAAAACTATTTTACACAAATGAGGCAACCTTCACCAAGGTTTTACCACTCCAAGTGATAGGTTCACCTTCACCAAGGTTTTACTCCTCCTAGAGAGTAATCTTCACTTGAGCAATCTCACAACCCAACTTTCCTAACCCCTTATACAACCAACAAAGAATCTTTCTACTAAAAAATCTCACTTGTAAGCTTGTATTTTGTGTTGGCAAAAGTCTGGTGTCTTCTTGTGCTTTGGGGTATTTATAGAAGGTGAGAAATGACTTCAAAAGGCTCTGCAACGGTCAAATATTAAATGCTGTCGAAACTAGCCGTTGGCCTGTCGGACGTCCGAACCACCTGTCGAACGTCCGAACCCTGCGTCCAAACCACCTGTCGGACGTCCGAACCCTGCGTCCGAACGTTGACAGAGAGTCATCAAATCTTTGCGAAATTTCTCGGACGTCCGATGCGATCGATGTGCCTCCGAGGCGTGCGTCCGATCCTTCCGGACGTCCGATGCTTCCTCACGAGCGTCCGACAGAGTTTCCTTCTTGATGTTCTTCATCCTTTCGGACGTCCGATAGCGTCCGACATGAGTGCCCTGTTTTTTCTTCTTCTTTTATGCCACAAGAATCTGTTCTACTCACATAAAAACATTAGCCCAAATCTATATTTTGGTTTGTTAATCATCAAAACCAAGGATTGATCGACCAAGATCAACAGGGATGATGAAGAGGTGATCTACCTTGGAGACTCACGAATTGTTAAACTTCTGGGTAAGGGCAAAGTTCTCTTGAAACTCACTTCAGGAAAAACTTGAGCCCTCAATGATGTGTTGCATGTGTCGAATATTCGGGCAAATCTAGTTTCTGTAGCATTGCTAGGAAAAGTTGGGGTGAAAGTGTCATTTGAATCTGACAAGATTGTAATGACAAAAAATAATGTATTTGTGAGTAAAGGCTACTGTAATCAGGGACTCTTTGTACTCAACGTTTCAAATGTGATCAATGAAAATGCATCATCTTCTACTAATATTGTTGATTCAATTTCTTTATGGCATGCTAGATTAGGAAATGCTAATGTTAGTTACATAAAGAAAATGCAATCACTTGGGTTACTTTCTAGTATTAATAGTAATGACACGAAAAATATGAAATATGTGCAGAAACTACAATAACCAAGAAAAATTGTATAATTGTTCAAAGAGAAATTGAATTATTAAATCTAAATCACACAAATTTAGGTGATTTTAAACAAACTATAACTAGAGGAGGAAAAAAAATATTATGTTACTTTTATAGATGATTATTTTAGATGTACTAAACTTTATTTACTTAAAAATAAAGATGATACTCATAATGCCTTTTTATCTTATAAGACTGAGGTAGAAAATCAACTTAATAAGAAGATAAAAAGAATTAGATCAGATAGAGGAGGTGAATATTTAGCTTTAGATAAGTTTTGTGACTCACCAGAATCTAGTGGAGTTGCAGAAGAAAAAATAGGACACTAAAAGAAATGACAAACTCTATGTTAGTTAGTTCTCATGCTTTAGATAATTTATGGGGAGAACCTATATTATCTGCATGTCATCTACAAAATAGAATTCCACATAAAAAGATTGGCGAAATACCTTATGAATTATAGAAAAATTATAAACCAAATTTAAAATATTTAAAAGTATAGGGGTGTCATGCTAAAGTGTCATTACCTGAACTTAAGAAAAGAAAATTAGATTCTAAAACTTTGATTGTATGTTTATTGGATATGCTGAACATAGTGTTGCATATATGTTTCTTATTTTAAAAAGTAATGTACTTGATTGTAATACAATTATTGAGACAAAGAATGTTGAATTTTTTGAACATATTTTTCCACTGTCCAATAAAATTTCTCATGCACCTGTTGAGAGAAATAAAGAAATAACCTCTCATGAGGAATTGAGAAGGAGTAAAAGGCAGAGAAAAGAATTTTCCTGTGGAAATGATTTTCAAACCTTTCTTGTTGTCAATGATCCTTTAACTTTTTCTGATGCAATTTCGTCTTCTGATTGCAAGTTTTGGAAAGAAGCAATTAAATTTTCTATTTTGAAAAATAAAATGTGGACATTGGTAGATTTATCCCCTGGTACACAACCTATTGATTGCAAATGAATTTTTTAAAAAAATATATAATTTTGATGGTTCTATAGAAAAATACAAAGGTCGTTTAGTAGCAAAAGGGTTTTTTCAGAAATAAAATATTGACTATTTTGACACATTTGCACTAGTAACAAGAATTTCTCTTATTCGTGTTTTATTTGCCTTAGTTTCTATCCACAAACTTGTTGTTCATCAAATGGATGTTAAAACAGCTTTTTTAAATAGTGATTTAGAAGGAAAAATTTATATGTTTCAACCTGAAGGATGTGTTGTATCTGGACAAGAAAATAAAGTGTATAAATTAATTAAATCTCTTTATGACCTAAAACATGATTCTAAATAGTTGCATAAGAAATTTGATCAAGTATTGATAAAAGATGAATTTTCGTATGTAGAAGTGAATAAATGTATACATACTAAAATTGTGAATAATCAATAAGTCCGCGTTGAGTACCTGGAATAGGGAGATCTTTGGTAGCATAACGGACAGAGTCAAAGAACTTGATGAGGTAGTTCGATTGCTAGAATTGGCACTGGAAGAGGATCAATTAGAAGGTAATCAAATTAAGTTGAACCAAGCTCAGGCAAAGTTGACACGGGAACTATGTAGGGTGGCTGATTTTTGAAAGCAAAAGGCCAAGCTCAGGTGGTTACAAGAGGGAGATGCAAACACTAAGTTTTTTCACGCTGCGGTGAGGCAACAAAAGGCAAGATTATTTATTCATCGGATAAAAAAGCAGGATGGGAGCTGGGAGGAAGGCTTTAGTCAAATAAAAGTGATGGCGGAACGATTCTTCTCAGCAATGTTTTTGGAACTAGAGGATGCGAATCCTTCTTTTGAACCCAAATTGTTAAAGCTCATCCCTAGATTGATAAGGGAACAGGATAATAAGATGCTACAACAGGTCCCGAATGGGGAAGAGGTAAAGAATATTGTTTTTTCTATAGATGGGAATTCTACGCCTGGACCGGATGGTTTTACGAGCAGATTTTTTAAGGTGGCTTGGGAAATAGTGGAGGAGGATGTGGTTTTGGTGGTTCAAGACTTCTTCGTTGGGGCAAGTTTGCCAGTAGGATATACGTCAGCTCAACTTGCGCTTATTCCCAAGATTATGAATTCATCTTCTTTTTCAGATTTCAGACATATTAGCTTGTACAAGTTTGTCAACAAGATCATCTCCAAATTACTGGCATCTCGATTGGAAGGGATATTAGTTAAGATTATCTCTTCCCAACAAAGTGCTTTTGTTAAGGGCAGATTGATAGCTGATAATGCCTTGTTGGCTCAGGAGATGATTTTCGCAATTAATAAGAAGGTTTGTGGGCCTAATGTGGCTTTAAAACTAGATATGGTTAAGGCATACGACAAAGTCACTTGAGTCTTCTTGACTTCAGTTTTATGTGTGTTTGGCTTCGGAGAAATATTTATTGACATGGTTTGGCGTTTAGTCTCCAATTGTCATTTCTCTGTCCTTGTTAATGGTCAACCTTGTGATTTTTTTAAATCCTCCCGTGGTTTGAGATAAATGGATCTCCTCTCTCCGGCATTGTTCATTATTGCTACAGAAGTACTGTCGCAGGGTTTAAATGCGCTACTTGATGAGCCACATTTTACCCCATTTTTGGTTGATAAGAAGACTGGTCCAATTACTCATCTTGCATATGCAGATGATATTATTATTTTTTCTTGAGGTGATACGCAATCTCTTCAATGCGTGATGAATGTCCTTCAAGAGTATCAGGGCTACTCAGGCCAACTAGTTAATAAAAGTAAAACCTGTTTTCTTACCTCTGCTAGCTAGGATAATGGGGTTCTCATTTAAGGATTTTCCCATTAAATATTTGGGATGCCCATTATTTTTGGGTAGGAAAGTTAGTTCTCTATTTTCAGGTTTGATTTACGCAATTGCGTGTAGGATAAGGGACTAGTCATCTAAGTGGCTTTCTTTTGGAGAGTGTTTGGTTCTAATTAAATCAGTCCTTCTATCAATGCCGGTTTATCTCCTTTCAGTTCTGGACCTTCCAAAATGAGTGATTAATCATATTCATAAGATACTTGGGAATTTCTTATGGGGTCTGTGGAGGGTAAGGAGAGGCAACACTAGATTTCGTGGTTGTGATTATGTCAGCAACAGGAGGAAGGAGGATTGGCATTGAGGTCACTCCATACTACGGTTTAGGTTTTCTCTTAAAGTTGTGGTGGAGATTTCGACAAGGAGGATCCTTATGGTCGGACTTCATGATGGTGCGTTATTGCAAAGGTGCTCACTCAAATCAGGTGCAAGCGTCTCCTAGTGCATCGGCTATTTGGAAGAGAATGCTCCAAGTAAGAACTTTAGTAGAGTTTAATGCAGTTTGGGATTTGGCAGTAGGGCAGATATCCTTTTGGTGGGATAATTGGCTGGGGAATGGCCCTCTTGCATGTTATTTCCCTCATCTTGCATGGTATTTCCCTCATCTTGCTGAAGTTGAAGCAATGGCGTTGTATTGGTTGGATGATGGTTGGGATTTTGGGACGTTACGTACGATGATCCCAAATGATATTTTGAAGAGAATGAATTCGCAATTTTATTGTTGAAAGGATGGCTCCCAAGATGTTATGCTTTGGTCTGAAACACAATCAGGGAACTTTAGACTGAGTTCCGTTGTTAAGCTTCTCAGTTCTCACTCCAGCTTCTGTGATGTCTTGGGTTTTCAAGCAGGTATGGGTGAAAGGTTTACCGTTAAAGTTTTCATGTTTGGTATGGCGTTTATTACAGTTTAATCTTCCGACATCGAATGTAGTGACTAGGTTTAATATACACGGCCCTTCGCGTTGCTACTGTTGCCGTGACCATAAATTGGAAATGTTGCAGCATATTTTCGCTCTTGGGGAAACCCCCATAATGATTTGGAAGATTTTTGAAATGCCATTTGGGTTCTCCTCCATAGGAAAGTTGGTACATGACTGGTGTATGTGTTGGTGGCTCGACACTTCGACACATTGGATGTTGAGGTGGATATTTCAAGTGGTGCCGGTGGTATTCTTGTGGCATCTGTGGCATGCGAGATGTGTGTTTGTGTATGAGGAGTAGACTCTGTCGGTTGGAGTTCTTTCAAAGAGAATTTTGGATGACTTACAAGATTTAATTATTTCTCAGTTTCCAAGTCTTCAAACAGAGTCTATTGGAGAAAGTTGGAAGGAGGTGGTTCACAATGTTAGTAAGGTCACTCTGCCTATACATGCACGGTATGTTCGCTGGACTCGACCACCGGTGGGAGGTTATAAACTTAATTTTGATGGCGCACTTAAGGACCAGTTTAGAGCAGGAAGAGGAGGAATGCTAAGAGATTCTAATGTTTGTATGATCTTCGCTTTTACTGAGTCTTATAGGAGAGTGACTTCATTGCAAGTTGAAGCTAGGGCATTGTGTACGGGGCTTGAAGTGTGTGGGTTATTGGGTTATGCTCTAACCATAGTTGAAGGGGATTCTAAAATCCTTATTGAGGTGATCCTGGGGTACGGTAGTGTCCCGGCTGCGGTGCTCCCGATAATCCGACGTATTCGACAGGCATCTGTTGTCGGGCCCTCGTATCAGCATATCTACTGTGAAGGAAATGCAGTTGCAGATGCGTTGGTATTCTTTGGTTGTAACTCTAATAGGTTCTGTCTCTTCCTCTTCTTTCAGTCCTTGCCAAGGGCTCTCAGAGGCCTCTGTAATGTTGATCGGCTACGGTCCGGAAGCTTTAGATTTTTCAGACGGCCGTTGATGACAAGTCGCTAGGTGGGGGTAATGTTGTGTCCCGCTTTGTATCTGTATTGTTGGCTTTTTTTCAATAAATGGCTAACCATGCCCGTCTTTAAAAAAAAAGAGAAAATAATCAATATATGATAATTAGCCTATATATGGATGACATGCTTATATTTGGTACAAGTATAGATATTGTTAATAGCACTAAATATTTCTTATCTTTTAATTTTGATGTGAAAGATTTGTATGAAACTAAAATGATATTGTGTGTTAAAATCATAAGGAGAGATGATGGTATAATGTTGTCACAATAACATTATACAGAAAAATTTCTTAGAAAGTTTGAAAATTATGATGTGACACCTGTAAGTACTTCTTATGATGCTAACACTCAATTAAAGAAAAATAATTGTGACCCAATTGCTCAATCTAAATATGCTCAGATTATTGGGAGTCAATGCATTTGATAAATTTCACAAGACCTAACATAGCTTATGTTGTGTATAGACTAAGTAGATATACTCACAAAATATTTGAGAGGTACCATGAATTATGGTATTTTATATTATAGATTTCTCACTGTATTGGAAGGTACAGTGATGCTAATTGGATTTCGGATTCAAATGAGACAAAATCCACTAGTAGTTATGTATTCACCCTTGGTGGTGGTGCAGTAGTATGGAAGTCAACTAGACAGACAATCATTGCTAGGTCAACTATAGAATCAGAGTTTATAGCTCTGGAGTTGACTAATTCTAAGGCTGATTGGTTAAGAAATTTCTTAGCCAATATTCCTCCGACTAAGGATCTGTTGCCTCCTGTATCCATACACTGTGATTGTCAAACAGCAATTGCTATTGTTAAAAATAAATTATGTAATTGTAAAAGTCAACACATGAAATAAAGACATGATGTCGTAGATAGGGGTGGGCACGGGTCGGGTACCCGCCCCTAACATGATTTGGCTGACCCGACCCTAATATATCGGATCAGCCATTTTGCGACCCTAACCCGCTCCTAATATTTTCGAGTACCCGAATAGTGGGTACCCGAAAAAAAGGAGCGGGTCATAGGGTACCCGCCCCTAAAAAAAACTATTTTTCAATAAAAAAAATTTATTTTCTACTTAATATCAACATGTTTTTCAATAAAAAAAACATGTTTTTCCAATTAATATTGGTAGAGATATTGTAATTAAAGTCCATACATCACCATTCTCACACATTTCATCTAATAATCAAATTGATCTCATAAATTTAGTACATATTAGAATATCTAATGGACAAAACGAAGTTTCATAATAATTTTGAGTAAATCACCATTTTCACACATTTCATACTTCTACAACAAACAAACACAAGGATAATAAGTATTTGATAACTTCTCCAAGGATATTATGGTACAAGACCGCATCTCAAATAAGTCAATTGTGAAATCAAGTTCGGAAAAGAATTGAATAGAACTAATTATTTTTGAAAAAAATATAACCAAAATAACGTTAAAAATCTTCCCCAACTTCTTTACATCTTTGGAATAGACCTTATGGTATTAAGGTGATGAAAAAGAAAAATAAATTTCTTACACTAAATAAAAGAGACAAATTTAAGAGATATAATTGCAAATGAATGACACAAATATTTTAATTATCTAGCTAACAGAAAATTGAAACTCCAAACAAAAATCTTTGATTGAATTGATGCAAGATTTGCAGGAAAGATTGATGGAGGTAGAATAAAATTAAAAAAGATGAAAGGGATGAACAATTTTTATAACAGAGTTTCACAATTTTTTTTTTCATTTTGTTAATGTTTCACCGAGAATATTCGCTTTCTTCAAAAAAATGAGAAGAGTAGATCATATAGGATTAGAATATGAGGCTGCGAGCCACTTCACTTGCACTTAGAATTAAAAATTACAAAATTATAAAATGATCCCTACTTTTTTAATATTTATAAAATATACCCTACGGGTCGGGTACCCGCGGGTTTTTATTTTTCTGATCCGTATCCGTACCCGATTTTTCGGGTACCCAACCCTCATCTGCCCCGCTAAGAAAAATCGGATCGGGTATCCTATTTTTCGGATCGGATCGGATCGGGTTCATCGGATTTTCGGATCGGCGGATTTTTTTGCCCACCCCTAGTCGTAGAGCAACTGCTTAGAGATGGAATTATTTCCATTGATTTTGTGAAGTCAGAGTTGTACTTGGCCGATCCTCTGACTAAACCTGTAGGAAGAAAATTAATTCTTCAAACTACAAGAGAAATGGGACCGAGGCCAACAAGTTGTCAAAAGAGACAGTAACCCAGCCTATGTGATTAGTGATCTCATGAAATAGGTTAATATAGGTAATAACAAATTAATATTGACCATAAAGCACTTCAAATTTAAGTCCCTCTAGAGATAAGTGCTTTGATTGCTAGTAATTGTGAGGGTGAGTTAAAACTCTTAATGAATTCATATCCCTTTAAGGAGGTGTATTTAAAATAGTATACACTTGATGAATTCGCTTATATGAGAGTGGAGTGGGGCCACTCCTACAAGATTTATTGGCCGAATATTTAGAACTCTCATGAATAACCAGGCAGGCGCACTGTCTAAAAGCCCAAAACCGTGTTACCAGCAAATTATGGGTTTCAATGTGATTGATAAAATTTCTGTCATATATCAAGAGTTATTGATTCATAAAAATTCATATTTCACCAATAATTTTGTAGGTCATGTTTTATCAATCTAACTTTGGTTCATAGTCTAAAAGACACCAAACTAATTATATTTTACCCAAATAAATCCAGCAGATTATTTTCTTACCTTTTGTCCAAAATCTTTTGAAATGGGAAGGAGATTGTTATAAATAATAGGGGTATTTCAAAAGACTTTGTCCCACATTAAAAAACTAAAGGAACTTCTCATCATTTATAATGCTTACTCTTTTATTGGACTTGTGTTAAGTTGGTAACTAGTGTGAACTCGCGTGCATGTGAGGAAAGTTGAATTGGGCCGTTTCAGTACAAATTGGCCGATTTGCCCTCCGGTGCGTGGGTTAAACATGGCCCAAGTTGGTATTACTGCGAGCAAGAATAAATTTTACTTTTACATTTTTCAAATCAAAGTTTGACTCTTTCCCGTGAAGATAAATTCTTATCTCATTGGTTACGAAAGCCAGGGCATGTTCACAACGTTCTCTTATTAACGTTATTTTCTGTTACACGAAAAATTAGGCATATTTCTTTTATGTTATCAGATATTTTTTCCAATGTACACTTTCTGATGCCTATAAATAGTAGTTATTCCCACTTTAGAAAGTGCACCAAAAAGCTGATAGTAGAGATCTTTCTACCAGTTTTCTTCTTCTTCTTCTTCTTCTTTCACTCATTGTTGGATTTACGCAACATTTGCTAGTTCTGACCCTTCGTGTTTATAACAAGAAGAAAGCTTGTTTAATCCTGGAGAAACATTTCAACCTCCTAAAATAGTTTATTAGGACAGTGCTATTAAGCACGACTCAAACTACATTTTATTAGTTTTAGTTAACATTATTTTTTTTGGCTATTTTTCAACAGCTTCAACACTTCATACCCTACTTATTATGAATTTCATTGTTACATTGGAAATTATTAATTTGATCGAAAGTAATAAATCATTCATGTAAAAAAAGAGATGAAAGGAAGAGCGAAAGAGAAGAAAGAAGAAGGGAAGAGGATGAAGAGGTGTGGGAAGTGGTGTTAGGGAGGAAAAGGGGAGGGAAAAGAGGGTAGTGGGTCGTTGTGGTGGACAATAGGGTGGTTGGGGTGGGAGGGGAAGGAAGTTTGATTTCAAAAATTCTAAAAACAACCCCACAAAATTTAAAATTTTTAAAAATATCCAATGATGTCAATAGTGAAAGGAAAAGGAAAGAAAAAGTCAAAGGAATTTTCAACACCAAAAAAGAAAATGAAGAAATATGAAAGAAAAGAAAAATATTAAAAAATATGAGTAAATCTTTCCTACACTGACGGTGTATACACTATCATCGTTGGATTCATGACATGTGTACAAAAGTTGAATTTCAATTTCAAATTTTGTATAGTTGTCATTCATCCAACTCTGATAGTGTATAGTGTATATACTGTCAGTATAGGAAAAATTAATCCAAAAAATATTATGCATCACTTGCGTGTGGCATGCTGGTTATAGGTCAAATTTTAGATTTGTTTAAAATACAATGAGTTTATATAGACATTTTAACACATAAAGCGACCATAGGGTGGTCGGTTGACTTTTGGCAAAATCTTAGGTTTTTTTTTTTTTTTTTTTTGTATTTCACCCTTAAATAAACAACTAAAACTTGGATTATAATTAATATCCACCTAGAGAAATGTATATTAGTAAATTTTCTATATGCATGTAAAATCAATTTTCATAAACTTCATTTATTCAAATGTCTTAATTTTGTTTGGTACACACATTGGGTGCATTAAGATTGCATAAAAACTCAAGACTAATTGTCTCTCAGATGATATACATTCAATCCCAAAAAGCAAATTGTAAACAAAGACTCGAGAAAAGAAGAAACTACAGAGCAGATCAAAACTCAAAAGCAACATTCTTAGTCATTATTAAACACATCCACTCTAGTCAAGACTGATTCTAGCCCATTTTTCTCGCTAATGGTGCCACTTGTTGGAAGGATTTGAGGATTGAGGATTCGAAAGATGGTGATTCAATGGACAATTAGAGTGTAGAGGATTTGTCGTACTAGAATTTAGTTTCTTCTATAACTCTTTGCAAAATTCTGTGGTAGCTAGGATTCTAAAGGGATTTAATCTCCAAATTTCCTAGTCCAAGTAATCTGGACTAACCAAATCTGAAGTGGCAATGAATCAGTAATTTCTATAGTTCACCATTTTTGTTTTTTGACCTTATGCTCTCACTTATAACGCCCAAGTGAGCGCAAAAGGCAACTGTCTAAGGAGAAGATGTGGAAAGCATCACTATCCAGTCAAGAAGAGCCATGACAATTACCACCTCTCCTTCACCTAAAGATGGCCAAAGTTCAAATCAAGAATTACCGGTAACAACCAATCTTGAAGCCTCAATCAAAAAGGAAAGTTTCAAGTAAAGATACCCTTATTCCTCTAATTTTTCTCATATACTTTGACGTTGCAGGTGGTCCCAACCGAAATAAAAAGTAGTCAAAAACCATAGTTAATATAACTATTCACCATTCTATATCTTCTAGAACCTTTCCAATACATTGACATGTGTTATTGTCTAATGCTTTCTAAATTCTTTTGCTCTTTAATAACTTCAATTAATATTATCTAATGGTCATTAGTTATCTAGTTCTAAAGTTTAAATCTCTAAATTTTAGGTAAAAAACATGTTTTGTTAAACAAATTTATCAAAAAGTCTACCTAAGTAAAATTTTCTACTTTCGCATTTTCTTTTGTTGCAAATGACAAATAGTGTATATTGTCATTTACAAAATGTTTTTGCACATAGGATATTATAAATTTTAATGAATGGTTTAACAAACTAATAAGTATCAATATGTGGTTACTTTTAAAGATAAAAGTGATAAAAATTTTTCCCTACCCTATTATACAAATAAACTATTTTACCAATTGTCTAAAATTAATATCTTCTCAACCCTATTGTACAAAAAATTATTTTAGTAATTGTCTAAAATTAATATTTTTTCAAATTAATTACTTCTAACTAGAGGTGGCAATTTGGATTGAGATCCATTTATCCATCCATATAATCCATAATTAAATGGATTTGGATTATCCATTTATGGTATTGGTTTTAAATGGTTGACCCAAGTAAAACCATTAAATTAAATGGATTTATATGGATTATCCACAAAAACCACATATATCCATTTCCCTAAAAACCAAATAAAAGAAACGGATAGATCCCTCTAACTAGAACCAACTGGGAATGAAGGACCACATGTGACAGCTGTTGAATGAAGGATTGAGTGAGAAAATCTTAACAACTTAAACATAACTAATTTCCAACGCCCTTTGCACGCTGAAGACTTGGGGCATGTGGTTGTTAATTGACATCTCAGATGCTGTAGAATTATTAACGGAAACTTGCAGAATAGATCCACGTCAAATTAATGAAGGTGAGAAAAAAAGTGATTAGGACGTCCAGAAATTCACGATTTAGACTAGTCCAAGATTATTGTGTTTATAAATACTCCCGCTTTTTCTCAAAGCTATTCATATTACAAGAAATGGTAATACAAAAACAAAGTAACCAAAATATTTAAATGGATTATAAATGGATAATTGGATTTTATTTAATCCATTTAGATCCATCCATTTAGATCCATTTATTAAATGGATCTATATGGATTGGATAAATTTCATCCACCATCCATTAAGTCAAAACCAATTATGAACCATTTATCCATATTGCCACCTCTACTTCTAACTATTCAAAGACTAATTAGTGCAAAAAAATGCTTACAATTTTTAGACAACAATACTTTATACTATTCACCAGTTTCAAAACTTCTAGAAGCTTTACTTATTAATTTTTTAGAGTCAACGCTTTTTTTTAATTTATTCTAAAATTTATTATACACTGTATAATCTTTTCAAATTACAAAACATTCTACAAAATCCACAATAGTTTCAATTTTTAAAGAGTTCTACACCTCATTCATTACCATTTAAAATCTAAATAACAAGTAAAAGTGTATCAATTTTTTACCTATGTATTACGTTGACCACATTGTATGTCTTTATCTTTGTAAATTACAAAGAATTCTACCAAATACAACCAATTTTTAAATTGCTTTCAAATTCAATAAACAAAAAAATGAATGAATTACATTTAATTGTAAGATTTCAAATAGTTTTCTACGATAGTAAAACTATGAAATACTTTATTCTAAAATTTAAATTATTTTTTAACTATTTGTAGTTCCGGTGCATAGGCATATTTTATCATCAAATCCTCCATTAGTGCAATATGTTTTGAAGATTTGTTGGTGTTAAGAGTTCCTACATCATTTTTCAAGAATAATTAGAAATTTGGAAGACAATTAATTTTCACATATCTATTGCAAACCTCACAATCCATTTCATATGGAATTGCATTTGAATTTAATGATTGTTTTAAAATTTTAATTATTTTTAATAGATTTGTAAGTCCTGTGCATAATACAGGAAATAAAGCTAGTTCCTACAATTTGTAGGTTAATTTGTTAAATTGTAATTTATATGTATTACTATCACCATTGTCGGCAGTTTGTTGTGTGGGGCAAAAAATAGTATTGAAACTTGAAAGGATTAGTGTCATGTACACATGTCAATGAATTGGATCTTACCCAAATCCAACCCAAATCTAATACACTTGGGTAGGGTTTGGATTTAATTTCTCAAATCCAAACCCTACCCAAATCCAATCCCTGTAAAAGAGTTATAGGTCAAGATAGAGTCTAATTTTCTATGATTCTTATTCAAATCCAAATTCATACCAGTTCCTATCCAGGCCCATGTATATAATTAAATTATATATATACTAGTAAATTTATAAAATATTCTAATATTCTATGATTATTGAATCGAATATAGTAAGACTTTATGATTGTTTTCTTTTTCATCCTAATTCTAGTTGTCATTGTAATTAGTACAAACTTTTTCAGAAAAAAGAAGAAAAAGTAACGGCAAATAAATGAAAGATTTGACGTAGATACAATTGAAATTTTAAAAATAAATAGAAGCAGTCGTTAGTAGTTATTTTTTTGAGTTCATGATATTGCATTCAAGTTCTTGAATATTAATTTTATTATTTGAAAATAAAAATTGGATGGTGTTTATATATATTTTTTGAAATCTATATATTTTTAATATATTTTTATTTTAGTGCATTTATAAAAATACAACGGATACCCAGACCCATGAGAGTCTGGGTTTGGACTTAGATCCAGACCCAAATCCAGACCCTTATGGGTATGAAAAAATAACTAAATTTAATAGATTTGAATCTGGATCAAAGGATTTAATCTAAACCCTACCAATTTACATGCCTGGTTTCGTACTAATGAGAATTTCTGTAGCAAAATGTCAATTGCCAATTACAAGCTGGGCCCTTGGTGCGGGCTTGCGCATCCAATATAAACCCAAAGTTTTCTATCCAATCAGGCTTCCACATTCCTACTGATCCAAACAAAAAGTAAAAAATCGTGGTCGAAAATGTTCTGGACTTTTGCCAACTTATTTAGCACTTCAGAAAATGGTCAAAAGGGTATGGACAAATATCCATTTTATTTGGGTAGGAAAAATAGAACTTTACCACAGAGTTAAACATTTCAATTTTCTACTATATTGATTTTCTAAATAACTTGTACCATAAATCAGAGCAGATACATTTTTTTCATCTTATAATTGTAAATCTAGGTTTAATTAAGAAGACTAAGGGTCCGTTTGTTTCGGGTGAAAATGTTTTCCAGGAAAATATTTTCCTAATTTCCCGTGTTTGGTTGCACAAAAGTTACTGAAAACATTTTCCTATGTAAAATATTTTCACTCATCTTATGAAAAACAACTTCCCATCCAAACTTACTGAAGTTGTTTTCCGAAATGCATGCATCCCGCATATAGTATATTCCAAACTTATTGAAAACATCTTGTAGTATGTTCTTTTTTTTTTAGTGTAAACAGGAGGACTCGAACCCAAGACCTCTTCCTTACACTCCCTCCCCCGTACCACCCAACCCAACCCTCCCCCTAGTATATTTAAAATAAAAAAAAACCTCATCCTGCTCATCCTATGCTAGTAATTAATTATGTATAATAGGGAAATTCTTTTATAGAGAAACTTTCAGCAGTGGGAGTGCAAGATATATGTCACAATAAGCATTACATGTGATTGAAATTTGACACTAAATGGCCAGCAATTTGTTTATTGCTTAAGAAGATATTTTTTATTCATATATACATTTCTCCAAGATTTTTTAAAATTAAACAATGAGATAAATTTTCTTATTTTGCATAGGAAGAAGTATATAGTTATAATGTGTAGAAAGTAAAGATAGAGATAAAAGTGAAAATATTTCAAAAGTTAAACAAATAGCAGAAAAATGAAGTAAGAAAATATTTTCAATAAGCTAACCAAACACCTGAAAATGATGAAAGAGAAATGATTTTCATGGAAAATTACTTCTACAGAAAATATTTTCCCAAGGAAAACATTTTACTTCCAACCAAACAGACCCTAATTTGTATTTGTTTTCTACACATAGAATGGTGTTCTTACTCCACTCAAGTAAGCAGCATTTTTATGTCTTCATGCAAATCCTACTAAAACATGGCCGAGGTGCTTTCAACTTGGAAATTAAAATGTATATTCTATAGGTTAAACTAGTTCTTATTCTTAACCCGTTTCTTGAATGGGATTACATATAGTTTGTTAAAAAATTTGGTTATTTGGTAAATTTAAAAAAAGTAAATCTTATATACACTCACAGTGTACACACTATCATCGTTGGATTCATGACGTGTATGCAAAAGTTGATTTTCAAATTCAAATTTTGCATAGTTGTCATTCATCCATTATATACGTAAATTGCTAAGTTTGAATATTATATATGTAAACGTTGGAGATATTAACAATATTATATATACAAGAATATAAATGTTATTTTTATTTGTATTGATTTATTAGATCTATTGATTTAAATCACTATTTGGAATAAAATATCTTGCCACATATAAATTCAAATATCTTCAAACGTTGGGTTATGTTAACAAGTTGATTCAAATATCTTCAAAAATCATAACAATATATATATAGTAAATCTTTCCTATACTGACGGTGTATACACTATCATCGTTGGATTCATGACATGTGTGTAAAAGTTGAACTTTAAATTCAAATTTTGCATAGTTATCATTCATCCAATACTGATAGTGTATACACTGTCAGTGTTGCAAACGTTGGAGATATTTTATTCCTTTTAGGCATTGACTGACTATTATTAATGAAAATAAAACACTTGAAAGTTAACTTATTACCAAATATAAATTGCTAAGAATTTGCCCAAGTTAAAGATGTTAAGTAGAGTGATTTCGAAAATTAAGGGGAGATTGGAATGATTCTTATTAACAAATATAAAACATTTACCAAAATAAAAACACTCAAAAAGATGGCTAAATTAAATATTAAACACAACAATTACGAAAATTAAGGAAAAAAAGTAGGTGACAAAATACGGAATTGATTCTTGTTAACAAAAATAAAACACTTAAAAGTTGTGGTTTTACTATAATGAAGCTAGTAATTGAAGTTTTATCATTTACTTTGTTGCAGGAACCCCAGTTGACAGCTAATGAACCTTTTGATGTGTACACAAAGCCGTTTTCAGTGTAGCAAATAAATGATGATTCTCAGCCGCGGGATCTACTTGGTACTGCAGATTGATAATTTAAGTGGAATTAATAATTAATTGACACTGGACCAACAGGTTCAACTGTCCAATCCTTCTAAAAATTCAACCCCATACCAATTCCAGACAAAAAACAAACCATTTCCAATCCTCATGTCAAAACATCAAAATTAATAATAATAATAATAATAAATTCAAATCTTTTATCGTTTGGAAAAAAAAAATTCAAATCCTTAATTTAGATCACAATCCGACATAATATACATATTAGTCTATAAGATGATCCATCATATGAGTTGCTCTTAGTCTTGAAGCTCTAAGAAAAAATCGATTGGACACAAAAAAAAGCCCACGAGACGAAGGAAGATAGAGATGGCCCAACCCAGGACCTCCTAACAGGCACCTGCGCCTGCGGATGACGAAGTGACGCACCTCAACACTGGTGCCGGACCACCAGACTGGGCAGGCTACAGGCCAGCTTGAAGAGCTTTGAGTTCATCCTTACAAAGTGCAATAGGGATTTCATCGGTTTGAGATAGCAAATTTTTTTGAGCCTAATACACTCCCATCTTTGACCTAATTTTATTTGCAATTTAATTTTTATGATAGGAAAATGAAGCTGTAAATTAATTCGATCATTTTTAACCCTATTCATGTGCAAATCCTTGGACATATTTTAGTTACAGTATGCAACAAATGAACAGTACAATAAAGTGATATTTAGGAAGGCCTTAAGTTAATCGAATAAGCCCTCAGGGGCTTGGTCTGGTAGTTGAGGTTGTTGAAAATGGAGCCTCAGGTCCCTGATTCGAACCTTGCTGCCAGCAAGTTGCTGAGGGTGGTGAATAGTCTGCGGGGTCCACTCCCTGCGGGACACACCTAAAAAAAAAAAAAAAAAGTTAATCGAATAAATAAGTCAAATACAAACTATACAATATATTTGGCAAACGGACCGACCACAGATCCCTGTATTGGTGCAATTGGACAATGACAGAAGACTTTTTATCTGAGGTAATGATGGCCAAATTTTTACCATGCAAGTGCAAGTTACATATAGCTAAAACAGAAAACTATGGGGTAAAATAAATTTATCCCTTATGATTTAGTAATTTTTCATACGATTGCCCTATAATTTTAAAAGTTATACATGATCCCCTCATAATTTAGACTAAAGTGTCAATGTAATAGAAATGATCTTCTGTAATGGAACCCAAGGAAATGTTGAAAATATCTTTATTTAAAAATTAAAATGAGTGAAGTGACCAAAATATATAAACTTAATATGCATGACACTTTAATTTCCTATGATTTTATATTTTATTACATAACCCCCTTATGGTTAAGTGTTTTATCACATAACTTCCTTATAGTTTTCAAAATATATACATAACTCCCTTGTGATTAATTAATAATTTTCAACTTTCACAAAGGGGTACTTTTGATTTTTTAGTTGATTTAATTACGAAATGTAAATTCCGTGACTTTGACATTTTAGTTCAAATTATGAGGGTGTTATATATGATTTTTCAAACTACATGAGAGTTATGTGAAAAGGTGCTAAATCATAGAGGGTAAAGTGTATATTACCCAAAACTATGGATACTTGCCTACTTTCATCACCTCAAATCAATAATTGTATTTTGTCTACTTGCATTATACCTCTATTTTCCCCCTTTTAGGTTGGTTAGTAATACATGCATAGTTGCAATTTTTTTATTCTTAAACAAAGCTTTGAAGCCATCAAGTGAAGAGAAAAGGTCAATTATTATGGACAATTTGCAACTTTATTCACAGTTGTCGAACACTTTTAAATGACCTACAAGTGGTCATGTAACATCTCCAACATTCAACTACAAAATAAATAAATAAATAAAAAGCAGCATCTCCAAAAATTTAATCTTCAAAAAAACTTCTTTTCGGGTTTGGCTGTACAGATCATTATATACGCTACTCAAAAATAGGATTAATCTTGAGTTGATAATCACGGAATTGATAATTTTACCTGAAGAGCACGAGACCAATGGTTTAAGCCAGCCAAAATCAAGAATTATTCTAGCATCCAAAAAAAAATACGGATGCACGAAGAGTTTGGCTTGTTTAATTATGTGCCTGTCACACATATATGTGTGTCCTCTTCACTCAAGTATAATTTCTCTATAAAAATTGGGCATACTGATAAAAAAAAATGCGTATTTGGATGAAATAAATTGATCAATATGCCCCTAAAGCTCAAGATATTGGATTTTGATCTTAAATTGAGACCCAAAAATGTTAATGATCAAAACGGAACATGTTTGCTACACTTGCTGCCTAGGGTATCCTTGTGAGAGTGTTTTTTGTTTTTTTTTTTATATATTTTTTTCCGGTGAGTGAGATTAAAAATTTGGTAGATCTCAAAAATCAAATATGGAAGTCATATTTAAATTTTTCTTTGAAATTCATGTAGTTTTCATCAGATCTGACTATCTAATGACCGAAAGATATGGATACAGATTTGTTAGATTGCAATGATATTCATTTGATGAAAGATTTCCTTGGAGTGTCAATGCTATCAATTTATGATTTTTTTAGATATGTTGTATCATTTGGTTTTCAGTTTTTTATCGATCGATCTGTATAATGTTTGATGTACTTATTGCCATTATTACAAATATTGGAATGAAATTGTTCTTTATATATAGATATAAAGAAATTCTTTCCTATCTCA
This sequence comes from Coffea arabica, assembly GCF_036785885.1. NCBI lineage: Eukaryota > Viridiplantae > Streptophyta > Magnoliopsida > Gentianales > Rubiaceae > Coffea > Coffea arabica. The sequence continues at coordinate 4,139,286 of NC_092310.1, forward strand.
TACAAAAACAAAGTAAACCTAAACCTTGAAAACAAGAAGTCGGTGAAACGATTCCAAACGGTCATTTAACACTATTATTCCTAATTACCCAAAAAGTATCTCATGTTTATACATTGTTGCTATTGGGTTTAAAAGTTTTCTGTTGGTATTAGGCACCCCATACATGTTAAGTGCTTCTAAACGAAAGAAAATAGACGAAATGGATCCAGTGTTTTCGACGTGGTACCTTGTAAAATATGCATCATCATTCACAAGGTACAAATTCTTGAAATTTGCTAAAGCTTGTGATATGGGATTCTCTTCTCCCAAAATAGGCTGCCTATAATACAAATAGATACTTCCAATTGGATTTAGATGGCATTTTTTTTTTTTTCTATTGATATTGCCATTAGATACTTTTCGTTAAGGAATTTCTTAAGAATCTACCTGTGGCAAGATATTCTATCCCAGAAAGTGATTTAAAGCAATAGCTATAATAGATTTAAGAAATCAATACAAATAAAACTAACATTTATATTCTTGGATATCTTTCATTTGGATGAATCATTGTAGTTCGATACGTACATGCATGTTTTCTAATGATCAGTTCTGATTAAAACTGATTTAAGTCGAAAGAGAAATTTAGATTTAACAATAATGGAAAAATTGCAAATCTAAAAAACTAGATCCTAGATTTACAAAATCACACATTTCACAAAAAAAAAAGAAGACAAAAAATAAAAAGAAAACTCTCAGAAGGAAAAACCCAAGAGAGAACAAAACTCTTACTAGAAGAATTTAAAAGAGAAAAAACTCTCACTAGAAAATTTTAGAAAAGAAGAATCTTTCATTAGAAAACCCTAAGAAAGAATTTATTTAAATAAGAGAAACTAAAAACTAGAAACAAGTTCCCTTTCATGGGGAAAGATTGGATTTGGTCTCTCTCTAATGAGAGAGATGAAGGAGATTTTGACGGGAAGAGTTCTAGAGAGGAGGAGAGATAGTTAACGATACTTCATTTAAATCCAGTAAAAAAAACATAAAAGAATCAGAGTAATATGACTAATCAGAAACGGACTTAAACTGTGATTTAATTGTAAGCAGTTTTAGGTGAGGACGAAAATTTTCTGAAAGCCTATGATTTGTGATTTGTTTATGGAATTTTCATAATCTGTCCTTTTACTCATAGCGGACCAATTATCTGTGGCTGATCAAGAATTTCTGCATATTGACATTAACTGTGCGGTTGTAGTCACATAGGCCAATCAAAATAACGTTCTCAATTTAAGATATATAAGGCTATACGCCAAGCAAATGTATTATCCTCTTTTTATTCATACAAATTTTCAAATTAATTTTACGATTTCCCAAATATAAATATACTTAATATCATTTTAATTAGTGCCCATTGTGCTGCCTTTAAAACAAACTTGAAAAAAAAAAAAAAGGAATTCGCCACATAACAACTGATTCTTTTTTCTTTCTTGAATGAAACGAGTTACAATTAATTAGGCTCGCATTGAAATACTCGTAGTTGTGCTAATGCCAAATTATGAACAGGCTTGAAACAAAAAGAAAAAAATTTAGGGACAGCTTCCATTTGGTGGTCATGGTCTTAGGGTTTGCTCTCTATATAAAAATTGCTACTTCCTAAAGAGCTGTTTTAGAGACCTTCATTAGCTTGACTGTACTCAATTTTGTATCCTAAAGGAATGTAGTTTTCTACTTTCTAAACTAACATTAGGTCAAAATATACATCTCCAAATTTGTATCATCCTTTTTTTTTTGGGATGGGGGTTGGGGGGGGGGGGGGGGGGTTTATCTTGTTATCCTTCTTTTCTTACAAAAAAACAAAGCATTTAATTCGATCAAGTGCAAACAAGGACAAAGCCGACCTAGTACAAAGGAACAAGGGTCATGGCGATTACGGCCACAAAAATAACAAACTCCCCAACCTATTTAAAAATAGGCCAATTAATTAAATAACTGTATATACATATAAAAATACTTCCTACTAAATTGATGGGGCAGTATTAGTAGAAGATCATAATGCTATACATTGTGTATGGTTCCAAGTGTGAGTGTTCAGTCCCTCTCCAATTTCTTTAACAAATACATCAGCAAAGTCAAAAGCCACAAATTGGTATCTTCCAATTGATAATATAAAAGTCAGCCTCAGGTGTAATGTGTATGAACAATTTAGAGTTTTATATATCCTTTTAAAAGTCATAAAAAAATAAGTGTAGACACAGTTGATTTTGGTGTTTGTTTTAAATACTTTGGGTTTTGTTTTGGGTTATTATCACTTTACCCCATTAACGTTTGGTGCTACTATTAATTTTTCCTTTAACGTTATCTTTTAGTCACTTTACCCCTAAGATTAACGGTCAAATTTAACGGAGTTTGTTAATTAAAGTGAAAAGACATGTTTAACCCTTAAAATTATTATCACTTTACCCCCATAAAATATAGCGTCATTATCAATTTATCCCATAGAATTATTTTTTAGGTAATTTATCCTACCATTAAACCAACTTAGCAAGTTAAAAAACTTTAGAAAAAAATACCCTTCTCTTTGCATAATAAAAATAATAAAAAATTTAGAGTGACTCTTCTCCTTTTTAGTATCAAGAAAAAAAGTCAAAGTATTAATTTCTTTCTTCTTGGCAATCTTATTAATATTGAAAAAAAAAATAGAAAGATGAAGAGGGGGAGGGGGAGAGAGAGAGCTCAATTCTTTTTTTTTTAAATTACAAATAAGAAAAAATTAAATACTTTTATTATTTTAAAATTATTTCACGTTTTTGTTTACGACCAAATTCCAATTCTAACCTCGACAACCTTAAAGTAATACGATAATGTTAGACTTTTCTTTATTTTCATTTTTGGCAAAATCTAATTTTTTGTCTCCTTCTTTCCTATCTCTTTTTCTTTTCTTAGTATTAATAAGTGTGAAATTTTTTTTTTTTGAGAAAACCCTTTTATTTTTATATTTTTTGATCTCTTAAAGTGAAAAAAAGGAAGAATAACCATTCCAACTTTTTTATTTTTAATTATATATAAAAAGGGTAAACATATTTAAAATTTTTAAACCATACTAGTTAGATTAATGATGAGGTAAAATGCCTAGAAAATAATGTTAGGAACTAAAGTGATTGTATCACTATAATCCAAACGAATAAAGTGATAATAATAATGTAGTAATGCTATAAAATAAAAGGGTATTTTTGTCTAAAATTTCTTAACATATTGAGTTGAATTACTTATGGGGGTAAAGTGATTAAAAGATAACATTAGGGGGTAAATTGATAGTAGTAAATAATTTAAGGGGGTAAAGTGATAATAACCCTTTTGTTTTCAACAGTAAGTTTTTCTTGTTGTAAGCTAATTAAGCAAAACATTGATTGTTTAAAACTTATATGAAAATTTGAAAACTATTTTTGGTTTTAAATAGTTTAATGAACCAAAACCCTTTCCTCAAAGCCCTTTTAAACTAAGGTCAGCTAATGATTTGGAGAAACCTAAACTTTAAGCTTAAAAAAGTTACAATAAACTGCTGAGATTAATCCCTTTGCCCTTTATTTGTCTGCCTATTTATTTCTGCTAGCAATGCAAGAACAGAGGATCTAAAACAAAAACAATGTTGATAATCTATGCACATCACTAATATAGCACGAAAAACACTTTATATTGCAAAAAAAAAAAAATACAAAATCAAAACCAATATTCTTTTGCCTATTTTACAAATTAATTAGTCTCTAATATGTCTGAATTGCCTATTTAATTTTCTAAATGTCCTACAAGCTTCTCTTGTTGAAATCTTCATCATATTCTTGTCACTTTTTTAAGGAACTTAGGACGTATCACTCATTCTCCTATAACTTCCACACAATTTTTTAGTATCCAATGTGGTAATGAGCATAATTTGAACTTTATTATGTGTATCCAAATTTCAAAAGTCACTGATGTTACTCAAGTAGTATAATAATCCCTTACCCAATAAAACTTGAAATTGTAAATGTCATGCATGACATGCAATTATTAGTTTATCTTAGACTTATTGTTTTGTCTACTTGGCTACTTGTCTGCTTGCCTTCATGAGTTGCATGGATTTTTCCCCTCTTGCTCTGGAATACATCAATGCATACACACGGGATCCTCAGTACCACTTTTTCAGTGACAATTCAGTGCCATTTCTATATTTATGTCAAGTGTCCTGTTTATTTAATTTGTCATATGCTAATTATTTAAATTTCTTCTACCATCATATGATAAGTGAGATTAATATTGAATTTGACATCAAATAATGACATAGAGGATCCCAACTGCAGTGCATATTGCATAGTTAAATTGCCTTTTCCTTAAAAGAAGGCTCTTTTCTAGAACAAGTTGCAAAAGTTAAACAAATATGGACAATAAATGCCTTTAGACACAATTGCCAAACACTTGAAACTCAACTATAAATTGCCACTATTATATCCTCCAAACTCATCAAATCTTTCCAAACATTCTTCTCATCAACTTCCTTCCTTATTTTTCTCTACACAACAATCACTAAGCTATGGAATTAATTCCAGCCTTGCCCGAAGAACTCGGTCTAGAGTGTTTGATTCGGTTACCCTACACGGCTCACCGAGCTGCCACTCAAGTGTGTCGCCAATGGCGCAAGCTACTGAGAAGTCAAGAATTTTACTACCACAGGAAGAAATATGGGTACACCGAAAAATTGGCTTGCTTAGTCCAGGCATTTCCTGCTGAAAAAACCATCCCTGATACAAAACCTGCGAGTTCACCGAGTTACGGACTCACTGTGTTTGACCCGTTGAGTCAGACGTGGGAGCGACTCGGTCCGGTTCCCAAGTATCCAAATGGGCTGCCTTTGTTTTGTCAGCTGGCCAGCGGTGAAGGAAAGCTAATTGTCATGGGTGGATGGAACCCGGCGAGTTATGAACCGGTTCGAGATGTTTTCGTGTACGATTTCACGACTCAGGGGTGGACTCAAGGGAAAGACATGCCATCAAAGAGATCATTTTTTGCAGTTGGTGCAATTGGGAGCAAAGTTTATCTAGCAGGCGGGCATGATGAGAACAAGAATGCACTGAAATCTGTGTGGGCTTATAACGTTTCGGAAGACGAGTGGGTTGAGTTGACTCAGATGAGTCAAGAACGTGACGAGTGTGAAGGAGTCGTAAATGGTGATAAGTTCTGGGTGGTGAGCGGGTACAAGACGGAGGCTCAAGGCGAGTTTGAAAGTAGTTGCGAGTCATATCAACTCGACACGGGTGACTGGAGCCGAGTTGAGGGGGTTTGGAAACCTGGAAAATGTCCAAGATCATGTGTTGGAGTAGGAAATGATGGGAAGCCGGTGAGTTGGCCCGAGTCAAATTCCGGAGCTGGAGAAGGAGCAATCGGAATTAAAATGGACGAGTTAGTGATACTGAAGAGTGGCTCAGCTGACCAGGAGTTTTTCTTAGGTAAAATGGATGGGGCAAATATTGACAAATTGAAGAAGCTGGAGGTGCCTAATGAATTTTCCGGTTTAGTTCAATCGGGGCGCTTTGTAGAAATTTGATAGAATTTGATGAGCGTTGGGCCCCACCTTATTTTTCTTTTTAGCCCCCTCAATTTTGAATTGTAGTACGTTTGGTACCAGAAACTTTTGCTTTAATTGGTACTTAGGTTGAATGCTTGAAAAATACATAAGTAGTACTTTACTCCCCAAATCAGTTTTGTGGGCACTTGGCTCTTTCTTGATATTTTTAGACAAGAGTATTACTATGGCTACCTCTGGCATTTTTTTCCTCTTCTTTTTTTTTTTTTTGGTGGGTGATTTACAAAAACTACTTTTTATTTTGCATTTTACTCTGTAACGTTATTTTTTTCTCACTTTGCTCAAGGATGTGGCTTAAGATGTAACTAAGTTCTTGTTTAGGGTATATGCTAGTGTTGTAAAATGTAGTTAAATTATGGGGGAAAAAAAACGTAACTAGCACATGGTCTTTTCCTATCCTAAAGTTCATTACCTCTCACCAAAATGTTGGTTCTTATTTTCATGAAATTATTTTCGATTACAACAATAGGGATTAAGAGCTTTTCCTTTTAAATTTTATCTCTCTACAATTCTGACTATTGACAATTGCTAACTGGCTTAAAACATGAAGGTTTTTTGCTTTTTCATCGTCAACAAATAAGAACTTTCAACGAAGATTTGGTCTAGTGGTTAAAATTGAGACTTAGAACTTCAAGATTCCGGATTATAATCTCACTTTCCTCTAAAAGATAAGGACCAAAGAAAAAGGGCACCACTGTCAGTTTCATATGGAGAAATATCGAGTGGAAAAAATGTTTTATTGTTTGACTAATAAATCACTGATTGGTACGCATACATGTGATAGAAATCTTTCCTTTTTTTTTTTTTTTTTTTTTAAATACGGATAAGAGCCAAAGAAAAGGAGCACCACTGTCAGTTTCATATGGGGTAGTTAATAATATCGATTGGAAAAAATAAGGTAATGTTTGACTAATAAACTGCTGATTGATACGCATACATGTGATAGAATGTGTTGACTTAAAAGTCAAGGATATTTAAGACATGACTATCATACCCAGTAAAACACAGGATCATGAGAATAACACGAGATATTTTATTCGTATGCATATTATACGAGATATTTTTCGAAAGTACGACTCGGTATAAAAATATGTGTTTGACAAAATTATGCATATAAATTCATATGTTTTTTTTTTCGGAACGATATTTTATAGATAGCTAAACTCTTTACAATTTCAAGTAAAGACTTGAAGGGGCTTTACAGACAGTGCATACTAGCACTGAGGAATCCAAAATTCCTCATCTTGAACATATAAATTCATATGTGAATAATACAAAAATATTTGAAAATTACAGACATAGTGAGATGTTTTTCTCACTATAAATTTTGTTTACCTTATTACTTAAATATGTATAATGCTACAGTTATTATGATAAACGCTACTCTTATTTTGTATATAACACATAAATATGTCACTATCCTTACTCAAATTTTATAAGAATTTTTAAAATTGAAGCATAATTTGAGAAATATAATAAGTTGAAAGTTTATTACATGTTTTATATGATTAACTGAAACGTCTGAATATTTCAAAATATTTTTAAAATGTATGAAATACAGACGTTCTTTTTAATGATACATATAAATGTGCATTATATGAGTATAATATAAGTATTTACTAACTATGATACCTATCACCAAAAATATGTATCTTATGTTTGATGATCCATTTGGAAGATTTTTAATATTAATTACTATAATATTTTATGATGATTTAAAAATAATTGAAAATACGCTCTTAAGGAGTAATAGAAAACATTTTTTTTTAAAGTAAATCATATCCAAATGAAATATCTTCTGACCACTAAAACATTTCAACATTTGAATATCATGACAATTACAACCCTTCGTGATTTATCAATGTAAAATACCATTTGCAAGTATTAAGCAGCATCATTTCTTTGCATTCAATACATAAACACAGACGCCGCTTGTATTGACTTGAACGAATAATTCCAATGCCTTTTATATCAAGTTAAGAATAATTGAATTCTATCAACTTGATGCCATTGAATCTAAACAATTTCTAAAGTCTTTGGTGCCATTTCTTTTCTTGCCGCCTTGCCGGAACTCAAACCAAGATTATCTTAGCTCAGGGACCATATCTATTGTCCCGCTTGTATTTGTATCTAGTCATTTTCTCCAAGAAGCTTGGTGGGTTTTCCACATTTCCACGTTAGAAGTAGACCTTCAAAAAAGTGCAAAACAGCTTACTTTTGAGTTATACTGATAACGATTGAAAGAAATCACTGGGCCTGGCCACCACCTAGTTGGTGGGGTGGGAGGCAGGGGTTCAAACCTTGCCTCCCATCAAAATGTCACATTTAAGTGGTTTGTTTTCAAAAAAATTCAGGTGGGTGTGCTGTGCACCCGTCTGGTCCGGTGGTAGTTCAGCCTCCCTCCAAATTATTCCTGGACCTCCTTAGATCCGCCTTCTTCCCTTTAACGTAGGATAGATTAAATTTATCGTTTTCGGAAAAAAAAAAAAAAAAAAAGAAAGATAACGATTGAAAGAAGATGCATTTAACCGGGAACAGGACATGCATGCAGTTAAAGACTTTAGCAATAAAGAGGTCCATTACGATTTTCAAAAAGATGAATGCGACTGATCATCTGGGAAACACGAAAGTCCATGCGTGGGAGGACCACAGTGGCAATTGGTTACTGTGCCAATTGTTCTTTTTAGTATCACTGGCAGCAAAAAACAAAAAAAAAAATCTATAGATTATTTGAAGACGTATATCGTTTGTGTTATTTACTTTAATATTTCTAATATAATATACGTGAAATAAAAAATGAATCAAAAAAGATTGGAACATGTCTTTAGCAATTAATCAAACAAATTTCTGAATAATTTGTTATCCATATCGAGCCAAGAATTCTCAAGTGCATACAAAGCACATTTAAAAGTATTTTTTTTCTTTAATACTGGTGGGCATGTCAATAGGCAAGTCTTAACCAAACTCAATTTAAATCCATCATGATTTTTATGAGTTTGAGTCTAATTTTTCAAATTCAGACCTTACTCAGACCTAAAATCTTATAAAAATCCTGTAAGGGTATTATGGGCTTGAATTGGTGGCGAAGCCACGTGCAAGCAAGTGGGGTCAATTAACTCCACTTAACTTTGGAAAAATTAATTTTTAGTCTTAGAAAATTTAGAAAATTTTAAAGTTGTATACTAGTTGACCCGTTAAATTTTACCAAATTCTATTTTTTGTATATATTGAGCCCAAATAATTGAAACTTTATTATTCTTATCATCACAATAATTTGAATTTGTTTGAAGTTATTTATTGAAGTTAGTTCAAGAATAAATTCTTCCAAAATTTCCAAAAATAAAGGATGAACTTTCTTGAGTGGAGTGGGAAAACCAATTCCTCAATCCAATTTTTTCAAACTTCAAAGTTTCGAAAAACAAGAATCTTTCAAGTGGATGCTAAATTTTTTATTTATAATACGAAATTAAGTTATCGTGATTTTTATTTATAATAGGGTAAAGATACATTTCTTAAAAGAACCCATAGAAGATTAAGTTGGTGATAGTTCGCAAATTATTTTTAAAAAAATTAAGAGCTTTAGTTACTTACATTCGAAAAGATTTATTAACAAAATTAATAATGAATTGATTTTGTAATGTTTTAATAAAATGAGTACTCCAAGATACAATTATAATCTGTATGTAATGTTAGCAATTTCTTTTTTTCACAAATACTAAAATTTGACCCCACTTACTGTGGGGTCTTGGCTCTGCCCTTGGGCTGAATAGAGTTTGTTTTTATATAATTCAAATCTAGATACCCAAACCTACACAAATGTCCTTAACTATTAGTCAATAGATTTATTGTAAGTCTGTAACCATGTTTTATTACCAAAGGAATATTTTTTATATAAAAAAATATTTTGACACTGCTAGCTTTTATTTTATTTTATGTAAAATGAGTTTCAAAGATTAATTCCCATATGTAAAGCTCACATTACATAATGACACATATTCAAGGACACATTTTGGTGGGGAAGGAGGAAGAGCAGCTGGCCTCCCCTCCCCTCCCCTCCCCTCCCCTCGCCCCTAAAAAAGAATTTAAAACCTTTACTTTATAGCATAGGTTTTAACTAAAAAGTTCATAATTTTATAATTCTTGCCATCTCAAAAACTTAATATGTTTATCCTTTTTCATTTTTGCTGTACAATTGAATTTTTTCTTTTTAAAATTAAGCATTCTATGAGATAAATTAGGTAAAGAAGTGGATAAGGAGCGTAGAATTTGTATACAGATTAAATATTCTATAATTTTTTTTTTTTGAATTCAAGGAGAGATTCTGAATCTTACAAGGGAAAGGGAAAGCAAGGATTTGAAATTCGAACTAAGGACCTCAAAATCACTGGCTAATATCGTTCTCTTTATCAAACTTTAGTGTTCACTCCCTCCCTCCTAAATAAAAATCCTGATTTCATACCTCCATATATTTACTTTCACTGTAAAATGAAAAAAGTTGAGGAGTTTCATACAACTTTAATTGAATTTGAATGTTGGATGTAGATGAAATTTGCAGAGAAGCCAGCTGATATAACTCTATTGTCATGCCCCATATTCGGAACATAATACCATCATATCCTGTAGCTAATCCATAAGGCAGAAGGCACGAAACTAAACAAATTTAAATTCTATCAAATATCGAACACTATTCCCTACATAGCAACCATTTCCTTCCGAACCAAAGGAGATTAAATTTCACAAGTTCATCCAAGGATCTAACTTATAATCAACCATTTCTGAATGCTTACATAACTAGCAAAAATCGAACATCAAATACAAATTCTCATTCCTTCGGTACAAATTTAGAGGTGTTAAAATGGGTGATTTTGGCGGGTTTGGGTTGGATAAAATGGGTAATGGGTATAAATGAGTCAACCTATTTATACCCATTTAATTAGATGGGTATAAATGGATAAGTCAAAAAATGAATTGGGTAACCCAATTACCCATTTATAACCCATTTATTTTAACTTTTTGTAAATTTATTTAAATTCATTTTTGCAAACTAAGTTATCAATTTATACCATCTTTTGCACCCATCATTAGTTTTAAATATTTATTTATAATACTCAATAAACTTAATTATCAATTTTTTTCCCATATGTACTCTATGTCGTAAAATTGCATACTATTTAATAATTAAATAATAAGAATATAAAATTTTGAACTAAGTACTATAAAAGTTAACATAAAAACTTAATCAAAAAATTTTGAACTTCTAGCATTTTTTTGTGTGTAAATTTAAAATTTCATTTTGGAAAAATAAGAAAAAAGGCTAAAACTTATCATAAATTGGTAATGGTGAAAAATGAGCAAGTTAATGGGTGGGGAAAGTGAGGAGGTTTGGGAGAAGACAATTTCTAAATGGGTTAATTGGGTTTGATAGGTTATCCAATAAATGGATATTATTGGACAACCCATTTATACCCATATGCAAAAATTTAATAAACCCATACCCATCTATTCATGGACGGGTATGGGTAAACCTAGTTAAAGGGGTTTGTTTGACAGCTATAGGTACAATCATCTCCCCAAGTAGAATTAACGACTGAGATCTCTAACTGCAACCTGCAATCAACTTGAAGGTGCAAAAAGATAACTCTCCAGTCCTTAGTGTCCCTGGAAGCAAATGTTTTAAAACTTCAGATATTTTGCAACTAAATCATCTTACCGTACAATTTTTATCACCTCATGTTGGACAGATTTAAAAAAAATATTAGTAATGTTTTCACTGGAGTATATTGTCCTGAAGAAACCAAAGGCTAGAAATAAAGTATAATATCATTGTCCATCATTTTGACTTAAAATCCCCTTAAAGAATATTTCATTTTTCAATTTACCCCCAAACCTTTAATTTTGCTCACTTAACCCCCTTCAGGACAAAATTGCCCTTGCATTATTTTGACTCTTCATTTAACTTGTTTTCCTTTCTTTTATTTCTTTTTCTCTTTCTTCTTTATTTAATTCTTCCTCTTTCCCACAAAAATCTTCACTTTAATGATTGAAATTAAAAAAGAGGAATTGCAAAGATCTATCTTCTCCTTAAATGATTAAAAAAATATTCAAATCACTTTCCTAAAATACAATTTTTTTAGCCTTTCAATTCTTTTAATTTTGGGTTTTCCTCTTTTCTTTCTAGTTTCTCATTTTATTCCCAAGAAAATATCATAAAATAAAATTGTGACCTGATTAATAATCATCAATTGAAATTTGTGACACGTGACATCATACAAAAAATCAAAATTAGTTTTTGATGCCTTTTAAATCTTCATCCTGAAATATGCAATTACAAACTCAAAACAAAAATTTTCGTTGAAATGGAATTTCTATTGGGAAGGATGAAAGAGAGAAGAAAGGGAAAAAGAAATAAAAGAAAGGAAAACAATTTTATCTTATGATATTTTCTTGAGAATAAAATGAAAAACTAGAAAGGAAAGAGGAAAACCCAAAATTAAAAGAATTGAAAGGCTAACAAAATTGTATTTTAGGAAAGTGATTTGAATATTTTTTTAATCATTTAAGGAGAAGATAGATCTCTGCAATTCCTCTTTTTTAATTTCAATCATTAAGGTGAAAATTTTTGTGGGAAAGAGGAAGAATTAAATAAAGAAGAAAGAGAAAAAGAAATAAAAGAAAGGAAAACAAGGTAAATAAAAAGTCAAAGTAATGCAAGGGCAATTTTGTCCTAAAGGGGGTTAAGTGAGCAAAATTAAAGGTTAGGGGGTAAACTGAGAAATGGAGTATTCTTTTAGGGGATAAAATATGATTAACCCTATTTATAATTGGGCAAAATCCACTTTACCCCTTGTGGTTTAACCTTTTTTTTTATGTAACCCCCCTATGATTTCAAAAGCTATATATAACTAGGGCTGTCAACGGGTCGGGTCCGGGCCGGAATTCATTATTCCGGACCCGGACCCGAATTACTATGCCGGATCCGGACCCGACCCGTTTACCCGACGGGTCCTTTATTCTACGTTCCGGATCCGGATCCGGCGGTCCCGGATCCGGATCCGGGTCTACCCGAACAAATTTACCAAATTTTATAATTTCTAATAAAAATGAGAAAAAAATATATTTGTAAACTAATTTCTAACTAATGCAAAGAAAAAATCAAATAAGAAAAGAAATCAAATTAACTTTATTAAAATACATCACCCTAATCAAATTATATTGATAAATATATATTTTTTAAATTATTAATTCATTTATATCCGGATCCGGGTCTAATACGGGCCGGAATACTATATTCCGTATCCGACCCGTTTTTTGTTTGACAAAACGGATCCGGATCCGGATCCGGGAAACGGAATTAAATCCCTACCCATACCCACATTAATTTCACGGATCCGGTCCGGATCCGGGTCTAGACCCGACCCATTGACAGGCCTATATATAACCCCCTCATGGTTTGAATTAAAATATCAAAATGACGGGAATAATAATTCGTAACGGAGTCATCTAAAATATCAAAAATACCCTTATGTAAAATTGAAAATTATTTATTAACCAAGAGGGGTTATGTGTATATTTTGAAAATCATAAGGGGGTTATATGGTAAAATATTAAACCATAAGGCGGTTATATGGTAAAATATAAAAATTATACAAGATTAGTGTGTCATGTATTTATAAGGGTAATTTCGATATTTTTAGAAGTTCCGTTATGAATGATTATTTCCGTCACTTTGACATTTTAATCCAAACTATGAGGGGTTATGTATAGATTTTGAAACCATAGGGGGTTACGTAAAAAAAACGCTAAACCACAAGGTGGTAAAATGTAATTTGCCCTTTATAATTTTCTGCATTCCATCAAATTCTGCAGCCTTTTCCTGAGTAGACTAGCTCTACAAAGCCTTACCGCTTGGGAGCATAGTTATTAAACTCGGCCCGGCCCGGCGGTCGAACCGGTGAACCGGTCATTAGGCCGGGCCGAGTCTTAAATTGGATCGTTTGAGCAACGGGACCGTTGACTAGTCAACGGCCCGGCGGTCGGACCGGGCTAAACCGGAAACCCGGCCGGTTTTGATGGAAAAATTTTATTGCTTTTGTCAAAGCCAGTGTTTTGAAAATCGGACCGGACCGGCCGGTTCGACCGGTTGGATCGTGAACCTGCCATGGCTCCGGTCCGGTTCTATGCTATAGTTGACCAGGTTAGAAAACCGGTCAAAAACCGGTTAAACCGTGGAAACCGCGGGACCGGATTGAACCGGCGGTTTCCAGTTTTCGAGATTTTCCTTTTTTTTTTTTTTTTTTTTAACATTTTGCAAAATGCAGCTATCAAGATTCAAACTCAAGACCTTTGTAATAAAAGACCAATGTAGGAACCATTGCACCATCACATCTTATTAGTTTTGTTTTGATAACTTATTTATATAAAACAAAAACTCATATTTCTTTTTTTCATTTTTTTTACAAAATCTAATCATCTCATGACTCTTTCTTTTTAATCTTCAACACACACACACACACACACACTCTCTCTCTCTCTCTCTCTCTCTCTCTCTCCTTTTTTTTTGTCACTCTCTTTTTAATCAAACCACTTTATTTTTAATTTATTGATGTTTTCTTCCATCTTTTAATTTTATTTTTGTCCATTAAATTGAAAAAGGTTAAAAAAGAATTATTTTTCTTTAACCCAAATTATTTAATGCCACAACCACTCGCTTTTATTTCATTTTTTATTTCTTATCAAGTTTGCATTTCTATTTTCGATTCTCTTGACTTCTTTCGAACTCCAAAATTCCTTTTTAAAATTGCAATATCTAAATCTCAAAACGTAAATTAAAATTTTAGTTCACAAAATCTAAATTCTCATAGACATGAATTTTGTATAATTTTAAAATATTATGATATTTTTGGGTTAGATCTAAGATTTTTTTGGTAGATATAATTGAAATTGAAATGAAATTTATTTATTTTAACTTATAATTTAAAAATTTTATTTTTAAAAAATCAAGTTATTCAAAAATAGTAAACTTTTCATCATATAATGTATTAAATTAGTCCATTACATGTCTTATTTTGTGCATAAATATTTATATAAATTATTTTTTTTAAATTCATTGAACCGAGGTTGAACTGGTCCGACCGGTTGAATCTCGACCCTTTCACGTCACCGGTTCAATTAACGGTCCGGTTTTTAAAACATTGGTCAAAGCTCGAACCTTGGACCTCCACCAATCAGTAACGCATGCTTACCACCAGGCTGCTCCGAAATTTGTTAATAAAAGGTCTTTATTATAATATATATATATATATGTTTTTTCAATTCTATCTTTTTTTTCTCTAAAATAAATTTATTTGAAATCTTTTAATAAAAATTAGTACCCTCCAAACTCTATAATTTATAAAATGAATTTCAAAAATAACACATTACATAATTCATTTCAAAGACAAATATTAATTTAATAATTTTTTACACTTAAAATTCATAAATAAGCTACATTATTACACTAAATATAGATAAAATTTTACACTTGAAGTTTGGTGTATTACTAAATAACTTTATATTTAATTGATTCTTATATGAATTAATTATTTTATAGCAAATTAAATTAAATGAGCTTTTACTATAGCATTATTTATTACAATTTATATCATATATCTTATATAAAAAATTATGAAATATAATATTTAAATATATTTAGTGACCCACCGGTTCAACCACTCACCCACCGGTTGAACCAGTAACCCGTTGATCCACCCCCTTCGCCGGGTTCCTTCCCGGGTTGGGTTTAATAACTATGCTTGGGAGACTGTCCTCCATAAGCAGGAAATAAGACTTGATACTAAGCACATCTATTTATCCATTTAAAACAAAATTGCTAACCTGAGGGACAACCTGAAAATTTGTCAGCTTCTCATGGTCAATCTGTTTCGCCAATACAAGCTCTATTGCCAACCGAACTCCCCATGATGATCACCAGAAATTCACAGTGATGATGGTTTTTGAGAGATATTACATAAGTTGGGGAAGGAAATTTTGGCGAGCAGTTTGTAGAGGTCAGCTGACAAAGATAAGAGCAATTATAATACAACTTTCTGCGATTAAGTGTCAGCTAGTTGCCAGAAAAAAAAGGTAGAGCTAATTTCAAAGATTACAAGTCTGGAAAAGATGAGAAAATTCACAGTAACATAGCATGATAATTTGTAATCCCTGATATCATGACTGGAAAGGCTGGCTGATATAGTGCACAAGCTCCTGCAACGGTTTTATCAGGTTTTAGACACTAAGAAGAAAAAAAAGTGTGCCTGTAGCACGCCATCCTGAACATGTCCCTCCAATTGAAACAGGCTTTGATTCAACAAAGTTTTCAGAAGTACATGCTGTGTAATTCAATCTGTAAGAAAGAGCCATTGCAGATACCAGTTGATCATTGAAACTGAGATCACTACAAAATAGAAAACTCGAAATGAGGCAATATGTGGTGAAGAAGAAAGCTAAAAAGAAAGTTTAGGTAATTTCACCATACTTTTGTACTGTCAATCTCACAAAAGGCTAAAATCTGTGTCTTGTTTGTTTTGAAACTACATGGATAAGCAAGTACTAAGTCATGTTTCCAATTATTCCTATAAATATTATAGTAGTTTGGTTCCAACAACAAAGTAAGTCATTACAACTCAAACTTGAAAATAATGACGGGCAATTCATGGCACATGCAAAGCAATTATGTGGTGGAACTTAGAAAATAAAGGGCCATTGAGTCACAATAGAATCCACATTTAACTGCTACCGGAACACCAGCCAGTTTTAACTTCTAACGACGAGCAGTATGCCAGAGATATAGCAAATTGAGTTGCAGAACAAGTAAATCAGCACCTCATTATTGTGACTACAAATTGCTGAATCGTTTGGACAGTTTAAAGGCAACATACCCACAATGGGAATCTCAGCCCTTGACCATTTGAGGCACAGAGCAAAAGAGAATGCGTCCTAGATGTTACTATCTAACTGAAGCAGGATCTTATTCAGCAAGGAATCATAGGACTTTCAAAAAGTAAAGGCAGCATGTAAGAGCCATCGGCGAGGTTCCCCCTTGAGTTTTGGTCCTACTATCACTGCAAAGCACAAAAACTCAAACTCAAGATGGCATATACCATAGAATAAAGCTAATGGAAATTTTCAGATCATTGCAAATTTTTGTCATTGTAACCAGAGCACCGAAAGAAGAAACTTACTATAAAAGAAAAGCAACCCACAATCACAAAAGGCAGAGGAAGCTTAAGAGCCTTTATCTAGGTGGATTCACTAAGAGCAGCAAGTTGCAACAAGTAGACTTGACCAACTACCGAAATGCTTCAAAACATCCTGCTTAGACTTGACCATGTCGGAAGATACTCCACCAAGTTTTGTGCAACTTCATTGCATGAACGGTAAATCTTCCTTGGCTACCTCAACAATATCTTCACAATGACTTTTTCTTTTGTTTTACATGTAGCATATTAAAAATCAAAGCGATTAACAGTCAAGATTGAGCAGTGACGTGTATCTAAAATTACCAGAATTGTGAACCAAAATGCCGAAGTTTTAACCAAAAGCTGTGAAAACTCCTTGATTGACCATTGTCTTCATGGCTAGAAAATCATAACCGAGAAAAAGTGAGTCAGAAAACCATTATTTAGAGACTCAGAGCTATTACTAATCAAATGATTCAGAGAAGTATGCAAATGCATTTTCAAGAGGTATAAAAGTTACAGAGAAACAAATTCATCCCCTTAGAATCACAAGTTCAAAGAGAGCGAGCTGACTTTAGCAGTAATATCTTACAATTCGCAGAAGCAGATACGGAATATCAACAAAACTAGACTGCTAGTTGTTAATATATGTTGATGGGGTATTTGTAGGAATTGCAGGCAAAAAAATTATTCAGTTCCAGCCATATATACGGTGCTGAAGAAGCTTCACGATTCTAACCTATGTTCGTCTAAGCAAAGAGACCACAAAAATCATATTGGGAAGTATTGAAGAAAGGAGTGTGGCCAGAATTGCTGGTCTAAAGAAATATGGAAGAGGGTTCAAAAATTTACTGCATATGATATATAAACTAAGCTGCAAAGCGCAATTTCAACAGGTGCAAGGTGAGAGAAATCATTTTTTGTGTAAGATTTAAGAGACTACCAGCATAAGTAAAGATTTACTCAACATCATATAGATCAAGTGGTTTTGAGATGGATATTGACTCTGGGATTAGTGTAGTGGCTACCGTCCGGGTCTTGAGGAATAACTATGAATCTTAAAGTAACAGCATCATTCTAGATATACTAAGTTTAACTGCAAAAAGAGAACAGGCAAACTCACAAAAATCAGGTTGTATGTAATGGAGCTAAGATACAACTTCAAGAAGAGTGGTAAGCAGCTTGTGGAGGCCAACTAACAGACGATAAGTAGTCACAAGACAGACTGACAATTTTCTGCAACTGAATTGGAGCTAATTTGAGAGACAAGCAGTCTGAGGCAGAAAACCAATTGAGGTTCATAATCAGTGAATTACTACCTCATATCATGACCGACAGTTTGACGGCACAACATTCACAACGTTGATCTCAAACTTTGTCCATCTCAGTCACTTAGAAGCAAAAGAGAGTGCATTCTCTACAGTTGTCACCAGTTTGAAAATGGTGTGGTTGAAGAAGGAATAACAGGATATTGACAGGTATTGAAGTAATTAAGCCACCGAAGTCTCCGAGGAGATTTGAGCCTAATACACTGCAAAATAGAAAACTTAAACTCAGGACAACGTAAAAAACATCGTAAAGCTAACAGGAAATTTCAGATGATTGCACGACATTTCTGTTCAACAAATCTTACAGAAAGCTTAAAAAAAGGCTTTTGTCTTTGTTTTAAAACTTAAATTAATAAGCAAATATGAAATCCTTCTTCTCAGTTCACAGATACCAAGTAGTGTCATGAAAATTGTTCTAGTTTGTGTCCAAAACTCCAAAAAATGAAAAGAAAAGTGGCAGCCAGTAAACCTGACAGGCATAGACAGCTCAAGAATCTTCATGAAGGCGAATTCCTAGAGAGTAGTGACCAATTATTACTATTTGATGTTCAAAAGTTTAAATCATCACAGTTAGACTTAACTTTTCAATAAATGGTAATCTACCAAGTCTCTGGAGCTTCATTGCAGGAACAACACTATTTTCCTTGGCAATCTCAAAAAATGACTTCAATATGTCCCTTTTTGTTTTGTTGGTTTTAGTTAACAAATTGAGAATCAAACTGCTTAAACTTCAATAACATATTTAGAGAAGAAAGGTTGAGTCACAAATTAGGATAATTTTAAGTGAAAAAAAAAGTGGTATCATAGATTACCAGTCCCTTTGCCAATACCAATTTAAAATCAAGGGGCAGAGAGAATTTGTCGATTGACCGGTGTCCTCTTGCTGAGAGATCATAACCAGGGAACGTTGAGTCGAATCCCATCACTGAGAGACATTGTAGAGAAGATCAAATCTCAGATGATGATAAGATGACAATTCATTTTCAAGAGGTGAAAGTGCAGAGCAACCATTTTGTCCCAAAGAATCTCCACTTTAGGAATCAATGTACAAATCACAGTGGCAGACATATATGGTGAGCAAATAAAAACTGCTACTTTTTATTGAAAGATAGCAAAGGCATGAAACTCAGTGCAAATAGTGGTAAGCTATCATATTATGCATAGCTATCCACACCAAATAATATGTTCTTAAATATTGTAATCTATAATTGAGTTAGAAGTGATGTGGATAATGTGACAAAACCAAAATATCAAACTGCTCATCAAATATATCCTTTATATCTGGAAAAAGCCAAAATTATACCAAAAAGAATTGATTGGATTATGAACTGAGCCTCTCGGGGAGGAACTAGAAGTGCCAAATGTGAGGCGTGATGCGTACTCTGTGTGCTATGTGTGTGTGTGTGTGTGTGTGTTTGTGTGTGTGTTGAGTGTGTATTGTGAGTGTGTGCTGTGACATTTTACCGAGTGATGGTGTTTTCTTTGCTAATAGCAGTTAAACGTTTTCAGGCTACCTAAGACAAGCAAAGTTCAGCAAAGCAGACTTCTGCCTTCAACAAACTAAAGTGCAATCAACAATTTAGATCTCTAATTGCAACCTATGATCAAATTGAAGGTGCACAATTGAATCCTCTCAAATTCCTGCTATTGCATTGCTAGACAACATCCTTGGAGGTAGATCCTCATAAGCTTTCAAATTTTTGTAAATTAAATAATTTTAGTTATCATCTCACATACTTCATAAGAGTTTCATTGGAGTATGTTCTCCTATAGGAATAAAAGAATCTATAAATTAAAAAGTCTAAAATCTCTGTTGTGGTTGCTAGTTGACAATTTTTTGTGCTTGGACATACTTTCATTTGAGGCTTTACTCCATGAATATGTTGCATTATCTTTTCTTTTTTTACAAGCAAATCAATAAGTAAATAAATTTTTCACAGTAAATGGTGGTGTGTATTCCTGAGTTTGATGAAAGCCATAGATTTTAAATCTCAAGAAATCTTGTTCCTACATTATAATTAGGGCAAATTCCACTTTACCCCCCTGTGGTTTAGCATTTTTCACATAACCCCCATATGGTTTCAAAAGCTATACATAACCCCCTTATGGTTTGAATTAAAGTGTCAAAGTGACGGGAATAATCATTCATAACGGCGTCACCTAAAATATCAAAAATACCCTTATGCAAAGTTGAAATTTATGTATTAACCAAGGGGGGTTATGTGTATATTTTGAAAATCATAAGGGAGTTATATGGTAAAATATTAAACCATAAAGGGGTTATATAGTAAAATATAAAAATCATACGGGATTAATGTGTCATGTATTTATAAGGGTAATTTCGACATTTTTAGAAATTCCGTTACGAGTGACTATTTCCGTTACTTTGACACTTTAATCCAAACTATGAGGGGGTTATGTATAGCTTTTGAAATCATACGGGGGTTATGTTAAAAAAGGGTAAATCACAGGGGGGTCAAATGTAATTTACCCTTATAATTATGAACACGGGAAGTTCTATTACGTTTTCTTGAGCTGGGAATCTTACAAATTTGAGTTTCTTTTGTTGCTTTTACCCTAAAGATAATGAGCAGGTAATAAGACTTGATACTATGTACGTATATTTTCCCGGCTTAGACATGCTAACCTGCGGATAATTCTTGAAAGTTAGCAAAACCTCTAATGGTCAATCTGTTTCTCTAGTAATGATCATCAAACTGTAAATAAGGATCATCAGAAACTCCTGGTGATGATGGCTCCCCAAAAACATCCGATAATTTGGGGCAAGATTTTTTTCCAAGCAGCTCGCACAGGCCAGCTGATAGTCTTAAGCAATCAAAAACACTGACCGAAAACTTTCTGCAATTAAGTAACAACTATTTTCAAAAACAAGAAGCCAGAAAAAAAAAGAGAAAATTTGTAGTAACATAGCAGCTAAATTCTTACTGCTAGATCTCGTGACTGAAACAGCAGATTGATAGTGTGCAAACTCCGACGATAAGGATATCAGGTGTTGGCTATCTGAGGCAGCAATACGGAAGAAAAGAGTGTCATCATAACATTTCCGTCCAAGATACTGGCTATGCAATTCAATGAGTAATTAATAGCCAATGGAGATTTGAGCCTAAGATCATTGCAAAATAGAAAATTTGAACTCAGATATTATGCAGGGAACAAGAAATCTAACAAGACAATTCAGATAATTTCGTGAAGCTATTGTTCTGTCAATCCTACAAAAACAAACCGTGGAACAGAATATGAACTGAGTTATAGCAATACATCAAAGCACGGAATAGAATAGGTGCTTGGTTTCATGCTAATTGATGGTTACATAGTATTATGTTGTTAGGAGTAATTGAAAAGCACCAATATTTTGGACCTGGTAAGAAATGCTAATGCTGCACCTCTGAAAGCTAATAAATAGGAAGAGAAAAAGGGAGAAGACAAAATTGTGAAGAATAACCATAGGGACGTTTTAGTTTTTCACGAGATGGTTAATCAGAAAGGGGGGTGACGAGAAGGCAAATCATAAAATGGCAAAGAAATTGATTATAAGGCAAATTAAGAAAGTAGGTAAGAGGCAATCTTACATGATAGAATTTGATTTGAAGATGAACTGTTAACCAGATTTGAAGATGAACTGTTAACCACTGATGTCTAGGTATTGAATATGAGAAACCTTGGACCACAGGGAGTCAGGGCCACTACTCTGAGGAGTGCATCTTTCTTTTAAGAGAGGAGAACAAAAAACCCACAAATGCTTTAATTTGGTGAGGCGTCTCATGGCATCGTCAGAGGGTAAATGTCGAAGCTTTTTGAAATCAGAAAAATGCAGGTACTCAAGAGCTGTAAAGTTTCCGAGCCAATCTGGTAGAGCTTCTATACCTCCAAAGTCATGTAGCGATAGTGATCTGAGGATGGTCAAGTATTGGAGCAGAAATGGCAGCGAATCCATGTGTGGCAACCCATATAATTTTACTTCACGAAGTGTTGATGATGAATAGGAGGAGGATATCAAACCAGACCAATCAAATTCATTGTAAATTGAAGAATTTTCATGATCATTATCATCTGAGAAGGGACCAATTACAAGGCAGTTTAAGCTGGTTAGGAAACCAATCCTTTAGGCGTCATACTTGTTTTCAGTTCGGGACACCGGTATAATTCCAGCTCCAAAAGAGAAGGCGTTTGTTGCAAATCAATTGGAAAGGAGATAAGATTCTTGGAACAACTCACACTAAGCCTTTGGAGAGAGGTGCAAGAGTGTAGTATGTCACCGAACAGATCTGTCAACCCACTGCAATCATAAATCACCAGCTCCTTAAGAGACGTAAAGTTTTGCAAGGGAAGGAGTTCTCTGCATCTAGCGCAGTAATTAAATTCCAAACTCACTAACTTGGGGAGTGTTGTTGGCAAAACCATTATCCATTGAGGAAATTGATCGCCCATAAAGCCTGAAATTGCCAACTCCTCCAAATTTGGGTGAGGTCTAAGGCCGTCTAACACATCTTCTTCGCCGTAGTTGTCGCCTTCTCGATCCCGGCCCCACTCAAGTCGTAAGCTGAATAGATTTGTCTTTTCAGATAGATTTGCTTCCTCACCTCCTTCTTTACCCTTTACTAGTTGAAGATTGCGTATCACCAATCTGCCTTTGAGGTTTTTCAAGCATCCAAGCTCTCCAATTTGTCGACCCTTCTCTTGACCCACGTTAAAGAACTCTAGCATCTGAAGGCAAGTCAATCGTCCCATATTCAGTGGCATTTGAAATTTTTCATCAGGATTGTAATAGTGGAGATGTCTCAAGTTAATCAAATTGCACATCCTCTTTGGAAATTCTTTTAGATCACTGCATTCACTTAGCCTCAGTGTCTGCAAATTATAAAGTTTACAAACAGATTTTGGCAAACTTTTACCACAGAAACCAAAAAGTTCAATATATCGCAAATGTATCAGTTTGTCAATTGTGATCAGTAGCTCCTTATTTTGGGCACAATACAAATTCAAAACATACAAGTTCTTCAATTTCTTTAACATACCACCACCAAATAAGTTAACATACCATTTCTGTAACACGTGATCACCGAACAAGCTATTCCTTATAAACAATGTATGAAGCGAAGTTGATAGACTTTCAAGAAGTTTCACTGTGTGTTCTCCAAATGAATCTATTGCAAGGTAACGAACTTGATTACTGTTGTCTACTAATCGAGTCTCTGAGTTAATGACTTTAGTAGACTTTGACACTGATTCTGCAAGGTCGTGCACTAGATCATGCATCTTATAATATGTTCCCCGAGCATTTGTTTCTTCAAACAATGAACTCTGCAATAAAATTCTCAAATAATTCATTCCAATTTCCTCCATCATCATTTGGCTGTTGACATCTGCTTGGAGGAAGCCTTCTGCCATCCAAAGTTCGATAAGCATATTCCTTTCTACCCCAGTATCCTTGGGAAATATAGAACAATATGCAAAACATTTCTTAATGGATGGAGATGGTAAACAATCAAAACTCAAGTTAAGTATCTCCATGACACCATCTTCATCTCCACTCAAAATTGAAAGCTTATTCTTCAAAATCAATTGCCACTCCTCCTTTCCCTTCATGCGCAATAAACCTCCCATTACACTTGCAGCTAGTGGTAGACCACAACATTTTTTTATAATTTCCTTTTTCATGACATGCAATTGTTCGGGAATTTCTCCATCTGCAATGGCTTTCTCTGTTAGGATAGACCAACAATCGTCATCAGATAGCTTTCCTAGCACATAAGAATCATGTGTGGCCACAATGGATGCAGTTTGTTGTTTACGAGTAGTCACAATACACCAATTTCCATTAGTTGCATTCAACCCCAGTAACGAATGTAAAAAATCATCCCACAAGATATGGCTTTCGGTCCAGACATCATCAAGAACAAGAAGATATTTTTTTCCCATAAGTTTTTTTTGAATTTTCTTGACGATGACATCCCTACTGGTCATTTCAACATTTCTTCTCTTGAGTGATTCTAAAATCATTTTGAAAAGCCTGGTCACTTCAAAATCGTCAGACACACAAACCCAAATTTTTTTCTCAAAATGGCTATCAACTTGACGATTGTTGTAAACAGATTGAGCTAAAGTTGTCTTTCCCAATCCGCCCATCCCAAGGATGGGAATTACAGAAACTGCTTTTTCTGACAAGCTTAGCAAGGTCTCGACTAGACTTGTTTCATCCTTAGCTCTTCCTACAACATTATGGCCAACAACAGAGTCCGTCTCTCTATTTAGTGTGACTTTAGCAGTAGTAGAAGGGGGGAAAGTTTTCCCCTGATTTCTGACCAGCCGAAAATCACTGGCCTCTTTATTGATCTTATTCAACTTCTTGTTGATGTCCCTGATCTTAGAGGCCATTCTCCATTGGAAAACAATATTAATGTCAGAGGACAGCGTACCTTGCCCACGAGTTGGCAACGAAGAACTTCATAATTGAGCTCGTCCAACAAATTCTCAGCATCAAACGCCACGCCTTCCAGCCTCCGAAGCCACAGTTGCACGGCCTGGTCACACGTTTGCTTTTTTTCAGCATCAGCCAAGACAGCTTGGATCATGGCAACAGATTCTCTCAGGGTCTCCAAATCCTCCTCCAATTGGAATAACTTGCCAATTCTTTCATTGGCAAGGGAAAGTGTCATCTCCAATGCTACCTCTATTGTGGAAGAAATAAGTGCATTAGCCATTCTTTTTGTTCCTTGGGTACAGTCTTCAGATCAGAATACTCTTTTTGCGGTGGAAGGTTTTAGTTGCAGCAAGGAACTGCTCTTAAACTGCAGTGACAAGAGTTATGAGGATTTTTTGGTGCAGTGCTCCTTTGACAAACAGGGTCGAATGCCTTTGCAACGGAAGTTGCTTGGCATTGTCAGTTGAAGATATTGTCGTTGCTGGGATTCTGCATCTGTTTTTGATCCACATTCCACATGCTTGGGCCCCCTGGCCGATTAAAATTGCACCCAAGAACGACAAGAAAGTGAGCTGAACAATGAAGGGTTCAAAATAATTTTTTTATAAATAAATAAAAAAGAAAATGACAATCATAATTGAGACACTGACAAATCTCACTAGTTGATCCTTGGGACATAAACATAGCATTAAATTTCATCTAAATTGCTGATCTTTGGGGTTCATATTTGTTAGGGCGAAACACCTCGAGAGAGTCCACCAAAGAGTCCAATATGTAAGTTAGGAATCCAATTCTGACCCAAAAGCTTAAGTTATTAGGTTTTGGACCTTTACTTGCATATTAACTACTCTTTCTGGGACACAACCCTTTACTCATGAATCTAACAAATCTCCCCCATCATGAGTAACTCCCACATTAAACCCAAATTTACAAGCTCTTCTTCGAGCTCACTTTAATACTCAATGCAAGCCCACCTTATCACTTAAGGTCATCTCTTCTTCCAATCATGGACCCACTCTTCTTCAACATCCAAACTGCATTCTGGACCCCTGCCAACCCTTGACTCCTTGGTCTAATTCCAACCGGACCCCCTGCCAAACCCATGGCACACCTGGTCCAATAGGAGCCAAACTCCTTAGCACTTTTTTGTCCATCACCAAGAAGAGAATTTTCACCGGTACAACTCTGAGAAGAATCCACTTGTCCATGAGTAGCCCAGTTTTGGCAACGTGAAGCTCTGATACCACTTGTTAGGGCGAAACATCTCGAGAGAGTCCACCAAAGAGTCCAATATGTAAGTCAGGAATCCAATTCTGACCCAAAAGCTTAAGCTATTAGGTCTTGGACCCTTATTTGCATATTAACTACTCTTTCTCTATCTCTCGGACTGATGTTGGACACAACCCTTTACTCATGAATCTAACAATATTTAACATATATGCAAGTACACCTTATTTTGTTGGCTTTCTGCAAGGGTTTATGCTAACATTGTAGCTACCATTTCCATGGTAGCTATTATCCCCTTTAGCTAATTCAGAATAGAAACTTTATATTATAGTGGTGTGGAAGTGCTGCAGCTGTACATGTTTGAGAAACTTGAATGCCATTAATTGCTGTAGAAGTTTGGCTGGCAATTTCACTGGGCCTTATTAATCAATGCTTAGCTGATATTTTCATTTGTTTCTGATTGAAGGATGCTAGCCGGGGCCTTCGGTTGTGGAAAATATCTCAAATGACTATATAATAACGATCAAAAAAAATGTAAAGGAGAAGGGAAATGACAATCACAGTCGTGGGGGAAAAAAAGAACTGAAAAAATAATGGCTGCAGGTTTAGTTATGAAAAGTATGAAATCGAAGAGTATAATATGCAAAATAGTCAAAATAGTCCCTTGTATTTCCAAAAGTTTTCTAGCACTTTGAACTTACAAAGAAGGAATCAAGAACTCACATTTTGATGCAAAATGTCCTCTTTATGTCCCATATGCAAAATTTAAGAGGTGAACAATTGAGAAGTTTCTTTGTTAACTTATTATTATTTTTATTTTTATAGAGTATAATATGCAATCAACTGGAGTTGACGGTGAAATACACCTTTATCTTACGCTATATTCGTACACTTTTGCTGAATTAGATATTTTGAAAGGACGAAATGAGCATGTTGTTGTTGATTTTGAATTTTATCCTTGAATTATTTACCCGTGATAATGAGCACAAGTTTTGCTTAAATGGAATGCTGACCATTCACATATGATGATTTATCTATTCAGGCCCAATTCCCAGTTTCGGTAGTGTTCGAGTTCTGGACGAATTGACGTCCGCAAAGTTTAGGAGTCGGATTCAATTCCAAATCGGTTCTTAAAATTTCAGTTTGGGAAAAAAAGGGGTCAATTGTAACTTGCACCCCTCAACAATTTAGCGATCAGCCTTTGCATCCCAAACTTTCAATTTCAGTAATCAAACTTCTAATTCTGGGCAATCCACTATATTTAACAAGTTAAAAAAAGACCATTTTGCATACTTGCTCTTCTTCTGTTCCAAATCAGCCTTTCTTTTTTTTAACCCACATAATAAATCCATAAACTTTGCATAAATAATAAGCTGACCAAAAAAAATGCTGTCTTGAAAAAATAGGGCAATCCGAGTCAAGATCACCATCATCGTGCACTCATGGATCTTTTTCCCAATGGCAGTAGCAAAACCAACTCCCTGCCCTCTACCTGTACGCCCAATCCCAGAGAAGACACAATAATTCAGCCATCGGTCCCTTATTCCCCCTTTTTTCGTGCTTTCAGCTTCCTGTTCCAGAGAAGAGTTTCATAGCCTCGATGTTAAGAATTAGAAAGAGTATGACGTCAACTTGTTTTAGACCAAAAAAAATGGAGGTTGGATGGAGGAGTTTAAATCAAGATATGTTGTTGGACGGTTGAAATTGAAAAAGAAATGGTTTTGCCGAAAAAAAATAGTTTTGTTTTTGCAATAGGGAGAGACAATCATGATGAGTCTTAGAGGTTCGAAATTAAGGGATTTTTTCTTATTTGTTTTCTTGTCTCCTAAAGATCTTATTCCCTTTTTTTTCTTTGTATTTTATTACCTTTCTATTAATGAGTTTTAAAAAGTTAAAGTGACCGTGGTGGCTAAGATGTTTATGATGTTAGTGGTGGCAGAGTGATCAAGAGGTTGCTATTGATAGTATGACATTTGACTAATGAGGACTGTGAGATTTGGAAATGGCTTTTGTTTTGAAGAATATTTGTAGGGTAAGGGAGGGTATTTTTGGAGGTATGGCAAAAATTTGAAAGTAAACAAGTATAATCTCTCTCTCTCTCTCTCTCTCTCTCTCTCTCTTTATTAGATTAGCTTGATTTATAAATTTTTCAAAAAATTAGAAGTTGAAGGTAGTGGTCTACTGGAATTTAAAGTTTGGGATGCAAAGTCCAATTGCCAAATGGTTGAGGGGTACAAATTATAATTAACGCAAAAAATGTTGGCAATCAATTTTGATCAAATTTGTCCCTAATATTTTGATCTAAACAACTATAAATGCTAAAATAAATTAATTGACCAAATTGGTGCATGATATGTTATAAAATCAAAGAAAATATGTTAATATAATATAAAATACCAAAAAATCAAAAACAATACGTTAATATAATCCAAATTGGGTCCTCCAAGAATTGTAGTATACTATGCAGTGGAAATATGTGGCATAAAATTAAAGTAAAATCACAAAAAATTTTAAAATTCTATAAAATATAAAAATAACTTCAAGGCATTTATTTTTGACCAAATGAAGACAATTGGTGCTGAATTATAAATTAGTATATTCAAACTATAATGCTTGATGCATTTTGCTATTAAAAAAAGTACACAAAAAGTAAATAAATAGAGCCCATGCGTATACATGCTTTATTCCATTATTAAATTGGATTTCTATGTTACCTTACAATTAATTTTTAGGTGTTTAAAAATGAAATAAAATTACATAAAACCAATGAAAAATCACAAAATATATTCAAAATACATTAGAGTCTCTCTTTCAATAAAAGGAAAAAAATTTATCTTTATTTGATCAAAATTGATCATCTTACACTTATTTACATTTTTTAGAAGTATTAAAAAATTTGGTGACTTTTCTATTAACTTTATCTTATATTTATAGAATTTTATGTACTTTGAATCATATTTATAATTTTTCTTAGATTTCATAAAACATTTGGGGCTAAATTCTTCATAAAGCATTTTCTTAGATTTTATAAAACATTTGTAAGAATTTAAATTCTTGATAGGAAATTGAAGAAGTTTCCAATTTTGCGCTTCATGTAGAATGATTGCCTGCACTTTGATATTTGTGTCGATCGTCTGCTTCTCTCAGACCCAACTCAAGTGCATCATGCTTTTACCGGGTTTGGATCCAAATTTTAAAAGCTAAACTCTGCTCAGATCCATATCGTGTAAATGAATTATTAATTTGGGTAAGATCTAGTTTTGCACAATCCAGCTCAAATCCAGATCTAAACCCAAATCCGAAATAGACTAACACATACTTAACTAGTAATTAATGGATCAACCGTAAATGGGTCAGTCATATAATGTTTTAAACATTTTTTTCTTTCTAAAGTAGCTTGAAACTAGACTTTTTTTCTGTAACATTTTTCCTAAATTACATTTAGTGATTAACCCAGATTTGGATTACATAATAATCTATAGTTTGACTAAAAATTGAGAAGTGGAGAAGCTTCAAATACACGCAAATTAGACACGGGATGTAGATGAAATTTTTGAAGAAAATAGACTTAGTTGATGTGGTTTTATGATTTTAGTTCTTAATTGTTGTACACAACATTCTACAATGTTGATTTTGTTATTTCTAAATGATGCTTGGATTGTATTTGTGCATGTTCTTAACTAACTTTGCAAATCTAATCTTAGCTTTTGATTTTCAAAAAGGTATTTTATTTTGTTTTCGACTGCTTTTGATAACCCGGTTTCAGATTTTTTAGGTCCAAAAAAGGCTAAATGACAGGTGTCGTGCCTGTGCAATAATAAATACCTGCTTAAGAAAAATAAATTTTCTGTATATAGTAGTAAGCAGGGTCGAATCCACAGGGACTGGGAAAAATTCGATTCTTTTTAAATTCGAGACACGGGGGATTTTTATTAGATAAAACTAAAAATAAATAATTAAACAATTTAACTAAAAATAATTAAACAATTTAACCAAAAATAAATAAATAATTAATACGAATGTAAATGGCAATTAAATAAATAATAAATAAATTCTAGCCAAGGATACAACTACGCAGACACAGTCCATTCATCCGATCATTGATGCACAGGGGTTCACTTAATTTAATTAATAGGCTAGTTATAGTCGCCGATAAGCTCTAACGACCAGCTTTTCCTTAATTTATTGATAACCAAGGTACGACCGTTGATTACCCCTAATCAGGAAATACTCCTAGGTACGACCGCAGGAATTAATTTCCTAATTGCATTAAAAACTAGAAAAGCCTAACCCAAATTAATAACACGCTACGAGGGTTATTTAAATCAGATTGCATGTCCCCCTAGTATGTGAAAATACTAGTTGTCACTAATATTAACCAACTAAACAATTACGGATTTAATTCATTAATTTGACAAGAGATTAATAAGTCAAATTGCACATCGGGCCCTTGATATCCAATTAACAAAATAATCCCATGGAAATTAAAATAGAGAACATGCAAATATTAACAAATTAAGGAACACGTAAAATTAATTAGATCTCACAGATATATGGGACTGCGTCGTCGCGTTGATCCTTGACTAGATGAGAAAATTAGCCACGCCTCATAAGAAAATCTTCACACAATTCAATTGAATTTAAAGACATCATCTTTCTTCGATAATTGAGAGAGTGAATAACAAAACTCTCGGAAGAGAATAAGAAAATTGCACACTAGAATTCAACAAACCAAAACAACTCCCTCAATTTCTTCCTTACAAGAGTTGGAAGAAATCCGAAATGAAGCATACGAGAATGCAGTGATCTATAAAGAGAAGAATCGGATCTTTCATGACCAACAGATCTCTAGGAAGATATTCGTCTGCGGGCAAAAAGTTTTACTATACCACTCCAAATTGAAACTATTTCCAGGTAAATTACGTTCTTGTTGGATTGGCCCTTTTGTTGTGATTAATGTCTTTCATTATGGTGCAGTAGAGATCCAAAGTTTGAAAACGGAGAAGAAATTTGTGGTGAATGGTCACCGTCTCAAGCCGTATTATGAAGGATTTCCAGTTGAACGGGTAGAGATGATGCAACTGGAAGACCCGATTTGCTTCGTTTAAGCAAATACTGGACTCTGTTTAGCCAAAGACGTTAAAGAAAGGCGTTTTTGGGAGGCAACCCAATTTTTGATTTTGTTGATTTTTGTTGTGCAATTCGTTAAATATGTCGTTTCTCATTTGGGTATTGCTTAAACTTGATATTTTCTCTACTATGATCAGGACAGGTGATCATGGCGTGCCCGCGCGGAGAGGGCACACATTAATCTCACAAGTTCCAACTTCAAGGTCAGAGGATGTTTCTAAAACATGGCATGCCCACGCCATGTTAGTAAAATCTCAACATTCGGAAGTGGAATCTTGGCGTGCCCACGAGGAGAGGGCACGTATTAATGTTCAAAAACTGATTCTCAAGGACAGAGAATGTTTTCTAATCTTGGCATGCCCACGCCATGTTTGACGAACCAAAAAAAAAAAAAAATCAAATTGAAATTAAAAAAAAAAAAAAACAAAATCAAAATGCTGTTATTTTCCTTCTTAACATTAGTTTTAGTTTTTCAGCAATTCAATTCTGAGTTTAAAAAAAAAAAAAAAACCCTGTAAGATCAAAAACTATTTTTTTTCCTTTCTTTTTCTCTTTTCTTTCTTTTCTTTTTCTTTCTTTCTTTCTTTTTCTTTTCTTTCTTTCCTTTCTTTTTTTCTTTCTTCTTCTTCCCCGATTCCTTCTTCTGCCTCGCGCACTCCGCCTCGCTCTCTCTTCCTCGCGCGACCTCCACCTACGCGAGTCACAAGCTCCTCCCCCGACTGCCATCGCCACCACCCCAGCTAGTCCACCTCCCTCCAAGCTCCATCTTCCTCAGCTTCACCAGCACAGCCGCCACCACCTCGCGTCCACCACAAGCTCACAGCCAAAACTTCCATAGCCGCTACCTCGTGCAGCTTTCTCTTCCTACCACCCAACTCCACCTGCACTCTCTCTTCTCTTTCAGCTCACAACCTTGAGCAACCCAGCTCACGGACAGCCATGAACAGCGCTGCTCTCCACAGCATCTCAGCTCTCTCTCTCTCTTAGCTCAGCTCAGTTCAGCTCACGCTGCTCGTTGCTCGCGCGTGTCACACCACCAGCTCGCATACACACGACGCACAGCTTCCCTGCTAAGCCGCTGCCTGCTGCTTCTTCCATCACCACCACCCCAGAGCTGGGCGCAGCTCCTCCTCCCTGTCCATAGCTGCAGCCGACTGCTGCCTGAAACCCACGGCAGTCCAGCTCTCTACCCACAACCAGCTCCACAGCCACGTGGAGATCTTCCTTCATTCTCCACCAACAACACCAAGCAGCCGCGCCACTACCTCCTGCCCAGCTCACTATCGCAGGCTTCACCACTGAAGCTCCACCAGCCGCAAACCGCCATAGTCCTCTTCTCAGCTCCTCCCCCTGCTGCGATCTGCAACTCCAGCTGCCGCCATCTCCCTCGCGCAAGCTCCACCAGCCACCAAGCAGCCACCGCCGCAGAACCTCTGCTCTTGCATTTTTCTCATACCCCTTTGACTATAAGATAACAAGAAATATGGTGCGATGGAGACTTTAGTTTAGTCCGTGCAAAGTGGAAACCTCAAGGTATCGGCTCTAATCAGAACATCAAGGTATCTCTGTAGCCTCAATTAAGTAGATTGTTTGGGTCAAATGAATGTTGTGAGCTGTGTTTTTATTACTACTTGGAACAGTCAAGTGTTTGTGTGAGCTGCCTCTGTGATATTAATTTCAATTGTAAATTGCTGTAATTTGTGTCCAATTGTGGGTAATTTGCTGAGATTGTTTGTTAAATTAGGAGGTGCTTGTAATGCTTAAATTTGCTTATTGAAGTAGTTGCCTTGTGTGAGAGTCTTTTGTCTTTTTCATTTCAATTATTTCGTTGATTGGGGTGATTTTGAGGTGCATTGTTTTTGCATTTGGCTAAGTTTGGAACCACAAGTGCTTATTGATTGCATTTACTGTAAGTGTTGGGGTATTTGTATAACTTGCGGGTGATTGAATTGTGCATTTTGTTGTTTAAATTAACTAAGCTAGAGGCCCCAATATTTATTACAATTGTTATTACAATTTGTTGGAAATGGTTGTCTATTGTTGATTGGAGTGATATTTGGAGAAAATGGTGAGACACAGATCAACCCCAGGGGCTGATGACTGGCAACAACTTCAGAGAATTTGGCAGCATTTATGCACCATGTGGGTGTTGAACCTCAATTACCGCCTAATCGACCGATGTCTTGACGATTTCAGGGGAGTTTCGTTGCCCTTCTTCTTATTCTTACTAATTAATTATTACATTGAGGGCAATGTGTACTTTAAGTGTGGGAGAGATTTGGATTTGATTGGAGTTTCTTTAAATTGTTGCTTTTCTTATTGTTGTCTTGATGAATAAATGTGGCATCTCACTCGTCTATTGCTGGTTATGATTTATTCTATGAATTTAGTTTAAGTGACAAGTAAAAGCATGTTATCTTGGTGAATATCATGAGTTTAATGACTTGGTGCAAATTGTGGTTAAATTGTTTAGGCAATATAAATATTTTACTAGCAATTGTTGTGTGGATTAGGCAATTGTTGATCTTAGTTCTCCATATTAGGAGATGACGTGGGCCATGATCTTTAATTATCTGGTTTTCTGGTGCTTTAATTGTGATTAATAAATGACCCTACTCCGCTAGTGTCGTCACCCAGTAACCGGGAGTCTTCACCACAAGTGTCGACTTTCGCGTCAAAAAGTGACTATATATATGAGTAGTTAGTCCTGAAGCTGTGAAGAGTTGAGTAACTGGACTCTTTCATCTAAAAATGTCAGAGTTCACGTCAAAAGACTTGAATAGCTTGGGATTGAGCATTTATTGAAAAAAAAAATTATTATAAAAATAATAATAATAATAATAAAAAAAAAAGAGAAAAGAAAATAATAAGTAAGCTTATGATCATGTTGGCCTGCCGATCCTTGTTCTTCAATGTTGAGATTTTGATTTTCAGTTGACCCAATTGCTAACTTTTGCTAGTTTAATATTTTGATTTCTTAGACGACTTAGTCATGAATTGGACGAGTCTATGATTTCAGGAGCTAACCGGGAGAAATATGTCTTGACACTTAGCCACTAAAACTTGATTTTGGGATAAGCGTAGCTTGGCAGTAAATGAAATGAGAGTTAGCCATTGTTGAGTTTAGTGTTCCCATGCTTGAGGACAAGCATGATTTAAGTGTGGGGGGAATTGATAGGGTGTTAATTGTTAGTAATTTTATTGTTAATTCTCCTCTTTATCCTTGCCAAATATTGCTTTAATTGTCAATATATATTTATATTTGGTATTTGGATATACTTTCAGAAAGTGGAGCAGAAACCTTCTTGAGAAGATTATTGTGAAACTCTATGCAATTGGCCCATATGCATGGTGTAAACCAACGTCCATTTCTTTCTATGATGAAAAGGAATTGAATTGCATTTGGCTGGCCAACATCTCAATTAGGTGGGGGCCGCGAAGACTTGACCATTGTGTAAAGACACATTTTTGGTTTGCTCTCTTATTTGTGAACGTGTGCACTTGGTCAAAGGAAACCGACAAACCATAGTTGGCTTTGCTTTTGTTTTCGGTGGAGTTGATTAGGTAGGGAAGGAATGTTTTCTTTTGTGAGCGTGGAGTGAAGTTTCGAATTGGCTTGTTTTTATTCGTGGGAGAGCCGCACATTTGCAGAGTCAGTTTTTCTTCTTCTCTTCCGTCTGGAAAGAGAAGTTTTTAGTTTTGGAGTTTTCTCTCAAAATAAGCTCCGTAGGAGGATAGACTAGTTTTTTAGTTTTCTCTCCAAGGGATGTTCCAGAGGAGAGAAAACTAAAAAACTAGTCTATCCTCCTACGGAGCTTATTTTGAGAGAAAACTCCAAAACTAAAAACTTCTCTTCCCAGACGGAAGAGAAGAAGAAAAACTGACTCTGCAAATGTGCGGCTCTCCCACGAATAAAAACAAGCCAATTCGAAACTTCACTCCACGCTCACAAAAGAAAACATTCCTTCCCTACCTAATCAACTCCACCGAAAACAAAAGCAAAGCCAACTATGGTTTGTCGGTTTCCTTTGACCAAGTGCACACGTTCACAAATAAGAGAGCAAACCAAAAATGTGTCTTTACACAATGGTCAAGTCTTCGCGGCCCCCACCTAATTGAGATGTTGGCCAGCCAAATGCAATTCAATTCCTTTTCATCATAGAAAGAAATGGACGTTGGTTTACACCATGCATATGGGCCAATTGCATAGAGTTTCACAATAATCTTCTCAAGAAGGTTTCTGCTCCACTTTCTGAAAGTATATCCAAATACCAAATATAAATATATATTGACAATTAAAGCAATATTTGGCAAGGATAAAGAGGAGAATTAACAATAAAATTACTAACAATTAACACCCTATCACTAAAAATTAGAAGGAAATCTTGAGCAGTTTTTAGATTTTGATTGTAGCGTATTTTTTCATGCAGACAGAAATACTCTTCTAATTTTAAACATAATTACTACCTAAAGGCAAGATAAATTTTGTTGCTTCACATCTCGCTCCATTCTCCTCCTATTCTTCTCTTACCTCCAGATGTGTATGTGTTCCTCTTTCCTCTTTGTTTTTCTTCTCCAACAGTTGATCTCTATAATTAAAGTAATTAATTACATTAAAATTATCTGATTAGCACAAAACACTATTTTGGTCATCTGTTTTTTCAAAATAGCTTTCTTAATAGTAAGCAAAAACAAATAAATCATTCTCAAAAATCTGATTTTTGATAATCAATTTTATTAAATCAACTTTTACAAAATCCAGCCTTTCTTCTCTGTGTAGGGCCAATCTGGAAGAGAAGAGAATCAAATAGTTCTTGGTTGTGAATTTTGAACTGGTTGTTTGTTGGTCAGGAATTCTTGTTTAGGCAGCTAATAGCACTCATACATTTTTTTGGGGGCAAATATGGAGCTTTATTGATCAAGAAATAAGCGAGTATACAAGAATCAAACAATTCCTTCTTACATAAATCCTATCACTATTATACTGGATGCAATCATACACTTTGTTTTGATCTACAATTTAAATTCTTCTATCTTTTAGTAGCAACATATTGTTGCGCAGAGTTAAGGTGTGAAATAAAATATGCAAGAAAGAAGCATTTCCAATTAGAGGTACCAATTACAATCTAATTATGTTGACCTTCCCAAACCTGTTCACCAATAACTCATCCAAACTCGATCATTAATTTTCAATGGGTCTAAATGGGTACCCAATTAAACCCATTTAATTAGTGGGTTGTGAATTGGCTCTACTCATCCATTTATACACATTTAAAAATAATTATATACTTAAACTCAACTTTTAGTGAGTGTTAAGAAAAAAAATTTAAAATTTTTATGAATCTAATAATAATAAAACCCCATTATTTATTGTTAAACAACACGCAAAAGAAAAAAAAAACGTAGAATTTTGAATGACTTATAAATGAAAAATGGGTATAAACGGGTATCCATTTGTACCTATTTATTTAAATAAGCATAAATGGATGGATCTAGTTATACTTATTACCCAATTATAACCCATCCAAACCTGCCTGAATTACACATTTTAACACCTCTATTATTACTATGTCTATTTATTCGCCTGTTTTGCCTCTTTGAGTTTCTTTGTTTGCCCAATCAAAATGTTTCGTGTGCTTCATCAAGTTGTTTTAGTTAAGGAATTACTTTGAAAGGTACATCTAACTTTGTCAACAAAACCACAGGGTTAGCCCAGTGGCCGAATGAAAACTTTAGAGTTTTCCTCACTATTAGGATTTGTGGTTCAGATCTTGAGTTGAGAGTTGGAGGTGGGAGGATACAAAAAAAAAAAAAAAAAAAAAACAACTTCATTGCCTAAAAAATAATGATTGGCTGAAATGGAAAATAAGACTTTTCGGCAGAGACAAAATAATGAGTGATATTTTAAAGGATACTACGGTTTCTTCGCTGAACAAATATAATGGATATTATGACAATTGACCCTGTTGTATCTCTTGGTGCAATATAATGAACTACATGGGATCTAGTTTTGATTCTTTTATGATATCACACAAAACAAATCAAGACCAAAGATATTGCTAATAATTTAGCAAAAGACATGCATTAGGGCAAATACAGGATTAGAGAGCAATAAACTTTTTTTGGGGGGTGCTTTTTTATTTTTATTTTTATTTAAAATTTTCAGCCAAGATGACCAATTAAACATACATTAAACCTGTATTTGCACCACCAAACTTCATATTCGGATATCATTAAAAATAAGGGCTTGCCGTACATGGGATAACATATATTGGCACAATTTAGGCATCCCTATGGAGTACTATTATCCATGATCAAGCAGGAACGACTGTAAGGAATTGGAATCAAGAGCAGATCATTTTTCCGCCTCATTGTAATGCCAAATTTTGCAGTCATGTCTAATTCTTCTTGTTTCATGTCACCAGGGAGCTTCCAATCAAAATGGAACAATAATTGTGCAAGAGCTAGCTGAATAACTGGTTGAGAAAATGCTATGCCTGGACAAATCCTTCTTCCAGCACCAAATGGGATGTATTCAAAATCATCCCCTTGGAAATCAATTCTAGAATCAAGAAATCGTGAAGGATTGAATTTCTCAGCTTCAATCCAGTATTTGGGATCTCTGCCAATTGCCCATGCATTAACGAAAAGTCTTGCCTTGGCTGGTATCTGATAACCATTGATTTCACATTGCTCACCACATTCTCTTGGCACTAAGAGTGGAGCACTTGGATGTAACCTCAAAATCTCCTTAATGATTGCATCTAAGTATTTGAGCTCATGAAGGCGTGATTCATCAACATTTCCTTGGCCATCAAACAAACTTCTCACCTCATCTTGTGCCCTTTTCATTATTTGTGGCTTTCTAATCATTTCTGACATTGCCCATTCCATGGCTGTTGCTGAGGCCTCACTACCGGCAGCGAAAATGTTCTGAAACATAGATAGGAACATATACCAGGGAAGATTACATATTATGAACTGGGGCTTTAATTGGCCTTTGTGAATAGGGGTGGCAATCGGGTCCAAATCAGATTGACGGGTTGGGTTGAGATCCGGGTATAACAGAAAATTCGCTGACTCAAACTTGACCCGCCAACCCGAAACGGGTCAGGTTT
Source organism: Coffea arabica (assembly GCF_036785885.1). NCBI lineage: Eukaryota > Viridiplantae > Streptophyta > Magnoliopsida > Gentianales > Rubiaceae > Coffea > Coffea arabica. The sequence goes on from NC_092310.1 coordinate 4,177,340, forward strand.
AAACCAGAAAATTTCGGGTTGATGAGTCGACCCGAATGACCCGAAACTTAATTTTAATTTATTAATTTACCACTATAATTTCTAATAAAACCAATTTCGCACAAGACTAATTACATAATCAAGTAATAAAAATTTAAATAAATAATCCCAAACCAAATCTAAAATAAATTAAAATACAGTAAAAGTGTTTTATCCCAAACTAAATATAAAATAAATTAAAACAGTATAAAAGTAAAAAATAATATAATACATTATTTGTCCAAATATAATAATTTAAACTTCACACAAGTTAAATAAATTCATTTAAGATTAAGTGATTAATGCCTTTGGAAAAAAAAATAACTTAGTTTAGTTTGATAAAATAATTTTTATGTTTCTTAAATTATTTTTAATTCATAAACGGGTAATTGGGTCATATCGGGTTATCCACGGGTTGACCAGAATTCGATCTACTTTCTTTTCGGGTTTATCGGGTTCGACCCAATTCTGACTTGAACCTATGAAACCTCAATCTAAACCTATTAATTTCGTGTTAGATTCGTATCGTGTTTTCAGGTCGTGTCGGAAATTGCCACCTCTATTTGTAAACCAGGCTCTAAGAAGCACAAGCTTAGGCCATTAAACTTTTTAATTATTGAGCTCAAAGCTAAGCTTGTTAAAGTTCATAAATCTTAAGCTCGTATTCGGCTCATCTAATTTAAGTGTAAAATACACTTTACTCCATGTACTTTAGTTATTTTTCATATAATCCATTTAGTTTCAAAAGCTATATATAAACTTTTCATAATATATATTAAAGTGTCAATATGATAAAAATGATCTTCTATAACGGAACCTAAGGAAATGGATGAAAGCATGGAAATGATCTTCTATAACCTCCTTATAGTATGGATTAAAGTGTCAATATAATCTTATTTAAAAACTAAAGCTACCAAAGTGACCAAAATATATAAACTTAATATACATGGTACTTTAACCCCTTATGATTTTATGTTTTACTACATAAACCCCCTATGATTTAGTGTTTTACCACATAACTCTCTTATAATTTTTAAAATATATACATAACCCACCTATGGTTAATTAATAATTTTCAACTTCACAAAGGGGTATTTTTGATATTTTAGTTGATTCCATTATGAAATGCAAACTGGTTTTGACACTTTAGTCCAAATTATGAGAGAATTATATATAGTTTTTAAAACCACAAGGGGGTTATGTGTAAAACATTAAACCACAGGGGGATAAAGTGTATTTTATCCCTAATTTAATGGGTTTTAGGATGAGTTTGGGCTAGTCCAACATCAATTATTGATTTTTTTTTCTTGCTTGGAATAAGAGATTTAACCAAGGACTCAAAATCCTCTCACATTCTTTAACTTGTTTAGATTACTTGGAAGATATTTAGATTTGTAATCTACCAGTTAATTAAGTGTATAATTAGGTGTGTATATATATATATATAATAATAATAATAATAATAATAATAATTAGTAAATTTCAAACCCCAATATCTCTGGAGTAATCTAAGCAACTTAGAGAATTTGAGAGAATTTGAAATTTTTCGTAAAATCCCTCTATCCAAATACATTGTATTAGTTATTTTGTGCAACACAATGGCATGACTACTGTATTTACTTTTGTGCGGTCACATGAAAACAGAATCAAGTCAACAGCCACAATTAAGAGATTGGATACTAAAGTGGTGCCCATCTAAAAGTAATTGGACTAAAAGTGGACTAGTGGTCAAACATATATATATTTTTATTTTTTGAATCCTAGGAAAATATAAAAAATGGAAAGGCATAGCTTAAAAAATTTCACTTGCCTGGATAATTGCTTTGATGTTTGCATCAGTTAGCTGAGGTTCAAAGTCCCCAGATTTCTGAACATTGAGAAGAACATCAACAAGATCCTCGCCTTCTCGACCTTCATCTTTTGCCTCTTTGATCTTTCGTTTATGCTCGTTGAGAATATCTTCAAGTATTTCATCAGACTGCTTGTGTGCTTTGTCCAACTTAAATTTCAATGGACTCATCGCTTGAAGCAACTTAATAGAAGGATACATATCAGCCAAGTTGAACCCTGCCAACAAATCATTGTGTTCGTCGAGAATTTGTAGAAACCTCTCTGTACGTTCGTTTCTTTTTCCAAATGCTGCGCGGCTCGTGATGCCATAAGTGAGAGAGAAAATGCTTCTGCTTATATTGAAAATCGATCCCTGTTGCGAAGAAATCGAGTTCATGAGATCGAAAACCTCATATTCTCTAACTGTTTTGAAAGTTTGCACGCGTTTTTGGCTAAGAAGTTCCATGTTGCATATTTTTCGCAATTCTCTCCAATAATCATTATGGGGAGAAGACATGATATCAGTGAAATTATAGGTTGTAAGCTTGAATGCAGGATGATGAGAAGGTCTTGAAGCAAATATGATATCATGTGTTTTGAAAATCTCTTTGGCCATTTCTGGCGAACTGACGACGATGGCTGAGATTTCGCCAAGCTTTAGGTGCATCAAAGGGCCATATTTTTTGGCTAGGTCTCTCATTATATACACCGGGTTTGGGGAGTCAAGAAATTGAAGCATGTTTCCTACAACAGGCAGTGGATTAGGCCCGGGGGGTAGCATCAATCTTGAGGTTTTCTCAGAGGGTCTTTTGAGGATTTTGACCGCCATGAAATAGAAAATAAGGAAAGCAGTGAGAAGTAGAATGAAGGCCATTGACGATTAAAAAGAGAGAAAAGTGCAATCTGAATTGGTTTGCTTAATGAAGTATGTAAGTACTGAATTTATAGATGATGATATGGTAAAATTCTCCTTGTTTTTTCAATAATTTATGTGGAACTTATAAAATAAAAATAAAAATAAAACTTAGTTGAATCAAAAAAATCGAGCTTGAAGAATTCCTAAAGGGCCGTTGTTGTATCCCTGCAGATATTTCTCTTTCTAACCAAACAATCACGAGTACACCTATTGTGATTCCTAATACAAGAGTCAAAATGGGGATAAGTATCCATACGATCCCATAGACATGATAATTAGGCTCCATCTTAGCTCATTTCATTTTATCACGTATTCGCATCTTTAAAAATGACTGGGGTTTTCAATAAGGTGAGTTCAACTAAAAAGAATAAAATATAGTAATGTTTAGGGTAAATTACTTATAATCCTTTGTAATTTTAAATAATGCCAGATGACTGCCCTGGGCTTTCAAAATAGCAACATAACCGCTAAAGTTTTATGTAAAATGAAAATTTGACGGAATGCACAAATAATTACGGCATTTATACCAAATGTGCTCTAGACGCATGTGTGATAAAATTTTAATTTTCAAGTAACTCCCTTACGGTTGATATAAATATTCATTTTACTCGTCTGTAATTTTTGTATTTATGCAGATAATCCCCCTATACTTTTATACAAGGCAGTTACACCGTCAATTGATTTAGCATTTAAAGAAGGACATTATTGAAATTTCAATTGACGACATTCTATAGGTTATGTTTCATCAAGTTTTCACTTTATATAAAACCATAGGGGGGTGAAAAGGATATTTTGAAACGTCAGAGGAGTCATGTGGCAATAGACTTAATCATAGGGGGTTATATATAATTTACCCTAATGCTTATCATAGCATTATGTATTTTCATGCTGGTGTTTGGAACAATGAAGAATCGACTGTTCACCTAACTAAGCAACCTCGTTTTCATGATTAAGGACCACTACAAATGTTTATATGTTGCCTAGGAAGCCAAGATCCCAATATCTGAAGAATTTCCAAGATTTTTTTGCTGAAACTTCATCAGTAACGGACAAGGGGCACGGACTATGTAAAATGAAAATTTGACGGAATGCACAAATAATTACGGCATTTATACCAAATGTGCTCTAGACGCATGTGTGATAAAAATTTTAATTTTCAAGTAACTCCCTTATGGTTTATATAAATATTCATTTTACTCGTCTGTAAATTTTGTATTTATGCAGATAATCCCCCTATACTTTTATACAAGGCAGTTACACCGTCAATTGATTTAGCATTTAAAGAAGGACATTATTGAAATTTCAATTGACGACATTCTATAGGTTATGTTTCATCAAGTTTTCACTTTATATAAAACCATAGGGGGGTGAAAAGGATATTTTGAAACGTCAGAGGAGTCATGTGGCAATAGACTTAGTCATAGGGGGTTATATATAATTTACCCTAATGCTTATCATAGCATTATGTATTTTCATGTTGGTGTTTGGAACAATGAAGAATCGACTGTTCACCTAACTAAGCAACCTCGTTTTCATGATTAAGGACCACTAGAAATGTTTATATGTTGCCTAGGAAGCCAAGATCCCAATATCCGAAGAATCTCCAAGATTTTTTTGCTGAAACTTCATCAGTAACGGACAAGGGGCACGGACTATGTAAAATGAAAATTTGACGAAATGCACAAATAATTACGGCATTTATACCAAATGTGCTCTAGACGCATGTGTGATAAAATTTTAATTTTCAAGTAACTCCCTTATGGTTTATATAAATATTCATTTTACTCGTCTGTAATTTTTGTATTTATGCAGATAATTCCCCTATACTTTTATACAAGGCAGTTACACCGTCAATTGATTTAGCATTTGAAGAAGGACATTATTGAAATTTAAATTGACGACATTCTATAGGTTATGTTTCATCAAGTTTTCACTTTATATAAAACCATAGGGGGGTGAAAAGGATATTTTGAAACGTCAGAGGAGTCATGTGGCAATAGACTTAGTCATAGGGGGTTATATATAATTTACCCTAATGCTTATCATAGCATTATGTATTTTCATGTTGGTGTTTGGAACAATGAAGAATCAACTGTTCACCTAACTAAGCAACCTCGTTTTCATGATTAAGGACCACTAGAAATGTTTATATGTTGCCTAGGAAGCCAAGATCCCAATATCCGAAGAATCTCCAAGATTTTTTTGCTGAAACTTCATCAGTAACGAACAAGGGGCACGAACTATGTAAAATGAAAATTTGACGGAATGCACAAATAATTACGGCATTTATACCAAATGTGCTCTAGACGCATGTGTGATAAAATTTTAATTTTCAAGTAACTCCCTTATGGTTTATATAAATATTCATTTTACTCGTCTGTAATTTTTGTATTTATGCAGATAATCCCCCTATACTTTTATACAAGGCAGTTACACCGTCAATTGATTTAGCATTTAAAGAAGGACATTATTGAAATTTCAATTGACGACATTCTATAGGTTATGTTTCATCAAGTTTTCACTTTATATAAAACCATAGGGGGGTGAAAAGGATATTTTGAAACGTCAGAGGAGTCATGTGGCAATAGACTTAATCATAGGGGGTTATATATAATTTACCCTAATGCTTATCATAGCATTATGTATTTTCATGTTGGTGTTTGGAACAATGAAGAATCCACCGTTCACCTAACTTAGCAACCTCGTTTTCATGATTAAGGACCACTATAAATGTTTATATGTTGTCTAGGAAGCCAAGATCCCAATATCCGAAGAATCTCCAAGATTTTTTTGCTGAAACTTTATCAGTAACGGACAAGGGGCACGGACTATGTAAAATGAAAATTTGACGGAATGCACAAATAATTACGGCATTTATACCAAATGTGCTCTAGACGCATGTGTGATAAAATTTTAATTTTCAAGTAACTCCCTTATGGTTTATATAAATATTCATTTTACTCGTCTGTAATTTTTGTATTTATGCAGATAATCCCCCTATACTTTTATACAAGGCAGTTACACCGTCAATTGATTTAGCATTTAAAGAAGGATATTATTGAAATTTCAATTGACGACATTCTATATGTTATGTTTCATCAAGTTTTCACTTTATATAAAACCATAGGGGGGTGAAAAGGATATTTTGAAACGTCAGAGGAGTCATGTGGCAATAGACTTAGTCATAGGGGGTTATATATAATTTACCCTAATGCTTATCATAGCATTATGTATTTTCATGTTGGTGTTTGGAACAATGAAGAATCGACTGTTCACCTAACTAAGTAACCTCGTTTTCATGATTAAGGACCACTAGAAATGTTTATATGTTGCCTTGGAAGCCAAGATCCCAATATCCGAAGAATCTCCAAGATTTTTTTGCTGAAACTTTATCAGTAACGGACAAGGGGCACGGACTATGTAAAATGAAAATTAGACGGAATGCACAAATAATTACGGCATTTATACCAAATGTGCTCTAGACGCATGTGTGATAAAATTTTAATTTTCAAGTAACTCCCTTATGGTTTATATAAATATTCATTTTACTTGTCTGTAATTTTTGTATATATGCAGATAAAATCCCCCTATACTTTTATACAAGGCAGTTACACCGTCAATTGATTTAGCATTTAAAGAAGGACATTATTGAAATTTCAATTGACGACATTCTATAGATTATGTTTCATCAAGTTTTCACTTTATATAAAACCATAGGGGGGTGAAAAGGATATTTTGAAACGTCAGAGGAGTCATGTGGCAATAGACTTAATCATAGGGGGTTATATATAATTTACCCTAATGCTTATCATAGCATTATGTATTTTCATGTTGGTGTTTGGAACAATGAAGAATCGACTGTTCACCTAACTAAGCAACCTCGTTTTCATGATTAAGGACCACTAGAAATGTTTATATGTTGCCTAGGAAGCCAAGATCCCAATGTCCGAAGAATCTCCAAGATTTTTTTGCTGAAACTTCATCAGTAACGGACAACGGGCACGGACTATGTAAAATGAAAATTTGACGGAATGCACAAATAATTACGGCATTTATACCAAATGTGCTCTAGACGCATGTGTGATAAAATTTTAATTTTCAAGTAACTCCCTTATGGTTTATATAAATATTCATTTTACTCGTCTGTAATTTTTGTATTTATGCAGATAATCCCCCTATACTTTTATACAAGGCAGTTACACCGTCAATTGATTTAGCATTTAAAGAAGGACATTATTGAAATTTCAATTGACGACATTCTATAGGTTATGTTTCATCAAGTTTTCACTTTATATAAAATCATAGGTGGGTGAAATGGATATTTTGAAACGTTACAGGAGTCATGTGGCAATAGACTTAATCATAGGGGGTTATATATAATTTACCCTAATGCTTATCATAGCATTATGTATTTTCATGTTGGTGTTTGGAACAATGAAGAATCCACCGTTCACCTAACTTAGCAACCTCGTTTTCATGATTAAGGACCACTATAACTGTTTATATGTTGTCTAGGAAGCCAAGATCCCAATATCCGAAGAATCTCCACGATTTTTTTGTTGAAACTTCATCAGTAACGGACAAGGGCACGGACGATTGCAGGTGCAAGTGTCCCGGACGGTTTTGACCATTTTCAACTGCGCGTAACTTTTTTTATATATCGCGTAACTTTTTTTGCAAATCGTGTAACTTTAGAGCAAATTTTTATGGGACCCACACCTGGCGTGGAAATCAAGCTACAACTTGTAATCTCAGCCGCACAAATTTTTTAGGCCTGATCATGGCCATTAACCGTTGAGGGACGGTCTCTGTAACTACAATGATGCCTCCAGTCTAGGGAGGCTGTTGATGTATGTGGTGCACAATAACACAAAGTACAATAGGCTAAGTATAAAAAAGCAAATTGGGGATAGACATTTTCATATGTAAATTAAACAGAACAAAGTTTGAAATGATCCCCAATCAATGCTACAAGTACGGTAACTTTTCTTTAGTATAGTGTCTAAGGCATCTGTACCTACATGTTCCGATCAAGTGTGCAAACAGGACAAGGCCCAATATAGCAATGAGTATGGCAAATGAAGTCTCCCCAATAAATGTGCTTGTGGATAATGTCTGGCCATAGGAACTGCAAAAGATGAATAGAAATTATTCTCAACTCACTCTCAGTAATTGTTGGGAAAGGGGTACTGGTGCACGCACACAATATCAGAATTAATCCAGGATAAATCACTCTTTCCCCAAGTACTAGTTAAAATACGAATAAATCAAATCACCAAGTAATAATACCAGTAGTGAAATAAAATGCAGAAAATAAAAGGCACAGTACACCAAGATTTTTTAAGTAGAAAACCCAAATTGGGAAAAGCCACGGGACCTAGTCCAATAAAAAATCTCCATTATCACAATAATGGGAGTACACAGGTCTATCCAAAATATTCGGATGACAATAATATCACCAATACCAACCAATGAAATTGCTACAAAATCACTCCCAAAAATTGCAACTGTCAAAGAAGTGGATCTGAAAAGGTGTTACCAAACAAAGAGGAAATCTAAAATCTGAATCAATAGATGAGTAGAGCTTGATGATAGAATCGCGTATGTAAAATTTCATCTCAATTGGAATTTGAATCACCCTCCAATCAAGAACTTGAATTCATTTCTCTCTCTCCTATTTCTCTCTCTTCGTTCTTCAGCCAGAGACAGCAAGAGTGGCGGCTGACCTTTTTCTCACACACAAAAAAGAAAGCTTCTCACGGCTGCTACTTATTTTTTCACTTGAAAACCCTCAAGTCTTGTTAGCTTGTGTTTTAGGTTGGGCCACAAATGGGTTGGCCCACACAAGTCTTACAATCTCCCCCTCCAACTCATTTGGGGGGTTCCGCCAAACCTGTTTCTTGTCTGCAAAATAAGAGTTTCTTCTTGGGCAATGTTTTAGTCAACATCTCAGCACCATTATCACTTGTATGTACCTTCTTAAGTGTTAACAATTAGGAATCCAGTATTTCCTGAATCCAATAATATCTCACATCAATGTATTTGGATCGAGAGTGAAATGTAGAGTTCTTACACAAATGAATAGTGCTCTAACTGTCACAATAAAGGTTGCACTTCTCTTGCTTCATACCCAACTCCTAAAGGAATTTCTGCAACTAAAGAGTCTCTTTGCATGCTTCAATAGTTGCGATCTACTCTACCTCTGTACTAGAGAGAGCGATATACTTCTGTAACTTACTTTGTCATGACATTGCTTCTCCTGCAAAACTCGTCAAATACCTAGATGTGGATTTGATATTGTCAAGAGCACATGTCACATCTGCATCGATGTACCCATCTAGTATAGTTTTACCATTGCCGAAATACAAACACAATTTGGGAGTTCCCTTGAGATATCTAAGAATCCATTTAATAGCATTCTAATACTCCTTACCAGGATTAGAGAGATATTGACTGACTACTCCAACTGCATGAGCAATATCTGACCTGGTACAAACCATAACATACATCAAACTACTAACAGCCGAAGCATAAGAAACTTTTTTCATATTTTTTTTTATCTTTAATTTCTTACTTGTAGGACACTGCTTGATGCACAATTTAAAGTGACCCGCAAGTAGAGTTGATACTTCCTTAGCCTTACTCATGTTAAACTTGTTTGTTTGACTACTTTCTCAATGTACTTTTCTTGAGACAACTAAAGCTTCTCATTTTGTCTGTCTTGTGAGATTTTCATCCCCAGTATTTATCTAGTTGTGAGATTTTGTCTTGGAAGAAAGTTTTACAATACAATTCGATGATGCTCAGTAGTGGTGGCGGCGGCTTCAGGCTCCTTTCGGTCATCTCTTTTTGTTATGCTTCCTCCCCCCCCCCCCCCCCCCCCCCCCCCCTTCTGTATTTATGGGTTTGGTAAGATTTGGGTGTTGACAGTAGTAATCTTGTGTTGCCTATGCCGTGTCTTTTATCTGTGAAGGCTCTTTGATAATTTTGCTTCACATTGAAAATCACTCCACGAAGGACTTTTTGAATTATATTGCTTTACCTTTTAATACATTAAGCACTCATTAAACTGTATTTAAATTTTTAAGTTTACTGAATTTGCTAAATTGATCACACATAGACTTAATTTGTAATTTTGTTTTATTGTTGTCTATTTAGATTCTTCTTTTTCTATTACCCCTGAACATCTCCTCTTAAAAATTATCTCTAAGGAAAATCATTCAAAGCATCAATCACATTCCGTCAAATTAATTATTTCATTTTTCACTTTTAAAATATTAACTTTACGTTTCTTACAGATTTAGGTTAACAAAATTTGGTTCCAAACTAAGTTTTCAATTATTTTTTAGTTTGAAATCACCATGTAACCTATATACAACCATTTTTTAGGTACAAAAAAGTCAGATCCCACATTTTTAATGGCAAAAATGAATATGGATTGAACCTAGACCTATCTATCAATTGGGCCATCTGAACTAGATTTTAACAAGCCCAACCTCAACTCAACTAATTAGTATCATTTTCTAGTTTTGGATTATAAGTTTTGAGTTGATAAATGTGAAATTCATACTTGACTCATAAAATATTGGGGTTGTGAGCCTAATTTTGGTTGAGTCCAAACTCGCTCATTGCTTCTTAATTTCCTTAATATAATTAATATAACTATTCAGTTCTAAAGTTAATTTAACATCAACATGACCATAACATTAAAACTATACACAAACCAATAACAATCCATTAAAAAGTATATAAACCAAGAAATTTTCAATAATAATATATCCAATTAGTTCAAAGAACATGGAAAATAGTAATAAAATATGGTCAACAATCAATATATTTTCAAAGATCCTTAATTTGCTCGTACTAGGATTTGTCTTTTTGAATCGTTTGACATAATTTTGTATATTTAATATTTCTTATATACATTAATATATTTTGACACATAACTCATAAGTATAAAGTATTAGTATTATATATTTAGATATATAATTATATATATGAAACTATGAATATATTATATATATAGATGTAGATTAAAGGGTCGAGTCTATATCGAGTTTGAGCGTAATAAGATCCAAGTTTGGCTCACATTTAATTCGAACTTAATATTTAGATCCAAATTCAGCATAACTCAATGAAAGGTTAGACTCATCGAACTTTTCCTCAAACCTAATGAGTTGAGTTCAAGCTTGTCCAGTCCCATTGACTATCCTAATTGAATCAAATCCCATTTTTAGGAGAAAAATTAATACAGTTTGGATCAAATTTTACTTTTTTAGAGGGCAAAATGAATATGAATCGAATCACTTATTTAACTATAAATGGGTTTTAACCTTTTTATATCTAAAAAAAATGGCCATGTATGATGTATGGTTCACATAACGAATTTAGGTTAGAAACAATAAAAAATATAGGTTGAGACCAAATATTACTAATTTAATTTTGTAAACAATATAAAATTACCATTTTAAAAGTAAATGATGAAAATTTTATTTAACAAAATGTAAGCCACGTTTTGAAAATTTTTCCTTTCCCCTTTCATAGACTTTTTCTTTCACACACTTTATATGAACACATTTTCATTCTCACGTACACATGCACGTACCTCGACCTTTTGTCACACACGAGCACACACTCTCTCTCTCTCTCTCACGCACACACACACAAACGCACTTCATTACACGTATGCATTCTTTCTCTTTCACAACAAACTCTCTCCATCTTTTGTACACACATTTTCTCACGTATATAAGCACATAACATAGACCAGTAAACAAGGCAGTATAAATCATAATTCCTAGACGAAGGGAAAAAAAAAAAAAAGATAAGAGCTGAAAATGAGCTCTTTCTCGCCATTGAAAATTCTCCAGGTACATCTTGCAAGAAAGAAAACTTTATTCTTTTTTAATATTTTTTTAATTGACAACATTTACTCTACTCCTACTCTAGTCTATTTTAGGAGAGGTCTAATTAGGTTAATTGAAAAATTAGGAATTGAAGTGTACTTACACATGTAGTTTTTTTTTTTTTTTTTTAAAATTTGATGTGCACTTACACATGATTATACTTATATATTGAATCGATGTTCATGAACAAAATTCATGCGTACAAAAAAGGAATTTTAGCGTACTCTACATAAAAAAATATTGAATATACAATAGCCATACCAAAACCTTCAGTGCACCTGTCCAAACTCTGATAGATTCCCCATCCAAACATGAACACAATACAGAAATTTTAATAACAAATCAAGTAACAGTTTTTAGAGGCTAAACACCTTAATTCCAGGCACGTGTTCTTGACTTACTCTGTGTCCTACCATTTCTCTTTCACTTACACTAACTTTTCTTGGCAAGTCAAAACCAAAATAGTACCTGCAACACATATTATCTGCTAAGATATCTAATGTTATTCGATGGCGATAAGATTCAAATCATGAAGCAAAGTCAAATAAATTGTCGAATAGAAGAGCATTCCGTCCAATTTAGTCCCATAAGGACTGGGAAACATTGAGCATTACGATCAGTCAAAAAGTCATTGGCCCAACCAAGACTAAGAAAATTGGAATTGCTATTCATGTCATCTTAATGTATGAATGATGCCAACGTTATGGGGGAAAAAGTAAAATGACTTTACCAACTTTTAAAACTTGTGCAAACTCTGGGTTGAAGATTATGCATATCCATAAGGAAAAACAACAAAAACATTAAACAATCTGCGGGATAATTTTAGAACCTCCCTCGAGGTTTCCAGCAATTGCAGAGAGCTCTCCTCAAATTTCAAAACTTACACCTACCACCCTTATTTTTAAGGTTTATGTAACAATATAGACCCAATGAGCTATAAATTTTCACAAATATCCTAAATACCCTTCTTCAAAGAACAAGACAAAACAAAATAAGATTTTAATCTTTAATTTCTTGTACGTGTCATACTCACTAAAACAAACAAAGTCCAGCGACTCCAACTCATCTCAAAATTCATTACTTGCTAATTCTTGCCTAATGCAACTCACTACCACCACTACCAATATTAAATTAAGAAATGCCCCCATGTCCCTAAGAACATAATTTATCATTGCTCTAGCACTCTTAGAAATAGAAACAAAAGTCCGCCTTTATAATAAAACCACAATCAATAGGTAAATAAAAGAGAGAACCAATGAGTAATTGTTAGATTTTTTGCTTAACAAACATAATAGTCACTTCTTTATGTTCCAACTCTCAATTTCATTTTTTTCCTTCACTGCCACCTTTTTCATCTTCCCTGCACCTTGTTAATTTGGTAACTTCAATTGGCTAACATTTGTAAAGAGTAAAACATTGGAAAAAAAAAGGGTCTAAAATTTTTCTAGAATGAAAGAGACAAAAAGACAAAAAATATAGAGAAATTTTAGTGATAGAAAAGGTTGATAGTGGTGTGATTGGTAATAATGGAGCGCGATATTTGATGAAAGAGAGAAGCGGTTGTAGGAGAAAAAGAGAGAAAAATATGAAAGAAGGAGGGAGGAAGGGAGGGAGGGACTAGGGAGGAAGAGATGAAAATTAGAAAATTGATGTAAATTATTTTTTGAGATTAGTAAATGACAAGTAGAATAATAAGAAGTAGTTTCGGCTTTAAACGTCCCTTTATGAATTAATTATTAAGTGGATGACATTTTAGTCATTTGATTGGTCCAAGGGAGGTCTATGTAATTATTGAAACCTCAGCGGAGCCGAATGAAATTGTCAAAAACCTCAAGGGAGGTTTCTGAAATTATCCCATAATCTGCAGCAAGTAGATATTCTTTGTATCTGTCTTGCTCCTTTTTCTTCCGATGTTACTGACTCCAACAAATACATTGAAGTGGTGCAATAAGACAAATCTGTCATAGAGACGTGTATAAGTTTTGGAAATAGCCCGCCATAGACTTTATGTGACCAAGTGATAAACCGCATCCTCCTAATAGAAGTAGAGGCCAAGATGGAAGTTTGTTACAGCATAATGTATGTCATAGAGCCTTCTAGCCACATGCTCAACGAATAAATAGTATTTTCAGGCCTGAAATCTTTGAAAGGGTCTTCATTCTTGATTAGATTGTGGTTATGTTGATCTCAACCCCATCAATTGGTCGTGGGAGCGGCAAATAACTCATTCCTGCATCAGCATTGACCAGTTCCCACCTGAAAAGTTTCAAAAATATACATGTCTCATTTTTTTTTCATCAGTATTAGAGTTGCATTTGTGTGATAACTTTGATTGCTGAATAAACAAGAACTTGTCAATTTTGAATTTAGCCTTTTTCTTTGTAAATTGGAAAATAAACCAACAGTTGGTGGATAAAATTTAGTGTCGTGTATCACATACCTGTACCCTACGACCAAATGGTGGATGAAAATGGCAATTTGCATTCGACCAAGCATATTTCCTGGACATATCCTTGGTCCCCCTCCAAAGATCAAGTTTGTCCAAGGCTTTGGTTTTCCCTGAAAGAAGTATATATCTAAGTTAAATAATTATATATGTAAATTAAAATTCATGTTTTCCAGGAAGATGCAAATGATATTTCTGCTTACATTCCACCTATCTGGATTGAAACTTAACGGATCTTCAAAATTTTTTGGATCGGCATGAACGTATCGTAGCCAGCAGATCACTTTCCATCCTTTAGGTATTTTGTAACCTGTAAGAGTATCATCGGTTTTAAATTAGCAGAAGGAGATAAGCTGTATGCTCCAAAGCATGCAAAGCTTACGCTTCTGAAAGAAATTTGTAGAATCACTTATTCCTTTTATTTGCTAAACTAACTGAATTTAAAAAAAAAACAAAGAAATTTACTTTTACCTTTGTACTCAAAATCCTTTTTAGCTGTTCGGAAAAGAAATGGTGAAATATGGGCTAGTCTTATTGTTTCTTCCACAACCTGCTTGCAAGTCACTCCCCGAAATATGAGTAAATTAAGACGATCAAGGCAATAGTAACTAGCTGCGAATTATGTCCTCAATGTACAATCACATCATCCACTATGTGGTCAAATAAGGATAAACTTTTTCTACATTGTCATTATATATACTAGCAAGTGAAGATGCATGTATATGTGGGCCCTCAGGACTTTGGTCTGGTGGTAGTAGCCTAGTTAGGTGAGTACTATTGCTAAAAATCGAATCGCCACAACCCACACGACTTGGGCAGGTTGGTGTGGGACGCGTGTGGATTAGTCTGGTGATTCAGGATGCCACACGTGGTCATATACAAAAAAAAAAAAAAAAAAAAAAAAAGATGCATGCATATGTGCAAAATTGTTTATTGAAATTCAAATTTTATATATGTATCATGTATTTAGAGCTAATGATATATACACTATCATGATACGAAAGATTAAACTATATGATAAATAGTTGAACTGGATTTACTAAAATTTTTCCGATATGGCAAGATGCTTCAGCACAACCAATGTATCGAACAAAAATGATGAGTTGCACGAAAAGATACACAGGTAATTTAATAGTTTAATAGCATTGGTTTTTCGAGTTTAGTCATATAATCTTTGAATTGATATACCTTATTTGTGTACTGCAAGTTTACAATGTCATCGCGTGTGATGAAATCACCATTCCTACCAAGATTCTTGTGCTCCTCCTACAGTTAATTTGTTTGACAATCGTGAAGATGACAAACTTAATCAAGAATAACTGAAGAAATCTGATTTTCAATGTCATAAATTAACTTGTGTTGGGAAACCATACCTGTAGTTTTTTAAGTACATTTGGGTACTTTGCGAGATAATACACAGCCCACATAATTGAAAGGGAAGTAGATTCATAGCCAGCAATTATGAGGCCTACGATGTTGTCAAGCACCTCTGTATCTTGCAGTTGCTTACCATCGTCATCTTTTAGATGCAAGAGTTGATCCAACAAATCATACTCAGCTCTTGCAGCATCCCCTTCATACTTTCTCTTGTTTATTACATCTGCAAAAAATGTGTTGGCTTTCTTCCGACACTGTTGAATTAATGAGGGGATCCATCGATCAACGGCCTTGTTTATGTAGAATTGGGTGTCTAAGTCTAGCTCACACAAGGAAATATGAAAAGCTATGGACTTCCCAAGAGTGAAATTACTCGAGCGCTAAGGGTTAATTGCAAAAAACTCCCTTCAAGTTAGGGGTAACGGTCAACTACCAGTAGTTAAAATTTCCATTTGAGAATATGGTATAGAATTCAGTGGAGGGACTAATCTACAGTCTTCTTGTGTATTTTTATTTTCAATTTTTTTATATTACCGCTTTCAGTTTTCTTTTGCCTACTAAAAATAATTTATTCTTTTTCAAATCACTCACTCATTCTTTTATTTTTATTTTTGCTTATATTAGAGGTGGTTTGCTATTTTTCATTTTTAGTAATTGCTTCATCATATGATTCTCTAATTGCTTAATCTGTCAAAGTTGCAAACTATAATTAACAATTGTGTTACTATGGAATAATTAATACCGGTAATTTTGTATTCAGATTTCACTCACTATGATTCGTCTTCAAACACTCAAAAAGACAATAAATTAATTTTTCTCTGAGTTTTGTGTTCGTTCAATCTCTTTTGGTTTCTTTCTCTGGGTTTGAAAATATATACAACTTTGAATTTGAAGTACACATAGTCACGTGATTAAATTAGGGAAGGACTAAATTCACACCCAAACATAATAAATCCACATCCTCTATATTTGTTAGACATTTGATACCTTTGACTTTAAGCATTAATCAAAACTTTTTATAGTAATATCTTTTCTAAAGAAAAAAAAATTCTCCCCCAATCTTTATATGAGTTTTATATACAGATTCCCATTTCTTGTTTATTTTGTTAAGAGCCCTTTTAACACTTACACATAACCAAAAGGTGAATATTAATATGAAGTCAATATGAATATAAATTCCGCCTTGAAAAATGCTTAGACTTTGATTTTATGAAATTGAAATATGTTGATATTCCTATTTACATCATTTTTAGTAACTAAAAATCTTTTGATTGCTAAATTAAATTAATATTATGCATTTGTAAAATATTCGAAGATAATGCAAACATTTGTTTTTCTTTTGCTATATAAATATATGTTTCTCAAAATTATAAAAAGCATCAAATAAATTTAAAACTTAAAAGGTAAGGCTATATTTGTCCAATGAATATAGTACAAGGTGTGGATTTATTCCCATTAAATGATTCAAATACATAATGATGAATCAATCTTTAAACTACAATAAAAACTTAAAGGGTAAATTACATTTTACCCCCCTGTGGTTTACCCTTTTTTTACATAACCCCCCTATGGTTTCAAAAGCTATACATAACCCCCTCATGGTTTGGATTAAAGTGTCAAAGTAACGGAAATAGTCACTCGTAACGGAACTTCTAAAAATGTCAAAATTACCCTTATAAATACATGACACATTAACCCCCTATGATTTTTATATTTTACCATATAACCCCCTTATGGTTTAAAACTTTACCATATAACCCCCTTATGATTTTCAAAATATACACATAACCCCCCTTGGTTAATACATAAATTTCAACCTTACATAAGGGTATTTTTGACATTTTAGGTGACGCCGTTACGAGTGACTATTTCCGTTATTTTGACACTTTAATCCAAACCATAAGGGGGTTATGTATAGCTTTTGAAACCATAGGGGGGTTATGTGAAAAAACGCTAAACCACAGGTGGGTAAAGTGAAATTTGCCCAAACTTAAATACGTAATAAAATAAAAACCATGGTAAACGAAAAGAAAAATGAGATGCGTATAGAAGCATTCATAACCAGTAGTAAGGAAGTCGTGGCGTGCATGTCCATATGAAAAAAAAGAATATGAAAAAGAAATTTGTAATCAAACTAGTGCTAAAGAATGGAAAGTTAGTTGATGCACTCAACATACGATGGTATAAAATACAAGTTGTCTTGTTAGTATATGGTATACCTCTTCCTCAAATATTAGAGTCGTTTTTTAGAAATTCAATTTAAATCTGTCCTTGCTAGCAATATATGCATCATGAATGCTGACCTGGAGGGCATGATGATAAGCAGTTCCTGGAATATTAATTTGTGCACTCGTGATACCCGCAAATAGGTGATCAAGTGTATCAAGATGGGGTCCTGGCTCCAACCCGCAAAAGTACTTCCCAATGTTCTCAAAAGTAACCTTAAAAGTAAAGTGAAATATTGGAAATGACCTACTGAGGTTTCTTGTACGAAAACAGGCATCAAGAAAATTAGAAGGGCAAATTCCACTTTACCCTCCTGTAGATTAGCATTTTTTCACAAAACCCCTCTATGGTTTCAAAAGCTATACATAACCCCCTGATGGTTTGGATTAAAGTGTCAAAGTAACGGAAATAGTCACTCGTAACGGCGTCACCTAAAATGTCAAAAATACCGTTATGTAAGGTTAAAATTTATGTATTAACCAAAGGGGGTTATGTGTATATTTTGAAAATCATAAGGGGGTTATATGGTAAAGTATTAAACCATAAGGGGGTTATATGGTAAAATATAAAAATCATAGGGGGTTAATGTGTCATGTATTTATAAGGGTAATTTCGATATTTTTAGAAGTTCCATTATGAGTGACTATTTCCGTTACTTTGACACTTTAATCCAAACTATGAGGGGGTTATGTATAACTTTTGAAACCATAGGGGAGTTATGTAAAAAAAAAGGGTAAACCACAGGGGGTAAAATGTAATTTACCCAAATTAGAAAATAGTAGATCAAGATTCTTCTGGATAAGTTAGTTTACCTTCTTAGCTTTATTGAATACGACTACTCTTCCTTCTTTTGACCATTGTTGCAGGGCTGCAACTATGCCTGGTTGGACCATGATAGCTATCCTACGGAGAGCATCAGGTTGATTGAGGGCCTTTACAACCAAGCCTCTAATCCTTGCATGTGATGATCCTTCAAGGGCGATGAGGAATTTGTTGCCTGTAATTTTAGTGCCAGGCCAACCCATTGCAAAGACTTGATCCGACTGAAGGATAGATTTGTTAGCTGATGGAGAGCATGCAATTATAGAGGGTGAACCGAAGAGATGGGTTTTGTACAATCCTTCTCCATCACCATATCTGAGTAGATGATTGGTTATAAAGTAACAAGTTAACTAAAATTAACTCTACTCAAAAGCTGATGGAATGGATTTTGGTTTTGATTGTGAAGTCTTTCTGATTTACTTTTTAAACCAACAACTAATCTGCAGACCGCGGATTAGAAAAATGTCGATTCAATTCCCAAGTTAACGAGAACTTGCAGATTAGAGATGATGACGTGATGACAATGGCAATTTATCTAAATAGAAGAAGAAGATACAAGCTAGCTTGAGGTGAAAAAGTATTTGACAAAATGTTAAAACCCACCGTCAATGCCCAAAAACTCAAGGATGTGTTTATCGATTGGTCATTCTTCAGAAAATCTCTCTATACTAAAATTTGTTTTTTAACCAACTTTATATCTCACATACAACACAAAAAAAGGCTACAACATTATTAAAAAAGAAATTCAAATCATCTTCAATCAAAACAGACTTGTAACTTTTTTAGGTATTGACTGTTAGTTTTAGCGTAAGAATTAGCACTTCTACACTACAACAAAGTACAAAGTATAGGCTTTGAAACCATAATGTCATATGTTTGAAAAAAAAAGAAAAAAAAAAAAAGACATCCTATTGCACACCATCTGTGGTAATACTGATTATTCACGATAAAATGGACATCTCTTTGATTGCTATTTATCAACACATCCATTTCTTGTGTTCAAATATATAGAGATATAAAGTGGATTTGTTTCAATTCATTTGAAATCTTAATCAATTCAATTACTTCATTGGTTAAGGATTACGTAAAACAAGAAAGTTTACAACAACAGAAGGAATTGGGGTTAAAAAAAAACAATGTCAAAGGTTTAGGGGTTAAATGTCAAAAAAAATTTGTTTTTAGTTTTTCTATTGTCATCCTACGATATCCCTCTGTTCTTCTTCTCTGCTAACTGGGGTGCAACACCGACAACATCATCTCCAGCAGCCGCCATGCTTGAGCTCTCAATCTCGTGCACAAAATTTTCAGTATGCCATATTTTTTGGGCCCTCAAACCGCAAACGAGAAAAATCAAATTGAACTCCGATAATTTTTTTTGGGGGGTCATTTTTTTAAGGGTAAATTATATTTTACCCCCCTGTGGTTTACCTTTTTTTTACATAACCCCCCTATGGTTTCAAAAGCTATACATAACCCCCTCATGGTTTGGATTAAAGTGTCAAAGTAACGGAAATAGTCCCTCGTAACGGAACTTCTAAAAATGTCGAAATTACCCTTATAAATACATGACACATTAACCCCCTATGATTTTTATATTTTACCATATAACCCCCTTATGGTTTAATACTTTACCATATAACCCCCTTATGATTTTCAAAATATACACATAACCCCCCTTGGTTAATACATAAATTTCAACCTTACATAAGGGTATTTTTGACATTTTAGGTGACGCCGTTACGAGTGACTATTTCCGTTACTTTGACACTTTAATCCAAACCATAAGGGGGTTATGTATAGCTTTTGAAACCATAGAGGGGTTATGTGAAAAACGCTAAACCACAGGGGGGTAAAGTGAAATTTGCCCTTTTTTTAAAACAGCAAAATCAATTTACTACCGTTCTTCACTCCATATGAATGGTTTGGAAAATACATTGATGTCCGATTAGGAAGGATTTGAAATATCACCAAATTTGAATGAACTTCAATTTAATTATTTTTAAGTCCGAAAGTTCCTCCATTTAATGATTTAATTGGTCAATTTCAAATCTCTATCTCTTCGATGTAACATATCAAATCCATATCCACCCAAGCCCATCGATCAAAACAGACCTAAAAGAATGTTGCAAAAGGATTTAAAATATCAAGTTGAAAAAACTATGACAGGCAAACGTGTAAATTTGGGCCTATGCATTTGGTAGCACGTTTATTAGCTTTTTAAACAAAATCAATAAATAAAATGGAACAATAATTATTTAACACTCAAGCGTGGAAAACGAAACTTACTTGTTTCTTTTATTGTTAATGAAATCATCAGGTCGTTTAACAACCCTAAAATACCAGAGAAAGTGAAGCATTTCTCCGACAAGTGGAAACCCCATGTTGCCAGCAGGAAGCTTTGTGTCCCAACCGGAACACCGGAATTTAACCGGTAGAACGAAGCAGAGATAACTCCACCACCACATCGCCCACCCCACCACTGGTACAATTCTGACCAGCACTGCTATCCACGTTCCTGAGGTTATTTCCATCTTGGTGGCTTGTGTTTCTAACAGTTTATTTGCAAATATGGATCAACTCCCTGTAGCCTTATATATAGCTCGCAGTCAAGAGTAGACTAATGATTTTTCTCGTCGCTTTGTTTAAGTGCAGAAATAGTTTATTCACATTCAAGTGAATGGAATTGTGAGCGGCATTGTCATCTTTTGATCAGTGAAAGCAGCCTCGCACTAATTAATCTGAATTCTATAGAAAAGTGACACCAGCTAAAAAAAAAAAGGGTAAATTATATTTTACCCCCCTGTGGTTTACCTTTTTTTTACATAACCCCCCTATGGTTTCAAAAGCTATACATAACCCCCTCATGGTTTGGATTAAAGTGTCAAAGTAACGGAAATAGTCCCTCGTAACGGAAATTCTAAAAATGTCGAAATTACCCTTATAAATACATATACACATTAACCCCCTATAATTTTTATATTTTACCATATAACCCCCTTATGATTTTCAAAATATACACATAACCCCCCTTGGTTAATACATAAATTTCAGCCTTACATAAGGGTATTTTTGACATTTTAGATGACGCCGTTACGAGTGACTATTTTCGTTACTTTAACACTTTAATCCAAACCATAAGGGGGTTATGTATAGCTTTTGAAACCATAGAGGGGTTATGTGAAAAAATACTAAACCACAGGAGGGTAAAGTGGAATTTGCCCAAAAAAAAATCAACCCACGTGAACCTGTTCGGTGGACATTTGCCATTTGGTAGTGCAAGAAAATTAGGGACGAATTATTGTTTCACTAGAATTGTTGTGTCGGCATATAGATATTGGTCACTTGATGCTTTCAGTCACACTCATCATGTCAAGTCGAGTGACGGGTTCTAACCAACACTTTAAATTTTAACCTAATTTTTTCATTCGTTGCAAGTATACAGGTTGTGGATCATAATATTAGGGAGTAAGGATCGATTCCACGAGAATTACTTTCAACTACTAAACTTTTAACTCACTCTATTTTCTAAATTAATTAATTTTTAACTAAGTAAAATAACCATAATGTTAAAACAATGGAAAAAAAAGGATTTACTTTTGAAAAAGGAAAAAAGACTGCAATTTCCATCAAAATTCATTGAAGGAGTTCACACAGAGGTGCAAAACTTCATCTAAGGAGTTTGAAAGGGCTTCTTTTGAGAATACTGACCTCAAGTTTCGATTGAAAAACGGGGTGGCGGATGATAAGTGTATATTTTACGTATTTTTAATGTGTTTTATTAGTTAGTTTTGGTGCATTTTATTTACTTTTATAACTAATTAACTATAATTTTAGTGAAAATATGCATTTTGTGGTTCAAAGTATAAAAATTGCATTGCTGTGGATTTTTATGGTAAAAACTTCATGTTTTTATAGATTTAAGGATTCAATCATCAAATGGAGTGATTTGAGAAGATAATTGGATGATTGATGATGATTTGAAGTGATAAAAAGAAAACATGAAGTCCAAAACATTCAAAGGATGAAATGCAAGTTTTCAAGCTTTGATACCTTGTGGTATTTCGGCTATGTCTTGAGTTACAAGTATTGAATTGAGGTGATTCTTGAATCATTTTGAAGTAAGAGATAGATATACATTTGGTATTAAGACATCGAAATCCAGTTCAGTCATTTTCCTTGTCATAAAATCGAAATATAGAAGTGCATTTTCTATGGTCGAAGCTGAAACAAGGTTCTGACCAGTTGAAGGTATTTTGGTCATTTGTTAGTACACAGAGCTCCAAATTGGATGATTCTTGATGCATTGGAAAGCTGACTTAAAGAGCTACAAATTTCATGTTTTACACAAGAGCTAGTTCAGCCTTCATCATTGAGAAAATATTAGTTGAAATTGGACAAAAAATGGAGCAAGGATGAATTCTACCTGGAAAGTACAAACTTGCACAAGCAACACGTGGGTAGGCAATAAGTGACCTAAGGTCGCATTTTCAAGTCGTGAATTCTTCATTTTCTGCTACAACTTGCTTTGCAACTTGTTCTTTGTTCAAACAACCTTTCCAGCTCATCTACAATTCAGAATTTCGGCTATATCTGACCAAGAAGAGTGTTGAAAACTTGAAGAACAACTCTTGATGAGTTAAAAAGCCAACTTTGCCAACCAAAAAGCAACTCACCTTGAGCTTGAATCTCTCTATAAATAGTAGCCTTTGGAGGACATTTTGACAACTTTGGAAGGCTAGAGAAACTCACAAAAAATGTAGTTTTCACTAGTTTTTCTTAGTTCATTAGTTAAAGTAGTATAGTACAGGTAGCGTAGTTTATCCATCTTGTATTTGTAGTTAGATTTGGATGAAGATTGAGCAACAAAAATAGAGAGTTTGAAGCTCATGTAACAAGGGTGACTTCTCTCCTATCACTTTCTCTTTTGTATTTGATTTCATATTTAACTATAATATAAGTTTGGTGTTTGTTTTCATATTCTGCTAAAGTTTATGCCTAGAGTATAGATGAACTTGCTATATCTTGTTAATGATATTTGTACACACCAAATTTTTGTCAATTTTTAATGTTTTCCTGAATTTGATTTAATATTTAATGAGTTATTTATTTTCTTACATTTTAATGTGCATTTGTCTCATTTTTGCAGGTTTGTTTTAGGAAAAAAAAAACACAAAAACAAAAACAAAAACAAAAAAAAAGAATAAAAGAAAATCAAAAAAAATTTAAAAAAAATTTTTCTCCTAATTATTTTCCCTACCAAAACAACTATTAACCCATTCCTACACTCAACTTTCTTGTCATCTGGTAAAAATAATCATTTTGACCAAACACACACACAAGCTCCTCTTTTTCTCTCCCAATATAGATTCTCTCGGCGAGACACACAAAAAAAAAAAAAAAAAAAAGGAGGCTCTCGGCTCCCTCTCTTGGCTCTCAACCGAAAAAAAAGGAAGAAAGGCACTCTTCCTCCTCCCAGCTCCCTCTCGGCTTTTTCTTTGCTCACTTCACACAACACACTCACACACAACTTCAAACATCAAAAGAGAGGCAACAACCGGTTGGATAATTGGAGCTTTGCATCAGAAACTTCAACCAAGGGATTGCCATCTACATTGAGGTAATTTTTTTTAGTTTTGTTTAGCACATTAAATCCATGCTTCATTGTTTACTTTTCTTTTGCTTTTGCTGGTTTCCTTTGTTGTTGGGTTGCTGATGTTGTTGAAGTTTTGGGGTAAGCCATGTATGAAATTAAGAAAAAAGAAAGGGCCCATGAATGCATGTCAAGTGTTTGTGAAAATGCTAAAATGGAAAAAACAAATTTTAGGGACTGTTTTGCCTTAATGTAGTTTTTTGTTGTTGCTTTCTGGTTAGCTAAGATTATAGTTGTAATGTGGAGATTATAAGGAGTATTGTAATATATTTTTTATGATTTTTGGTGAAAGATAGGGTGATTGAAAAAATGAAAACTGCAGCTGTTTCTTGTCTTTTTAGCCACTTTAAAGTCAATTTTTGTTAAAACTAAGTCCAGAAATGAAATTTACGCGAAAAATGGAGTGGGGAGGTGTATTTTGAGAAATTTTGGCGACTGGAGAGGTCACCGGCGACCGGCAGTCCAGCGGCCGCGCCGCCGGCGGCAGCCATGGCCGGCTTCAGCTGGCCGAAGAAGAGGAGAAAGAAACGGCTGGAAGTGGAGAAAAGAAGAAAAAGGAAAAGACAGGAAAAGAAAAGAAATTGGGATAATTTTTTTAGTGGGCTTGTGTTTTTTTTTAGTTGGGTTTTGACTTGGGTTTTTGGTTATTTTTTTTGGGTTTTACGCATGGGCTTAGGAGTTGAAGCCCATGCATTTCAGCTGGGTTTGCTTGACAAAAGGGATGGGTTGGGCCATTTATTTTCCTTTGGGTTTCGGCTGGGCTTAGGTAGTTTTGGCCCAGAAATAAATAAAATGATGGCCCGATGGCCTCTTTCTTGCCCAAATCAGAAGCTGAAATTTACACTTTAGCCCCTAGTCTTTGGAGTAATTTCACTGTGGCCCAGAATATTTTAAATTCTTTCTTGTAGGTCCTTAAATTAATTACACTTTGGTCTCTGAATTTTATCTTTTATCTAATTTTGGCCCCTAAACTTTGGAAAAATATAATTTTTGTCCTCAAAAGTTTTTTAAAATTTTTGCAATTCAATCCCTGATGAATTTTGACTCTCTTTATTATGATTGTTTCTTTTCTTTAATAGCTAAGTATGCTACTTTTGAATATATTTAACTTGTAATTTTTAGATTTTCTTAAATTTCTTTACGTTTGACATATTAGTGTGAATTTAGTACTTTTATTATTTTTTTTCTTTTTCAATTAAATTGGTGCCATGATTCTTTTGTTCATTGTGAGTATAAATAGGACAATTTGACTCCATTTAGTCACCACTTCAAAAGGGAGGTACCCCTATTTTATTATTTCAATGTCAATTACGTGCTCTTATGTGCTCCTATGTGTTTTTATGTGTTTGTATATTTTTATATGCTTTATTTATTGGATTTAAATGTTCATTTAAATTTTCTTATATTATATTTGTTTAGTTAATTTTTATAATTATTCGAGAGGCATTGAAATACCTCAAGAATGTAATAGATAGGATAACTAGTTTTATTTTATCATATCTTTCCCATTTTAGATTGTAGTTAGATTTCTCGATGTAATAGATAGGTTGCGTGTTTATGTGGCTCATGTGTTTTGTGTTTTATCCGCTTTTCTTAGGATTTTGGCATCTAAATATTATATTTACGTGTTATGTGCTACGTGCTCTTATGTGTTTATTTGTTTTAATTTATGCTTTATTTGTTTCACTATGAATTGTTAATGCATGACGTCACTACACTAGTCCAACGCTAGTTGTGGCTTCTCCCTTCGCTTACTTGCTAGTCCAACGCTAGTAAGGATTTTTTGAAATGGGCTAGTCCAATGCTAGACCCTTTAGGTTGTCTTGTGCTAGATTCATCTTTGTGTGATATTTATTACATTTTCATGCATATTTTCATTTTTAGGATCTTTCCTCATTTGCATGATATTCCCTATTATTTTACCCCTATCCTCTATATGTGTTAATCATATCATTTAGAATTGCATTTCATTTAAGAAATTGTGAAATAAGTTAGTTCATTTGCTTGTTCATATTAGGAGAATTATTTTTCAAACATGGGAAATGGGTGATTATAACTTTTTAGTTTAAATATCCCATTAATCCCTGTATAAGAAAATTATGTCACGAGTTTTTGCCTCCCGTACCCTTTATGTTGCATTCCCTTTTTTTTTTATCACTTATATCTATGTATATAATTTAATTTCTTTTCTTTATTTTTAATTTCATCATTTGCATACTCGTGACACCTTCAAGAAATTATTTTGGCCTTCGCAATTAATGCGATTGGTTCAATTAAAACCTTGAATGAACATTTTGTCCTTTTCGATTTTTTTTTATAAATTTAGATTTGCATCCATGTAGGAAACATCCAAATGTAATAAAATTGAGGGTTATATTAGGAAAATTTTGACTAAACCTCGCAACTAGCTTAGACTAGGTTGAAAGGGTGCCTTAGATTTGAGTTAATCGAACCTTTGCCTTCCCTTTCTTCAACCGTAACTTCCGAATCCATTTTCTCTTGTTTTCAAAGACCTGGAGTTGTCAAAAGGGGTATTATTTTATTTTACTTCATTTTTTGGGTGACTTGGTACACCAAAACTCCATACCAAGTGGCGACTCCTATTTTTTCTTAAAAACCCTTTTAGACTAAATTTTGGACTCAAATTGTCGCATTCTTTTTAAGTCTCATTCTAGGTCCTTTTTCATTTATTATTAATAAATCACATCTTTTTATAAACACTTTCTTTTTCATCGCGAAAAAATGGGGTGCGACAACTTGGCGACTCTACTGAGGAACTAGAGAGTCCAAGCATTTGGTTTAATTGTCTTTTATTTTTTTAATCCTTTTTATTTATCATATTTGGATGTTTTAGGTTGCATTTTTTTTTCTTTTTTGGATGTTTTGCATTTCACCCTCGTATTCGTTCATCGTTCCTCGTGTATGTGATGAATGATTTACTTTTTTACTTTTGTTTATTTACTTATTTGTATCGCGCTTTGCATTTAGGGTGGGGAATATTACCCTAGAGTCTCGCATTGGTTCTCGATCCCTCCCCTCCAAACCGAGCACTAGCATATGTGCATACGTTTTATTTTTTGTCCCTCGTTTATTTTTCTTTTACTGGCTTGTCACGCCACTCTTCCCTATTAGAATTAGGCGACCCACTTGGACGTGTGATCGCGACACGACGTGTGCGTAGCATAATGCGAGGGGTCACTCAATTTTCTATTTTAAACTTTGGATTGATAGCCTTTAGCTTTTAGTCGAAAATTGAGAGTTTTTGATAGATTCATTCAGACATGTGGCCGTGACACGACGTGTGCGTAGCAATATTTGGGGAATCGCTTGAGCCACCGACAAGGAATCTTGGGATTGATGACCTTTGGTTTTCAAGTCTGAAGGCTCGGGGACCCAAAACCTATCGAGTCTAGATGCATTAGTGAGCCGATACCTCATGCATCCATGATAGTTAACTAGGGTAGGGTTTGTTTTAACCTATTAGGGACATTATTCACGAGAAGAGGGATTCAACCCCTCTTTTCCTTTTATTGTTTTATCTCTTTGTATTGCTTTGCTACAATGTGTTATGTGTATATTTATCTGATTGAGCTAACTTTTCTTGATTTTTGTCTCCATTACATTCATAAGCCCTAGAAAATAAGAGTTCTGGCATGAAACTCTCTAGGAGCCTACCCTATTTGATGTAACATGTTTAAATTCAATGCTTCGCATTTGCAGCATGAATACATTTCATTTTAGGCTCACCTCGACATACAAAAAGAGGTTCCTTTAGGTCACGTTTCATTTGTGTACTGCGTATTTAGTCGCTTTGATAAATTGGCATCATGCATAAACCGTAGAAGGGAATGCCATTTAGGGGATCCCACGTTAGGAATAAGCCACCATTTGTCTCGATATATAATCCAATGAGACTTGCACGTTTATATTTTTTGTACCATCCAAAGGGATAGTGCACAAGATAAGGTAGGATTCGATCCCTTCCGTGTGACGACATTGAGAATGATGGAACAGTTTTTACGCATTAGAATATGAGCCTTTAATAATCACTTTTTGGCCATTTTATCAGAATTGGTAAAATTCCCTTGCGTAAAGAATATTAAGTTGAAAAAAAATTCACAAATTCCTCATTGTTGAGATGATAAGTATGTCAAGGCCAAATCTTGATTTTAGAAGGCCCATAGATTAATGAATCACAATGAATTTTTGAAACTACCAATAGGCAGACAATTCCATCGATTTTGATAAACCATCATTTCTATCCATCCCATTTTTAAATCTAGGATGATGAAGTCGATTTTTTGGATAGACCATCCACTCCATACAATTTTGCTCATTTTTCATTTCATTTTTTTCAATCCATTTGACCAATTTATTCATTAATTTCATACAACCTATTTTATCAATTCATTTATTTTTATGACAATCCAGTCATTTTGAATAAATCATTAGCTCTTTTTCATCTATTTGGTCAATTCATTCATTTTTGAATAAATCATTAACTCAATCCATTCATTCATTATAGGACAATATAATCAATTTTTGAACAAATCATCAATTTCATTCAAGTCATTTGACCAGTTTTATTCATTTTAAGATAATTCGGTCAATTTTTTAACAAATCATCAATTTCATTCAATTCATTTAACCAGTTTTATTCATTTTAAGACAATTCGGTCAATTTTTGAACGAATCATCAATTCCGTTCAATTCATTTGATCAGTTATTTTCTTTTAAGGTTTCAATCCAAGCTTCATAAACTAGTCAAGACATTTCAATCCTTTCAAAAATAAGTTTTTCATACTAAATTGATTTTGAATATCACTTTATGTGTCAATCAAAGCAATCAATCCATTCAGACTTTATCCTCATTTTGTTAGGACAAATTCTCTCTTGTCACTCCAACTAGCCAATTTTTTTCAAAATTGTCTTTTATCTGAATCTCAATAAGTAAATCGGATCAATCAGGTATTGTATGGTGTCTATCTCAGAGGATTGCATTTTTCATACTAGGCCAACCCTTGGCATAAAAAGACTCACCCATAGGACATGCATACCGATTTTACAGTTTTGCTTACTAATTCTGGATATTTTTCTTTAATTTTTTCCCTCCCCTGCATTTATAAAAGTTGTTTCAACAAGGAAAAAAATATTTTTCTTATAATTGGTAATATTTTTGGGTCTGATAAATTTAAAAAAAAATTACAAGTGTTACTTGATTTTTGGGCAGACCCTACAATGTAAAAAAAAAAATTGAATGAAAATCCATTTGAAAATGCCAGCCTAAAGCATCTCAAAAATCTTTTAATTCATTGTTTCTAATACATTTTGTCTCAAAAGATAGAAAGAGAAAGTGTGTATATATTTGAAAGTGTATTCTTTAGAGATTTTTATTTTCTCACATGTATTATATTTGAAAAAAAAATTCAAACATTTAAATAATAAAGTTTTTATTTAGCCAATTATTGTTTTGTATATATTCATTCTTTATTTACTCACTGGGAGATTTCATGATAGATTTTAAGAAATAAGGCTAAATTGAATTTTTTTTGACCTCTTGTTCGAAAATTCCTTGTGCGAAAATTCATGAGTGTATGTCCAATTTCCAAAATTCTTTGTATACACTAAATTTGTGGTCTAAACTACTCAATGAGAGTAGTCGAAAACAAAAGGGGTAACAAAAATTTGATAGTTTCTCATAAAATATCAATCCCGACACTTTTTTTTTTCATTTTTTGTCCATTTCTTTTGAACCTCCAAGGTCAGTCGCATTGGTTGACTTGCTTCAAAGTGAGACAATTTTTACTGTGAAAATGTCCAGTATGTCTAACCAGATTCAATCCACATCTGAGTGAAAACAAAAATGTACATTATTTCTTATTTGTTTTGAAAATTTGGAATGATACTTTAGGCTTTCGTTTCTCTATCTATACAGATTTTATCATTTGTTTTCCCATTTGAGCGTTTAAAAAAAAATTCGGTTCAAATAAGAGCCTTAATGATCATAATTTTACATGTCAAAAGGGGATGGATTCTTCCAACGGGCTATTCTTGACTTTGGTTGTCACGAGCAATAAGAATGATGTTCTGCCCATCGTTTCTACCATCTAAACACTTTTTATCCTTTGCATCCTTATTTGAGCCTAAATTGGTGGTTTATTTCAAAAACACTTATGATCGCACCCCCACATTAGAGAAGAAGATTTGAAAAAAAAAAGAGAAAATGCTACAAGTTGGGGGAATTTGACTCTACCATTGATATTTGGTCTTCAATGTCGGAAAGAAAGAGAGCCATCTATACTCCAAAAATTAGGCAGTTTTTAATTCTATCATTGACATTTGGGATCTCAGTATTGGTAAGAAGAAAAAAAAAAGAAGAAAGAAAGAAAAAAAAAGAGAAAAAGAAACAAAGAAAAATATGTGAAAAAAAAATGAATGATGAAATGATGAAATGAAATGAAAAGAAAAATGTGAAGATTTCCAATGCTGAATTCCCTCTAATGATTGATATATCAAAAAAAAAAAAAAGGAGTCAAAATGGGGTCTCAGGTTTTGAGTCCAAAACTGGGGCAATTTTTGGGAAGGAATGCGATCATCAGTGCAATGTCCTTGAAAATCTTATTTCTTTAACTATCGTCTTCAAGCCGCATTACAAGCTCATAAAGTCCATTACTGACTTATCTTTCATGACAACTCAAAATAAGGATCATGCTTCTAAGAAATCTATCAATCACTCATGATCATAAGGTCATAATTTGTTTCCATATGTTTAACTATCGTTTCTACCCATACATTACAAGCCTACATGTTGACTAAGTTTTCTCGAAAAATAAGAGTGATAAACTATTTGCTTTCATTAAGATGTGATATTGAATGCGTTAGATACAATTTGGGCAAAAAAAAAAAAAGAACAGATCCTGATATACCATCTCCCTGAGCCACCCCAAAATCCTGAATAATATTCATTTGATTGGGCCTAAAAAGATGAGCTAACAAGAAGGGGACTTTTTTCCCTCAACACCGATCCCAAACGAGGAAGAGATCTTTTGCAATTTGACCTTATTTTGAGAGATTTATCATGGAATCTTTTATATGAGTTTGGATATGACATTTAAATTCTTCATTTGACAAATATAGTTTCTATTCACATTGTATGTGATTATTTTGCAACTAAAATAAGCCCAAACTGGGGCAATTTTTTTGTAATATATTTGTGAGATTTCACCAAATAAGTTCAAGTTGAGGCAAAATTTTATAACACATTTGTAGGCTATGTCCAAGATCAAGTACATGTTTTTCAAATTTTGATAATTCAACACTTTTTATGAGTCTTAATTGTTATATCATTGCTCAAAAAAAAAAAAGAGAGAATTTTGAAAAATTCAAGTGCTTTGAAAAATCCCCCTTGTGCAGGTGTTTATGGTTGAGTTCGAAGAAAAGACGCAAGTGAAAATCTTGCAAATTTGGAGGGTAATCACGAATAAAAAGGGGACAATAATACTACCTTGCAAAGTGGAGGATCGGCTATTTATTCAAAAAGAGTGCATAGTTCAACAGTCAACTTGAAAAAAAAAAGAGAGAAGAAAATAATAAAAAAGAAATAAAAAAAAGAAGAAAAGAAAAGGGGTAATAAAAAAAGAAAAGAAAAAAAAGGAATGAAAAAAAGAGAGAGAAAAAGGGGAATAAAAAAAAAGAAGAGAAAAGAAAAAAGGGGGGAGTGAGAAAAAAAAAAAAGGAGAGAGTTCTTCCTTCAAATTTGCAAATTTTTGCTATTGAACTTTGAGAGCATTTCACTTGGAACTTATATTTCTAAGTTGGGGCAACCTCTTATGTTTCAAATGGAAATGGTAATACCTGCCAAAATGAAGTCCCATCCTTGCGCATTTTGACGAAGGCTCATGTAGAAGAAATCAAATGGATCAAGGAGCACAATAAGTTGATGTCTCCAATGGATGAAAAGATGTTGAATGTTGTCTGTCATGGGCAATGCTATCAACAAAGGATGGTTCGTTGGTTATGACAAGAGAGACAAATCCCGCTTATTTGAAGTGAGGGATAAAATTTTGAAGTAAATTCTTCTGATTCAAGAGGAGGTTAAAGAAGAATTTGCTCCAACTTGGTAAGGGCCATTTTTTTGTTCAAAGAGTGCTATCCAGAGGAATGCCCATTCTCACAGAACTGGATGGATAGATTTTTCTTCTGCTAATCAATTCAGACATGTGTAAGAAATTTTTTATCTGATTATATGATTTTTCTTTTTGAGATACCATCTAGGGTGGATTAAAGGCGGGTTTTCTTCTTTTCTCTTTGAACATCTTACCCCTGATTTTCTCCTTTGAATCTCCAGAATAATTTAATCCTTCATTTGATAGCCCCCTAAAGATCGCAAACCCCCCACACTGAGGCAAATTTTATCTCCCGTTTGTTATAAAAAAAAAAGAAAAAAAGAAAAAGATTCAAAAGCCAAACTGGGGCAATTTTTCAGTTTTAATACCCTCATACGGGGGCAAATATTGACAGGACGTGATCTTAGGGTTTTTGAAACCTCTTTGAAGATTTTGCTTTCAAATCTTAACATTTCTTCTACACTCCACTAGACCCCATCATAAAAATCATAAAATCCCGACCTCCGCCTTAGTGGTATTTTCAATAAAAATTACTTAAACAAATGGCAAATGATGTCAATACACCTTCACTATTTTTGCATGGGAAGGGTTGTCGCACTGATGCCATCTTTTCTTAGAACACATATCTGAGTTGATAAAGGTTGTCGACAAGATTTGTTCATTAGGTGAAAGCCCGAAAAGGCGTCTTCTCAACAAAAAAAAAAGAAAAAGAAAAAGAAAGAAAAAAGAGAAAAGAGAGGTGACCTTAGTGAAAATTCGAAGGGTTAAGGTCATCAAGATGGACGACATCCGAAGGGATCAAATGCGACATCTTTCTTTTCCAAGAGCCATTCATTCAAATCTGGTCAATAGAAATAGATGTTTTGTGATGCACGGTGGAATATGGTTGACTGATGCTAGAAAATTGAGAAGATTCAAGACAAGTTGCAACACAACTCTTGGGGAGCAGTTTTGACATCGAAAGATCATTCTTTCATGGTTCTCAAGGCCGAAGGGACCACAAGGGATCACATGGTGGTGGTATTATGTGATCACTCTTTTTGCTTTCTCGAAAGTATGAAAAATGTTGCCTTTGTTAAACATGATTTACACTAGGCAAATATCAAAAGGAGTGAGCTCCAATTTTGGTAATGTATTCTAGATCGGGTTTGTGAAAAGGAAAAAAAAGAGTCTTTTAAAATCGAGAGGATAGTGACATATGTACGTACCTCTCAAATTCCTTAAAGAGACAATTGTCAATGGTATTTTTCAAATTTCAAAGTTCATCCCTTTTGACAAAAAAGAAGTAAAGTAAAAAAAAAAGGGAGGGGCCCTACGCTGGGGCAAATTTTGAAAAAATTGCAATTTCAAAGATTATTTCAAGACCGTTTTTATTTTCGTTGGGCATGGGTTTTATCCCTCCAACCTCGGCAGGCTCGTGTTTTATCTCACTGACCGTTTTTATTTTCGTTGGGTGTGGGTTTTATCCCTCTAACCTCGGCAGGCTCGGGTTTTATCCCACTGACCATTTTTTTTTATTTTCGTTGGGCATGCCTTTTATCCCTCCAACCTCGGCAGGTTCGAGTTTTATCCCACTGACCGTTTTTATTTTAGTTGGACATGAGTTTTATCCCTCCAACCTCGGCAGGCTCGAGTTTTATCCCACTGACCGTTTTATCTTCGTTGGGCATGGGTTTTATCCCTCCAACCTCGGCAAGCTCGGGTTTTATCCCACTGACCGTTTTTTTTCGTTGGGCATGGATTTTATCCCTCCAACCTCGGCAGGTTAGGGTTTTATCTCACTGACCGTTTTTATTTTCGTTGGGCATGGATTTTATCCCTCCAACCTCGGCAAGCTCAGGTTTTATCCTACTGATCATTTTTATTTTCGTTGGGCATGGGTTTTATCCCTCCAACCTCGGCAGGCTTGGGTTCTATCCCACTGACCGTTTTTATTTCGTTGGGCATGGGTTTTATCCCTCCAACCTCGGCAGGCTCGGGTTTTATCCCACTGACCGTTTTTTTTTTATTTTCGTTGGGCATGGATTTTTTTCCCTCCAATCTCGGTAGGCTCGAGTTTTATCCCACTGACCGTTTTTATTTTCGTTGGGTATGAGTTTTATCCCTCCAACCTCGGCAGGCTCGGGTTTTATCCCACTGACCGTTTTTATTTTCGTTGGGCATGGGTTTTATCCCACCAACTTCGGCAGGCTCGGATATTGTCCCACTGACTATTTTTATTTCCGCTAGCATCAGGTTCAACCCACTAACGTGTCTTCTATCACCGTTAGCATCGAATACAACTCACTAACGAGTGTTTTATTTTTTCACATCCGTTAGCATCGGGTCCAACCCACTAACGTGATCTTTATCACCGTTAGCATCGAGTACAACTCACTAACGTGTGTGTTGTTTTTCATATCCATTAACATCGGGTCCAACCCACTAACGTGATCTTTATCACCGTTAGCATCGAGTACAACTCACTAACGTGTGTGTTGTTTTTCATATCCGTTAGCATCGGGTCCAACCCACTAACGTGATCTTTATCACCGTTAGTATCGAGTATTGACTCACTAACATGTGTTATGTTTTTTCACATCCGTTAGCATTGGGTCTAACCCACTAACGTGTCTTTTATATATCATGTTGGGATCGAATTTTTGTCCCACCAACCTCGACAGGCTCAGGTTTTATCCCACTAACCTTTTTTATTTTTGTTGGGCATGGGTTTTATCCCTCCAATCTCGGCAGGTTCGGGTTTTATCCCACCGACTGTTTTTCTTGATTATTTGATTAATAATCGTCCTTTATCATTCATTTTTATATTTCATGTTTAGAATGTTCTGAGAGTTCAGACTTTTTCGATTTTTGTAAATATCACAGATGGTTAATGTACTTGTTTCATTGTGGTTCATTTGTGTTCGAACTACGTTTGACCTGATTCCCATGGTGGGATACGTAGGCAACTCTACATGAGTTCGGTCACATTTTCTGCAATGTTATTGCATCATTTGGCTTAATGATTATAACCAAGTGTTGGTTTATTATTTTAGCTCAGGTGCAGCTAGAAGAGACAGGTAAGTAATTTGGTGTCTACGTCTTTGTCTTGAGTTTCTTTGAAACTCTAGACAGAGAGGGGCAAGCTGTAGACACCAAATTTTTGTCAATTTTTAATGTTTTCCTGAATTTGATTTAATATTTAATGAGTTATTTATTTTCTTACATTTTAATGTGCATTTGTCTCATTTTTGCAGGTTTGTTTTGGGAAAAAAAAACACAAAAACAAAAACAAAAACAAAAACAAAAACAAAAACAAAAACAAAAAAAAAAGAAAGAAGAAAAGAAAATTTAAAAAAAAATTTTCTCCTAATTATTTTCCCTACCAAAACAACTATTAACCCATTCCTACACTCAACTTTCTTGTCATCTGGTAAAAATAATCATTTTGACCAAACACACACACAAGCTCCTCTTTTTCTCTCCCAATATAGATTCTCTCGGCGAGACACACAAAAAAAAAAAGGAGGCTCTCGGCTCCCTCTCTTGGCTCTCAACCGAAAAAAAAGGAAGAAAGGCAATCCTCCTCCTCCCAGCTCCCTCTCGGCTTTTTCTTTGCTCACTTCACACAACACACTCACACACAACTTCAAACATCAAAAGAGAGGCAACAACCGGTTGGATAATTGGAGCTTTGCATCAGAAACTTCAACCAAGGGATTGCCATCTACATTGAGGTAATTTTTTTTTAGTTTTGTTTAGCACATTAAATCCATGCTTCATTGTTTACTTTTCTTTTGCTTTTGCTGGTTTCCTTTGTTGTTGGGTTGCTGATGTTGTTGAAGTTTTGGGGTAAGCCATGTATGAAATTAAGAAAAAAGAAACGGGCCCATGAATGCATGTCAAGTGTTTGTGAAAATGCTAAAATGGAAAAAACGAATTTTAGGGACTGTTTTGCCTTAATGTAGTTTTTTGTTGTTGCTTTCTGGTTAGCTAAGATTATAGTTGTAATGTGGAGATTATAAGGAGTATTGTAATATATTTTTTATGATTTTTGGTGAAAGATAGGGTGATTGAAAAAATGAAAACTGCAGCTGTTTCTTGTCTTTTTAGCCACTTTAAAGTCAATTTTTGTTAAAACTAAGTCCAGAAATGAAATTTACGCGAAAAATGGAGTGGGGAGGTGTATTTTGAGAAATTTTGGCGACTGGAGAGGTCACCGGCGACCGGCAGTCCAGCGGCCGCGCCGCCGGCGGCAGCCATGGCCGACTTCAGCTGGCCGAAGAAGAGGAGAAAGAAACGGCTGGAAGTGGAGAAAAGAAGAAAAAGGAAAAGACAGGAAAAGAAAAGAAAAGAAATTGGGATAATTTTTTTAGTGGGCTTGTGTTTTTTTTTAGTTGGGTTTTGACTTGGGTTTTTGGTTATTTTTTTTGGGTTTTACGCATGGGCTTAGGAGTTGAAGCCCATGCATTTCAGCTGGGTTTGCTTGACAAAAGGGATAGGTTGGGCCATTTATTTTCCTTTGGGTTTCGGCTGGGCTTAGGTAGTTTTGGCCCAGAAATAAATAAAATGATGGCCCGATGGCCTCTTTCTTGCCCAAATCAGAAGCCGAAAATTACACTTTAGCCCCTAGTCTTTGGAGTAATTTCACTGCGGCCCAGAATATTTTAAATTTCTTTCATGTAGGTCCTTAAATTAATTACACTTTGGTCTCTGAATTTTTTCTTTTATCTAATTTTGGCCCCTAAACTTTGGAAAAATATAATTTTTGTCCTCAAAAGTTTTTTAAAATTTTTGCAATTCAATCCCTGATGAATTTTGACTCTCTTTATTATGATTGTTTCTTTTCGTTAATAGCTAAGTATGCTACTTTTGAATATATTTAACTTGTAATTTTTAGATTTTCTTAAATTTCTTTACGTTTGACATATTAGTGTGAATTTAGTACTTTTATTATTTTTTTTCTTTTTCAATTAAATTGGTGCCATGATTCTTTTGTTCATTGTGAGTATAAATAGGACAATTTGACTCCATTTAGTCACCACTTCAAAAGGGAGGTACCCCTATTTTATTATTTCAATGTCAATTACGTGCTCTTATGTGCTCCTATGTGTTTTTATGTGTTTGTATATTTTTATATGCTTTATTTATTGGATTTAAATGTTCATTTAAATTTTCTTATATTATATTTGTTTAGTTAATTTTTATAATTATTCGAGAGGCATTGAAATACCTCAAGAATGTAATAGATAGGATAACTAGTTTTATTTTATCATATCTTTCCCATTTTAGATTGTAGTTAGATTCCCCGATGTAATAGATAGGTTGCGTGTTTATGTGGCTCATGTGTTTTGTGTTTTATCCGCTTTTCTTAGGATTTTGGCATCTAAATATTATATTTACGTGTTATGTGCTACGTGCTCTTATGTGTTTATTTGTTTTAATTTATGCTTTATTTGTTTCACTATGAATTGTTAATGCATGACGTCACTACACTAGTCCAACGCTAGTTGTGGCTTCTCCCTTCGCTTACTTGCTAGTCCAATGCTAGTAAGAATTTTTAGAAATGGGCTAGTCCAATGCTAGACCCTTTAGGTCGTCTTGCGCTAGATTCATCTTTGTGTGATATTCATTACATTTTCATGCATATTTTCATATTTAGGATCTTTCCTCATTTGCATGATATTCCCTATTATTTTACCCATATCCTCTATATATGTTAATCATATCATTTAGAATTGCATTTCATTTAAGAAATTGTGGAATAAGTTAGTTCATTTGTTTGTTCATATTAGGAGAATTATTTTTCACACATGGGAAATGGGTGATTATAACTTTTTAGTTTAAATATCCCATTAATCCCTGTATAAGAAAATTATGTCACGAGTTTTTGCCTCCCGTACCCTTTATGTTGCATTCCCTTTTTCTTTGATCACTTATATCTATGTATATAATTTAATTTCTTTTCTTTACTTTTAATTTCATCATTTGCATACTCGTGACACCTTCAAGGAATTATTTTGGCTTTCGCAATTAATGCAATTGGTTCAATTAAACCCTTGAATGAACATTTTGTCCCTTTCAATTTTTTTTTTTATAAATTTAGATTTGCATCCATGTAGGAAACATCCAAATGTAATAAAATTGAGGGTTAGATTAGGAAAATTTTGACTAAACCTCACAACTAGCTTAGACTAGGTTGAAAGGGTGCCTTAGATTTGAGTTAATCGAACCTTTGCCTTCCCTTTCTTCAACCGTGACTTTCGAATCCATTTTCTCTTGTTTTCAAAGACCTGGAGTTGTCAAAAAGGGTTTTATTTTATTTTACTTCATTTTTTGGGTGACTTGGTACACCAAAATTCCATACCAAGTGGCGACTCCTATTTTTTCTTAAAAACCCTTTTAGACTAAATTTTGGACCCAAATTGTCGCATTCTTTTTAAGTCCCATTCTAGGTCTTTTTTCATTTATTATTAATAAATCACATCTTTTTATAAACACTTTCTTTTTCATCGCGAAAAAATGGGGCGCGACAATATTTACTTGGTTATTTGATGATATTATTTTGAACAAGTTATTTATTACTTTTGCTCTTCTTATCATAATTAACCGGTCATTAATTATGATAATCTTAAGATGTTAAGTTTGCAATAAAAATTCGAGTTTAACACTAGTTTAAGGAAGTGATAAATCTAAGGAGTACACTTACGAGAGTAGAGGTGTACCTATATGGCTTTAGTGACTTGTTTCGTATAATTTTATAATAGAAATGAACTTTAGTTAATTCATAACCACGAGAACAGGTATAGTTTAATTATAAGTATAGTTGATTCACTATGAGAGTAGGTTTCACATACATTAGGAAATTACGACATGACTAGCTAAGATAATAATATTCACTAACTAGTAACTTCATTTACAAGAGTAGTGAAGAATTCCATACCTCTAGGAGCTTTCTAATGTTAATTTTATTACTTTTACTTCATGCTTATAGTCTAAATAAAAAAAGAGTTCGAAATCACGATAATTGAAAATTTTTCATGTGGGTTCGACCCTTAATACCCTATACACGCTCTCGACTCGTATACTTGCGAAAAATCGCATGTGGGGTATTTAGGATTTATAAATGTAAATTTTGATTATGGATGAGTGAATTGATATATGTATACCCTGTGCTCGTCAGTGGATCTTAGTAGGTTGCTAAGAGAGTTTGAGGAAATTGACAATATTGAGAATCAGCTTAGGGACGAAATTGCAACTACCACTGAGACCTTGGAGGTTTCTAAAAACAAAGTATTTGAACCGAAGACTTTAATGAAGGATCTTGAAGCTAGGGAACTTAGGTCCAATAGGCTAGTGTTCTTAAGATCCTTCAATCCTCTACTTTAGCTCACTCTATTATCTAAACTAATCAAGAATGTTAACTGAGTAAAATAACCATAATGTTAAATCAATGCAAGAAAAATTAACAACTTGAAGAAACTCAACTAACCACAAATATTTTAGGGTATAGAATTCACTAAATGCACCTAACTCTGGATGAAATGTCAATCATCACTAATGCACTTGTCTTGCCAAAGATGCATTTTACTCAAATCATCGGAACTGGCTCTCGCCAATGAACCAAATCTAATCAACATTATAGTTTCCCTACTTTCATGGTGAAATTACAAGTGTGAAAACTTAATCTAGATCTAGAAATCCCAAAAATATCCACCTTAGTGTACCACTACTTTCGTATGCCTACTCCTTAGATTCCGCCTATTTCATTTCCATCATTATCAACTACTTTGATAGATTAACAACTCTTATGGCTTACAAATGGTGATCAAACATTCACAAGTGTTAAAGTAAGAATAAATGAACTAGTAAGTATAAGAAATAGCAATAATCAACTTTATTCAACTATAATCAAGGTACAAATAGTTTCATCTATTCCTAGAACAAGAAAATTTAGCTAGATATAGTAGATTTAACAATAAAACTCGTATCTTCAATGTTACTAATCATTAATGAAACAACAAAGAGGGTAAAGAGGAAGAAATGCTCATTCAAGTGAAGAAATAAAATCTCTGAGTTTCATCATCGTCGATGCCATCAAAATTACATTGTTACACCAAGAGTTCTTCAAGTTCTTCAAGAGAAATATAAACTAGATCTAAAACTACACTAAGCTAAGTTAGAGAAGAAAAATAAAAAATGTTGTTCTTCTTGTCAAGAGCTAATCTCTCACTCCAACAATTTGTTTCTTCCTTAATAAGAGTCAAGAAAGAAGCTCGTAGAACCATCGAAAGTTTGTACAAGTTGTCCATTTATGTCTTGTTAAAGATGGAAAAAGAAAAAATTATGTAAGTTGGCAACTTGCAATCATCTTCTAATCCCTCGAGGGATTCTTTCAGGGATTATGTGGAGCATGTGATTCTCTGCTTTTCTCTTTGAAGTTAACATTCTGTCCATAATCTCTTGCAAAATCCGATGAGTAACCCTTGAGGGTTCTTGTCTCTTCTTCTTCTTCTTCGTCTTCTTTTGAAGTTTCATCCTTGAATTGCACCACCTTTTTTAGACGTTATTGTGACTTCTCAAGTTTCTAATCCTTACTTTGTTAGTTCACTATTTCACTTCCAATTGAGTTTGATCATTTTCCCTACAAAACAAAGAAATTTTGCAAGTAAAATGACAAAATCACAACTAATTCATTTATCAATTCAATGTGCAAATTAAAGACAAAAATGAATAACTTATACGAATTAACCTTACAAATTGACTCAAAAACAATATGAAATACCTTCAAAAAGATTACAAAATTAGCCATTGTCATCAAGTATGTCAATTGAGGGCCTGGTATCATGTATGCTTTTACTATTTAGGGTATTTGTTATGGGTACACTTAGGTACCCTACTGTAACTTTTTTTTTTGTCTTTTAACTTTTTTACTTGAACCACTTTTGATCCAGATGCTTTAATTTGGGAAAATGTAATCCACCAATTGTATTTGTGAATCAATTCAGTACCTTTGAAACTGCTCCATTGGGAAAATGTAATCCACCAATTGTATTTGTGAATCAATTCAGTACCTTTGAAACTGCACCATTTAGACTAATAATTTTAGCCGTCGCTACCCGTCAAATCAATGTGAACATTGGCAAACATGAGCTACCCACAAAGAAAACTGGAGGATGGTTATGATCTTGAGGTGTGAAAATGATCGTTATTCTTAAAGTTTTATTTGTCCCACTACAAAAGTAATTTTCTTCTAGGCTAAGCCAGCTAATTTCTCAGAATATACATCAAAAAAAGAAAAGTCCGACAAATATAGCTGTGACGCGGGTGTGGTACAAAACTATAGCCGTCATGCCTAGTCACAACAAGTTTTTTTTAAGGGCAGCAGGCTACAGTGCACAATCGGCACCATAGCCAATGGAGTTTTTTTTTATTTATTTAAAGGCAGCTGGCTGACGTGCTGACTGTGCACGATAGCTAGGGAGAACAGAAAAAAAAAAAGAAAAAAGGAATCGTTCAGTCAAAGGCACCAAGCCTTGACAGGTGAAGCATCTCAAATTTCCCTGAGCTTCTGCTCTCAGAAAAATCTTATTGGCAAAACAGCCTAGCACTACTGCTACCACTAGTATTGAGTTAGCTCATTTTTTCGATAAGCCCGCTTATCTGAAGGTTGTGATGATGATGTTAACTTTTAAAGCAAGTGGGTCAGCGGGCAACCCGGATGGCAAATGTGACGGGGAGGAGGAGAGATGAGGCGTTTGAGGGGATCCATCCATATTTCTGGGGTTGGGTCTCTCTCTGTTTTCTATTTCAATGTTTTCCTCACATCATTGCAACGGGTTTTGCAGCCATGACAGTGTCATTTTCTCTTTCTGATGCTTTTAATTGTAGCCGTGAGTTGGTCTGAAATGGAACTTGTGAGGCCCCGTTTACCTTTCTGTCACCAATGTTCTGTGTTCTCTTGGCTGCAGTGATGATTTTTCTTAGTTGTGATTTGGGCATGGATGAAATCGTGGACTCGTATCTTGGTGGTGCAGCCCTGATGGCATGTGAGATGAAAAGAATTTAAAGATGGGTTCTTTCTTCTCTTTCATGCAACTGGGTTTGTGCAGCTATGGCAGCGTCTTTCCTTTTTTTCTAAAAAACTCAGCACGGTAGCCCTTTTAAAAAAAAACTTGCTGCCATGCTGACTAGGCACGACAGTTATAATTTTGTACCACTTCCGTATCAGAGCTACATTTGGCAGACTTTTCTTTTTTTGACATATATTCTGAGAAATTAGCCGGCTAAGCCAAACTACCACCAACATACAACAAAATAGAGAAATTACCCAAAAAAGATTTAGAGAAAATACAGTAAAATATATAATTTCTCATGAAGAATGATAATGTAAATAACACTTTGCCTTCCTAAACTATAGGGTTAGTCATACATTGCCTCCAGACTATACTTTGCCTCCACGAATGAAAAAATGTGCACTTCCCCCCTATCCTAGTGAATGTTAGGCCCTCAAAACATATGAAAAATTTTCTTCCAGCTTTTGCGCATGGTACTGTATTCACACTTTGTTCCTCCCTTCAGCCTAATAAAAAGACGTGCTCTTTGCTTTAAAATTAGCAACTCTATATGTAATATATTGAACCAATAAGAAAGTTATGATATACTTTTAATATTTAAAACTAACACACTTTATGCTAAAACATTATTGATGAAAAGTTCCATATAGTTTCAAATATATAGTTCTTCAAAAATAAACTTTCTATAACATTTCTCTACAATGTAATTTTGTAAGTTTTTTCTTCAAGACAGAGTTAAAACCAATTATAGTTAAGAATGTGCTATAATCATATGCCATAATATCCTTTAAAATATTTAAAATTAACTCTAAAATCATTAAACTCAAAGAATTAGAAAAATGAATTATGTAAGAGTTTAATCAATTTGATATTAACATAAAATGTTGACAAAACACTATCAATAAAAAATTTAAAAGCACTTGTCAAAAACTAAACATCAAAAGATAGTGTTCGATATAAGTTTAAACAAAAAAAAAAACAGTTATGTGCTTTTACTTAATCAACCTAAAAAATATAGATATGTTTTTAAATTACGATATTTGCTCCAAGAGTAAGAAATTGTATTTGTACTTCATTGATATCAACTTCATTAAAATTTTACATAACTCATTTTTTTATTTTTTGAGGTTAAAGTTTGAAAGTTTATTTTATACATTTCAAAAGATATTATGGCACATGACATTATTTATAGTACATTTTTTACTATGGAACTTTTTAATTCTATCTTGAAGAAAACATACAAAAATACATAGCAAGAAAATGTTAATAGTAAAGTGATTATATACAAAGTTTATTTTAAAGAACTATATATATATATATGGTATTTTTCATCAGTAATATTTTGGTCTAAAGTATGTTAGTTTTAAGTACTATAATTATACTATAACTTTCTTATCAGTTCAATTTACATATACAAACTTGCAAATTATTAAAGCAAAGTGTACATTTTTTTTTTTGTCCAAGGGAGCAAAGTGTGAATAATATTAAGGGCAAAGTTGAAAGCAAAATTTTCACATATTTTGAGGATCTAACATTTACTAGGATAGAGAGGTAAAGCGTATA
This sequence comes from Coffea arabica, assembly GCF_036785885.1. NCBI lineage: Eukaryota > Viridiplantae > Streptophyta > Magnoliopsida > Gentianales > Rubiaceae > Coffea > Coffea arabica. The sequence continues at coordinate 4,221,275 of NC_092310.1, forward strand.
CTTTTTTGGATTAGGGAACAAAGTGGAACTGCCCTATAGTTCAGGGGCAAAGTGTTATTAACCCTTTATTTTATAAACAAAAGAAGTTCCACTGAATGGGCACTTTATGACCAGACATCGTGACCTCACTGTAGAGGCATCTTTTCCCTAAGAAATTAATCGACTTTTAGACAAAGAAAGGTGCCCAATGAGTACGTTGTAAAGGATTCAGTTTTGATTCCAATGATCATTGAACTGGCCGCTGAGCCTGTACAATATGGTTCATTGTAAAGGCAAAAATGATACACAAATAGCTAAATTCGTTTTCAGAGCCCGATTGAGAGTAATTTGCAAGAGACTAAACTATTGCAAGTGAATAAACGATCAGCATCTTTAAGCTTCTACCCTTGCATCATCATCCACTTTTGGGTTTTTCAATGGAACAATTGATACACCAAAAAAGCTGACTGAAAAGTAATTTAGAGGCAACTAAAATAAATGCACCATTTGGTTCACAGTCGGATTGTTATTAAACTACTTTTGGAGTACACTATCTACATTAAATTATTTGCGCAAGTGCTTGTAAAACGTGTATCATATTTGCTGTTTTTTTTAGGTCTACAAGTAGCTATTACATTAGAATTGCACTATTTGTGCCATTCACATGTATATCAACTTGAGATAATTTCAAGAACTTCCCTTGAGATTTTTCACGATTGCGATCTCCTCCTTTAAGGTTTAAAAGAACACACTAACTTCCTTTGGTATTAAGAATGAACTATAATAACCTTCACAAAAACTAGAAATCCTAAGTAAAAAAAAGGACCTTTAAAGAGAAAAAAGAAAGGGAAACCTTTCTCGCTAGCCCCTCGTTTTTTAAAAACTCTAACCTCATCTCATCAGGTATAATAGATTCCATTTTGAGTGGCTTTTGCTCCACTATACGAAGTGCCGACCAACAAGTAGGAATGCATTTGTCAAAAGGAGTCTCTTCGAAAATTACATAGCAAAGGAAAAATGAAAAAAGAAAATCTCAAGAACTAGAAATGGGCACCTCCAAAACATGGCTCAAATTTTTTCGCAAAAAATCACCTTTAGATTTTTTACCAAATAGATAAACATGATATTTGACTTCTTTTGGCAACTAATTATTTACAGAAATCATACTGGGGCAATCTAGGATATTTGTTGTATTTTTTTTCATACACTGCCAATTACCAAGGATATTTTTTATCGACTGCTACTTCCTTGAATAAATTATGGCATAATTTCCTAAGGCATGTGAAATCTATTTTTGCTAGTGAATAAGTTTTATCTATAACTACTATACCTACTTTTGTAGTTATGAAGCTAACTATAGGTTCTTTTATTTCTAGGAAATAACATGGAATAAATTAAAAAGCCATAAAAGTGTATCTCTACTTCTGTAAGTGTATTTTTTATATTTAGTACTTTTTGAACTAACATTAAATCACAACATTCATTGATAATCCAACACCTTCAGATAATCATAATTAATGGCCAGTTAATCTTTTTTTTTCTAAGTATAAGCAGGATGATTCGAACCCGAAACCTCCTGCTTACATTCCCTCCCCCCGTGCCACCCAACCCATCCCTCCCCCCTAATGGCCAGTTAATCATGATTAATATAACTCAATAACTTGTTCAAGATAATAGCATCAAATAACTAAGAAAATATCACATAATAATAATAATAGATAATTCATCCAAAACCCAAGGCATTAAACTTGCAATTCATAAAGCAAATGCAAACAAGATCCGAACTTGTGTATTAACTAAACATAGAAATCAAATGCAAAAATAAAGAGTTGAAAAGAAAAAACTGTTATCATTTGAGTTTCCAACCTCTCCTTCTTCATCCTTGTCGAACTAAATATACAAGAGCAGATGTACTAATTCATCTTCATCTACATAAATTGCTGCAACCAAACGAACAAATAAATTAAGGGAGTTAGACTGAACAGAGGAGATGGTATCTCAGTAAAAAAGAATAAGAGATCAAATTGACAGGATATATGAAATGGCCATCTATTACAAATTTTTCTTCATTCTTGGGGTGATAAAATAATAATGATCCTTACATTAAGGACCAAAATTGATATGAGCAAAAAACGAACTAAACAAAGATTTTTTTGTTTGGATAGGATATTATTTGAAATATTATTTAGAATAAATACTGTAGCACTTTTTGTGATGTGATATATGTGAGATAAAAAGGTGGTTGGAAATATAAAAAGGTGGATTGGAAAATGTGTTTATGATGCAAGCGAAATGTTATTTGGGATAAGTTCACTATCCAAATAACTTACCAAGTTTTTTTTGCAGGGACATTAATCAGATGATTGCAAAGTTCCTGTTTCGATTCTCAAACTCTTTTTCTTTCCCCTTTTGTGACTGTTGTCTAAGATCCAATTTAGCTTTTGGTTAAGTGTTATACCATTTTGGTTGCCATCTCCAAGAAGTACAGAATCCCTTGATGGAAGAATTATACCAGGTTGACAAAGACTTCCAACAAAGTATCCTGCAAAGCAATTGGCGGGCACATACGTTAACAAAATCCCAGACTCTTCAACAGCTTTTCTTACTACCATTCTACCATCAAACGTGGCACTTCCTGGTTCCATAGCATTGCCCATTCTTGCAATATCAGTTCCAAACTCAGATGACAAGAATCTCTGCATTTAATTTTGCACATATTAAGAAGTAAATAAACTAGGATTAGACTTCTGCCTGGCAATATATTACGTATCTTGACATTTCCAGCCTCTTTGATGGCCTTGACAAGCTCGACTTGAAGTAAAATATGGTGGGATCGAATATGAACCCCAGAAATTGCACAGGTAATGTTGAAGATTTCCAACAATTATGGCTTGATTGTGTTGAAGATTGCCAAAATTATGACTTGCTTGTCCCAAAATTATGGCTTAATTATAGTCTATTATTACTCTTTACCTTGTACAATTGTATTTTGTATCTAGCTAGAATTGTAACTTAGTTCATAGCTCTAGTTTAGGCAAGTTTTGTATTATAAATTCATTCTCAAGCATTGTACAGAGATTATGGAAATCATAATACAAGAAAATCTCCTTAAGTCTGATTGTCATTTTTACATGGTATCAGAGCAGGTCTGATACTAATCTTTTCGAAGGTTTCCCTCATCTTGTCAATAGCACATTGCTCCAGTCAGGGAACTCTCTCGATAATGAACCTTTTTCAATATCCAACATCACCATATTTTCTCACATCGGCTGATTACACCAATTCTTCCCTTGTGGCCGTGCTGCTTGATAGAGATAATTATCAGAGATGGAGAAGGGCGATGTTGAACGTGCTCCGGGCTAAAAACATGCTCAGATTAAATGGAGTTTTGAAGAAACCAACAGACAACCCTCTAGAAGCACTCGCTTGGAACAAGTGCGATGGTCTGGTAATTTCTTGGTTGACTAACTCCATCAATCCTATTTTGTATGATTCTATTGTCTACCATGAAACTTCTCTTGATCTGTGGAAAGATTTAGAAGAAAGGTTTGGACATTCACATGAACCACACATTCATGAACTCCGTCGTGAGATTGCGACAATGACCCAAGGAGCAACCAGCATGTCATCTTTCTTTACCCGCCTAAAAGGTGTATGGGATGAACTTAATTCTCATATGACAATTCCGAAGTGTACCTGTGATGCAGCAATGGCATGGCAGGCTGAGAGAGATAAAGAAAAAGTTCATCAATTCCTTTTGGGTTTGAACAACAGTTTTAAAACACTTCGTTCTTAGATCTTGGCTATGGAGCCTCTCCCCATCTTGAATAGAATCTATTCAATGGTTGTAACAAAGGAGAAAGAGTTGAGTATCACTCAGCCCAAAGAGATGGAATCAGCTGGTGCCTTGGCTGTTCAAAATCAACCCAATGTTATTGCTGGCCGTTTTCAACCTAATACTCCTGCCAACCGTAGCAAAAGAAGTCGACCAAGGCCCCGATGTGATCATTGTCATAAAAATGGACACACAATAGATCGTTGTTGGGAACTGATTCGGTATCCAACCAATTGGCAGCCAAAAGGGAAGACTAAAACTAATCTCACTACTGCCAACCTTTGTCGAGAGGAAACTTCTTCTGACTATAAGCAGCAAGGACTCAACGAAGTGCCATCGCAGCCACCAGTTTTCACCCTAGAGCAGTATCAGCAGATTTTGAATCTTTTGAGTCATGAAAAGAATCCTGGTTTGGCTAATTTTGCAGGTAGTAAACACTCCTCTCTTAATTGTGTTGAAACATCCTCCTGGCTTTTAGATTCAGGTGCAACTGACCATTTTTCCAATCAGAAAAGTTCCTTGCAGGATCTCCATCCAATACCCAATAAACCTATTTACCTTGCAGTTGGAACCATAAGAAATATTAATGAAGAAGGAGCCTATAGTTTTTCAGATCAACTTAAGATTTCTAAAGTACTATTTGCTCCAGATTTTCAATGTAACCTCTTTTCTGTTAGCAAACTGACTCGAGAACATAATTGTTCTATTTCTTTTTCCCCTGACTTTTGCCTTATTCAAGACCTTTTCTCAAAGAAGCTGATTGGAGTGGGTAGGCAACGAGGTGGACTGTATTACCTTCAAAAGGGTAATCATCAACGTGCGACGTATGCAGCTGCGAGTTCAATGGAATTGTGGCATCAACGTCTCGGTCATCCCTCTCAGGATCGTTTTTTAAGCATTCCCAATTTATCCCATTTACAATTTAAGAGTGATTGTCTTATTTGCCCAAGAGCGAAAGGCTCAAGACATCCCTTTGGTCCTAGTAATAAAAGATCTACATTTGTTTTTGATTTGGTGCATATAGATATTTGGGGTCCATATCACACACCATCATGAAGTGGTGCACATTAGTTTCTTACCATTGTCGATGATTTTTCTAGATCTGTGTGGACTTTTTTAATGAAACATAAAAGTGATGTTTCACAAATTTTTATGAATTTTTACAATTTTGTTTTAACCCAATTTGGTGCTAAAATAAAAGGTGTTCGAAGTGACAATGCTCATGAATTAGTTGAAGAGACTTTAAAATCCTTTTACAATGAAAAAAGAATTTTTAATCAAACTTCTTATGCCAGTACTCCACAACAGAATGGCATTGTGGAGAGAAAACATAGAGATATTTTACATATCGCTTGAGCACTACACTTCCAGGCCTATTTGCCCTTAAAGTTTTGGGGAGAATATGTTCTTACTGCAACATATCTTATTAATCAACTTCCCACTAGAGCTTTAGGCGGTAAAACCCCTCATGAGCTTTTGTTTAATAAAACACCATCCCATGATCACTTGCGTGTTTTTGGTTGTCTTTATTTTGCCATCAATCCAATGCATTCAAAGGATAAATTTCAACCTAAAACTCGTACTTGTGTGTTTGTTGGGTATCCTTCGGACAAAAAGGGTACAAAGTTTATGACTTGGAAACTCAAAAGTTTTTTGTATCCGGTGATGTGAATTTTTATGAGAATATTTTTCCTTTCCAAAAACCTTCATTTGAGTTTTTTAAGGAAAAACCTTTGCTTCAAACAACTCAATTTCCTGAGTTAGATGAGTTTTTTTATGAATTACCTGTTGAGTCTTTTAATTACCCTAGTAATTCCAATGATTCTCTTGAACTGCCTAGTTCTACACCAAGTATAGAAAATGACCAACTCCATGGAACTTCACGAAATCGCCGTCCACCAGACTACTTGAAGGATTATTATTACAATCTTCCTGGTGGGCCAACTCACTCCAACTCTGTTTCCTCAACCAAACAATATCCTATCTCTTCATAAATTACTGATCTTGCCTTTTCACCACAGCATCAAACCTTTCTTGCAGCAATATTAGCCGATCAGGAGCCTTCATCTTACTCAGAGGCTCAAAATAATGCAAAATGGGTATCTGCTATGAAGGAAGAATTAGCTGCTCTAGAGGCAAATCATACATGGGACCTTCAACCTCTACCAGATGGGGAACGACCTATTGGATGTCATTGGGTCTATAAGATGAAGCATAAATCTGATGGGTTAGTAGAACGTTACAAAGCTAGGCTTGTAGCCAAGGGCTATACGTAAATTGAGCGGTTAGACTACAAAGAAACTTTTTCTCCAGTAGCAAAATTAACCACTATTCGATGTTTACTTGCTATTGCAGCATCTAAGCAGTGGGAATAACATCAGCTGGATGTCCATAATGCCTTTCTCCATGGTGACCTCCATGAGGAGATCTATATGCTTCCACCACCCATATACCTTCAACTAGGGGATACTCGCGTATGTCGGCTCAATAAATCTCTCTATGGGCTCAAACAAGCTTCAAGAGAATGATTTTTTAAATTATCATCAACCCTTAAGACCTACCGCTTTGTACAATCCTGAGCCGATTCATCCTTATTTACTTGGCAGTCTAACAATATGTTTCTTGCTATCCTAGTGTATGTTGATGACATGGTTATTGCAGGGAATGACTCAGCTCAGTGTAGCCATCTGAAACCATTTTTGGCAACCCAATTCCATCTCAAAGATCTTGGACGTCTCAAGTATTTTCTTGGTCTTGAAGTAGTTCACAGTCCAAAGAGCATTTTTCTTAGTCAACGAAAATATGCTCTGGATATTCTTGCTGATGCAAGGTTGTTAGATGTCAAATCGAGCACAATGCCCATGCAACAGCAGCACCATTTGGGAACATCTACCAGTTTCTCACTTCATGATCCTACTCCTTTTTTGACGTCTAATTGGTCGATTGCTCTATCTAACAATCACTCGACCTGACATCACTTACGCAGTTAATTTCTTGAGTCAATTCATGTAGACGCCCATTACAGAGCACCAACAAGCTGCCTTTCGAATCCTGCGATACATTAAGGGTGCCCCAGGCCAAGGGTTATTCTTTCCTCGAGAGAATAGTTTCCAGTTACAAGGGTATTCTGATGTAGATTGGGGAGCCTGTCCTATCACTCGAAGGTCAACAACAGGATACTTTATGACACTTGGTGATGCGACTATTTCTTGGAAAACCAAGAAGCAGCCCACCGTAAGTCGATCTTCGGCAGAAGCAGAGTATAGAGCCATGGCTTCCGCTGCCAGTGAACTTATCTAGTTACGTATGTTGTTACGTGACTTTACAGTTGATCACTCTCAACCGATGCAGTTGTTCAGTGATAATCAAGCTGCTATGCATATTGCTTCTAATCCGGTTTATCATAAAAGAACAAAGCATATTGAAATTGATTGTCATTTTGACCGAGAACACATTGAATCAAAGGCAATTGAGATAGCCTACATTCCTTCGGTGATTCAACCAGCAGATATCTTTACTAAAGCCTTGAGTGATGATCAGTTCCATCGATTACTATCCAAGTTGGGTGTTTCATCCTTACACACTCCAACTTGAGGGGGGCTGTTGAAGATTTCCAACAATTATGGCTTGATTGCCAAAATTATGACTTGATTGTCCCAAAATTATGGCTTAATCATAGTCTATTATTGCTCTTTATCTTGTACAATTGTATTTTGTATCTAGCTAGAATTGTAGCTTAGTTCATAGCTCTAGTTTAGGCAAGTTTTGTATTATAAATTCATTCTCAAGCATTGTACAGAGATTATGGAAATCATAATACAAGAAAATCTCCTTAAGTCTGATTGTCATTTTTACAACAACGTCCACGCATCAAGTTCACAGCATGAACCAGGCATTGATAATCGTTAAAAGAACCAGGGACAAGGTGGGCACTTTATGCCTTAAAGGACAGCAGCATTTGGATTTGCTCAATATCAAAACCTATCTCTGGACGATGAAGAATGTAGGTTTCATGGCCTTGCTCTAAACTTGCCTTTGCCAGCCTCTTCCCCAAGTATCCTGTTCCCCAAATAACCAGCACCTTGCTGTTCATGGCCTCTATATATATTATGTACTCGATATGTTCTTAATAATCTTCCTTTTTTTAAACAAATATGTATATTTTATTAATTGAGAAAAGAAAATAAAATATAAGAGGGGTACCAAACCTGACCTCTGATACACAAATATAAAAATAAATTACTTGACACTCTTAATAATCTTCCTTTATTTATTAATTAAATCAATAGTTGGTTGTCTAATTACAAAAAAAAAAAAAAAATATTGGGGTACATATGTTGGTTCAATATTTGTCTTATAGCATACTCCACACTATCTAACATAGCATGAAGAATTGTCAATACAACATCACAACGTTATAGCCCAAATGAGTTCTTTTGGAGTCTTTCAAGATAAACCAAAATTCCTTTTTTTCCCCTCTGTTTTGCTAAATTTTAAACTGACATCTTGTAAAGAAGCTCCATGCTTCATTTTAATTTGCACTTATTTTGACAAAATCAAGGGATTTCTTTCCATCATGAGCATGTCCAAAAAAGTTGCTCATGTACTCCTGAAATTCTACTTCTCGGTAGATTGCTCCCCCATCAAGCTCTGCCAGATGACGCAGCGGACCTATCTTCGTAGTTGGCCTTGGAATAGCGAAAAATGGTACAGAAACTCGAGATTGTTTGCTCGTCGTACGGACCCTATGCTCAGCACTTTTGTACCTTCCATTGCTCAGGATCTAGGATGCAGAATAAAAATTGTTATAGTTCGAAAATCATGATCAAATACTAGTATAACCTTAGTAATCCTAGCAAATGATCAATTATATTTGTTTCAATTCTAGAAAGCAATTGTTGTTATGAAGCTTACTGACAAACCAAAAAAATCTCAAAACTCAGATAATCAATCTTTGAAAAGCCATTCAATTGGGAAAGTTTGTACACTGGATCAAGTTTCAGGTAAGCAAATTACAACCAATTCAGAATTCTTACATACATAGCAATGGATTAGTATTTAGTTAAACTAGGCAAGAAGTTTCTATCTATAATTACCGTAAACAGACTGACGAATTATGAAAATTTAACTTAGCTCAAAATAGCTATGAATATGGTTATAAAGCACTGACTAACCTGTAAGGAGTCCCCAACATTAATAACTAGAGCACCAGGAATTGGTGGAATCTCTATCCACTCTTCTTTTCTGCCATCAAGTTTACTTTCTTCCAGCTTTACGTATAAACCTCCAATACCATCTTGCAAAAGCACAGTTAATGTGCCCATATCAGAGTGGCGTCCCACACCAACTGTCAGTTCTGGATTTGGGCAAATGGGGTAGAAATTCATGTTGACCATCTTCATGCCAATTAGGGATTCGAGTCTTGAGTCATCAAGGGTTACTCCAAGATTTCCAATTAACACTGTCAGCAGCCTTCTTACCATTTCAATTGATGATTTCAGGTAATCAAATGCCTCTTCCCTGAGAAAATAATACGAACATGGAGATATTGGTACTGAAGTTTAAACATTAAACTTCTTCATGAATCCAGCGAATAAAATCTAGCTACTCTGACAGTTTAGACTTGAAAATTACCAATGTGTACACCGTAATGAAATCTGATGAGCAGCATAAGAAACTTAAGTTTAAATAAGATGTGTTGGAAGAATTTATAGCTAAGCAATCGAGGTAATCAAAAAAGCTTACTTGCACTCTTTAGGCCAATGCTGTTGTGCATCACCATCATTGGTATAAACCATGCTAACAAAATCTTTCCATTCCAGAGCCTTTTCTTGCTCTGGAGCAAAGCTTGTACCATACTTCACAGAGGGACTAGGACTGACACCCTTCAGATAAACAGATTTTGCATCTGCCGGTAGAGCAAAAAACCGGTGTGCGGCATTTTTTAGAGACTCCAAGAAGTCCAAAGGCATTCCATGGTTGATTACCTGAAAGAAACCTAGTGTCTCAGCAGCTTTAACAATGGCCTCCACAACTTGATCATGATCAGGACCATCAAGCTTTGACAAATCAATTGGTACTGATGAGAAGCCATCTTTTGAGCTTTCAACAACTTTCTCCATTCGCTCATCTGGTGGTTGGATATATCTTTCTGGTACTTGTGAAATTCCTGAATCCACCAGACCTTTGACACCATTGCCATCTCTCACAACAAAATCAATCAAAGCGTTGGCATCATCAAAACTCGGTGCCATTTTCTTGGATGTGTTCTTGTCAATTCTTGGGGAACTGGTGCAAAGAATCGCATTAGTACGAAAAGACGTCCCAGGTGATCATAATAGCAATGGAATTTATTTTGGCTAAATGTGAAAATCTTCAAAAGAATTTCAAAGTCAATACTTTTATTCTTAACCAAATATTCAAGATTTTTGGTGCACATCTTGTTCATAAATGGGTAGAGACTGCAAATCTCTACCCAAACAAAAATAAAAAATAAGTAAAAAAGGCAAATCTCTAAACCAGAAAAGTGTTTTCAACAGTTCAAAGCCTACATAATTTTTTTTTCAGGCGATCGATATGGTGTCATAAAATCGTACGCATGAAAACACGAATTATTCTAACCAAACTTAGTCAAAGTTCATAGGCTGATTCCGGACGCATCTAATATCATCTGAATAAAAATCCATGAGGAATCTTCTATTAAACCAATAATACTTTTCAGATTAAAAATTAGATTTTACTTACCATCAGCCTATCACTACATAGATAAAAAGTTAAAGGATTCGAAATCAAGATCATGGAGCAATTCGTGATATTGTTTTAATAAATCAAAGCTGAAAAAACTCAAGACTTAAGCTGAAGAAAAGGTTGGATAATTACCTGAATGATGTGAAACGTTTTGGTTTGTTCTTTGCTCGAGAAAGCTAGGGATGGTTGGGTTTTAATTTGAGTACTTCCTGAATAGGTCTTGTCAATTTGCTTCAACAGTCGAAGGCTACAGTTTTGGCGGTTAAAATGTGTGATACCCCGGAATTTTTGCCTTCAAAAAATAAATAAATATCACCTATTTCTTTGGTTGTTATCCCCAAAATACTCTGTTTTGACTAGATGATGCTTTGATTGTACGATATCGTAGTTATCCACATAATAGTGTTTTGACTAGATGATGCTTTAATTGTACGGTAGTGGTGGAGATTAAATAGGACTGGTTATGCAAGTAGAAGGGAAATTGTAGCTGTTATATTACAAGTCATGGAGATTAAATAGGAGAAAATTTTGGGACTAACATAAAACTAAATTCTCAGAACATTTAAGTCTTATCACTAATGTCAAAAAAAAAAAGTCTTATCACTTTTCACCTTTCATGTCAGAAAGGAAAAAATAAATCAATACCAAGAGAGAGAGTCAACTGGAAGGATAAAGTTCCAGGTGAGGATAAAGATTTGGCAAAAAGAACACAAGAATTCTGACTCCTTCGGACAATGGACATGTAAGGCTGTAAACTTTTCTCCTAAATTTCCGTGTGTTTTGTTTACTACCCAAAGATTTTCATGCTTAGGAGCCCAAAAACATTTCTGGAATTAGACTAAAACTTTGGTCAATTTTGATAGGTTTAGCTGCTGAAATTATATAATTCGTAAGCTGTCGAGTTCTCACCTTACTGAATATTACTATTGGTACTGATGAACTCATTAAAATTTAACGTTACTACAATTACTATCAGTACGTAAGTGGAACAAGGATAATATTGGAAACTATGAAGGTGTGAAGATGAATTGTTCATGCCTCTACCCATGTTGCCATTTATGCAACTATTACTATTATTTATGGTTTTCCTGTTCCACCATTGGACTCCTGAAACTTTTTCATACAATGCATTTTCATACAATGCACGTAACCGTTAGGTAAGTGACGATGATGGCTCCACCATCATTGTTAGAGTTGGAGTTTTGCTCATCGGAGAAGTCCAGTTCTTCTTCATCCTCACCAGCTTCAGCGGAGATAGCTTGGTAGTACTCAGGCAGCTCATCCGTATTGGTGTTGGAGTCGCTCCCACCGCCCGCGTTATCCGTGAATTTTCAAATCAATAGGAACAAGTGGTTGGAGCATTAGAAATCTTATGAAGAAAATGTAAATTTCCTATATATATATATATATATAAAGACGAGTTTGTGTTCCGACAACCATTGAGAAGAAAAAAATGGAGATGGTGAGTTTGGAGCTACTGGAAACAGGTAAGTACGTAAATGCTCCAATGGTAAGTACGTAAAAATTGTGTCCTCAGAGCAGCCAATGGAGGGGTAGTCGGGAAACAGGGAATCTAGGGAGGCTGCAGCAGCTACTGGAAGCGGCGGCAAATGGCGGCTACCGCAGTGGCTCAATATTACCTATCATTCCGTTCAATTCCGGAGGACGGTAGTACGCCCAATTTTAGGCCCCCACCTGTTTGTAGAAAAGCCAGCTTGGTTATCTTTTTATTGTACTTTGAGATCAAATGATTCAGAAAATCCAAAAACACAAGGTTTTAGCCAAATATCTGCCAATGAAATATCCTTCAAGTACTCACATATCAAATCGCAAGAACCATCATCTCAACAACCGCTTTGATCTAACTGATCCTCAATTCCATTGTCAAAATAAAGAAAACCACCACAAAATTTAATAATGATGAATCATAACACAATTCTGATCTAAACATACACATAAATAACATTCCCTTTTAACATATTTTTTCATATAACTACTTGAAAACCTCAAACCACACCAGCATTAACTCATCTTTATATTTTCACATTTCCAACCATCACAAAATTTAATATCCATGACACATTATTTCACTCCAATTGATCAATTGAGTGGCCTATCAATGCTATATCTTTACCGATGATACTCTAGGAACTCTTCTGCTTTTTTTCTTTTTTAATAATTTTCCGAAAATTTTTTGAATATTTTCAAACACCATGATAAACTATCTTATGGATTTCAGGATAATAAAGTCCAAGTTACGATATACAATGATGATAATTTACTTTTAAATGCCCAGCTTCAGTTGAATTCAACCTACTACATAGCAAGTGCAACTATCCAACCATTAACCACTAGGATGTTCCAAACCACATCAACACCATTTCAAATAATTCTCGCAAGACATACATATATTCACCAAGTAGAATCAATACATCAATTATTAGTTCAGAATTTCAAACACTTCAACTGTTTTTGGAGCTCCTGTTATATGACAGCAAAATAATCGAACAATTGGTATTTATCTATACTCATTTTAGCTCAATTCAATTCTTTAACCGCTACAATTTTATCTGACATTAGATTTTTTATTCCTACAGCTATTCTCTGTATGGTGATACACGTATTCGCACCACGTAATATACCAATTGGATTGCCGGAAGTATGGATACAAGAAATTATCATCATCAGTGATACCCAACCATGCCCCTGTTGCCACAACAGTAGATATAGGTATTTTGAGAATACACCTTAATAGTCAATGGTTAACGGTGGCTATTATGGGTAATTTTGCTAAAATAGGCAATAATGAAATCACTGTTTTAGTAAATGATGTTGAGAGTATGAAATCAAAACACCAAAGAACCATACTAAAAATACTTTTTAATGGTTCCACAACATAAATAACACATTCTTTGTTTTGCAGGATGCAGCCAATTATTTTCTCAATATCCGAAATTCACCTAGAACTTGATGCAATTCAGCTACAACAAATAGTTCTCTTGGTGAATATATACATGTGTGTGTGTGTGTGTGTCTTGTGAGAATTATTTGAAATGGAGTTGATGTGGTTTGGAACATCCCAGTGGTTAATGGTTGGATAGTTGCCTTTGCTATGTAGTAGGTTGAATTCAACTGAAGCTGGGCATTTAAAAGTAAAATATCATCATTGTATAGAGTGACCTGGACTCAGTTATCCTGAAATTCATCAGATAGTTTATCATGGTGTTTGAAAATATTAAAAAAAAATTCTGGAAAATTATTAAAAAAAGAAAAAGAGCTGTCACAGTATCATCGGCCAAGATATAGCATTGATAGGTCGAGTTGTTGTTTTGGGAGCAGCGTGGTAGACTTTTTCCAACGATTGCACGTTTTGCAAACCATCCGGTACAATGTTCATTCAATTGGTCAATTGGAGTAAAATAGTGTGTCATGGGTATTAAATTTTGTTATGGTTGGAAGTGTGAAACAAAGGTGTTCGATAGATATGGCAACGGATAGAAGGATGACTTGATGCTGGTGCGGTTTGAGGTTTTCAAGTATTTATATGAAGAAATATATCAAAAGGGAATGTTATATGTGTGTATGTTTGGATCAAAATTGTATTATGATACCTTATTATTATATGTTTCGTAAAGTTCATAGCACTAAAACGGTTGGTGCTTTGGTCAATAGATACCTAATGAGTAATTGTTAGTACAATTAAAATCACACCAACTTACCATATAAATGGACACAGTAAAAATTATTGTCCTCCTGTGTATTTGTACAAATTCCTTAATTAACTTTGTTTTTATTTTTAAATTTAACACTTAGACTACGCCATAACGAATGTCCGGTAAACAGACCCAAATAATTTAGACTTTTTTTTTTTTTATTGTGAGTAGTATCTTGTGTTTTACACAGCTGTTCTAAGATTGTAGTACTTGTGTAATAGGTATTCACAAGGAAAGTGAATCATTTTTTTAGGCAGGGAAAGTGAATCTTTAGCCGTGTGAATAATTGATTTGAGATATATTTTAACGAATTAATCTTTCCTATACTGACAGTGTATACATTGTCAGCGTTGGATGAATGACAATTATGTAAAATTTGAATTTGAAATTCAACTTTTGCACACATGTCATTTATCCAACACTGATAGTATATACACTATAAGTGTATATAAGATCTATTCTATTTTAAAAGGAGTTTATCTAAGAGGTGTCCAATAAGATGTATTTCAGGTGTTCGATTTTAAGAAAAGTAAGATTAATTAGGAAAAGTATATAAATTCAAGGGAACAAATTAGGGCAAGTGTATAAATGCAATAGAATGTTATAATTGTTGATATATGTATATACATGATAATCGGTGGGGTGGAATATAAATATGTTAATGAATGACCGATAAGACAACTCGTTTAAAAAGATTCAACAAATTGTGTTTGCTTCTGCCATTGAATCTATTTACTCCAAGGCGAAAACTTGAATAAATCTGGTCTACTAGAGCTAGTGGCCCAAAATTTATCACATTTTCATTGCACATTTAATGCTTGACTTGGTGAGATGATGTGACAAATTTGGATCCACTTTTTGTGTCGAGGTAGGGCTTGTAGACCAGGATTACCTGAGTGTTTGCCTTACTCCAGAATTCCATATTCTAAAATTTGGACGTGTGTTATCCAATAAATGAACCTAAGTTCAATTGCTATTACTTACCAATCAAATCTACTATTCACCCCTTCATCAAAAATATAGTTTTTCTTTTATTGCAAAAGCCTTCAAAACAGGATTATATGCGTGTACACTTGAGCAATTACATGATTGTGTCTTAGAAGGAATGGGTACGTGCAAGGAAAGTGAGTGTACTGTTTAATGGCTTGACATTGACATGGTAAGGATCCCGTTGTCTAAATCAATGAAACTTACATTCTCCAGAATTTCATTCTCTATTGTCAGTATATGCAATTAGTTCCGAGTAGTATTACCTATCGCGCAAAAGCACGCAATCGGATTATTCTCAAGTGTAGCATTCTTTGGTGCTCAAATTCTTTGA
Organism: Coffea arabica; assembly: GCF_036785885.1. NCBI lineage: Eukaryota > Viridiplantae > Streptophyta > Magnoliopsida > Gentianales > Rubiaceae > Coffea > Coffea arabica. The sequence continues at coordinate 4,236,870 of NC_092310.1, forward strand.
CAAGTTTTGATTGTCAACATTGTAATATAACATTTTTTAAAAAAATTTTCTTTTGCCAATTTGTTTTTTAAAATTATTTGCATTGAAGTCATCGATATAATTTTTTCAAACTTTCTATTGAACTATTTGAATAATTTATAGGTCAAAGTCTAACATATTATAATACTGATACTATCATTTTTAACCAAAATTAATTACACTCCTGATATCATGACATTTAAGTTATAAAAATAATTTTTTTTATACACAACTACAAATATGACTATTCCAAAGAAAATCTATGAATGTCATACAATACATACACACACACACATATATATATATATGTGTGTGTGTGTGTATGTGTGTGTATATATAGATATATGAGATAGCAACAAATATTTCTTTAATAAGTGCCTACCTAAATCAAACATGGTTACTACATGAATAGATATAATCACAATTATTACACCTCCTGCATTTGGATCAAGGTTTTAATATCTAGATCATTCAGTGAATTGGAAATCTTATTAGGTTAATGGTCACTGGTTCAACCTTTAGGCCAACTATAATCAAACCGTTTTTGACCCTTAACATCATAAATATGTCATAATTAATTAATATATTATTTTCATTATTATTTAGATCATTAAAAACTAAAAAGAAGTAACTTTGATAAAACATGAAATTAAAATAATATTAAAAATAAAAGCCTATGAATTTATGAAATAGTAGAATTGCATAATGGTTTTTAGTTAGAAATATAAATTTAGTAATAAATTTTGAAGTTTTAAACAATTTAGAGCTAAACTATATTTTTTAAAAAGTGAAATGATACAAAAATAGATTTTGCATGAATTAGGGATTACTTTGCAATCTAAAATGAAATATAAGGATTAATTAAAAAATATTGGACGAGTAGTCAGCACTTGCACTGTGTGTATCAGATGAGTAGGGCCAGCCTTTTCGAATTGAAACCAAGAATCGAACAGTTGAGTGGAAACTGTTCTGTTTCATTGATTCACTGGTTCAACCAAATGATTCAACTGCTTTGTTTGGATCCACTAGTTTTTTAAATATTATAAAAATTTTTAAAAAGTATTCTAAAAGATACTCTAAAAAGTAATTTAAATTTTTTTAATATTCAAAAAATATCTCAAAAATATATTTTAAAAAACTCTACTACTCTTAAATATTCTAAAATATTTTCTAAAAATATCGCAAAATATACTCTAAAAAATTTGCTACAGTAAAATTTTTCAAAAATATCCCAAAAAACAACTAATCTAAATGGAGAAATGGTTTTTTTAACTCTATTCTAAGCATGGCAATGCGGGGAGATAGCCACGGGCACCCACCCCGCGGGGGCCTATTGGGGCGGGTGTTGGGACAGGAGCGAGAGGGAATTTTTTCCCCTTGTTTCGAAAAGGGGCAGAGGATGGGGGTACACCCACTTAAAAAAATAAATATATAAATAAATATATATATGTATATAATTATACATATAATATTTAATTTAATTAGTTATAAACTTATGATAATAATATTATTAGTTATATGTATTATATAATGTATATTAGTATATGTAATATAATTGATATTATCAATTATACTAATACTTATATATGACTACTAATAGAAATTATTAATTAGTTATACTAAATTTACTAATACATTTATACTAATCTCTAATTACACTTAATACAATAATATTTTTTTTCTCAAAAAAAAAAAACACAAGTACAATAATGAATTAGTGATTGTATTTGTGTCAAAAATGAAAACTTAACTACTTTAGTTGTATTTATTTTTATCATATTGGATTGTATTCAAATAACTTTTGTTTGATTATTTTTATAAGTTTCAATTGTGAAATTACAATGAATAACAATTTGGTAATGTGTTGATATTTTAATATTTGATTATTTGCTAAAATTTAACTATAATAAAATTATATAATAAATTTTTATTAACCCCGTGCGAGCACCCGCTAAGAAGCATGGTGGGGCACGGGCGGAGGCGTGGGAAGTGGGGGGCGGGGGAAGGGGCGGGAGCGGGGGGAATTTGTAGGTAGCAGGGCGAGGGGTGAGGGAGGGGTGCCCTGGCCCATTGTCGTCCTTACTTTATTCGGTTTCAACCTCTGTTTTAAAACTCGGACCAGACCGGCCGGTCGAACCGGGAATCGGTCAGGTAGCCGGTCCGAGTCATATTAAAAGACCGGAAATTTAAAATCCGATCAAAAATCGGGGTTTGACCGGAAAAAAACCGGTTTTTCCGGTTCAACAGTAATTTTTTTTAAAAAAATTCAAACTTTTTAATATTATGTTTTGACCCCCTAAATTGTTGGTTTTTTTCCGGTTCAACAGTAATTTTTTTTAAAAAAATTCAAACTTTTTAATATTATGTTTTGACCCCCTAAATTGTTAAAACTTATTGATATACCTCAAATATTTGATACTTTATAAATATTGTCCTAAAATTTGATGTTATTTTTCAATTAAATTCATAAATTTAATTCTAAACTTGTTAATATTTATTAAATAATATAAATTGCTACTTGATTGTTCTAATTTCTTTGTATTTTCTTGTTAAATATATTTGAAACATCAAATATATATGAATATACATTTATTAATATCAATATATTATTAGATATTATATATATAATATTTTAATTTTTAAATAATTTTTATTTATGACGTCATCCGGTTCGACCTCTATCGACCCCCGGTCGAACCCATTGACCCCTGAGCCCTGATCTCGGCCAAGTCACTATCCGGTCCGGTTCTGAAAACATAGGTTTCAACCTCAGCCCAGTCCAGAAAATTACCCGATCATTGGTTTAATCGATTTGACCAACCGAACGATCCAGGCTAAAACTTTCCTCAACAATTATTACGAAAAGAATCCCACTTCAAATAGCATGCCCAAAGCAGAAAACATGAAAAAGGCTACGTAGCTCCACCAGGCATACTTCGACCTCCTTTTCCAAGACCCGACGAGCTCCAGAAAAATGGAAATCGAACAACAATCAAGCTTTAACCCTGGCATTAGATTCCGGTTCTGTTTTCAAAAATCATAAATTGTTTGATGAAGATACAGAGGAGAATGCTGACCCTTATACTTTACTTGCTATTGTTTCCTCTGAAAGCATGATTCTTGTGGTAAGTATTGTTGAATGTGGCGTTTGTCCCACATCGGACAAAGCCAGAGGAAGACGGCTCATTAGGGCCTATAAATATATGGCCTTGGTGGTGAAGACATTTGCACCACTCAAGAGAGTTATATGGGCTATTAGTTTCTTGAGTCATCTAGCCCATTCAGTTAAATATTTTAGGCTCTCTTGTTTTGAGTTTAGGAATATTTTCTAAACTCTTTTGTAAGTGCCTATTGGCCTAGGAACCACTTTCCTACGGCTTTTGTATTTCTTCTTCATATTAGAAATATTGCTCCTCCCTCGCCCGTGGACGTAGGTCAATTTGACCGAACCACGTAAATCTTCTGTGTCTTTTATTTGCTTTGTTATCCGTCTTTATATGGTCGGTTTTACCGCCTAATTATTATATGGCTGGTATCTACCACCTATCTATTATATGGTCGGTTATACCGCCTAATTTGTGCTAACTTGAGTTTGTCTATTTCCTGGCCCGGTCCTAACAAACTGGTATCAGAGTTGGTTGTTATATTTTGCAAAGACAGGTTCATCTGGTAGGCCCGTTCATCCAGTGGGGCCCGTTCATCCTGTGGGGCCCACTCATCCTGTGGGGTCCGTTCATCGGTGGGGCCCGCTCACCTTGTGGGGTCCGTTCATCCCTGTGGGGCCCGCTTATCTCGTGGGGTCCGCTCATCCTGTGGGGTCCGCTTACGAGACTTGCATATTTGTTTGGCCAGTTTTTGAGACAAACTTCAGGTTACAGATTTTGTGGCAACAATGACGATAACAAAGACGGTTGTAGAGAAATTCGACAGGAATGTCAACTTCGGCATGTGGCAGCTCAAGATGGAGGCCATTCTTGTTCAAGACAGAGTTGATTTGGCAATTCAAGGAATTGAGAAAAAGCCAGAAGATGTGACAGATGCAAATTTTGCTAAGATGGATAAGAAGGCAAGATTCAGTATTATCCTAAATCTCTCCGATGAGGTATTGCGTGAGGTAGCAACGGAGACTTCGGCCAAGGCTATGTGGGATAAATTGAAAGACTTGTATATGAAGAAGACAGTCGAGAATCGGCTATATTTGAAGCAGAGTTTATATATGCTTCGGATGTCTGAAGGTACATCTATACTCTCCCATCTTGATAAATTTGATTCCATTATTATGGATTTGGAGAATATAGATTCGAAAATTGATGATGAAGATCAGGCCCTATTACTTTTATGTTCCCTTCCCCAGTCCTTTAAGCATTTCCGTGATACTATGATATATGGAAAGGAAATAATTTCGTATCGAGAAATTAAATCTGCATTAAAATCTAAAGAGCAGATAGATAGGGATATTACTGGGGAAACTAGTGGGAGTCAAGCTGATGGCTTGTTTGTTCGGGGTAGATCTGAAAGGAGAAACACAGAAAATAGAAGTAGATCTAAGTCCAGACATAAAAATGTGGTGTGCAATTATTGTAAAAAGAAGGGTCATATTATCTCTGATTGCTTTAAATTGAAAAATAAAGAAAAGCAAAAGGAGAAAAGGAGTGAAACCACCGAGGCTAGTATTGTTGTTGATGAGAATGATGGAACTATTTTCTGTGCAACAGAAAATAATTTTAGGTCTAACAATGAGTGGATTTTAGATTCGGGTTGTTCATATCATATGTGTCCCAATAGGGACTGGTTTTCAACATATGAATCAACTGAAGGTGGAGTTGTCTTAATGGGTAACAACGCCGTTTGTAAAGTTGTTGGCAAAGGCACAATCCGGATTAAAATGTACGATGGTATTGTGAGGACGCTCACAAATGTTAGACATGTTCCAGATTTGAAGAAAAATCTCATCTCTTTAGGCACTCTTGAGTCCATCGGGTGCAAGTATTCAGGTGGAGATGGAGTTCTCAAAATCACTCGAGGAGCTCTTGTTGTTATGAAGGCACACAGATCTGGTACTTTGTATATTTTGCAGGGATCTACTGTGACAGGTGCTGCTGCTGTTTCAACATCATCTTTGTCAGATACAGACATCACCAAACTATGGCATATGCGTTTGGGGCACATGAGCGAAAAAAGCTTGGGCATACTGAGCAAAAGAGGACTTCTGTGTGGACAAAGTACCGGTCCATTGGAATTCTGTGAACATTGTATTTTTGGGAAGCAGAAAAGAGTCAGCTTCAGTTCACCAGCAATTCACAAGACAAAAGGTACTCTTGATTACATTCATTCAGATCTATGGGGTCCTTCTCGTGCTCCTTCTAAAGGTGGTGCCAGGTACATGTTGACTTTCATTGATGATTATTCAAGGAAAGTTTGGGTCTATTTTCTTAAGCATAAAAATGATGTTTTCCTAACTTTCAAGCAATGGAAAGTTTTGATTGAGAAACAAGCAGGAAAACATGTTAAGCGGTTGAGAACAGATAATGGCATGGAATTTTGTGGAGGTGAATTTAATGAATTTTGCAAAAATGAAGGAATTGTTCGGCATCACACCGTCAGGATGACGTCTCAACAAAATGGTGTGGCTGAACGTATGAACAGAACGCTTTTGGAGAGAGCAAGATGTATGATCTCCAATGCAGGGTTGACAAACGACTTTTGGGCAGAGGCGATCAATATGGCCTGTTATATTGTCAACCGTTCTCCTTCTGCATCTCTTGATTTCAAAACTCCTGAGGAAGTTTGGTCAGGTACTCCTGCTGATTACTCCAATTTAAAAGTTTTTGGGTGTCCAGCATACATGCACGTGAATGATGGAAAATTGGAGCTTAGGGCTAAAAAGTGCATTTTTCTTGGGTATGCTTCTGGGGTGAAAGGATACAGATTATGGTGTCCTGATCCCAAATCTCCAAAATTTGTAATCAGTAGAGATGTTACTTTTGATGAATTGTTTATGTTATCTTCCAAGAAGGAGTCGGTCCTTGTACTACTGATAGTACACAGAAACAGGTGGAGCTTGATATTGGCAGTTCTGGTCCTTCTCAATCCAAATCTTCTATTCAGCAAGTGCCAGTAGATGCACTTGAATCTACTATTGAAGATAGTTCAGAAGAAGAGGAGTATTCCATAGCCAGAGATAGACAAAGGAGAGATATTCGACCACCACAAAGATATGCAAATTTAGTTGCATATGCTTTATCTGTTGCAGAAGAAACTGATGCAGCTGGTGAGCCTTCCACCTATTCAGAAGCAGTTTCTTGTGATGATTCTGCAAAGTGGTTGATTGCGATGAATGAAGAAATTGAATCTCTTCATCAGAATGAAACTTGGGTTCTTGTAAAGTCGCCGTCAGCTAAGAAAATTGTTGGTTGCAAGTGGGTCTTCAAGAAAAAGGAAGGTATTCCAGGGGTTGAAGATACAAGGTATAAAGCACGATTAGTTGCAAAGGGCTATAGTCAGGTACAAGGTGTTGATTTTAATGATATATTCTCACCTGTTGTTAAACATAACTCTATTCGTGTTTTGCTTGCTTTAGTTGCCATGTATAATTTGGAGTTAGAACAACTCGACGTTAAGACAGCTTTCTTACATGGCGAACTTGAAGAACAAATTTATATGAGACAACCCCAGGGTTTTGAAATTGAAGGTAAGGAAGACCATGTTTGCTTGTTGAAGAAATCCTTATATGGATTGAAGCAGTCTCCAAGACAATGGTATAAAAGGTTTGATTCCTTTATGTTGGGTCATGGTTATTTGAGGAGCATGTATGATAGCTGTGTTTACTTTCGGAAGTTAAATGATGGTTCTTTCATTTATTTGCTACTTTATGTTGATGACATACTCATTGCTGCCAAGAATTTGTCAGAAATTCACACCTTGAAACTGCAGTTAAATAGTGAATTTGAAATGAAAGATTTGGGAGCAGCTAAGAAAATTCTTGGCATGGATATCAAGCGAGATCGAGGAGTAGGGAAGTTATTTTTGACCCAAAAAAATTACCTTGAAAAAGTTTTGGAGCGTTTTGGCATGAAAGATGCTAAACCAGTATCTACTCCTCTTGCTAGCCATTTTCGGCTATCTGCTGCTCAATCACCAAAATCCGATGAAGAGGAAGATTATATGGCACGGGTTCCTTATTCCAGTGCAGTCGGCAGTATTATGTATGCAATGGTTTGTACTCGTCCAGATATTGCACAAGCAGTCAGTGTTGTTAGCAGATATATGTCTTGCCCTGGTAAAACACATTGGCAGGCTGTGAAGTGGATTCTCAGATACTTGCGAGGTACTTCAAATGCATGTTTGGAGTTTGGAAGAAATAATAATACTTTGGTTGGTTTTGTAGACTCAGACTACGCTGGAGATCTTGACAGGAGAAGATCACTTTCAGGCTATGTATTTTGCATTGGCGGTTGTGCTGTTAGTTGGAAAGCTACTCTACAACCTGTCGTAGCTTTGTCTACTACAGAAGCAGAATATATGGCTGTGACCGAGGCAATCAAAGAAGCCTTGTGGTTGATGAATTTATTTAGCGAGTTAAGTCTATATCAAGGTGTTATTGATATTCACTGTGATAGTCAAAGTGCCATACACTTGACTAAAGATCAGATGTATCATGAGAGGACGAAACATATTGATGTAAAATATCATTTCATTCGGGATATCATTGCTGAAGGAAAGGTCCTTATTCAGAAAATCAATACTAAGGACAATCCAGCCGATATGTTTACAAAACCTCTTCCACTTTACAAGTTCAAGCAGTGCTTGGATTTGGTTGGTGTTCATTGTTCGTGATTTCGGCCCATTGGGGCTTATGTAGCGAAGGTGGAGAAGATTTGTCGATGTTGGGACCACGCCAAGGTGGAGATTTGTTGAATGTGGCGTTTGTCCCACATCGGACAAAGCCAGAGGAAGACAGCTCATCAGGGCCTATAAATATATGGCCTTGGTGGTGAAGACATTTGCACCACTCAAGAGAGTTATATGGGCTATTAGTTTCTTGAGTCATCTAGCCCATTCAGTTAAATATTTTAGGCTCTCTTGTTTTGAGTTTAGGAATATTTTCTAAACTCTTTTGTAAGTGCCTATTGGCCTAGGAACCACTTTCCTACGGCTTTTGTATTTCTTCTTCATAGTAGAAATATTGCTCCTCCCTCGCCCATGGACGTAGGTCAATTTGACCGAACCACGTAAATCTTCTGTGTTTTTTATTTGCTTTGTTATCCGTCTTTATATGGTCGGTTTTACCGCCTAATTATTATATGACTGGTATCTACCGCCTATCTATTATATGGTCGGTTATACCGCCTAATTTGTGCTAACTTGAGTTTGTCTATTTCCTGGCCCGGTCCTAACAAGTATCATTATTGAGATGCAATAAGGTTAATTAGCGTGTGAAGGGTAGTTTGAATATCACAAAAACTAAGATTAAATTTAGTTTATACTTTTAATCAATCAAGACTGACAATACCTTTCATATATTACTATTTATTCCCAAGAATATAGAATATATTTATTCCCAATCAAGTCTACCGTCTAGTGTTTATCCATTCATTGAATCTTTGAGCTGATTTTTCTAGCGGGTGCATGTTTGATACTCATGCACAGTCACGAAAACGCAGTGGGGACATTGAGGGCTTGGAATAGTCTAAGCTGTCCTCGCAAATAGCAGAACCTCTCCATATTGGATTCTCATTGTTAACATGGTTCAAGTTTCTAATGGGTTCAAGTTTTTTACACACCCAGGGTAGACATTCTTTTTGTTTAAACGTCTTTAAATTCATGACATATGTGAAAAATATTTAGCTATCCTTAATGCCAGAACGATAGATTCAAATCAGGTGCCTTATAAATTGAGTATTATCCTATTTAAATTGATTCATGTAATTCTTAAGAATTTTGGTATAAACTCGTACAGTTTGGGTGTAAGTATAAGATTTATATTAAATGTAGTAACAATTCCGCGAAACGGCTGGAATTGAACAAAATTCAACTTGTGAGACCCGTAATACTTTATCTTCTAGTGATGGTATACATGGAAAATTCCTCCTTAGTCTTTACATACAATTAAATTAACTAGATCATGAAGATGGACTTATGTGGACCATTGTAACCCTTCATTTTGTGGCTATTTATTTGATGGAAAATCTAATTTGCAAGTCCTAATTTTATCACCTCTCTACTTTCAAAGACGTAGAATATTAAAATGCTGTTCAAGAACGGAAATTAAGCAACTTGTACAGACCTGAACCAATTAATAACTCCAATGATCATCATACACCAATAACCGATGTCAATCAAATTTAAGCTATTGAATTTTGGTATTTGATAATGTCTTTGATGTTATTCATTTCCTTGGCGGTCAAATGAAGTTTAATCACTCTCTCCTACAAGCTAGGTGGGTTTCTACTTTTCCTTGTTAAAACTTAAAATATACTTCACAAAACAAAAAAGTACAAAACACCTTACTTATACTTTGTGTTATGACTAGCAGCTTAAAATATTGAAAATTATTGGAAGAATTGCTTTCATCAAGCAAACCTATTCGAGATTGACATGAATATTTCGGACAGCATGAAGAATTGTAAATACAACATAAAATAAGCAATCCCAATGTCTTTCAGGATGAACTATTTTTTCTTTATTTCTCACTGAATTCTGAATTGAGAATCCTGTGAAGAAGCTCCATGCTTCACTTCAGTTTGCATTTGTTTTGGCAAAGTCAAGGGATTTCTTTCCTTCATGAGAATGTCCAAAAAAATTGTTCATGTACTCTTGAAATATAACATCACGGTAAAGAGCTCCACCATCAAGCTTTGCAAGATGAGGCAGCGGACCTATCTTCTCTGTTGGTCTCGGAGCAGTGAAAACTGGAATGGAAACTCTTGATTGTTTGCTTGTGGTACGAACTCTATGTTCAGCACTGGTGTACCTCCCATTGCTTAGGATCTAGGAGTCAGAAAAAAAATGTTTTAGTTCCTAATGATGATAGCCAAACAAAAAGAAAAAAATTTTTTGTTCTAAAGGCGCCTAATAAAACAAAAAAAAAAATCTCAATCGGATATTCAACTCCTGTAAAAGTCATTTAGTTGGAAAACTTTGTACACCGGATCGAATATTTAGGCAAGCAAATTACTACCAATTGAGATTTTATGACATGCATAGCTATGTCTTAGCATTTCAGTGCTTCAAATTTTGAATACTAACTTAACATATCATTTTATTGAAATTCTAGATCATAACTACAATTCATTCTGATTTATCTAATTAACTGCAAATTAAGTGTGCAAACTCTAGACAAAGTGCCAAAATTAGTTAATTGACCAACAAAACTTTTTTTTAATGCAACGAGCAACCGAACTTTGGGCCTGTTTGACAAACAAGTTTTTGGCTAAGTTTGTCTGCTACAAGTTTTTTAACATTTTTAGCTATAGTAATCTTAAAAAATTTCTCAAAATTTTTAAACTATACACTTCAAAATATTCAAAAATTTACACACTTCAAAAATTTTTCCTACAATTTTTACAATAATTTATAGTAAAATTTTAGACAAACATAAAAAAAACTCATTTGTCAAACAAGATCTTTATTTGTTACAACATTAGGATTGACAATGGTCAACATTCAACATACTGTTGCGCCAACCCCTGTGCGGAAACATTCATAGGTTTGCAACAATAATTATTATTATCATTATTAGTAGTAGTAGTTTGATTCAAGGGGAGAATCAAAGTCGCATAAGGGAAAAGTGAAAAAGACTACCAACTAAACTAGATCTTGAAAATGTCCGTCACAATTTCTTTTAAAGTCAAAAATACCCATTTCGTTTTTTCCCCTTTTATTGGAGAAGAGGTTTTGGCAGGATTCAAACTTTTGCCAGAAGACTGACGGCTATGGATCAATTGTCAATGTAAATTATAATTTTGGATCTCACAAGTAATCTAAAACAGAAAATCCTTCCTTGGATTTTGGATCTCACAAGTGACTGAAATGTCAATGGCTAGCAAGTAGCCAACCGGACAAGGGGGACAGAGCTATAATGCTTGTGAACCCATAACGAATTATAAAGGTTGACTTGTTCAACTGAACTAATGAAGATGGTGATGGGACGTGAACTAACCTGTAATGAATCGCCAACATTAATAACTAGAGCACCAGGAATTGGTGGAATCTCTATCCATTCTTCTTTTTTGCCAACAAGTGCATCTTCTTCCAGCTTTACATATAAACCTCCAATACCATCTTGCAAAAGCACGGTTAAAGTGCCCATATCAGAGTGGCGCCCTACACCAATTGTTAGTTCTGGATTTGGGCATGTTGGATAGAAGTTCATGTTCACCAACTTCGTGCCAATGAGTGATTCAAGTTTTGAGTCATCAAGGGTCACCCCAAGATTTCCAATCAATATTCCCAACAGCATTTTTACCATGTTAGTGGATGATTTCAAGTAGTCAAGTGCCACTTCCCTGAGGAAATAATCCAAACACGGACATATTTGGTTATAGGAATATATTTTTTTTTGAAATTTTTTTTAGAAATTAAAATTAAATCGCTTCTAGTAAATCGAGAAACATGTAATATGCAGCGTTGGATGATTGATATGTACGAGAAGTATAAAATCAATCCAAGGTGGATCCATGATTGAGGACTTCACCAGTAAGAATATCTCAAGTCCGATTTTCTTCCTGAATCAAATAATCTTTTCTAACTAAGATCTAGCCACTTTGTGACATATTAGCTACTCTATTGAGGTAATCAAGAAAACTTACTTGCACTCTTTAGGCCAATGTTTTCGTGCATCACTGTCATTGGTATATACCATGCTAAGATAATCTTTCCACTCCAGAGCCTTTTCTTGCTCGGGTGCAAAGCTTGTACCGTACTTCACAAACGGACTAGGACTAACTCCCTTCAGATAAACAGCTTTTGCATCTGCAGGTTGCTTGAAAAACCGGTGTGCAGCATCTTTGAGGGACTCCAACAAGTCCAAAGACATGCCATGGTTAATTACCTGAAAGAATCCTAGTGTTTCAGCAGCTCTAATAATGGCCTCCACCACTTGATCATGGTCGGGACCATCAAGCTTTGATAAATCAATTGGGATTGATGAGAAGTGATCTCTCGAGTTTTCAACGAGTTTCCCTATTCGCTCATATGGTGGTTGGATGTATCGTTCTGGTACTTTTGCAATTCCTGAATCCACCAGACCTTTGACACCATTTCCATCTTTCACAACAAAATCAAACAAAGTGTTGCCATCATCGAAACTTGATGCCATATTCTTATGAAGCCTGTTTGTCAATTGCTGAAGAACTCGTGCAAAGAAACTGATTAGTTTTATTGAAAGATGTCCCGGGTGGACTCCTTAAATAAGCAAAGATCCATATGATGGAGACCTTTGATACCAGTGAATCTATTTACTCAGATTTTCCTTTCATAAATCTGAGCATGTATCGAGTAAAGATTTTTCTTAGTGCATGCACCTAATTTGCATCTAATTGCTATGTGAATGCGTATATTCATATTTATTGTTCCATTACATTTAGACACTGTGCCAAATTAATGTCATTTGTGCAAAAAATGTACACTTGAAATCTCTATAACAAGCATTTGTCAGCAAAACCTAAAGTAATATATACACTTGATTATTTCCTTTAAGCTATGTTAAACCTAATTGATTTGGAAATTTCTTTAACAGGTGCCACTAGACACTCAATATTAAACCAAATTTGCTACCTGATTTACCATATTTAAATGTACAGGATCTTGTTTCCCAATTTAACTTCATTTGTTCAAAAAAAGGAATAACAAAAGTAACTATCGAAGCCCCTCTTAACAGGTGTCTACAGGTCAAAGGTGTAACCTGCCGGCACTGCGGCAAAACGGATACAATTCCGCAAGTATGCCATCTCGAGAAAAGTCCAAAATCTATAAAAAATTCTGCCGTCTCATGCAAAGTCTAAAATCGATCGAGCATGCTTCGTCATCTCAAGCATGTATGTGCTATAAATGACCGTATTAAGTAGTCTTCCCTCATCTATTACTCCTAAAAAGAATCAACAAATTGAAGTTCTGTTAGGATCAGTGCGGAACAAACAACAATTGAAATATCAAATACATAACAATTTAATGAGAAACAAATCACAAGCATGAAAGATAAATGACACACAATATTTAACGTAGTTCGGCTCCACCATTGAGCTTACGTCCATAGAGAGAAACCCGTTCTTTATTATGAGAGGAAAACCCTATACAAGAATACAACTTGAACCTAAATCCAACCCTTATATACCATCTCTTATATCCCAAGAACCCTCTCTCACCCCATGTATAAGGCTACATGATGTCCTCTTGTGTGCCCTTATGTGTCTCTTATGTAGTATGTCAACCCATCTATTTATAGGGAATATTATTTGGCCAAAACCCAAATAACAATAGGAAACCAATTCTAATTCCTAGATTTGTACAGAATAGGAAATAACTTCTAATCCTAAACTAAATAGAATATTTCTTGGCTACTATTTCAAGTAACTAAAACTTAGAAAATTAGTTACTTCCACACAAAACAAGAAATCTATCTAAAAAAAATTAAATCAATTTCTTAACAAATCTCCACTTTGGCGAAAATTTCTTTTAACAACCATTTGCCTTCAACTACCAAATAATATAGTACCAAACTACACACCCGAATCAACACAGTCCTGACACCAAATTGATTCAATCGGCAAATGAACATGTGTAGTTATCCCGAGTCCAACCTCCAGTTGACTTGTGAGAAGGTGGCTCAATTTATCATCTCCCTTTGCAGCATTTCTTCTCACCACCACTTGCAATCCGGGATCTCCTTCTATGAGCTCTAACCCTGACCATCGAGGCAACCAAGTGGTAAAATCGCCATATTTCTTCCTATCATCAGAACTGTCTCACCACGTGTGGTTTTCAAGACTCCACCTAAAACGAAAAACTCGTAACTGTCAGAGTCTTCTGGCGCATGAAAATTATATCTATTTGTTTCTTTAGGACACGTGCCACACCACCCAAAAAACATAATTAAAATCTAAAATCACTGGGATGAAGTATCAACCGTTGGAGGTGTGAGAAAATCTCCACTGATTCACGTCTAAAATCAATATTGGACTCCACCTTTTCCTTGACCCTTGAATCACCTGCCTAGATTCATCGTCAATATTTTCATGCTTTTCGACTTCCCATCCTTCACCATCAATACTTTTTGCCAAACCATTGAAACAAGAATACTACTTATTAAATTGTTCAATTAGTAACAACTACCAATCCACTTGATCCCAATAGTTAACTAGGATCCAACCACGAACTTTGTTCTATTACCCAATCTCGCAACCTGAAACTCTGATACCACTTGCTAGGATCCAAGCGCTGAATAAACAACTATTGAGATATCAAGTACACAACAATTTAATGAGCAACAAGTCACAAGTATGAAAAATAGATGACACACAATATTTAACGTGGTTCAACTCCACCATTGAGCCTACATCCAAAGAGAGAAACCCGATCTTTATTATGACAGGAAAACTATATACAAGAATACAATTTGAATCCAAGGCCAAAACTTGTATGCCATCTCTCATCTCCCAAGAACCCTCTCTCACCCCATGTAGAAGGTTACACGTCGCCTCTTATGTGCCCTTTGTGTCTCATTGTGTAGCATGTCAATTCATCTATTTATAGGGAACATTATTAGGCCAAAACCCAAATAACAATAGGAAATCAATTCTAATTCCTAGACTTGTACAGAATAAGAAATAACTTTTAATCCTAAACAAAATAGAATATTCCTTGACTACTATTTCAAGTAACTAAAATCAATTAGAAAACTAGTTACTTCCACACAAAATAAGAAATCTACCTAAAAGAAATTAAGCCAATTTCCTAACATGTAGCTGAAGCTTAGCTAGCATCTAGCTAGTTTGATTATAAATGTCCACAACTTGTTGGAATAACAGTTGTCGTAGATTTTTGACTCTGTATAAGGAAATATTTGACAAGAATGCTCGGAAGGAACTTAAGTTTGCACCTATTTCATACCAAAATCAATTAAAAAAAAACTAGATTTTTTTTCTACTCTGGGCTCTAAGAATTGAATTAAGGGCATTAGAAAGGTACAGTGTAAGATGAAAATCTATTCTTACAACATGACCAATTAATGGTAATTAACTCTAGTATCTTGATTGATATTATGGATTCCGTATTCATTATGGTGAGTCAATATTTAATTGATCTTATTCAGCTAAATCCAACGAGCATTCTGAAATTATAAAAATTAAGGAAGCGATTTTTGTAAATAGGTGTTTAGTGGGCAGTCATTAATGCACTTAATTTATATCCAAGTTAATATTAAATGTGAAAATTCAAGTTAATTACATTACACTTGAATTTAAATAATTTACCAATTTAATTTCACATGTACAAATACATTTGATAATAAAAAATAGAATATCTAAATTAATGAAGCGACACTAAATTTTCTAAACAAAACTTGATCTAAAAAATAAGTGATAACCTATTCTCTTATCACTTAATGTGATATTAATGTGATACACACTCAAATATATCATATTTAGTACTTAATAGTTAAGTAATTCAACAGATTTAGACTTTAGATTTAAGATTTCTATTTTTAAACTTTAATTTTATCAAATGCACCCTAATTAAGATCCCTCTTAATCAGTGACTTTAAATAATTTACCAATTTAACTTCACGTTATAAAAATACTGACTGAGGCCCTTCTTAATCACTGATGGCTGAACAAAGACTCACCAGTTTCCATGTTTTACATTGCCCCCATGCTAGGGCCGTGAAAGTTGCTTTAAAAACTTGCAATGCCAGTTATTTTATTTAGGGAAAATCGTTCAAAATATCCCATATATTTTGCTAATTAATTTTTTCATTCTTTACTTTTAAATATTAATTTTACATCCTTACAAATTCAAATTAGCAAAATTTAATCCCAATCTAAGTTTTCGATCACTTTTTATTCTAAAATCACTATGCTATCCAATACAACCATTTTTTATTTACAAAAAGGTCAAATTTCATTTTTTTAATAGTAAAAATGAATATAGATTGAGTCAGATGTCACTTTTTTGGGGAAAAAATAAATATAGTTCGAGTTAGATCTTACCTATTTAAGAACAAAATGAATAAAAATCAAATCATTTGTTTAACTATAATAAAATTTAACCTTTTGCCACCAAAACAATGGATCATATGTGAGTCACGTAATTGATTCAGAGTAAAATGTAGTCAAAAACCTAGATTGGGATTAAGTTTTGCTAACTTGAATTTATAAGGAATTTAAAGTTAAAATTTTAAAAATAAAGGATGAAAAAATTCATGTGGCCAAATGTGAATGACGGTTTGAATAATTTTTCCTTCTTGCTTAACATATTGTTTACTTGCAAAAAATACATTATTTTACTATTTTGTTCGTATTTGTGTCGCAAAGTAAGACTTTGGTATTGATCCATGATTAAAAAGTTAAATGTGACGTATGCCCATTTGACCATAGTGGCAGATAATTTGGGGCACGCACGATTATACATCCGATAGGCATCTAAAGTCAGGAATATTAATTGAATTATTGAAAGGTCAAAGTAGCAACATAAAATGGATGGAGACTTTTCTTTTTTTTTTTTTTTTCCGGTGATTAGTTTAGGTGAGAAGAGAAAACAGAATGACAAATTGCATGGGCCAGCCATAATGGTGCACTTCGTTTGTCAACTTTCTTCACTACTTCCAAGGGGCCTTCTCTTTTGATGTTTCTTATCTTTGTCCTTAAATAAAGAAATTAATTTATGAAATCACCGTTTTGGCTGATCAAGTCCAGTCCAATATTTCTTTCTCTGCATTTTCAATTCAAAATATCTTGTTGAAATTTCTGGTACTTGGACCAATCGGTGACAAAATATTAGTCATGTCTTCTTTTTTTTTTTTTTAATGTGCATAATGCGGCTAGCCAATCATACTTTGATCTTTGTGGTAGAAATGATGGAGAGCGAGTTCAATTCCAACCGCATGAAGAAAAGGATTTTTGTCTACCTAAGTATACTACAAATTCCACAACGATGTTGGTGTTAGTTATGCATTAATGATTGTCACAATATATGTGGGGTTGCACCTTATACTGGAATTATTTTTAAAAATATAGTATAAAAAAGTAATGGGGTTGGGTAGTCCATTGAATAGGGCTACCCTTTCTTCCTTTCCATTCAACATGTAAATGTTTTACGTTATTGTTCCATCGCAGTGGGAAGAAGATGACATGAAAAATGTCTGTTTCTGATGCACAATTTGTAATAGAAAATGGGTCATTTGGACATAAAAGACTTCATTCTCTCCAAGACCTAGTCTTTTTGTTGATTATTACTAGAAGGTCATTTTGTCAAACGCATGTAGCGGACAATCTAGACAGATGTGGAATCAAAAGAGGAACGTGGCAATAGTTGCTTTTTTTTTTTTTTTTTTACTTCTTTGGTAAATGAAAAATCATCTATTTTTGTCCTTCACATGTACAAGTTGAAGCCAAGTGGCGACTGGTCTAAATTCACAAATAGCTAGTTACGAACCTGTATAAGGCATGAAAAAAATTTTCAACTAAAAAAAATATGCATAAGTACATGTATTTAAATTATTTTTCACCAATTTATAAACCACTACTAGGTTCATGATTCAAATCTTGGTCTTGACCGTTAGAGTTGGGAAGGCTGGCAGGACAAAGTGCTATGAAATGAACCATTTCTGTGGAATTATGAATTACAGCTGCGTATTTATTGCACAAGCCTAAATATGGCCAGGCACGTAAAGAGAGAAACAGTCTTATGAACATGAGCAATCAATTGGTAACACTATAAAACACTATTGTAAGCAAAAGAATTATCAAAAGCATGAAGGATTGGATTTGGGTCTGCACAAAAACTAGTTTGTAATTCCACAGTGATATTAGTGTTAGCATTATTAATGCTTGTCACAAATGTTCATATGTGGGATCATTCTAAACAAAACAAACAAATAACTATAGGTTAGGCAGTCGATAGCAAACGTTTTAGGATATATTATACTTACCCTCTTTATGATTTATTGTTTTTTTCATAATTTTCCTATGATTTTAAAAGATATACATAATCCTTCAAAGGTAGAGTTTGTATGATGAATTATTCCTCACTTTCCATTAAAAATTGAAAGTATTTTCCGTCATTGTTCGAATGCTATCAAAAATGTTTTTAAACCCAAATCGGGAAATGAATCGAAAGAGCTTTTAGTTCGTGGTTCGATCAGTTCGACTAGTTCAATTTCGACTTAAAGGCTTAATAATTTTTATTTATTTTAACGTTAAATAATGTGAGTAAAGCTAAAATATTTATTCTAAACAATAAAAAGTTAGTAAATTTGGTTGAACCACCCAACTTTTATTGATTTTTATTGGTTTGATCGATTCAATTAAACTTTTAAATCAACTATTAAACCGAACTGAAAACATGGCCTCAGCTAGTCAAACCAACCGGTCCAGTTTGGTCTTCAAAACACTAATAAGAAGAAGACGAAAAAATGGTGGTGCCCCCAAAGGTCTTCTTAAATTTTGATTTTACCTATTTCTTTCTTTTCCCCGTTTATCACTTTAAATTTGGTGAAAATGAAAACTATAGAAGCAGTTATGGACCGAGTGATTTTGTTATAGACCCAATAACTGAATCTATATAACCCATACACTGGTCCATTGTTGGTTGTCCACACACCTGTACGAGTAGCCTTGGGCCTGTGGCAGCCCATCATCCTTTTTCGTCCTACACTTTAACTCTGCTTTGCTTCATAGGCAGCGAGTTTAAGAACTACTAAGTCCAGGAGCCACTACAGGGCCCTTTGCAGTCAGAAATCTGCCCAAAACTGATTCAAAAATGTCCGGGCATTCATTAAATTCATGGGTCTATTTGTTAGGCCGAATGGCTAAGAAACCTACTTTTGGGTATCAAGTTGTGGCCAAAATCGATGCCAGCCATTTCTTTGTATTGTGATAGTGAAGCCATTATTTCTAGAGCTGGCTAAATAGAATATATAACGGCAAATTTAGACATACAAGTCTAAGACATGAATATGTTAGACAACTATTGAATGATGACAATGTCACAGTGGTGTATGTTAGTTCATTCGACAACTTGGCAGATCCATTCACTAAAGCTCTCTCAAGAGATATAGTGAAAGCAACGTCGTTGGGAATGGGATTAAAACCCTTTGTCTAGAACCACTAGTAATGGTTTCTTTTGTAAATGATCATGAATTTAAGATGGAGCACAGGCCAATAAAAGTGCTAAATCATTTCGTGAACTATTCTACAAAAGGGATATAATCTTGTGTGTGCTATTTGTATTTTAACTTTAAAGTCATGGTTTAAGCTATGTAGCCACCTTGACTTGTTAGAACAAGTGAAATATTTGCACTGAGAAAAGGGTTTAAGTTCACAAACACCTTTCTCTATGCAAGATAATGTCAGTGCTGATTTAATTTCATTACAAACTAAGTGGGGGATTGTTGGTAATAGTTTGTAATGAAAAAGTTGAAGTTCATTGTTCCACATTGAAAGAGGATAGAGTGCTCATTGTTTAAATATTTCTTTGTCTTCTTTCCTTAACAAATTTGTTTCAAATATTAGTTTGGAGGAAAAGTTTGGTGGAAAAGTTATTTCAATTTATATTTCATTCACTTGAATATAAATTGAAAGATATATAAAACGTCTTGACAAGGGCACTTGGGGCTTTCTGATTAGGGAGGGGTGCTAATTGATTGTCTGAAATATTTATTTTAGGTAATTATTTAGAGGTAGTTAATGGCAATTACATTAAACAGATACATCTGTTAAATGGTTAACTATCTAGACAACTCTTCATTAAGAGTTGCATCTTTAATGGTGTCTTGAATAGGTGCTTCAATTCTTTAAAATTGTAGAACTTTGACAGAATTAAACAACTTTTATTGATAGTTCTTAAACTTTGTTGTATCCTAGAGGTAATTTGTCTAATATAGAAGCCAATAACACTTTAAGGAAAGTGTTTCTTTTTCACACCTCAAAGTCTCAACATCTGCTTAGTTTAAATCAGTTCTTACAATATTTCTATCATGTCTTCCTTAGAGATCGCCACTGTTATTCCAACCTCATGAACCGGTGATTTGAGGTATTGATCTTGGGAATGAAGGAGAAAACAGGGCAACTTTGAAAGTGGAGAATTAAATTAGATGCCACGTGATGAATGCAGGGTCCAGGATTAGCACCAATACCATTGAATAATGTAGTTTCAAGGAGTAAATGTGCGCATAGGATCTGTATTGCTGCTTTGGTATCCTCTGTACCACTATCCGGTCCAATGTCAAATTCAGTGTCAATATCTCACTTATCACGTGAGGGTAGAAAATATTTAAATAAATTGCATATGACAAGTTAAATAAACAGGACGTTTGGCATAAATATAAAAATGTCACAGAGTTGCCATTGAAAAGTAACACCAAGAATCCCATATGGGGATTTGATACCATAATGCACCGGTACATCTCATCTAATTACTTGAGGGAAATTGAAGTTTTGATCCCAATGTTTGGCTTGGCATAATTAAAATGATTTAAGATTAATATAATTAAAGTTCCATAATAAAAATAATTTAAAATTAAATACTAAAAACAAATAACAAAATTCTTGCATAATTTAAATTTCACATTTATTATAATTTTGGATACTTTATATTTGTTAAAGCATTAGTTCCAATTGGTCGTCAAAAAGATTAAAAAAAAGGAATATATTCAGCTGCCGTGTTTGTACAACGAACAAAAAAATTGAAACGAGCACCCATTGCATGCTTCTTTTTATTAATTTGCCAGCGGATTCAAACACGGCGAGTTTTATTAATTTGTTAGCGGCGTCTTTTTATTGGCAGGGATCAATTTGTAATTAGAGTCCACTATGTTCCTCAAACATTGCGAGTTTCCTTTTTTTAACAAAAGAAAATCCAACTAATAAAATAGTCCGATGTGTGTCAGAGACACGACAAACATAGACAGAGAAACAAACTTTTTCTCAGCTACATTTTTGAAGTTTTTAATTTTTAGACAATATTTTCAAGAAATTTGCCCATATGCAGGCTATAAATTGAATGGATTCATATGGATTAGGTATTTTTGAAATATTTTGCAAAAAAATTTACTATAATGGTGTATGTTAATCACATTTTTGTGTTGATAGTCCATTTAAATTAGGTGTTTTTAAAGATATATTTTGAAATATTTTTAAAATTTTATTAGGATATGTTTAAAAATTTATTAAATTTTCACCACCACTACCTACCACTGCCCCTTTCTCCTCCACCATCACCATCTTTTTTCCCTCTCCTCTCCTTCTCCTCTCCTTCTCCCTCCTCCTTTCTCCTCCCTTCCCATTCCCCCGCAACACACCTCCCCTCCCTCTCTCTCTTTGGTTGAGCGAGCCATAGGTGTGGAGGAAGCAAAGAGGAATTGCATGATGCAGAGAATGGGAGGAAAAGGAAAATGGTGAAGGGGAAAGAAGAGCAAGAAAGAGGAAAAGGGAAGAGAAAGAAGGAATGAATGGTTGACGGCAGTGGAGGGAGGGAGAGACAGCGGTGGGTGGTAGTTAGTGGAAAAGAAAGAGGTGGTAGATTTATTTTATTAATTTTTTATTTTTTTATTGTGTTTTTGGATTTCTTTTAGAACATATAAATGTATACTCGCAAATTCACAATCGACCATGGTCAAAACAAATTTTATCCAATAAAAATTCGATACATCCATTTCTTGAAAAGACACATTCTTCAATGACTACATCTTACTCATCTTTCATCAAGAAAGCTTTCTCTTGAAGTAAATGCTTATTAACTGAAATCAGACGGCGTTTGCAATAACATTTAACACTCGAAATTTTTGAATTCTTAAACAATCCCAATTGACTAGAGAGGCTGATAGGATATCCACCTTCCAAACATGGATCTACATTCCGCTGGCTTTTCATATGGAGCAACATGGCCTGCTCCCTGATAAAAATGAAGCAAGATATACAGTCAAATCTAACAGTGTTCTTAACTTAACACAACCTGAAAACCTACACTAAAGCAAGAGAAAGAGGGATTTCTTGCCTTTACAGTTGCAAATGTCATCTTATTTGCATAAGTCCTTGTATAACTGCATGTAGAAAAGAGAATTAATTTGTTTAACTTCATGTTAAAGGTAACTAGGAGAAATCTTCAATTTTCAACCAACCCTGCAACTTGGCCTTGATGAATCCATTGTCTCCAATCATCAATAATTGGGTAATTTAGAGATCTTATCCATTCTTCAGTTCCCAAATATGGTGAGATCATATCATAGTCACCACTGAAATAAATACAAATATTGTGCTTTCAACATATATAACCACTATTAATCCGCAAGTGTGATGACATAAGCTCTACAATACGAATATTTTGTTACCAAACCTGTATATTAGGGATCTGTAACCTTTAGTGCTGAGGTTTGCGTGATATGGTACAATGCTCCCTGCATCTCTTGTGTATGGTAGGCTAAGGTTGCATCCAACCCACACTTTAATAGTCCCCTGTCATGTAATCAAACAAAATATATGCAGAACCACATGAAGACAACAAGAATATTTAGAGAATTATAGTAGGTACAGTTGTGTTAGGTGCAATAATTTCTTGATATTGTATTTGTTACAAGTTTCGATGTACACTTACATTACTTTGTTAAACATATATATTTTGCTTTATGTAACTGTACATCAATTATTGTAAAAACTACAATAATCAGATACAATTGCACCAAATCACAACTGTACCTGTTCGTGCCCAGTTTAGGGAAGCTGGCTTCAAATGGAAAATCAAATTTTGACATGCCTTTCCCACATGGAGGGCCTCTTGGACACTCATGTCATTAGCCCAGTAGTCTATAAGCTCTTCTCCGGTTGCATCCTACGATAACCATGTGGGCAACAATTAATCACAATGTTGTGTTTGGATAGAAAATCATTTACATAAATTTATCTACTGAAATTAAAAACACATTTTTCAATCATTGTTTTATCTTATATATATGATATCAAAAAGTGTTATAATATATGTTTAAAAAATTTATTCCAAATAATCTCCTATCCAAATTTATTGCTTTACACACGATTTCGGAAAGATAATAGCAGTATCTTACACGACATTGAACTGGATTAAATTCCAAAACGTCAAGCTCCTCAAACTTCTTATAGAACGTTTCAACAGTTGATCTCCTGCCACTGAATAAGTTATTTGGTTTTGGTGAAACATCAGGACAAGTGGGCTTCAGCACATGCTCAGGGTTGATGTTATCAATCAGCTGCAGAAGCACATATTTTACCAAATTATTTTAACAGTATAAGTCTATATATCGTCAGTATATGGAAGATTAATTGTTCTTTTTTTAATTTTTTTTCCAACCTTTGTAGGAGGCATAGGCACTTTAATTTATATAGTAGGATAATAGTTTACAGAAACACAGAGGAGAGAAGGATTGCTGACCTTATTGTATGCCTGGATATTCTTCAAGCAGGGCGCATTGCTGGGGTCTATATTTACATATTCTCCTTTACAGGTAACTTTCAAGGACTGTAAAATTATAATATAGGTTAGTTAGCAAATCAAGGGTAATTGTACAGTAAAAAAAATGTGTGACACAATGTTTTAAAAGATTGTCATTCAGCTCAGCAGCGTGTAATTAAAGAAAATTCAACCTCGTAGAGTTCATCAGAGATTAGCGCCGTCCTATGAGCAAATGGGATTGCATGGTTTCCATCGCCTTCAGTGGTCGGTGCTGGGTTTCCAAGTATGTATCCCTGAAGCCATTGATTTTGAGAGCCGTGAGTGACATGTTATCAGTGAAGCATAAATATGAACAATCTAAAAAGCGATTATCAGACCAGGATTAAAAATGATATTTTGTCCAAGTATGTAATGATCTAGCTAGGTAGACTACAAAGAGAGAAGATTACGAAAGTTACAGGACCTTGAGATGAATATGCGGCTCAATCCCAGCAACATTTCCTACAAGGACACCAGATTATGGAAGTTTTAGGGACAAGAATTGTCCTGGAGAAATAAAACTTGTAGTTTTACTTTTGTTTATGGCAACTTCGATGGATTATCTTGTGGCAGAACGCTCTGAACCATTAAGGTCCAACTTGAGAGAGTAATGCCATCACGAGCACTTGTTCATCAACTATAACGAGGAAAAGGAAAAAGGAATATTTTTCTCTTAGAATTATTATATAACCTAGAATTCCAAAGCAACAGTTTCTTTCTTTATTCCCCAAGCATCTTGGAGTTAATATACTCACAGAAAAGAATAAAAAGCCTGCAAAACTTGAAGGAATCTTTGTATTTGTTCCTCTTAATGCTCAACCTACTTGAAGTAAGCGGGCAAGACCCCTAGTAATATATACAATTTGCTTACAAAGGCGTTGGCAATCTCCACTATCAGATTATAGCATTAGCAGGAAACTTGCCTAAATAAAGAACAACTTCATACCATTTGAAACGAGTTGAGCTAAAATTGGAACAGTATTGCCTGAATAGGAGTCTCCTCCAATGTAGAATGAATTGGATTTGTACTCGGGGTTATCATGTAGCCACTGCAACACAATCAACAATTAAAAGCAATCTTATGAAAGGTAATAATCTCTTTTATGATTTTTTTTTTCTATTTAAAGTTGAAAGTCCCAGGTCCTTTCCTTTTTTTTACTAATAAATGAGCTATGGGTGACAGTTTAGCTTTGTTTTTTGTGTAGGCGAAGCAGTCCACAATTTACCACATCATCATAAGTGCATTGAATATTCATAGATCTAAACTCTTATTTTCTTGGGTTAATTACATTTACCTCCCCTAAGGTTTGATCATATTACCAATCAATCCCTATAATTTATCCAAATAACGGTCTCACCTTTTGAATGATCAAACATTTAACAAAAACCCCCTTAATACCGAAAATGCCCTTACTGAGGCCATGTTGCATTAAAAAAAGAACATATTTTTATTTTATTAACCCTGAAGTAATATAAAAAAAATAGAAAAAAAATTTTGCTTATTATTTTATAAAAACCATATCTTTGCTTCCATAAATAGTTTTGAATCAATAATTATTTTAAATCTTAAAAATGAATATTAAAAATTAGATAAATTGAAAGAAAAATAAAAAAGAAGCAATTATTTTAAATCCTCAAGTATGGTTCGAATTTGTGGTTCAAGGCATGTTGCGGAAAGCACAAGACATGTTTTCCTCAATTTGAACCATACTTTAGGAATTAAAATAATTTCCTCTTTTTTTTATTTTTCTTTCAATTTATCTAATTTTTAATATTCATTTTTAAGATTTAAAATAATTATTGATTCAAAACTATTTATGGAAGCAAAGATATGGTTTTTATAAAATAATAAGCAAAAACTTTTTTCTATTTTTTTGGATTGCTTCAAGATTAATAATATAAAAATATGTTCTTTTTTTAATACAACATGGCCTCAATAAGAGCATTTTTGGCAATTAAGGGGGTTTTTGTTAAATGTTTGATCATTCAAAGAGTGAGACCGTTATTTGGACAAATTACAGGGATTGATTGGTAATATGGTCAAACCTCAGGGGAGGTAAATGTAATTAACCCTATTTTCTTTTGTTTCCTATTTTTGCTTTGGTCTTTTACTACTATTAAGTATCAAAGAGTTTTCCCTTTGCAACCATATTCATGCTGTACCAAGTCATTGGAACTGATTCTTAAGGACGCAACTCTGTAGGAACAAAATGGTGGCACTTCCATTTTCCTTTTAAACAAAGAAAGCAGGCGAAAATGGAAAAAGAAATAAACTCTGGGTAGGAAATTTTGGGAGAGGAAAAGAGAAAAAAAACCCATCCCTGTTCACTTCTATCTTTCTTTGATTTTTACATCTACTAGAAAAAATCCACTTAACATGCTAAATTAAATCAAGTGAGACCCTTATATATTCATGTGCAACTTTTTCATTGGCCTAGAAACAACTACTAAGCCTTCTGTATTGTATCTGTGACATCCATACAAATTTGCTAGCATATATGAACACAAAGCCTTCTGATTCATTAATTAGCTGAGTAGCGGTACATGTGTACCTTCCTAAGAAATTCATAGTTGTGTTCAGAAGCTTGCAAATCTGTAGACTGAGAAGCTTTAGCAGTCCTGGCATAAGAAAAGCCAGTTCCCGCCGGCGAATCCAGGAAGATCATGCTTGCAACCTAACAAATGATAACAAATTATTCTGAATCTTGCACTCTATTAGGTTCTTAAATCTTGGAAATTACACAAATGAAACACTTCTGTGAGCTATGATATACCCTGTCAATTTAAACCTCTGTTTGCCTTACAAAAATAACTTAAAGAAAAAAAAAACTCAATTATTGTGTACCTTGGTCCAAGAATAGTGATTTGTCACCAACTCGGTCAATGTCTCATTATACGGTACTGGCTGGAATTTCACTGGCCCTGCAAAAACTCACAAATCAGTGATTTGGTTGAATCCCGCTCCAGTTCATCATCTATTCATCACTTGAAGATTTGAGACGAACAAGGTTAGCATAAAACTTCGTTAAAACTATAGAAAATCAAGATCAAAATGCAAAGGAGGTGAACTTGGGGGAAGGGAGTTGACACGTAAATGCAAAGGCTGAGGCATAAAAGCCAACCTATCCCAGAAGCGAGCCCACGAATTGAAGAGCAGCCAGGGCCTCCAGTTAACCAAATCAAAAGGGGATCTGTTTGAGGATTTGACTCTGACTTGACAAAGTAGTAGAAGAATTGCACATCCTCTGATTCACCAACTCCAATGTACCTGGAAATGTCAGAGAATGAATCAACTGTTTCTTGTAAATTTGATCAACATTAGTTCAGTATCAGTGAGCTGCATATCATGTTATCCTTAGCGACTCACCCTGTTTCGAGCTCAAACGGGAGAGGGCCTTCAAATCCTGGAAGAAACTTAACCACGGAACCAGCCACAGCAAGGTTTGGACGTACTAAAACAAGAACAAGCAGCAAGAAAAGGTTGCCGCAGAAAGAATTGAAGAGCCCACGCACCTTATCCATGTCTTGGCAAATAATCAGAGCACCTAATTGGTTGTTTGTTGTGATTTGCCGTGCATAATATGAAGAGCAAAAGGGACGCCTTTTTGGCAGCCACCGCCTTGACCGTACCTACCGTAGGCACACGGTTCCCGTTTGACACGTGTCCGAAAGATTGTCTGTGTGGACAATGCGAGGCAAAATGCACGTGGAGAGTCCCTCGCGCATGAAATCCATTATACCGCCCATCGAATCCATTCTACCGGTTTCTGTATCCGGAAAAAAAACAAATCCATATTTGGTGAGGGTGTGCACTGGGGGAGGGGGGGGGTTGAGCTTCCATCCCACATCGGAAGATCGTGAGGTTTTTATCCTGAATTTAAGGTCCATGGGATACCCGTCCTGTCACCAATTGATTGGATCGGATTGCTCTCTGGTCCTCTTTAGATTGCTTGTTTATCGGGCCGGTTTATCTGTTAACCCTTGTGCTTACTCTAATTAAGTGTGTGTGTTTGTTTCTGTATCCGGAAAAAGAATCCATTCTACCGCTTCTTTTTTTTTTTTTGCCTTTCATTTTGAACAAAATTTGGATTTCACTAAATCACTCCTTCCGGTACAATTTATGACAAAGTTTTTGTTTCTCTAATTTATTTCAAGTATAAATGCTAGTATTATAATATTATTTATTATTTTTATGACACGAAAATAAAAACGTTCGTCATGCTCCCAAAACATGAAAATTTTGTGCAACTCCATCACACAATTTTTATTAACTTATAATTGTTGTTGTTGCAAATGTTAAGACCTATGAATAATTATAGAGTAAAAAACAAAAAGCTCCCTGTGGTAAGCCTAATACACAGAAAAGTCCTCTATGGTTTTAAAATATACAATACGACATCTCATACTTTAAACTAAGTTGTAAATGTGACGGAATCCGTTA
The DNA here is from genome assembly GCF_036785885.1 of Coffea arabica. Classification (NCBI taxonomy): domain Eukaryota; kingdom Viridiplantae; phylum Streptophyta; class Magnoliopsida; order Gentianales; family Rubiaceae; genus Coffea; species Coffea arabica. The sequence goes on from NC_092310.1 coordinate 4,265,005, forward strand.
AACTTAACGGAAATGATTTATTGGAACCTAAAAAAAAAATTTATACCTAATTTTTATCAAATATACCTATTCTACCCCTTAACCCTCAATTCTCTCTATTTAGAGAATAAAACAAATAATTTTTTTGAACTGTCTTTTGCTTAATTATAGCAGGGCATTTTGGTCATTTCGTCCATTTCCGTTAAATTTAACGAATTCCATTACCTTTATAATTTAGTTCAAAGTATGAGAGGTCGTGTTGTATATTTTGAAATCATGGGGGCTTTTCTGTATATTCACTTTTTTACAGGGGACTTTTTTATTTTTTACCCATAATTATATTGTGCCGTTGACCCGATCCAATGTGGGCAGGTACCCGTCCGCCCTACTTATCATTTAATCTTTTTTAAAAAAAAGATTTACAGGTTTTGCCCGTAAATTTGGAGATTTGTGTGTCCGTTTGTTAATGTTTGGAGGCTTTCTTGTAATTTTGACCATGTTTGTGCCCTTTTATTGTTCTTTTCCGGACATCAAAAAGCTGCCAAAAGTTTCGTTTTCTTCTCTTTTTTTTATTCTCATTCATTTCTTATGTTACAACTAGGAGAGATAAACCGCGCGAAAGACAAAACATGAATGCCCATAGAAGCATTAAAATTACGTAAATAGTAATTGGAATTGCTCATTAACAACAGAAAATTGTGGGTCAAATGTAACAATATAAGTTCTTTCTCTTGTTTTAGAAAGGAAATGTCGTTACAGATATAACAAGAAGATTCGAAATTTGCAAAAATACTAATATATTAGACGTGAAATGTATGATGCCATGGATACATGATTTCTTTTCGATCCCATGACCTTACTTACCCTAGTTCCCTAGTTTAATGTATAAACTGCGTATTAGCGTGGTGGGAAAAAAATGGAGATGCCCAGTTTAATAAAATGATTTGTATATATTCAAAATGGATCCATTTAATGGAATTGTTTGTGTCTGATGGAATTTAGTTACAGATAAACCAAAAAAAAACCTATAACAAAGAGAGCCTAATAAATTCAATAACGAATTGTCCTACACTAATTACACTGATAAATAAGAAAGCATGCAGCATGGAGCTTGAAACGCACAATGCATCTTTCCCCTATCCAAACGCAAATTTTGTTTCTGCTGCCGCCCATGGCAAGATTTGCTAAGTTCTCCCATGACAACCTAATTATGAAATTATAACAATAAAATCTTAGTATATATTCTATTGCAGTTAGCAATGGGCCTCGGCAGCAATACATGGAAACTGGAAATGGTCAGGAGACATTGATTGGTCCCAAAACAAACAAAATAAACTAAACAACTTCAAAACTGGAAATATTCATACAAAATCTTAACCCCTAGGACCTTTTCCCCTCTTAAGAGGAGCATGATATATACATTTTGTCCATTATTAAGTATCAGAGAAAAGATATCTAAAGCATCTTATAAGTTGTAAAGTTAGAACAACTTGCATGGTAATTCATAATTCCACCAAAGCAAATAAATTGGCTATTCTGTTATTTCCAAAAAACTGTAAGTTAAAAGAATTCCAAAATGCAATCTATTGCAATATGGCCATCCATGTATATAACCCAAAGGAAGAAGTTGGAAATAGGTTAACTGGCAACAAATGATCCTAATCCAATAGATAAATTCGAAACTCATTCTGTTGTCATAAAAGTGAAACATCGAAATAGCAGTTTTTTGTTTTTTTTGGAGGGGGAACAAGGAAGGAGCAGAACATAGAGTCAATGGAATGATCCTATAATGCAAAAACAAAGTGGAAACTTATTCATCATAGGGAGGACATCCTTTTATTATGTTAAAACAATACTTCATTCCAAAAAGTCAGAGGCATTGACATGTAAGCTAGATCGCATAGTTGCTTTCATCCCCAGAGAAACCTGAGATATTCTCATCTAAGAATGTGTTTTCTAGATCTAAAATTTAAAATCTTTTGTGACTGAAAAATTTAAGGTTTGATAGCTCAATTCTTCATCTAGCATATGATAAGAAGCATTAAGAAACAATAAAATCATGAAGGAATATTTCTGTACCTATAAAGGCAAAACCAAGGTTTGTATAGAAGCCTTTATAGGGAAATTTTCTATGCTATAATAATCGAAACTTATTAATCGACACTTAATAAATCCTAAGGTTTTTCAGGCTTTGGAAACACAGAACAAATGCAACTGATCACAAAGAAGTCCTATACTTCTAATCTTCGACTGAGAAAGAAAAGGAAAAACACATAAGAGAAGGAACTGTGTCGAGTCCTATACCTCAAGATGATTGCATGCTAATCCAAGCCAATTCTTGCTTTCATGAAACCAAAGCTTTCTTTAAGTAGTATTAGGCTTTCTTAACTTCGAAAAAAACTGTTCAGTGCTGCATCCAATGTTCCCCAACTGATTTTATCCTCTGGAAGGCTCATTGTGGGCTTCAAAATCCAATTTAATAAAATCACTTGTCGGGCATGTCACATTAGGTTTCTGCTCAGAAAAAAGATTCATGTAAATCAGTCGAAAACAGATATATAACAAAGTTTCATGTATTCATGTTAAAAGCAAGAAATATAAGTTACGAGCTAATCCCATAAGCCAGTCTGAGTTAAATTGCATGGGGATGGTAACATCTCCTATGGACATGAAATTACTAATATTGGCCGATGCCAAAATGCAATACTCCAATTACATCAAACAGATCCAATAGTGATACAAAGTAATAAGGTTAACAAAAAGCAATAGTGATACTAAGTAATTTAAAAGCTTCCATTTCAATAAAGGTTTTCAAGAACAAGACAATGCTTTTCTTTTGCTACACAATCTAGAAAGTGCAAATGCTAATTAATCATAATGGAAATATTCAAATCAAGAATAATTACAGCAGCTCTTAGTTGAAGTCCCAATTAGATAGAGAAAAGTCCTTTCAATGGTATATTTGCACACTAAAACGATGTCAATATGATTCTTTAGAAATTTACAGATGTTTAATGTGACAGCCCCACCTCCCCCTAAGGCGAACCAAAGGGTTCGGCGGACCGCCTGCCCAACTCTCGCCGGAACTTAGTCGATCACCTCAGTCCTCAATTAAAAATCGGAACAAAACCACAGGAATAAATACGGCAACGATCCAAAACTTAAAGCGAAACTTATATACATTTCTATCTCAAAAAGGGAGTGCAAACATCGAATATACAAAGATTCTCAATTCTTCATACATCCAACCCGTGCCAAGCACTAGGGCGAGAACCGTTACAAAATCAGAGGTCTAGCCTAAGGTAGTCTATACAAAGCTCCCGTCCTGGCTCGCCTTCCCCTGTTAAGGAAAACAAAACTAAAGGGATGAACTAAAAGTTCAGTGAGGTTCCGAACACATAATCAAACAATCAATCAATACATCAAACATAGAGTATCAATAATTCAAGAAACATTTACAATGAAAAGCGATAATAACACATTCATTAAAAGGATACGGGCTCACAGGGAGCCATTCGTTCGTTCGTTCGTTCATTCGTTCTCCTGACATTTCCCCTTATTCCTCCGATCATTTGAAAATGCATTTGTTTTTTTCTTTTTTTTTTTAAGTAAAACCCTCGTTCGTTCGTTCATTTCATTCACCCCCTCCTGGACGTTGACCAGGCTCCATCAGAATTCAAGATAATACTCGAGTATACCACTTTTACACCCAAGGTCACCATATCGCTCAACCGAGTCCACTTCTAGCTCGAGTCGATCAGTAACAAAGGGCAGGTCCCAGTTCAGCCAAAAGGCTTACATCATGCACAAGTAACATTTCAATCATTAAATCATTAAAAATTTCACGTTTCGTTTAGGTCGAGCGCGATAAAGTACACACTCGCCTAGAAAACTCGTTTTGGAAATCATTGAAAGCACTTAACACATTATCAAACAATAACAACAAGCCATGAAGTCAAGGAAGATATACAAATAAGGAACATTCACCTATGTACGCAAAACAATGTGCAAAATATCCTTCTGGATATTACCCTCAGTCCCCGATGAAACCTAAGATTAACGAGAAAGAACATTACAGTTCGTCTAGCAAAACAAGTAAGTGAAATCGAAGAAAATCCAACAAATGACGAGTAACATGTATAAAAACGACTTTCTAGTGAAAGAGGGTAGTTAAATCGAATGACAGAAATAACTAGGGTTTCATACACCAAATGCAAAACCAAACTCAAAAGGGTTATAAATTTTCCAACGAAAAACACTTGGACCAAAGACAAGCCGGAATCCAACTAGATAGGCTAAGAAATATTGTTTTCGGGATCACTTATGTGGTTCAAAATCAACTCATTTTCAAGTAGATATTATAGACTAAATGTCTTGATGAAAATCATGTGAAAAGGAGGACAAAAATACCTTAACTTCACATTAAAATCTTACTTAAAAGTAGTTCACTTGTGGCCGATAAAACCCTAACTCTTACCTCTTTATTTTGGTAAGGAGTTAGTAACATTTCGAGTTTTAAACTAAAGAGGTATCATGTTTTAAAATGGAAAAACGGTCATGGTATTTGTCAAACGAAAATATACAAGTTCAAATAGAAACTTAGCCCTCGAACACCTTTTGAAAGAACTGATGAAATTTTCAATGAAATACGTCCAAATTGACACAAAACACATTTCCAAAACCACTTTAACTAACTCACAATACAAGAAAATAAACGGACGGCATTTCCCCTTAAATTCTACATTTTCACCCTACAAATAAAAAACCCATTCTCATACCATTAATTACAATCACACATATGGTCCATAGGTAATAAAACATGTCCAATTAGGGCACAAAACCCCTCAATCAAAACCAATTAGAGACTCAAAAGCCAACCATAAGAAAACCCCCAAAATAAAACCCTAGAACCGAAATTTACCCTCACAAGCGTAAATTTTCCGCAATCAACCGCAATTAACGCACAAAGGTTCCATTTAACACCATTTCAATCCATCAATCTAAGACCAATCCATGACTTTCATATAAAATCAGAAAAATCCCCAATAAATCAGAAAATGGTCCAACTTGACCTAAAACCATGAAACCATCCACAATACAGCATCTTTAACCTTCACAACCCACCAATATACCATTATTAAAACAAAACAATAACTTCCTTAGCAACTCACCTTGCAACTCAAGAAAGGTAGAAACTTAGAGCTTCACTTCCAAAAACAACTCCACTATCACCTTTAACTCACCTAAGCTAGCACTTGAACGGAGTAGCTTGAAAATCCAATGGTGAAAACTCAAGATTGAGGTGAAAATTGAAACTAGAAAATGAAGTTTTCTTTCTTTTCTCTCAAACACACGGCTGGACAAGGAGCAGAAATGAAGATATTTAGGCTCAAAACAGTATAAAAAGAGAGGAAAACAGGCGGTCAAAGTTGGTGGCCGCCTGTGCCACGTCACAATCCGACCAGAATCTGGCCGGATTTCCGGCCGGATACTGGCCAGAGAGGAAATCAATATTTTTTTCAAAAATCCACAACAATCCGGCCAGCAATCCGGCCAAGAACTGGCCAGATTTATGACCGGATTTGGCCCTTCAGTTTTTCACAAAATATTTTCCTCTTTTCCGAATCCGATTGCCGCGCTCAACCGTACTTCCAACACATGCACATATATACATATCTCACACACAAATACATAAACAACAAGGCCTTCCTTTGTTTAAAACGATTAGTTAACAAATTTTCACTTAAGAGGGAGAATGAGAATAAACAATAGGCTAAGAAAATCTGAAAATTCTAGGTTCTCACATTTAATGTACTTGAAACAATAATTCAAAATCAACATCTGGCATTGCAGCATAAGAGACACATAAGATGTCCAACCTTTGGAAGTCCTCCAATCCCAAGTGCAATATCCAGAGCAAATGAACCTATAGACACAACTGGAACTTGTTTGACAGGGGTAGAGCGGCCAAGCCACATGATAGAACCTTTTCCAAATGATGCAGTGATCTTATCCATTGCCTGCCTGAGCACCAAATCTTTCTTTGACATCTGACTTGGATTTTCTTCTATCTTCCATACAAAAAATGACTTATGTTTATAATGAACTAATGAAGCAAAAAAAAAAACAATTGATATTTTCTATTACAAAAAGAGCAAAAAGTAGGTACTCTCAAGTAGGAAAATATAGGTACTCTCAAGCAGGAATAACACTATCCCAGCCAAATGTAAAAAATATCAAACTCAACAAATTTCAGCAAAAGAGCTATACTTAAAAGAACTCATCTGATTCAGAGAATCACAAGCGAGAAAAAGGGCCAAGTGATTGTTACATCAAGGATGATGCACTTAATGTTAAAATACTCTAGGAGAGAGGTACAAGGCCAAAATATGGCAATAAACTTGCATACCTGGGTGCTTTATAATTTTTTTGCCGAGACAGTTGGTTTTAAGATTCTAGTGAACAGAAAACCCCAAAATATGGGGGAAAACATGCAACTGTCACATTAAATAAACATGATGTTTGAAATATTCAAACACTAAGCAAATATATGTATTAGTTTTAACTGGTTTTAGCAAGGGGCTAAAGCCTAAAAAGATAGACTTTATATGCAAAAGTTATTTTACTTTATCTATTTTTGAAACCCATCAAAATGATCACCAAGATAAGAAGGTATGAAGACCAAATGCAAGCCAGTTCAGCGGGAAAATAAACTTCAGGCACCTTTTGGTGGAAAAGTATGAGAGTTGAGTGGATGCCCCCAACAAGCCTTTCCTATAAATCTGCATCAACAAACAACAAATTCATGTTATAACTCATGAAGAAAATGAGAAACAAAATAAAAAAAATAGTACTAATTGAAAAACGATGTCAGAAATGCATCAAACAAAAGACTTTTTCTTTATACAGAATGCAAGTTCAATAATTTTTAAAAAACGGAACAACTTCTGCAAGCTAGCAAAGTAAAACATTTGACTTTCGTAATTGATAGGAAATTATAGTATAATCATTTATTTGCAGCTTCCAACTACTAATAACAAGTATAAACACTATATTACACCTATAACTTCAAAAGAATAGTACAAACAAGCCATAGGTAGCGTAAAAACATTGAAACTCAACAAAGCTATGAAAAACATATTTGAGAAAAACCTGAAATTTTTTTTTAAAAAAATGCTTCAAATTTCTACAATGGGCCATTACCTATCATTAATCGTAACCAAATTGTTCTCCAAAAATACAAAGAAAATAAGAACAAAATCTTCCCTATTTTAAGTAGCCTTTCTTGCATTTCTGGTTTGTTGGGGAAATTACCTGAGAGAGAGGTTGCAGAAACAGAGTGCATCCGAGGGAAGAAGCATTTTGGAGAAGCCTCGCCATCATATTCAAAGGCTTCCACCAAACCCAAAAATGTAATTGACCAAAAAGGAAATAAAAAAAGACAAAGTACAGGAAAAAATAAATAAATTATAGAAATTAAGCAATTTATATTGGAAAATTTCTCTTTGCCTCATACTGTTCAGTTTGCTGCATAGAAATAAATCTTTCAAAGGTCCTTTAGAAATGCATCAATACTTTCGCATGTCGCAATTGAAAGGGCTCCTATGCATTTTAAAAAGGAAAAAAAAAAAAGATACGCACATAGGAAAATAAACAGTAGGGGCAAAGGGAGATCTTGTAGAAAAGTTACCTGAATTGACAGAGGATAAACAGCTTCCTGTAGATTTTTTTTTAAAAAAAAAAGATGAAGAACAACAAGATCAAAAAAAAAGTCAACCAACTTGAAAAGGGTAAGAAAGATAATGAACAACAATATAAAAAATAATCTAACCTGAAAAGGTTTAGAATTTTTTCACGCCTAACGGAGGATGAAAGAGCTTTCTGAGAAAAAAATATATATAGCGAAGGAGAATAATCGAAAAAAAACATGTTATAAATCTGGAAAAAGCAAAGAAAAGCCCTAAACCAAAGTCCCAAACCTTGAGCTAGAAATGATGCTGGCCACAGTCCACACGCTTTGGAGGATTCTAGCACCAGCTTCTCAAATCTCCATCTCCTTCTTTTCATTCAATTTTTTATTCTCTCCCGCTTTGGCATTGAAACTAAGAGTAAGGAAGCTGCAAACTTACAAAAAAATAAGCAAAGAGCGAGGAGGCTTAAGCGTACTGAAGATTTTGGCATTATAATATTGGAAAGGAAAGGCAGGAAAGAAGAAGCGGCGGCGGACAGGTTTTGGAAAGAAAAGTCAGGAGAGAATATATTTTGTGTGTCTAACCCTAAGCTGACAACCCGCGCATCGCGTGGAAAAAAAAAATACTGAAGGCATGCTTGTGGCACGTGACGACGACCAAAAGAAATGAATAGTAACTCCTTTGGCTCTTAGAGTGTTATGTTAATAATAATAATAATGCCCTTGGTGGTCCGGTTTTGCCAGTAAATTTGGAGATTGTGCGTCCGTTTATTAATGTTTGGTTAGGTTTTCTTGTAATTTTGACCATGTTTGTGCCCTTTTATTGTTCTTTTCCTTAACCTTATCGGGATTAGGACACCTTATGGGGTGGAGACCGAGGAGTCAGAAATGCCCACTTTTCTTCTCCTTTCTACGTCGTTGTCTCACTCTTCACCTCATCTTCCCTTCAATCATCCTCTTATTTGTCTCATCTTCTTCCTCTTTTCTTTTCTTGGGTTTTTTTTTTATTCTGACCGAGGGCAACAACAAGAACAATAATGGTCTGGACTTTTTTCTCCTTGTAAGACTGTTTTTCTTTCTCATCATCAAGACTTCTCTAGCCTTTAGGATTTTTTGGAGGGTTTACCAGTCGAATTTTAACATATAATATGTATATATTTGTGATGTTGCAGGTCCAAAAATTTGAAAATGTCTTCCAACATTCAGCATCCTCATGAGAGTCAGATTGTGTAAATTTTTTCCCCCGATATAGAAGAAATACAAGTATTACGGGTCTCCTCTGGCCTCAAGAGGGTTAAGGTTGGACTTGCATTTTTTCTCTCTCGACTTTCTTCTCTGTATTTTTTTTGGGTTTTTTTCTTTCCTGTCATTTTGGCCATGTCTGTGGCACTTATATTGTTCCTTTCATTTTCTTTATCGTAATAATACATCCAACCAACTCGATATAGAAAATGGCAAAAAAAAGCACGAGAACGGAAAGCCAGCGGTCCAAGCAGAAAAGACGTTTTTATAATAAAAAAAAAAAAGAGAGAGGATGCGAGGCTATGATTTCACTTTGAAAGTGTGAGAGCATTATAATTCACAGCATCAGTGGGGCAGAAGAAATCAGAGTATCAAGAGTCTCCTCCGGCCTCAAGATCCTTAAGGTTGGAGCTAGATTTTCTGTTTCTCAGCTGTCGCCTCTATATTTTTTTCCCTTTTTTTCCCGGTAGGAGTATCAATCTATGTTGTTTGCTTTCATCAGAAAGGTGGAGCATCAAAAGTTTTTTCCCTTTAATAACCAGTTCCTAAATTTTTCCTTGCCATCTTTTTTTTTTAACATTACTATCATATCAACATTACTTAAATTTTGTATCAACATTACTATCGTCATTTAACGTGTTTTGATTATCTATCAATATATAATGTAACTTGATTGTGCAATAATTGCTGATCGAACATTTGTAATTGTGGACCAAGCTTGACAAGTTATCTAACCAAAGATTGTTTGACTTTGCTTTACTTGATTGAGGCACAATCAATCACTAACCCATATTTAGAGCTTGAATCAATTGTGGATGTCTAAAATTTCACCCTACATTAAGAGAGTTAAATTTGTGCTCCCTCCGAGCCATTATTAAAACTGTACTGTTCTTTTTTTTTTTTAAGTGCAAAATATTTTTGGTCCTATTCTCTGGTACAACTCCAACTTTCAATATTAATATGATCTGAAACGAAATTAGAATAATATACCATATTCTCGTAAAGTTTTGCTCCTACTAAAACAAAAGATAAACCAATAAATACGATTTTTTCCCACTACTGCCCCTTCCGAACTTTCCATGTCTTTGGATTGGACTGAGATCTTGTCAGATTTGTATAATTACGTGTAACTCTATGTGTATTGTTGGTGCATTTTATTCTAAATAATTTTTTAAACTCTAAAGTCTAAATTTGTAACGCTTACGTCAATATGAGATTTCCTAACAGGAATATGTTGGAGAAAGTATAATGATGTAGAAAACCGAAGGAAGCTAAATCAATAACTGAATAAAAAGTCAAGGCAGAGGAAGTCCTATCAATGTTTTTAAACTCGGACTGGCCAGTGAACCGGAGAGGGGTAGGTTCGCAATCCGATTGGTCCAATCGGTCCCAACCGATCGATTCACCAGTTCTCTTTTTTTTTTTTTTGGGGCAACTTCAATGCTAAGTACTTCACATCTTCACTCTACACTTGGACTTGATAGTTGATACACAATCTAATATGGTTATTGATAACTGAAGTTCCTAAAATGCACTTACCAACATAATTTAAAACTAAATTTAAGTTGAGATAATAATAAATTTTCTAAAAGTTATACATGAAACCTGGAATGATAAAAAGAAACATAATCCCAATTAGTTTCCATTGATACTAGTCCTAAGCGAAATCTACATAACAATTACTACAAGCTAGGCACCAAAGATGAAAAAGGAAAATCTGATTACAACTGCAAAAAATTGTAAAATTATAGTAGTGGACAATACAATTATTACAAGACAAACGGCATCTCTGTCGTGGGCTAGTTGAAAATTTTCTTTTGATTAAAATTTTCAAATATTTGTACTAAATCATTTGCAAATGGAAATAGAAAACAAAAACCTTGAAAAGGAAAAAATTAAACTCACCAAAATGGAAAAACTCTTGTGAAAGTTGAAGCTTCGAACTTGCTTATAAATTAGCTAAGATAATAGCTTGATAATCACGAAGAAGGCTTGAGAAAGATTTTGTCATGGGTATTTGATTTGGAGGTGGAAAGATTACAAAGAAAAAAATGAAAAAAAAAAACCGAGAGAAGAAGCAGAGACAAGAGAACCGAGAATTGAGGAAGTGAAGCAAAAGCCAAAAGGTGCTGTTTGGTGTCTACCGTGTCTTAGTGCTAGGGTTTCCTATTTTTTAATTAGATTTTTAGTTTTGCACTTAAGATAAGTAGGTTCTACACAAAAAAAGCATCTCTTGTGAATGTAGTCTAGTGGTAACAAGTCTTTGTTGTGACTGTAGAGACCTAATGTAGACACCAAAATTTCACCATTTTATTTTTCTTATTTTCCTTCATTTTATTCCTATTTTTGTTCATTTTAGTTAAATTTTATTTATTTTGTTTCATTTTCTATTTCTTGAGAGAAATCATTGTAGAAAAATCAGAAAAAGAAAAGAAAAGAAAACAGAAATCAGAAATCAGTTTTGTAAAAAAAAAAAAAAAAAAAAAAAACTCCTTCATTGCATGCGCGCATCTTCTCCTTTGAGCTGGTACGAAAACCAGCAACGAGCCATGGTACCAAATTTGCAGCTGGCAATTTGAACCCATTCCACTCTTTTTTGTTGTTTTCTTTTTTCCCCTAATCCTTTGCCACCTCAGCCTCTTGATTTCTACCAGAAGAATCTAGAAGCCTAGCCAATCTAATGGCTTAAAATGGCCACAAAAATGCAGCAGAACCTCCATCCTTGATCCTAGGTTTTGGGGAGGATTTAAGGCTATAAAAGGGATAAAAAACACAGCCTTAAAGAAAAAAAAAGGAGTAAGAGTGAGAGGCGGCGGAAGAAAGAAAAACAGAGAGAAAAGAAGAAAGAAAAGAGAGAAAAAAAAGAAGAAGAGGGCACAAAATTTCCGCCAAAAATGTGAGCCAGGGTTGGTAATTGAGTCACCTTCCCTGTCTGATTCCGTTCTCGGTAGAACCTCTTTGGAGAAAGTATCTAACTTCTGGGGAATCTATGATGATTAAGGAAGAAGTTTCATGTTGGAAATTTTTGGAGAAAACCTCAGAAACGTCTTCAAATCAAGGGCCGAATTTGATGCCTTCACATTCCTTAAAAAGCTGCAAAAGAAAGTTCTTGCTACTTTGTAGCACTTTGGGCAAAAGATTTCACGTTTTCCCAACCTGATTTCATCTTCAACCGTTTATAGGTAACAATAACTTCCCTTACTAGCTACCCCAGCAAAACCACAAGCTTGCTTCTTCCTTTCCTTTGCTGCGTTTTTCTGTTTGGTTTCCTTGTTGGTTCTTCCAAAGATAGGCAATCATGTTTCAGTGCTATTAATAATGATGGGTTGAAGTTTCTGTTGGGTTTTTGCTGCTGAATCCACGAAGTTTGCTTGAGTTCATGGCTGGTTTTTCGTGTGCTGAATAAGTTTTCTGGGTTGCTGCGGAAGAAAGGTTGTAGAAGATGCTTTCCTTCGAAGCTTTGCATGACAATTTCTGAAATTTTCCTTTTCCCCCCTCCCCAACTTTTGCCTAATTTCACTATGGCCCAAAATTTGGAAAAAAAATCAATTTTGCCCCTATTAAATTTTAATCCTCTTTTTCATGTGTTAAGTAGGTTTTCGGGCAGAATAATTCTAGACTTTAGGGCATAAATAAAGTTTAATAATTTTTTTTTATTTAATATGTTGGTTGGGTTTTGTAAGAAAGTGAGTTTTTGGGTTTAGGGTTGTTTTGGTTGGGTTTGACAAGTGGATTTTAGTTTATTTTTATGGTTTCTGGTAATGGATTTTGGTTTTTTTTTTTTTTTGGTTGGGTTTGATTTGGCTTTGAGAGATAAAACACATGTTTTTTCAGTTGGGTTTTGTTTGGTTAAAAAGGTAGGTTAGCCTGCTTCTTACCTTAGGGCTTTTAGATGGGCCAGAAGGGTTTTAGCCCAAGACAAGAAATACAATGGCCCAATGGCCTTTTTACCAAGAAGTCTAATACGAAAATTGCATTCCAGTCCTGAACCTTTGAGTTATTTTATTGTGGCTCTAAAATTTTAATTTATTTCCATTAGATCCTTAATGTAATTATATTTGGTCCCTAAACTTTATTTTTCTTTGATTTTGACCTCTCATCTTTGTAATAATTATAATTTGACTCCAAAAACTTTTTTATATTTGTAATTAGGTCCCTAATAGTTTTGATTTCTTAAATATAAGCGATTTATCTTTTTTAATTGTTAATTATACTTCATTTAAGTACTTTAGTTGATAGATTTCATGATTATTTTTATTCTTTATAATTAAATTGGTGTCTTGATCATTTTGTTGATTTTGGACTATAAATAGGACAAATCCAATCTCAATTAACCACAACTTCAAGGGATGTATCTTCTTTTATTATTTTAAACTCTTTTATGTGCTCAAATGTGTTTCTTATATGTAATTGCATGTTTTTGGTGCCTTTTGTTTTTAATTACTCATTTTATTCATTTTAAGTTTCATTTATTCTATTTAATTTTGATGATTATTTGTGAGGTATTTAAATGCCAAGTTATAATAGATAGGTGCTCAAGACATGTATTTAACTAATCTATGTAATAGATAGGTTTTTATTCCCCCCTTAAATTGTAGTTAGGGCTCCAAATGTAATAGTTAGGATTTTATTTGCTTTTCTTTGCTTGTGTGCTTGCATGCTTGTGCGCTTATGTATTTATTCGTTTTCTTTAGGGTCTTTGCATCTAGATATCATGCCTACATGTTATGTGATATATGTGTTTTATGTGTTTACTTGCTTTAATTATGCTTTATATGATTTATTTAATTATAATAAATGCATGACGTCATCACACCAGTCCAACGCTAATTGTGGCATTTCTTCCTGATTTCTCACTAGTCCAATGCTAGTGAAGACTTGAAGAAATAAGCTAGTTCAATGCTAGACCTTTTAGGCCATCCACGCTCTATAATCACATGCTTGAGTGACATTTAGTGCATTCCATGCATATTTTTTATTTTTAGAATTTTTTTCATATCTTGCATGATATTTCTTCTATATATATTATCCCTCTTATCCCTATGTGCGTGAAACATGACATTTAGACTTGCATCCCATTTAGGAGAATAAAAATAGGTTAGCCCATTTGCTTGATTAGGTTAGAAGAGTCACCTTTCAAATATGGGAAATGGACGAGTATGGCTTCTTAGCCTTAGCACGGTCGTATCTCCTCTATAAAAAAGAAAATTGAAGTCACGAATCTTAGTCCCCCGTACTCGTTATGTTGCATTCCTCTCTTTTAGGTCATGTATATTTATTTTCTTCTTTTTTTCAAGTCTCCTTTTTGCATATTTGTGACATCTTTTAAAGAATCATTTTTGGGCATCATATTTAATGTGATTCGCACCAATTAAATTTTGAAGAGATATTTCGACCAACTCGACATCCATTAGGTCTAGATTTGCATTCATATAGCAACATCTAAATGTGATAAGTTTTATAGGTTAGATTAAGAAAATTTCCGACTAAATCTCGCAACTAGTTTTGACTAGATTGAAAGGGTGCCTTAGATCAAGTCTTTGCCTTTCCTTTCTTCAACTGTGACTCCCGAATTCTTTTTTTCTGTTTTTCGAAGACCTAGAGTCGTTTAAAAAGTATTTTATATTTTTTTATTAAAAATACATTTTTAGGTGATTTGGTACATTTAAAGTTGATACCAAGTAACGACTCCTATTTTTTCTTAAAAATACTTTTTAGACTATTATTTTGGGCCAAAATCGTCGTACTTTTAAGTCCCATTTTAGGTCATTTTTTTTATTTATTCTATAAAAAAACTCATTTTTTCACTCATCATTTTCCAGATAAAAAAAAATTGATTTTTCTAACAGCCTAAACACTCTTGGATTTTATTTATTCTAAAAATGGGGTGAGTATTTGAAAATTTTAAAACTACCGGTTTACGATCTAAACGATTTTTATCTGTTCGTCTGCTTTCTAACAATTTTTCATTAACTTGCGGCTTGAGCACAAAATCAGACCAGTGACATGTTCGGTTCGCGGTCCAACCAGTCGGACCGGCCAGTCCGGTTCCGGTTCTGAAACATTGAGTTCTATTGCTCTTGAAGGTAATTTCTCCTACACAAGAATGTGTTTACCATGGGGGATGCATTTGTCGGTAATTACTCTCAAACATACAACAGCTAACCTTGGTTGTGCGCACTCACGAGCAAGGTTTGAGTATACTTTAATATTATTTAGACTATGGAGGAAGAAGAGAAAAGGCAAACGATTGAAGAATGTTTCAATTGTCTCTAGTATCAAACCCTACACCTATTATAAGGGTAAATTGACTTGTCCCTAGTATCAAACCCTACACCTATTATAAGGATAAATTGACTTAACTAGAAGAAGAAGTTGCTAATATAACCCAACAGGAAATGAGGTAAAAAGAGGCAATAATTTCAAGGATTCAAGTTTCTCTAAAATTTGTTTGGAAAAAAATTCCTTTATCTCTTCTTTTTTCAGTTATAACCTAGAAGTCTTGCCATTTGATAAAAGTTGAGCTATAATCGAAACGGTAATACCTCGATACGATTTTCCACCAACATAGAATGGACTAAGATGTACTCACTACAGACAAATTTGTTAGGGAGAAACACCTCAAGAAAATCCACTAAAAGTTCAATATGTAAGTTAGGAACCCAACTCTGATCCAAAAGTTTAACCTATTAGGTTTTGGACCATTACTTACATATTAAGTGCTCTTTTAAAAAACTTAAACTTTTAGGTTTTGAACCATTACTTACATATTAAGTGCTCTTTTAAAAAACTTAAACTTTTAGGTTTTGAACCTTTACTTATATATTAAGTGCTCATTTTTTATCTTTCGACTCAATATGGAATCTAATCCTTACTCATGAACCTAGCAAAATTTGGCTTTGATTACTTTTTCTTTTTATGATGTAAAACTGGTTAAAGTCCCATAGCACAAGACTTTCCTGAAGATAATTGGTCCAACAAATGTTCACGAATAAGTGCTTTGGTGAGATGTTGCAACTCCAAATTTAGAGAATAAAGACAAATAAAGATTAAGATAATACTTCGTCAACTAGCAACAAGTTTCATTTATCAATTGAGTCTTAGAGACTAGGAAGAGCTGTTTTCGGAGTTTCTAGATTATACGAAATCAAGATCAAAATATGGTTGACTGACCAACTCATAATGGCCACTGCCTGCCAACCTTCAATGCGTTTAGGGTTGGACTGAGATGTTGGCAGATTTATTCACTTGGATGTGACTCTGTGTAAGTGTGTGTATTGAGAAGGGTCATTTCAGCCCTCATAAGTACGCGCACCTCGCTTCCGCTACTATTGAAGACCGCCGAAGGGACCGACTCCCCGACGTGTTGGACCCCGAATAAGCTCACCTCGACATGACCCCCACCAAAGGCCGGGGTCAGAGACGTGTCCCTGACCCTGTCTCCTTGTCAAGTCATAGGATGGTCAGGTTCAGATACAATCTGACAACTGCTAGAGTTCAGAACGATTGATGGGACCTGCTGAGGCGCCGCCAATTTGTCAAGTAAAGCTGACAGTCTGGGCGTGGCAGTCCCTAGAGAACGGGTCCTCTTAATCCTCTCTCCCTCTCATATAAATACTCCTAGGGCTCCTGGAAAAAAGGTAAGAGTCTCCTAATCTAATTCAGTAACTTGACCCTCTCTGAAAAGTAACTAATTAGATTGTCGGAGGTGAATCAGGAGATCTAGCCCCATATTTCTTGCAGTTTGAGCAGGAGACTTTTGAGCAGTTTCACTTCCCCACCTGAGGACACTCCAATTGGTGAGGTAAAACCCAATCCATCCAAAAATCACCTCTTCAATTGGCGCTGTCTGTGGGAACGAAGACATCTCAGAATGAAACCCATGCATTCTAGGAGCAGGAAGGCCCTTACCATTGGGACTTAGTCGAGTGCTGCAGCCCAGGAAGAGAACATGGTTGAAAGACATGGGTCTCTAGAAGAACAGCTAGCAAACGAAGAAGCCATGGCTAAGATGGCAGAGTTTGTGGCGAAAAATCCAAATGTCTTCGAGGAGTTAGGCAGGTACTTCAAGAGGCAAGGCAAACAAAAAATTGAGTCCTCTAAAAGAAAATTAGATGAATCTCCCGAATATCCATCTGATGAAGAATCTGATGGAAGAAATTTGGCTAGGAGCGCCTCGAAACGAGCCATGTCCAAGGCTATTTCTAAAATCGCGTCCTTATTTAAGGCCTTCTCGTGGGGTTTACTAGGAAGGCGAGCTGACGAAAATCCTTGGCTCCTGAGGAGGCCCGGAGTGGATTACATGAGAGTTCCGCTCTTCATAGACGAGATCAACGAGGAGAGGCTTTCTTCGAATTTCAAACTCCTCATGATAGCATCTTATGATGGCCGAGGTAACCCGAAAGACCATATTCACGCGTTCATGTCGGCATTCCGATTATATTGCATCCCCGACCCTGTCATTTGTCGGGCCTTCCCGGTGTTTTTACAAGGGACAGTTCGAAAGTGGTTCTGGGGCCTCAAACCTAAGAGCATATCCACCTTGGGAGAATTGGTGGAAAAATTCCTCCATCGTTTTGTATTCTCCAGACCTACGACCAAGACCTCGACGTATCTGTTGAATATATAGCAGAACCCGGGCAAGTTACTTACGTCTTATGTGCAGAGATTTCAAGATGAGAGCGTACAGATACCCGACCCCAATGAGCAGGTGACGATAGCTGCCTTTACTAACGAGTTTGTGCTTGGAACGTTTCACACCGCGATACACAAGAAATATCATCGCACGCTCCAAGACCTCTGGTTGAAGGTCGAAAAGGGCATATAGGCCGAAAATCTTAATCGTATGAAAAGAGAGGTCCAAGCAGTCCGGCCGAGATCGGACACCCGGCGGAGGGAGCCAGGTTGAAGTGAGGCCGAAAATAGCAGTGGTTTCCAGAGCCCCAGCCGTGACCGCCGGAGCGTTTTCGATAGGATTGCCAAGGGAAAGCAACCGATCTTGGAAGCTGAGTTAACCCCCCTAAACACCAGCAGATCCCGTGTGCTGTCAGTGATGGATCAAAGTGAGTTTGGGCGAGCTCCTCCAAAGATGAATGGAAAAAAGAAGAGAAGAAATCCTAACCTGTACTGCCTATACCACCGAAATGTCGGGCATAAGACAGAGGACTGCAACGACCTCAAGAAGGAAATAGAGCGTCTCATTAAGCAGGGTTATCTCAAACAATTCGTCCGACGAGATGCGAGTTACAATAGGAGCGAATCTCGTCGTGAAAGCCGAGGCAACCAACGCCGAGATGACAGGCAGGATCGAAGAAGCAGTTGTTGCCTCCCAGAGGGTCTCAAGGATGCCAGAAGGCCCCCCGAGATGGGTTCCCCAGTCATGAGCCGGTTATGGCACCGGTCATGGGTCCGGACATAGATCCGGATATGGGCCCAACATCGCTAGAGTGATTAACACCATAGCCGGTGGTCCGACAGGAGGGGATAGCCAAAACTCCCGAAAGAGAACTTACAGGCAGGCTAACCCGGACGTAACAGAGCTGAGTTCTCGGTTATCCGAGGTGATCACGTATGGCCCAAGTGATCCCGTCCCGACCGCGTCTAGCAGCCATGAGCTCTTGGTGATCGAGGTACTCACCAATAATTATATCTCAAGAAAGTGTACGTGGATCCAGGAAACTTAGTAGACGGCATGTACTACCGAACGTTCGAAAATCTGAAACTGACAAGAGAACAGCTCAACCCAATCAGGATACCCCTTATGGGGTTTGGGGACATGTTGTTCACCCCGAAGGGATGGTGACGTTAACGGTGACCGTCGGCCATCAACCTTGATGCCGAACCATCCTAATTAATTTCGTGGTGGTCAGGGCCGATTCTCCATACAATCTGCTTATGGGTCGGTCCACCTTGAACGCTTTGCGAGTTGTGTACTCAATGTACCACTTAAATTTCAAGTTCCCAACTCCCGCGAGAATCGCTGAGATGAGCAGCGATGATTATGCCGCGCGGGAGTGTTACCTAGCTACCTTGCAGGCTGCGTTCTCGTCGACATCCGAGCCACGGACCGAGGGCAGAAGGTCTAGCATTTTGTCGATAGACTGCATCGATCCTCACCAATCCGTGAAGCCTCAAAGGTTGGAGAGTGGAGACGAGGCCGAGG
This sequence comes from Coffea arabica, assembly GCF_036785885.1. Lineage (NCBI taxonomy): Eukaryota > Viridiplantae > Streptophyta > Magnoliopsida > Gentianales > Rubiaceae > Coffea > Coffea arabica. The sequence continues at coordinate 4,284,078 of NC_092310.1, forward strand.
ATATTATCTTGACTGTTGCTGACCCCAATCAAACCGTCCGCATCGGCACAAACTTGCCCGAGCCGGTCAAAGGCGGGTTGATCAAACTCCTTAGGGAGTACCAGGACGTCTTCGCTTGGACTGCTGAACAAGTGGTCGGGGTTCCTTTCCAGCTTATGCTGCACAAACTGAACGTTGATCCTAGAGTTCGGCCAGTAAGACAGAAGAGGAGACATTTCGGCCCGAAACGCAGCAAGACTGTAATGGAAGAGTTGGACAAACTCATGCCAGCACGGATGATGAAGGAAATCCAATATTCCACTTGGCTGTCTAATCCGATAATAGTCAAAAAGGACACCGGAGGATGGAGAATGTGTAGATTTCACCGATCTGAATAAGGCTTGCCTGAAAGACTGTTACCAAGTGCTCAGGATCGACACGCTGGTCGACTCGGCGATGGGATATGATGTTCTCTGCTTTTTGGATGCCTTCAAAGGCTATCATCAAATAAGCATGAGTGAGAAGGATCAATAAAATACAGCTTTCTACACATATCAGGGGGTCTATTGTTACACAACCATGCCCTTCGAGCTGAAGAACGCCGGGGCCACCTATCAACGGCTTATCAACCAAATCGTCAAAGCTCAGATAGGTCGGAATGTCGAGGCATACGTCGACGACGTCCTCCTCAAGAGCAAGGAGATCTCGGCATTCCTGTTCGATGTGAAGGAGGTACTCGGGGTCCTCCGAACCACTCGGATGATGTTGAATCCCAAGAAATGCATATTCGGAGTGACTTTGGACAAATTTTGGGGGTATCTGGTGTCTCGGTAGGGTACAGAGGCGAACCCTGACAAGGTGAAGGTTATTCAAAAAATATCCTCATTCCGGACCCCTCGCGAGATGCAAAGCTTGACCGGACGCTTGGCCGCCCTTAATCGGTTCCTATCGCAGTCTGCGGCCAAGACATTGCCTTTTTCAAGGTACTCAAGAAAGCGGACAAATTCACCGGACTATTGAATGCCAGCAGGCCTTTAAAGAGTTAAAAGAATATCTTCACTACCTCCCCACGCTCACGTCACCTCGTCCTGGAGAGACCTTATACCTTTACCTCTCGGCCGCGGATGAGGCAATCAGTGCCTTTCTGATTCGAGACGATGGGGTTCAGGTATCCATTTATTACGTCAACCGAGTTCTCCGAGACCCGGTACACCCGAGCTGAGAAGCATGTGTTAGGGTTAGTCCACGCGACCCGTAGACTAAAGCCTTACTTCCTAACTTACCCTGTAAGTCTGCGGACTAACCAACTAGTTAGGCAGATTCTGTCACGCCCCGAGGCGTCCGGACGACTCACCAAGTGGGCTATTGAACTAGGGGAGTACGACATAACCTACGAGTCCCGGACTGCTATCAAGGCCCAGGCATTGGCAGACTTCTTGGCCAAGCTCACCTTTCCTGTGAGCCAAAACGTCATTTTGGCTGAGACTGAACCTCAAAAGTGGATCTTATATGTGGATGGATCCTCCACTAATGATGGTAGTGGAGCCGACTTGCTCCTCAAGGACCCTCACGGAAAGACGTGCTCCTACGCACTTCGGTCTGATTTTGCCGCATCAAACAATGAATCTGAGTATGAAGCGCACATCGCGGGATTGCAGTTGGTTCGAAAACTTGGTGCCAACCAGATCTCAGTTTACAGTGACTCCCAACTCGTGGTGTGCCAGGTACTGGGAGAGTACGAAATTAGAGAGAAAAGTATGCAGCGGTATCTTTCTAAAGTTCAACAGCTGGCAGCCTAGTTCGAATCGTTTGACATTCAAAAGATATCCCAATCAAAGAATAGGCGAGCTGATGCCTTATCAAAACTCGCCTCCACTGCGTTTTCTACTCCCAACAAATCGATTCACATGGAGGTTCTGTCTGAACCAGGGTACCTCGAGGAGAAGGTCTATCCAGTGACCTCAGAAAATACTTGGATGAGCTCTTTCATTAGTTTCTTGGAATAAGGAATTCTTCCAAATGACAAGGCTGAAGCCAAGAAAATTCAGCGCAAAACGGCTAGATACGCGCTCCGATGTGGCAATCTGTACAAACGTTCCTATTTCGACCCGTGGCTGCGATGTGTCACAGTCGAAGAGGGTGAAACATTCTCCGGGAGATTCATGAAAGACTATGCGGGCCGCATGTCGGCCATCATTCGCCTTATTACTTGGCTATTTTTGGCTGACCATTCCGCAAGACGCCCAGGCATTGGTTCTGAGTTGTCCCTCATGTCAGCACCACGCACCCGAACATCATTAGTCAACCAACTTCATGATTCCTATCATCTCGCCATGGCCTTTCGACAGTGGGGGACAAATATCATTAGACCCTTCCCGAGGGCCATAAGTGGCTACACTTATGTCGTGGTGGCGATGGAATATTTCACGAAATGGGTTGAACTCGAGACTTTAAGAAGCATCACGAGCCAAGCCATCCAGAAGTTCTTCTGGAAGCACATCGTCTGTCGCTTCGGATTACTTCGAATCGTCATCTCTGATAATGGAAAATAATTTACAGATAACCCCTTCAAGGCGTGGTGCGAGGAACTTGGGATTAAGCAACATTTTACTTCGGTTGGACATCTCCAAGCCAACGAACAGGCCGAGAATTTTAAACGAACACTTTTACATGGCTTTAAAATGAGACTAGACCAGATTGGGACCTCCTGGCTAGACGAGCTCCCTAGTGTGCTCTGGTTCTATCGGACCACACCTAGAACGGCCACTCAAGAAACTCCATTCTCGTTAACCTATGGGTCCGAAGCGGTGGTTCCCGCTAAATTCCTTACCTCGAGCCCTAGGATAGCGGCCTATGCCGTCGAGGCCAACGAAGAAGAACGAAGGACTGATCTTGACTTCTCTGAGGAAAAAAGTGATGCTGCGGCAGCCCGGATGGTCCTATACAAGAATATCCTAACTAGCTATTATAATTCCCGCGTGAAAAATTTTCGATTCATCCCGAGGGACCTCGTCCTCCGAAAGAACTCGGTTAGTCGAGTTGAGCCACAGAACAAGTTATCTCCAAATTGGGAGGGGCCATACCGCGTGGTCGAGATTAGTCAAAATGGATATTGTAAATTGGCCTACCGAGATACTGTCTTAGTACCTAGGACCTGGCATGCCCAAAATCTCAAATTGTATTTTTCGTGATACTTACATATTATTTGAAGTTACTTACACCTATTCTGCGTACTTAGTTATTTTCTTGGCACTATCATGTGTTGTTGTTAAAGAAAATAGGTGGACAAACAAGTAGTAAACGAATAAAGAAGCAAGATATTAGAAGGCGGAGGCAACAGAAAATGGAAATTTATATTAATATTCAGGACGGGTATAAAAGTTTGCAAGTACAAAAGATTGAGATTTAGAGCCCTACTAAGAGTCTATAGCCTCGGCAGATCCCTGACCCGTGTTCTCGGCTTCCCTCATAGCCGCTCCACCATCTTCTTCGCCTCCCTCAAATTCCGCCATCTCGCGGTTGAACTCTGCCCGCACCTCGACCAGGTTCCTCCCAACTTGAATCCCTTTGGCCATGCGATCGCAAAGCTCCTGAGCGTTCTCGTTATAATTTGCTTTATCCTTAAACAAGTCCACTTGCTCTGCAGTGAGGAAGGGAGTGACCTCTTTGATAGCCGTGGTATAGCCAAACATATAGTTGGGCAGGGTAAGCTGACCGAGGTCATGTGTGAAAGTCTCAGAAGAGCGGAAGGCTTCTACTGCCGAGCTTCCCGCCTTGTTAATTGCAGCCTGAGTTGACTGCTCCTCCTGAAGTCGCCTCTTCTTTTCCTCTTCCAAAGCAGACTTCAAAGAGTTGACGGTAGCCTTGGACTGTTCTATCTCGGCCAAGCGTTCTTTACGGAGCTGTGTTTTTTTTTCCTCAGCCAGCTTCCTTTCCTCCTCGGCCAACTTCAGTTTTTGTTCCAGGACGTAAACCCTGTCCTGCAGCTCGGTAGGGGCCTGATTTTCAAGCATATTAGTGTAGCACTGCATCAACTTAGACAGGAAGGTCGAGGTCGAAGCCAACGCTACCGAGGTGCTTTGCATCAGCTCGTCCGGGGTCAATTTTTTGGCGTAAGAGTTATCTCTTAGCAAGCTGGAGTGGACTAGCAAGTGGTGGGCGACAGTGGGATCCAAGCATCGGTCGTTGACACTGACGTCCCATTCCGGGCACCAATGCCAACCGGGATGCCTCTTGTCGTCCCCAACCTCTTGAGACTGGATGAAATGCCGGTTCCATAAAGATGATCTCATGATCGGCACCTCGGGAGCATGCACTTGAACCTGCTTGCCCCGACCTGTTGGTGGACGAGCCACGATGATTACACCCCTGGCAGGCACCCCCTCTGGAATCGTGGATCCCTGGGAGCTTTCTGGAACTGTTATGGGGGGAAGATGAGCTGGAGTGGCTGCTTTCTTCCTTTGGGCTGTCAAGGTCTCCCCAGTTGCTTTCCTCTTTTGCTGTTTCTTCGCGACTTCAGCAGTGCCCGCGGTGATCAGGTCGAAAACTCTCACCATTGCATAAGACGAAAATATTACTACTTAGAATCAAAGTAAGAAGAAATACAAAGATATGAGACGAGAAATACGATATTTTTGAAGTCTAGTAGAGAAGTCAAGAGGATAATTCGAGCTGATAAGGGCTCGGCTGATCCCACCTTTAACTAGAATCACTTCGGGGTAGGCCCAACAGTTGATCTTGAGGTCCGACCCGGGGAGTTTTTGGAAGTTCTCCTCTTCGTGATGACCTGGAGAAGAATCCTTAGCCGAAGTGGGCGGCCTCCACCAAAATCTCCTAGGAAAATCATCGACGGGAACAAAATGAAATTGTGCTTCCATTCTTTTATGGAAGAAGACGCGTCTACCACTAACTTCTGCACGTGCTTGTTTCGGTTGCCGAAATAAAACCACTCCTTTTTATCGTTGTTCTTGATCGTATAACAGTGGCGGAAAAGAGTCACTGTAGGGGCTATTCCCTGGTTTCGACAGAGCAGTTCGAATCCAATAAGGATCCGAACCTCGTTAGGGGTTAACTAAGTGATCCGAACACCCCAGTACATTAGACTATCCTGGAAGAACCTCGTCATGGGCATTCTTAGCCCGGCTTCCAACTGGTCAACATAGACAGCAACTCTCTCTTTTGGGGGCTGCTCGGCTGTTTGGTGCCCCCGAGGTAGATAAATGCTGAAGCGAGGGTGGAAGGGGTACCGGCGGATCATCTCGTTTGCCTCTTGGAGAGTAACCACGCTGTGGTTCTGAGAAAGTTAGACGAAATCCACTGTTGACAAATCCAGAGGTGCGGCCGGCTCCAGCACCCCCTCGTCTCTTGGTATCTCAACCCCGAGGGCGTCGTCATATACCATCTCAGAGTCCACTTCGCTCGGATCCTGGGATGGCTCATCCCCACCAATTTCCTCGGCTGCCTCCTCCAGGCTGGAATACGAACTCTCCTCTTCTCCGACCGAATCAGGCCTCTTTGCTGCGTTGAAGTCCGGCGTCACTGTCTCTTTATGTGTTCTAACTACCCTAGCCATATTGATAAGGGGAAGGACGAAGTGAACTTACTGGTTAAGAAATGTTGAGATTCGTAGACTATCGATTCGGAGAATTCACACTCACTTCGGATATTTACTCTGATGCTTTTTTATGGTATGCTGGAAATGCTTGCGGTAAAATGTATCCTATTTATATAGATCAAGGGGACAGACGAAAATGTGAGGCGGTTAGGTTTCCCAAGCTGACAATCACTCTCCTCATTTATGACTACCAGCCCTTGTGGCCTTCTCTCACGCGTCCTTTTGTGTTGTCACTTAAAGCTGACACCCCCTGTCACTATTTCACATCTCACGCTAAGCCCATTCTGACACGGTGGCAGCCTCCTGTATCCGTACGGAAGCCCGGAAAAATACAGCTCACCTGGCCTTTCCTGAGGCTTGGGGGGCTTAGTGAGAAGGATCATTTTGGCCCTCATAAGTACGCGTACCTCGCTTCTGCTACTATTGAAGACCGCCGAAGGGACCGACTCCCCGATGTGTTGGACCCCGGATGAGCTCACCTCGACATGACCCCCACCAAAGGCCGGGGTCAGAGACGTGTCCCTGACCCTGTCTCCTTGTCAGGTCATAGGATGGTCAGGTTCAGATACAGTCTGACAACTGTTAGAGTTCAGAACGATTGATGGGACCTGCTGTCGCCGCCAATCTGTCAAGTAAAGCTGAAAGTCTGGGCGTGGCAGTCCCTAGAGAACGGGATCCTCTTAATCCTTTCTCCCTCTCATATAAATACTCCTAAGACTCTTGAGAAAAGGGTAAGAGTCTCTTAATCTAATTCAGTAACTTGACCCTTTCTGAAAAGTAACTAATTAGATCGTCGGAGGTGAATCAGGGGATCTAGCCCCGCATTACTTGCAGTTTGAGCAGGTGACTTTTGAGGAGTTTCACTTCCCCACCTGATGACACTCCAGCTGGTGAGGTAAGACCCGATCCACCCAAAAATCATCTCTTCATGTATCAACACATATTTTTAGTGTAAATAATTCTTTAATAAAAGTCTACAAATTCAACACTTACTTCCATATGATAAGATGATATAGGGTTACATCTAAATATTCTTAATAATTTAGCAAGGTCTTTCAAAATTCATAAATTAAACTTATAAATACTCAATGAACCCTACTAAAGAATACCACATAATTAACTTATATTCATCCCGACATTATGCATCTAAACCTTGATTTACTTTTCATACTGCCTCACGATTTCATGATTCAAATGTTTTTATTTAAATTAAGATCACATACCAAGCTTTTTTAATCATTTTATTTCAATGCAATACCTGTGTATCTAGTTGATTGTGAGTTACGCTTTCTCAGATTCAAATATAAATTTGCGAAAGTTTGGATATTTATCAGCCTTTGTGTTACGAATTCAAGCTCCACCTTGCACTCAAGAAATCCTCTAGACTTGATTCAATCACTTCCAATATTGCAATTGACACCATATCAAATGGCAAATAGAAGCTTAACCACCAAAACTACATCACATAGTTCAAAGTGTCAAGGCAGAACGAACCCTAAAAAGTTTGGTTGAAAAATGTCACAGCTCGGATTTTCCAATCAATGGGATTGTTTATGATGCATTTATGCCTCAGGTTCTTCACGTTGTCATTTATTCATGGTTTCGACAGTCACGTAATTGATTCAGAGTAAAATGTACTAAAAAACCTAGGTTGGGATTAAGTTTTGCTAACTTGAATTTATAAGGAATTTAAAGTTAAAATTTAAAAAATAAAGGATGAAAAAATTCATGTGGCCAAATGTGAATGACGGTTTGAATAATTTTTCCTTCTTGCTTAACATATTGTTTACTTGCAAAAATAGATTATTTTACTATTTTGTTCATATTTGTGTCGCAAAGTAAGACTTTGGCCTTGATCCATGGTCAAAAAGTTAAATGTTCCGTATGCCCATTTGACCATAGTAGCAGATAATTTGGGGCGCGCACAATCGTACATCCGATAGGCATCTAAAGTCAGGAAGATTAATTGAATTATTGAAAGGCCAAAGTAGCAACATAAAATGGATGGAGACTTTTCTTTTCTTTTCTTTTTTCCGGTGATTGGTTTAGTGGGAAGAGAAAACTGAATGACAAATTGCATGGGCCGGCCATAATGATGCATTTCGTTTGTCAACTTTTTTCACTGCTTCCAAGGGGCCTTCTCTTTTGATGTTTTTTTTATCTTTGTCCTTAAATAAAGAAATTAATTCATGAAATCACCGTTTTAGCTGATCAAGTCCAGTCCAATATTTCTCTCCATTTTCAATTCAAAATATCTTGTTGAAATTTCTGGTACTTGGACCAATCGGTGACAAAATATCAGTCAAGTCTTCTATTTTTTTTTTATGTGCATAATGCGGCTAGCCAATCATGTGACGCCCCCACATCTCCTTAAGGTGAACCAAAGGGTATCCGCGGGACGCCTGCCCAACTCTCGCCAGGACTCAAGCAATTCCATTCAATTTAAAACCAAACCGAACATTTCGAAGAGAGCAACATGAATACAAATAATGCGGAAGCGTTCAAACTTAACAAGTCACTTAACATGTAACCAGTACATCGGGTAATCATAATACGACTTAAATTCTAAATACACGTCAGGGCCCAAATTTTTACATTTCAATTCCAAAAGTACAACCCAAACCAGGGTACAGCAAAATATAGAAGAAATCCTAAACAAAAGTACAACGAAGGGTTTCTCCATACTTCTCCGAGATTCGGTCCTGTTAAGAAAAATAAAACTATAGAGTGAGCTAAACGCTCGTGAGGCCAAGAACACACATGCAAGCACATTGTTCAAATAGCAATCCCAAATTTATTAAATAAAACCGTGATATCTCAATAATCAACCATTCGAGCAGGAAAGTAATCAGAAACAATTCAAGGATACAGTAGCTCTCAGGAGCTAAGTTCCACTCGCTCTGCCGATGCCATTCGTATACCTTCCCGCAATGACCCTCCGTCAACCGGGTCGGTATTTCCATTTCTGTAAATCACCACTTACTTCCCTCCATCCACCGTACACCTCCAGGGTCCACAAGTCATTTATAAGGCGATACTCCACGAGTATGCCAAGCAAGACCTCTCATTAGGTCGAGCTTATATATCTCATGGCTCGCCCAGGTTCCCGACCAAGCCCATTGCCGGCTCGAGTCCAAGGTCGACCTATGAGTTTAGGCGTTCCCCATTCATTTGAAAGTCGAGGAGATTCACTCCAACGACGTATGTAGTCATAACATACCATTGCATTTCATTCATTCATTCAATACATTTCATTCATTCATTTGAAATTAGAACGAGTGTGATAAAGTACACACCCGCCCTTATTTTTAAAATCTCCAACAATTACCACAAATAAGCAAGTATCAAGGATTCACACACTTGACACTCACCGAGCAATTCAATAAGGATTATTTTCTGGAAGTTCAAGTGTCCACTGTAAGATCTTCTTGAATGTCTCCTTGTGTGCCTGGCAATTAATAGTGGATACTCACTCAAATATCTCAATTATCAAGGAAGATTGTACACTAGTACAATCTAAAGAATATTTCACAAAAATGAACCTCAATTACTCGTAAATCGAGGTTCAACTTGCATTTTATTAAGTACAATATTATTTGAGTTTTTATCATGAAAATCGAGGGCAAAACGTTTGAATAATACTAAGAGAATTAAGAGTTTTGGAAAAACTCCTTTGCCTTGAAAATTGAAAATTTTCAGTTTTATTATAAATTTTTGAAAATTTGTATCTCTCTCAATATAAGCCCAAAATTGGAAAATTTTATACCGTTGGAAACCTTTTGGAAAGTGTTAAAAGTTCTTAGAAGACACTTTTCCATGAATCTAAGTGGAAAGTACTCAAAAATGAGCTTGAAATCACTGTTCCAGAATGTTCAGGATTGAGCTGGGGTTGATTTTTCGCTAACTTTGGAAATTTGGCAGAATTCACTCGTTGCAAAATAGCTCTTGACATTTATAACTCATTTAGAGGTGCAAGTAAGGTTTAGGTCAGAATAAGCAGATTGAGAATTGGAGTTTCGAGCACCGAGATACGGTTGCTCGAAGTTGGGAAAATTCAAGTCTGGTTAACAATTTCCAGATTTGAGTTTCCAAAATTGGAACCTTAGCTAAGAGTCAAAACGAACTTGGATTGGTATAAATTTTTGCAGTATTTTACTCCTATATGAAAGGTATCTCTCTATCAAATTTCAGGGAAAAATACCCTCGGGAAGGTAGTTAATTAATCATCCAAAGTTCAGGAAAATTTCTAAAGCAACCTGTCTTTTGACTTCATTTTCCAATTCAAATCGTTTAATCAAGAAAGCTATCCAACCATGGTTCATTTGTGAAATAAAGGTCTAAGATACATCCATGATACCTTTGGTAAGTGTTTAGCATCAAGAACTTCAATTAATAAGATCACTCCCAGGTTTTGTCCCAAACCAGTCCAAGTAGTACGGTTTTTCCAAAACAGGGCAGTCCTCTTGTTTTTGTCACAACTCAGTCAATTTAACTCAGAACGGAGCATGGTTTATGTTGTTGAAAAATAAATTCATAGGGCTATAATATCACAGAAGAAATCATTTCGAAATTTGGCACCCAACTAGTTCAAAATCGGGCATCAATTTGCTGCCTTATCACTTCGTTCCAGTTGAACAGAGCAACAGGACAGCAATCTTAAAACGTTTGGTTCAGCTCAGTCACAAAGAATCAGAACGTGCATTTTATCTCAAATTAAAGCCTGGAATGTCTAATTTCAAACGCCACTAACGGCACTTGATTTCGACATCCGAGGACAGAGTTATGGCCGAAACACCACCGCTGGTCAGAGCCATACGTGAACAGTTTCCAGATTTGCTAGTTTCACAAAAAAAATTCATTTGTCCAACCAAACCTCAATATTTTTCAATGAAATTTTTCACACATCTAATACGTCATATAAACATCAGATTCAAGCCATTAGATCATTTAAAATTGGCCTTAAAATGGCCGAACAAGGCAGGGGCAAAATCGGAAACTTTTGCTTCTTGCACCCAATGAAATTTCTATCAATTACACACCATTAATCCATCATTTTAACCACTAAACCAACAATATATCCACCATCAATCGTCAAATCAGCAACAACCCAAGAGTGAGAGTTCATAGAGCCCACTTTCACATTTTTCAATAATATCAAGTCATCTACTTACATGCAAGTACTTAGAGATGCATATCTACTACTATAAATCAAGTTTAAGGTGATGGATCATGTTATACCTTCTTAATGTACTAGATCAGAATTTTTGGCCCTTGAAATGCTCCAAGAAATCGTGATTTTCGGCACCCTTTTTGCAGCTCAAAATGATCTCCTAGTGTTAAGCTAAGTGTGGTGCAAGTTTGGTTGAATTTGGAGATGTTTTGGTGGTGGTTTGAGTAAGATTTGTGAAGTAAAATGAAGAACAATGGAGCTTAAGAGAGAGAGAGGGCTGGTCGGCAGTCTTGAGAAGGAAGAGAGAGAGAGTGATCAGATTTTTAAACTTCCAAGAGAAGATACTAACTTGTGGCCACAAATCACCCATTAGTCAACTCACATTAGGGGGCGTTTGGCGCGATTAGGGTTCGATTTCTCGCGCGTTTGGTTCACTAGTGCACTAAACCTCTAATGCACTTATATTCATGTAAATATTATTCACTCTTAATTATCCCGAAATAAGGGTCTAAAGTCCCTCAAATAAAGTCGCGCGTGTAAAAACGCATACCGTCAATTTTAACGCTATAACGCGAAACCTCCGAGAAATTCTTATAACGATTGTACTACTAACTATCACTTGAGTATTTATTCATAAGATTACCTATTTTAGGACCATAGTACAAGTCTCCAATATTCCAAACTTATTGTACTCCCACGCGGTAAAATCTCCGAGCACTATTCACTATTTTTACTAAACGCACTCCAGGAAATTAATTTTTGAGACGAGTCACTTTAAAAATATAACGAAATTATATTATCATGTATTTAGGTCTAATAAGACTAAAAAATATTCCTCGTGGCAAAACTCCAATTAAATAATTTATTAAGCCATAAATTAGGCTTAAAAATAATAGTTTTTACGAGTCCTCACAAATCATGCTTTGATCTTTGTGGTAGAAATGATGGAGAGTGAGTTCGATTCCAACCGCATGAAGAAAAGGATTTTTGTCTACCCAAATATACTACAAATTCCACAACGATGTTGGTGTTAGTTATGCATTAATGATTGTCACAATATATGAGGGATTGCACCTTATACTGGAATTATTTTTAAAAATATAGTATAAAAAAGTAATGGGGTTAGGTAGTCCATTGAATAGGGCTACCCTTTCTTCCTTTCCATTCAACATGTAACTGTTTTACAAATTCAACACCACTTAATAAGTTCAACAGATGAATTTTTATTTATCAAACATCCAAAGCATCTGAATATCTGAATGAATTCAGTTTCAGCACTTTTTTATGTTATCAAATAGACACTTAGTCTTTTTGTTGATTATTACTCAGAAGGTCATTTTTTCAAACACATGTAACGGACAATCTAGACAGATGTGGAATCAAAAGAGGAACGTGGCAATAGTTGCTTTTTTTTTTTTACTTCTTTGGTAAATGAAAATCATCTATTTTCGTCCTTCACATGTACAAGTTGAAGCAAAGTGGCGACTGGTCTAAATTCACAAATAGCTAGTTACGAACCTGTATGAGGCATGAAAAAAATTTTCAACTAAAAAAAATATGCATAAGTACATGTATTTAAATTATTCTTCACCAATTTATAAACCACTATTAGGTTCATGATTCAAATCTTGATCTTGACAGTTAGAGTTGGGAAGGCTGGCAGGACAGGTGTGAGGATAAAAAAATGATAATGACAACGTGCTATGAAATGAACCATTTCTGCTGGAATTATGAATTACAGCGGTGTATTTATTACACAAGCCTAAATATGGCCAGGCACATAAAGAGAGAAACAGTCTTATGAACATGAGCAATCAATTGGTAACACTATGAAACACTATTGTAAGCAAAAGAATTATCAAAAGCATGAAGGATTGAATTTGGGTCTGCACAAAAACATTAGTTTGTAATTCCACAGTGATATTAGTGTTAGCATTATTAATGCTTGTCACAAATGTTCATATGTGGGATCATTCTAAACAAAACAAACAAATAACTATAGGTTAGGTAGTCGATAGCAAACGTTTTAAGATATATTATACTTACCCTCTTTATGATTTATTGTTTTTTTCATAATTTTTCTATGATTTTAAAAGATATACATAATCTTTCAAAGGTAGAGTTTGTATGAGGAATTATTCCTTACTTTCTATTAAAAATTGAAAGTATTTTCCGTCATTGTTCTAATGCTATAAAAAATATTTTTAAACCCAGATCGGGAAATGAATCGAAAGAGCTTTTAGTTCGTGATTCGATCAGTTCGACCAGTTCAATTTCGATTCAAAGGTTTAATAATTTTTATTCATTTTAATGTTAAATAATGTGAGTAAAGCTAAAATATTTATTCTAAACAAAAAAAAAGTTAGTAAATTTGGTTGAACCACCCAACTTTTATTGATTTTAACCAGTTTGATCGATTCAATTAAACTTTTAAATCAACTATTAAACCGAACTGAAAACATGGCCTCAGCCAACCAACCGGTCCAGTTTGGTCTTCAAAACACTAATAAGAAGAAGACGAAAAAATGGTGGTGTCCCCCAAAGGTCTTCTTAAATTTTGATTTTGCCTATTTCTTTCTTTTCCCAGTTTATCAGTTTAAATTTGGTGAAAATGGAAACTATAGAAGCAGTTATGGGCTGAGTGATTTCATTATAGACCCAATATCTGAATCTATATAACCCATACTCTACGAGTAGCCTTGGGCCTATGGCAGCCCATCATCCTTTTTCATCCTAAACTTTGACTCTGCTTTGCTTCATAGGCAACGAGTTTAAGGACTACTAAGTCCAGGAACCACTACAGGGCCCTTTGCATTCAGAAATCTGCCCAAAACTGATTCAAAAATGTCCTTGCATTCATTAAATTCGTGGGTCTATTTGTGAGGCTGAATGGCTAATAAACCTACTATTAGATATCCAGTTGTGGTCAAAATCGATGCCAGCCATTTCTTTGTATTGTGATAGTGAAGCCATTATGTCTAGAGCGCTAAATAGAATATATAACGGCAAATCTAGACGTACAAGTCTAAGACCGAATATGTTAGACAACTATTGAATGATGACAATGTCACAGTGGTGTATGTTAGTTCATTCAACAACTTGGCAAATCCATTCACTAAATCTCTCTCAAGAGATGTAGTGAAAGCAACGTCATTGGGAATGGGATTAAAACCCTTTGTCTAGAACCACTAGTAATGGTAACCCAACCTTTCTTCTGACACTAACACTAAATAAAAGGTTTAAAAGGTAATACCAAATTATTAATAAGTAATTGTGAGCACTAGAAATTATATTATACCATTCCAAGGTACTAGTGCAGTTTGGTACTTAAGAGGATGAGCATCATACTCTTAATGAAGTTAAATATACTTTCATAGTGCCTTCATAATAAAGGCTTGAAAAGTACTTCACCTATATGATCATAGGAGTGGTGCCGCTCCTACCAAAAGTGGGGATTTTCTTTTGTAAATGATCATGAATCTAAGATGGATCACTGGGCCAGTAAAAGTGCTCAATCATTTCGTGAACTATTCTATGAAAGGGATATAATCTTGTGTGTGCTATTTCTATTTTAACTTTAAAGTCATGGTTTAAGCTATGTAGCCACCTTGACTTGTTAGAACAAGTGAAATATTTGCACTAAGAAAAGGGTTTAAGTTCAAAAACACCTTTCTCTATGCAAGATAATATCAGTGTTGATTTATTTTCATTACTAACTAAGTGGGGGATTGTTGGTAATAGTTTGTAATGAGAAAGTTGAAGTTCATTGTTCCACATTGAAAGAGGATAGAGTGTTCATTGTTTAAATATGTCTTTGTCTTCTTTCCTTAACAAATTTGTTTCAAATATTAGTTTGGAGGAAAAGTTTGGTGGATAAGTTATTTCAATTTATATTTCATTCACTTGAATATAAATTGAAAGATATATAAAACGTCTTGACAAGGGCACTTGGGGCTTTCTGATTAGGGAGGGGTGCTAATTGATTGTTTGAAATATTTATTTTAGGTAATTAATTAGAGGTAGTTAATGACAATTACATTTAACAGATATATCTGTTAAATCGTTAACTATCTATACAACTCTTCATTAAGAGTTGCATCCTTAATGGTGTCTTGAATAGGTGTTTCAATTCTTTAAAATTGTAGAACTTTGACAGAATTAAACTACTTTTGTTGATAGTTCTTAGATTTTGTTGTATCCTAGTGGTAATTTGTCTAGTATAGAAGCCAATAACACTTTAAGGAAAGTGTTTTTTTTCACGCATCAAAGTCTCAATGTCTGCTTAGTTTAAATCAGTTCTTTACAATATTTCATCATGTCTTCCTTAGAGGTCGCCATTGTTATTACAACCTCATGAACTGGTGATTTGAGGTATTGATCTTGGGAATGAAGGAGAAAACAGGGCAACTTTGAAAGTGGAGAATTAAATTAGATGCCACGTGATGAATGCAGGGTCCAGGATTAGCACCAATACCATTAAATAATGTAGTTTCAAGGAGTAAATGTGCACATAGGATCTGTATTGCTGCTTTGGTATTCTCACACTACAACAAAAATGGCCTTTAACAGCATTTAAAGGTGTCAGTATAGATAATCTAACCTGACACTTTACCTTTTCTCACACCTCGGACGAGTGTCGTCCCTTCTAATGTAGGGATAGGTATATAGTATTCAAATGTGTCAAGAAAACTATGCTGTTATAACATCTCATCTGCCAACGAAAATTCCTTTTCTTGATAATCGAAAGTGTCAGGATAGCTATAGTTAGTAATAAGTAGGAGTTTTTTTAACGGAGCTATACTGACACTTTTAACTGCCAGGAGTTTTTTTTTTTAATATAGAAGCAACCTGCCGGTAGTGCTCCCTGCTATACATTCCGTCAATCAAAAAATCCAAAGGACTTGTAAAATTATCCCAAAGAACAGAATGCATATAGTAATCTAAAAGCAAAAGTCAATGCTCAAATATAATTTGTTGAACTAAAAGTCAGTAACAAGTACAAACTTGAAAGATTCCCTAACAAGTATAATTTGTTGAACTAAAAGTCAGGTAACGTAATTGTACAACATTAGCAACGATTCGTGAGAGGTACAGTAAATATATATAGTACATTGTTTGGGTGCCTATAAAGCAAGATATTAAAACCGAGCAACCCATACCGCCAGCGAACTAATCAAAGTGAAGTCAGCTCCATGAATTTCTGTCTAATGTGATAATTGTCTGCACCAGTAAAGTACTTTACGGGCATTTTTTTTGAACATTAGAAGCTCCATGTTCCTCAAACCTGTTAATCGAGAGATAAAACAGACTGAAAATGGGGAGAAAAAAAAAGAGAAAAGTTGAATATTGAAAGGTAGAGTGGATGTAAAAGCTTACTCGGATTTTGAAAACCACATTTGCTGAAAGGAACCAAGTGACGCCAGTATACTCCCACCTATCCAAACAGTGAATGCAACAAGTTAGTCAACGCACAGCATACTGAGATGCATCTAAAGCAATGTAGCTTCTAAATGCAAAGAAATGTCCACTTCAATCTTAAAGCAGAAGCAAATTGGTCTAAACATGCAACTTTGGAGGAAGCACCGAGGCACATCTAGACTATATCGTAAGTAAACATATCAAATATTGTAAATTTTTGTATTTGGAGAAATCCAGCAATTTGCTGACTATATCAAAGTTAATTCTCCTAAAACATCATTTAAATGTTACACGCAAAATTATTGCATAAATTTGCCCTGTAAATTGTATTCTTCCCCATTCAAATTCTCTTACCTTTCATTTTTAAACATCCCCAAATAAAAATTCAGAAAAAATCAAAGCATATAGTTTTGAGAGGGCTTTCGACTTTCTAAGAAACTGATGGACCATTTCTCAAGTTGGAGAAGAAAAGCTCATGAAGAATATATATGCAATTACCACAAAGAAATTAGTTCGAAATGAAGATCATAACAAGGTGAATGTAAAGAGATGTAGAGTGACAACTAGATACCATTTTCAAATAGAAACTCAACTTTTTTAGGAGAACCACGTAATCTCCTTGCAGTAATTTGCAAAAGAGCACCATCTATAAGCATGTGTTGTACCACTCTTGCAATATTTTTGGTATCATCAATTCCAAGATGGTGACTTCCTAGTAGCGGAATTTGGAGTTCCCTCATCATTGAACCATTCCTAGAGCCTGACAATAAAAAAGTTTATCACTACAATCTAAGAAGTTTAACACAACTTGGTCTAATCGACAGCAGCTGCAAACGAGCATTGGGCTGAGATGAAACACTCTATAAAATGCATAAACTCACAGACCAATCTCACACTAATGCAACGTACTCTGAAAGTAGATTGTACAGTAACATGGTGGTCACACAACTAAATCATGCCAACCTATGGTTCACAGAGTGTAATCAACTCAGCTGAATCCAAAGGGAATCATTTTGGAATCAGAAATGTGTAAGTACAGCAAACTCACCCTTCACTTGCCAAAGAGAGATCAAATTAAAGAAAAAGGCTAACATTCAATAGTCAGTCATTAAATACATATTGTATAAACAATATCTCACCCTTAGTTCCACATGGAAAAGATAAGGCCTCCTCTCTGTGTCATGAGAAAATCGAACTTTTCCCTTTTTCTCTCCTGACTTCATCCATTCCTTATTAACATTGGAATGAATCCACATATCTTCCATGTCTTCTTTCGAAGTTCTGGAGTCCCAAGTTGTATTCAATGGACCTGCTACCTCATGTATAAACACACAAAATTTATCTTTCAGCACAAAGTATTATCAAAGTTACAGAAAATGTACACCAATTAAGTGACAATGAAGTTTTTACATTTCAATACGGTTTCTTAAGCAATGTACTGAGTAACATAATTACTTGGGTATATGATGACAAGCAAGCAGAGCATACTGCCCCTACGTAGATGTTATTTTTTTCTACTGCAAGATTTAGAGGAAATAAAGTCTGCTATTAAACTGAAAGACTACTTGATTGTGTTTGGATAATAATATTTCGTACTTAAGTTAGATAGGAGCTTACAACATCACAATAATAATTTCTTTAGCACGAGTAATGAGTTGCTTGCTTAGTAAAAGGGAAAAATACAAGTGATAAATTTCTCAATAGAAAAAATCTGAACAAAAATAATAATAATTCCCTCGAAAAAGTTGAAGGTAGCATGGCATTATCAAATTGTCATCCATGATCCATCCACTATAATAAGGAATAAGGGTGTTTGGAGGCATATGAAAGTGATGGGCTCATTGCTTCTGAACCTTTACAATTGGGTACTATTTACGTATAATTGCTGCATACCTTTCCCTCACAATTGGGCATTGGTTCCAGGGAATTTGATTTGTGTCCCTGTTTTCTTCAAGAAGAATTACGCTCTTTCCTTGTCTTTACTTTCTCATCCCTTTATTCGTTTCCTTGCAAATTTTCTTCTTTCTTCATTCGAACCTTTCGACAAATAGGTAGTGAGCATGAAAAGTTTTGAAATTTCTTTTTCATCAATTCCTTATACGGCCTGAGCTTGATTTTAAATCTAAAGCTCTACTCAAACCTATGATCAATTCCAGCCACTTAAAATCGATTAACAAGATGAAAGTAAAGCATAACCGACATGATTGCAGACAAAGAAGAAAACAATACAATTAAGGGGGAAAAAAGGTACAAGAGTGTGGGAAACTTTACAGTGATGATTTCCGCTGTAGTGGTTGGACTGCAGTGAGATGATAGCGGCAACCTTCGCCTACTCTACACCTCGGCACGCTCAACCTGAATATCTAGTCAGTAAGGAGAAGCATGGGGATGGGTTTCAGAGGAAAGAAGAAAAAGGAAAGAGCACGAGTATCTATTTTCTTATTCTTTTTGTCCTAGCAAAGAGAGCGAAGGCTTATTGGTGCAGGTGTCGTGGTTGACCGAATAGGGTAAAGAAGCGGCCGAGTTAGCAACTGAAAATAGGGGAGTGGGCGGCGGCGAAGGCGGAAGACGGAAGAACCAAAATGGGGGAGTTTTGAGAGAGAGTTTGCCGAGAGAGAGAGTTTGTGAGAGAGATGAGAAGAACCAAAATTTCGCTGGCTTGCAAAATAAAAGTTTTGAAATCTCACTAAGTGTTTTGGCGAAGGAATCTTCCGCCAAAATCAAAAAACATCATTTTATGTTTTAATTTTTTTGGTGTATTTCACATTTTTTCAAGTGTCATGATAGGGAATCTAAAGACACATTATTATTTTTATATCAGATAAAATAAAACAAAATTAAAGTATATATTATTGAATTGATAATAAGTGTCATGATAAAAGTGCTATAATGACAAAAACCAGCAAGTGTCCTTTTAGACGTGTCAGGAAAAGCCATTTTTGTTGTAGTGTCGGTACCACTATCCGATCCAATGTCAAATTCAGTGTCAATATCTCACTTATCACGTGAGGGTAGAAAATATTTAAATAAATTGCATATGACAAGTTAAATAAACAGGACGTTTGGCATAAATATAGAAATGACACAGAGTTGCCATTAAAAAGTGACACCAAGAATCCCATATGGGGATTTGATACCATAATGCACTTGTACATCTCATCTAATTACTTAAGGGGAATTGAGGTTTTGATCCCAATGTTTGGCTTGGCATAATTAAAATGATTTAAGATTAATATAATTAAAGTTCCATAATAAAAATAATTGAAAATTAAATACTAAAAACAAATAACAAAATTCTTGCATAATTTAAATTTCACATTTATTACAATTTTGGATACTTTATATTTGTTAAATCATTAGTTCCAATTGGTCGTCAAAAGGATAAAAAAAAAAGGAATATATTAAGCTGCTGTGTTTGTACGGTAGACAAAAAAATTCAAACGGGCGCCCATTGCGTGCTTCTTTTTATTAATTTGTCAGCGGGCTCTTTTTATTAATTGGTCCCTGCCAGCAGGCTCAAACACGGTGAGTTTTATTAATTTGTTAGCGGCCTCTTTTTATTGGCGGGGACCAATTTGTAATTAGAGTCCACTATGTTCCTCAAACACTGCGAGTTTCCTTTTTTTAACAAAAAAAATCCAACTAATAAAATAGTCCGGTGTGTGTCAGAGACACGACGGACATAGACAGAGAAACAAACATTTTCTCAGCTACATTTTTTGGAGTTTTTAATTTTTAGACAATATTTTCAAGAAATTTGCCCATATGCAGGCTATAAATTGAATGGATTCATATGGATTAGGTATTTTTGAAAATATTGTGCAAAAAATTTTACTATAATGGTGTATGTTAATTATATTTTTGTGTTGATAGTCCATTTAAATTAGGTGTTTTTAAAGATATATTTTGAAATATTTTTAAAATTTTATTGGGATATTTTTAAAAATTTATTAAAGTTTCACCACCACTACCTACCACCGTCACCATCTTTTTTCCCTCTCCTTCTCCCTCCTCTTTTCTCCTCCCTTCCTATTCTCCCGCAACACACCTCCCCTCCCTCTCTCTCTTTGGTTGAGCGAGCCACAGGTGTGGAGGAAGCAAAGAGGAATTGCGTGAAGCAGAGAATGGGAGGAAAAGGAAAATGGTGGAGGGGAAGGAATAGCAAGAAGAAGGAAAAGGGAAGAGAAAGAAGGAAGGAACGGTTGACGGCGGTGGAGGAAGGGAGGGACAGCGGTAGGTGGTGGTTAGTGGAAAAGAAAGAGGTGGTAGATTTATTTTATTAATTTTTTATTTTTTATTATTTTTATTGTGTTTTTGAAGTTCTTTTAGAACATATTACTATATACTCGCAAATTCACAATCGACCATGGTCAAAACAAATTTTATCCAATAAAAATTCGATACATCCATTTCTTGAAAAGAGACATTCTTCAATGACTACATCTTACTCATCTTTCATCAAGAAAGCATTCTCTTGAAGTAAATGCTTATTAACTGAAATCAGATGGCGTTTGCAATAACATTTAACACTCGAAATTTTTGAATTCTTAAACGATCTAATACTTTCATACCCATCTCCCAATTGACTAGAGAGGCTGATAGGATATCCACCTTCCAAACATGGATCTACATTCCGCTGGCTTATAATATGGAGCAGCATGGCCTGCTCCCTGATAAAAATGAAGCAAAATATATAGTCAAATCTAATAGTGTTCTTAACTTAATACAACCTGAAAACCTACACTATAGCAAGAGAAAGAGGAATTTCTCACCTTTACAGTTGCAAATGTCATCTTATTTGCATAAGTCCTTGTATAACTGTACGTAGAAAAGAGAATGAATTTGTTTAACTTCATGTTAAAGGTAACAAGGAGAAAATTTTCAATTTTCAATTTTCAACCAACCCTGCAACTTGGCCTTGATGAATCCACTGTCTCCAATCATCAATAGTTGGGTAATTTAGAGATCTTATCCATTCTTCAGTTCCCAAATATGGTGAGATCATATCATGGTCACCACTGAAATTAATACAAATATTGTGCTTTCAACATATATAATCGCCATTAATCCGCGAGTGTGATGATATAAATTTTACAATACGAATATTTTGTTACCAAACCTGTATATGAGAGATCTGTAACCTTTAGTGCTGAGGTTTGCGTGGTATGGTACAGCGCTCCCTGCATTTATTGTGTATAGTATGCTATAGTTGCATCTAATCCACTCTTTAATAGTCCCCTGTCATGTAATTAAACAAAATATATGCAGAATCACATGAAGACAACAAGAATATTTAGAGAATTATGGTAGGTACAGTTGTGTTAGGTGCAATTATATCTTTGATATTGTATTTCTTACAAGTTTTGATGTACACTTACATTACTTTATCGTGTGTGTGTGTGTGTATATATATATATATTGCTTTATGTAAGTGTACACCAATTATTGTAAAAACTACAATAATTAGATACAATTGCACCAAATCATAACTGTACCTCTCCGTGCCCAAATTTAGAGAAGCTGTCTTAAAATGGAATATCAAAATGTACAATTTTTACATGCCTTTCGCACATGGAGGGCCTCTTGGACACTCCTGTCATTAGCCCAGTAGTATAGAACCTCCTCTCCGGTCACCTACGATAACCATGTGGGCAAGAATTAATCACAATGTTGTGTTTGGATAGAAAATCATTTGCGTAAATTTATCTACTTGCATAATAAATACATTTTTCAATCTTTTTTTATCTCGTATATATCGTATAAAAAAATGTTATAATATTTTTTAAAAAAATATTTCAAATAATCTCCTTTCCAAACACACTTAATTTATTGCTTTACACGCGATTTCGCAAAGATAATAGCAATATCTTACACGACATTCAACTGGATTAAATTCCAAAACATCAAGCTCCTCAAACTTCTTATAGAACGTTTCAACAGTTGATCTCCTGCCACTGAATAAGTTATTTGGCTTTGGTGAAACATCAGGACAAGTGGGCTCCAGCACATGCATAGGCTCGATGTTATCAATCAACTGCAGAAGCACATATTTTACCAAAATTATTTTAACAGTATACTGATCGTGTACATATCGTCAGTACATAGAAAATTAATCGTTCTTTGTTTAATTTTTTTTTCAACCTTTGTAGGAGGCATAGACGGTTTAATTTATTAAGTAGGAAAATAGTTTACAGAAACACGAAGGAGAAAAAGATTGCTGACCTTATTGTATGCCTGGATATTCTTCAAGCAGGGCGCATTGCTGGGGTCTATATTTACATATTCTCCTTTACAGGTCGCTTTCAAGGACTGTAAAATTATAATATAGGTTAGTTAGCAAATCAAGGGTAACTGTGCACTAAAAAAATATGCGTGACACAATGTTTTAAAAGATCATCATTCAGCAGCGTGTAACTAAAAAATATTCAACCTCATAGAGTTCATCAGAGATTAGCGCCATCCTATGAGCAAACGGGATTGCATGGTTTCCATCGCCTTGAGTGGTCGGTGCTGGGTTTCCAAGTATGTATCCCTGAAGCCATGGATTTTGAGAGGTGTAAGTGACATGTTATCAGTGAAGCATAAATATGAACAATCTAAAAAGTGCTTATTAAAAATAATATTTTTGTCCAAATATGTAATGATCTTGCTAGGTAGACTACAAAGAGAAGATTATGATAGTTACAGGACCTTGAGATGAGTATGCGGCTCAATCCCAGCACCATTTCCTACAAGGACACCAGATTATGGAAGTTTTAGGGTTAAGAATTCTTGGAAATTAATCTTTCCTGTAGTCCTGGAGAAATGAAACTTGTAGTTTTTACTTTTGTTTATGGCAACTTCGATGGATTACCTTGTAGCAGAACGCTCTGAACCATTGTGGTCCAACTTGAGAGAGTAATGCCATCATTAGCATGGTTCGAAGACTCAGCCAAGACCGAGACGACTCGGCCGAGTTGTCACCGTCTCGGTTTAGTCCGAGACTAGACCACGACGAATCGATACCGAGATACGTGACTCGTCGAGACGTCACCGTGAAGGGTTGAAACGACCGAGTCACTCCGAGTCATCCCGAGTCAACTCGAATTTTTATTATTTTTACTAATTTTTTAAATTATTTTTGTTTATCATATTTTTTACAATTTTTAGAATATTAAATATTTCAAAAATTCGCATCTCGCCGAGATCGCGACCGATATGGAACAGTCCAGACCGCGACCGCGATTTTGAACCATGATCATGAGCACTTGTTCATCAAATATAACGAGGAAAAGGAAGAAGGAATATTTTTCTCTTAGAATTAATATAACCTAGAATTCCAAATCAACGGTTTCTTTCTTTATTCTCCAAGCATCTTGGAGTTAATATACTCACAGAAAAGAATAAAAATCCTGCAAAACTCGAATGAATCTTTGTATTTGTTCCTCTTAATGCTCTACCTATTTGGAGTAAGCGGGCAAGACCCCTAGCTAAAGGGGCTTCAGTTGCAAGATTATGGAAGGCATTTGTAATATATACAATTTGCTTACAAAGGCGTTGGCAATCTCCACCAATTTCTGTTTCGGCTTCAGTTGCTGCACCTTCATTAGTTTCACCTTGACCTGCTGCACCTCTATTTGATGCACCTTGACCTGCTGCACCTCCATTTGATGCACCTTGAGTTGCAGCACCATTATTTGATGCACCTTGAGTTACTGAACCTCCATTTCTAGCTCTTTTTGCAGAACCAGAAAGGGCCTCCAAGGTACGAGATTTTCTGCTATCTCTATTTTTTCTATTACTAGAGCTATCATTGTCCCTCCTATTCTGACTTGATGGAGTTGGGTCATTATCAACTTGGCTATGCATTTGTGGCTCAGACTTCTATGTATTGTTGTTGGCCTGCTCACATTTTCTAGAAGATTTTTTATATGAATCTTCATCTTTACCAGTATGGTCATGCGCTCATTCTATAGCTGCAACTGATCTACTAGCTTGGACTCATTTTTTTCGTCTATGAGGTGCCGCTGCCTGTTGTGTAAGAATTTCACCATCATCCAAAATCTCCTCTATTACCACTGAACTCTTTGTCTGTGATAACTATTCCAGTTGCTTTTTCTTCTACAACTCATATATTTCTTCAACTGTTACATGATGACAGTATACTTCCATCAACTTGTACTCATTAACCCAACCGCAGAATTGTCTAATGTCTTTATCCGTTTGAAGTTCCATTAGTCAGGGTCAATGTAATAATATAACATGGTATCCTTGTGCCCACACTCTTCCACCATTTTATTTATTTCATGAATTGACATAAAATTAGCATGGCAAAGATTGAAATAATCAATCTCTCCACCTACATAACTCTTGTAATCCTTGTGCCCACACTCTTCCACCATTTTATTTATTTCATGAATCGACATAAAATCAGCATGGCAAAGATTAAAATAATCAATCTCTCCACCTACATAACTCTTGTATTTCTCTCCCTTAATTTTACCACGATGGTGGAGTTTAAGAAAAAATACAGATCTATCAGGGACTGCAATAACAACAAAGGCAAACAACACGATTCTTGTTAATCACCATTTTTTATTGTCATACATGTTGTTCTTCTTATAAAAATACTTAACCCCTATTTGTTAATTAACTCGAATCAGACAACTGCAGTTTGAAAAGTTTATTTTTTTATGAGTAAATTACAAGATAGAGGGTCTTGTAGGACCATTTGCAACCCACTTATACTACAAAAAAGGGAAGTCAATGGTTCTTATGTCCTTTTCTAAACAAGCGGATCACATCAGCAAACCCTAAACCCAATAAACACTCTGACTAAATACTTCATTATACTCAAAACACAAACAACACCATTAATCATACAAAATGTGTACAGATTGTAATATTTCTTACCGTATAATGTGTACGGATCAATGAACTCATCCTTTTGCCTTTTCACCCAATTCACTGCCATTGATCACCGATTCACTGCTAATCTTTGTCTTTTGTTGGTTCTCATAAATCTGGGCACTGATTACTATGATTTTGCTAGATCAATTTTGATACTTTTCACTATCATTGTTTACTTTGTCAAAAAGTTTACCAACATTCCAAACCCCAAGTTAAAGCCTTCATTTACCAGATGAAATTTTTCCCACAAATGCTATGCAGACAAAATTGCCCCTCAAAAAGTTGATTTCCTTCTCTTGTAACGCCACAAATACGCGGAGTGACCAAAACGGTACAGATTTACTAGTTCAGTGACATTTTTGGCTAATAAAAAAGTTTAGTAACCAGAACCGGCACTTCACAATAGTTTAGTGACATATCGTGCAATTTACTCTTTTTAAAATTACAGCAGTGTATATGACTCTGCTAATTTTCATAAAGTACATCAGAATTTTGAATTAACTGCCCATGCCATAGTCTTATCAGTAGAGTAATAATTTTGTAATGAATTTTTAAAGCTCTCAAAGAGATTGGCTATACAGTCTTGGCATTAAGTTTGTCTGCAAACTTTTTTGTGTAATTTCGATTCAACCATGATTGTAGTTTGTAATAGCAACCAAGAAGTTGAGAATTCTGATTCATCATGCATTCAATATTTTGAAACCCAATTATCTTGTCAAGAGAAGGCTGTTACATGGAAGACCAACTGTCACGCCCCAAATCCAGGTCCCTGGACTGGATTTGCAACGTGGCACGCCGTATCTATGAGATCTTACTCCCATAAATACAAGGCATCGTAACCATAGTTTACAAAAATTCACTAAAATTTTAAAACTTACATATACCAATGAAACATATACATTTCAATAAATTACATCTACAAAATGCTTTATTCTAACTTCCTAGAATTTTAAACACCTACCTATATACCTTTCTCACTTATCTTCTAAACGCACATGAGTCGACTTTCTTGATCTGCAAGAAAGATAACTAGACGTGGGTTGAGCGACGTATGCCCAATAGGTAATACTTGCTCCCCTGTCGGATCATGTAGCTATATATATATATATATACTATATATACTTTTACAAATTCGGTCACACCATGCCACATGTATATATCAATTAAACATGTTTGTCATCCCATTTCATATATTACATAAATATATTCCATTGAAAGTGAGAGGCTTAAACATAAGTGGCCTCTGTCTAACGTGGCACTTAGTCCCATAGATTCTAGAGGTGGCCCCCACCAAACATAGCTTAGAAATATACATAATATGACATGATTGTATTCATTGAACATACTTGCAAATCATAAATTATATCAATCATGCCATCTCATTTCATAACATAGCTCATAAACAAGCACATGCAATATCCGGCTTCTGAGTACTCAGTCTAGAGATTAAACCCCTTCTAGGTGGACAACTAATAGGTTTCATGACTACCAATTAGTTTCATTACATACATAGGTCAATCGGCCGAATTCTATACTAGACTACTATTACCATTAAATAGGACTATAGCCCCTACTGTTTATTCCATGACTGTTTAGAGTTTTTCGTAACATAAAATTATTTCACGCGTCACATGCACCTTTCTTTCGTTTCATGAAAATATTCCACTCATTCCATAAAATATTGCATAGCAAAATATTTCAAGTATTCATAATTTCATGCTTGCAAAACATTTGAAATAGGCATACATGATCCATTGCTTCATATACCAAAATAAAGTTCTTACTCGAAAAATATTCATATTTAACATTTCAAAACTACAGAAGGGGTAAGCACCACCTACCTCAAACTACTCTCTTGAAGAAATTCTTAGTGCACCCTTAAACTTGCTTCAAACCTATAATGAATAACATATGTATGTCTTAATCAGCTCATACATCCTAATTTAAAGTTCTTATTTCTATCTTGAATAACCCTAAAAAAGTATTTGATAAGTCTCCTAAAATGGAAGGTTTTTCTTTTCAGAAAGTTTCCTAATTTAAAAGCGTCTCCCTTTTTAGAAGAGGCCATAATTTGGTTATTCATAAAATAAATGCTATGTATTTATTTAACTTACTCATTTGTTTATTTGTAGAAGAAATGGCCGGCCTTATTTAAAGTCACTTTCTAGAGCTGAGACCAACCATAAAAATATATTTCTTTTTATTCAAATAGGACTTAAAAGAAATATTGAACCTTTGGTGTTGTTATTGGGTCCATTTGTCACAACTTAGATTATTATAATTAAATTTAGGTTTTCAAAACTTCCTTAAGAATGTGTGCAACGAGTTCGAGCCTAAGATTCCATGATCAAAGGTGAGGCACGTATTCAAAATACTACAATTTTGTTTTTAAGTTGTATAACATATGTTCATTATATTTGTTTGGGAAAGCTTAATAAGTCCAACAAAATATCCATTAAGCCAATTATCTAGTCAATTATTAATTTTAACTAAAGCTCAATCTCTTTCAACCTAAATCAGCCTTTATTAATAATCAGCTTTAACCCACAATACCAGTTTTTTTAATATATTTTAGCTACCCCATTCTAGTTATCCCAAATTTCGAGGGCTAATTTGCAATTTGCAACAACTCCGAAAGCTAGACCAAATCAACAGTCTTCTTCTTCCTCTTGTTACTAACAAACCATTCTCACGAAAGCAAAAGACATGACCAATCTTTCATTTGTGTTGAAAACTTAGGAATAGAAAACCTTAAGGCATTGAACTATTTAATTATTTTCTTCCTCTATTCCGGCAGTAAAACCAAGAATTAACCACCAATATTTTATCCTTTTAATTCATATTAATGGTGGCCTTGCCTTCAAGTGCCCCTTATGCCATAAAATTCCTTCTATTCTCTAACAAAACCCCAATGATAGGCAGAACCATAGAGGTGTTTCAAAAGAGAAATCATCAATTCCTCCCAAACATTATATAAAGCATGGTCTGGTTACTTCACCTTTTTTTTCATTGGTTTGAGTATTCTTTTGACTTTCTACATTCAAACTAATAGTATTATTAACCAGAAGGTAGTCGCATGGCTTATGAACTTCCATAATCTAAACAAAAACACTTATCAAAACTCACAAAACTTGTACCTAATATTTCAGACATGTTTTGGGGCTACTACGGATGAAAATCTTTGGTTAGTAAAAGAGAAAACTAAGAAATATTAAAAGAAGAGTTCACGGCCTTACTTGTTCATGGTCAGAGGAGCCAAATTCTTGTATTCTTGCCTCTGTCCAATCTCTTGATTTCAACTTTTCCTTTTGCTGACATGTCCTTACTCTCTTATTTTATGGTTTTCTTCTTGTAACGTTGTGAAAGTTTACTCACTATTAGACTAGTTATAGTTGGAGTTGGTTTACGCCACTTCGTCCTAAAATAACTCCACCAACTCAAACTAACTTCCATCTCTTTCTACTTTATCTCCTAGTTTGTCTTCTATAATATCTACAAGTTCATGTTAATTCCTACTCTCTCTTATCATGGCTCTTACTTTCACTTGGTGGTTGAGATAAGATAAGACATTAACATCAATCTCTATAGAGATAAATTAACTAAGTAAATAACTAGTAAATTAATTAATAACATCATTTACAAAAAAATTCGGGGTTTCACACCAACTCCCCCAATTTCTTAACTGTTTGTCTTTTTAAAAAAAAAAATTATCTGAATGATCCACAGACTACAAAGTAGTCCAGACTGGCTTTACATTTTGTGCCCAGAAAAAAAAAAAGTGATATCAAAACACCTTGTAATAAAAGAACACTAAGGATCAAGAATTCGGTCTCTCATGCATGCAGGCCTCGCCATATGGACCTGGCTGCTTTAAATGATCGTATTGTTTTAGGATATGAAATTTTTTTGCATCACTACATGTTTTTAAACAGTAAGCTTTCTTATATTTTCCCAAGTAAGTAAGGGCCAAAGCATTCTAATAGTTTCCTACCCTTGGGCTAGACAAAATCTTACCGTACTATATTTGTTAGAACTTTTCAAAATTTATAAAGGAGCTGCGGATGGAATGTTGTTGGATCGGTCCATGTATCCACTATCCGGCCCGAAATTAGTTGAAACAAAACTAGACTTGTGGATCGAATTCTACCGGGAGAATTGCGAAATTGTATCAAATTGGATCTGCAGGCAAATCCATTAGGATTCGTGGATGGATCCTTAGTAATGGTCAAAAAGTTTAATTTTTTTATTTTGGCACCTTTTCATATTTTGACAGTTAATATTTTTCCAATAGTATCTAAAACATCTTGAAAACTACTGATTACTTGTGTTAGTATGGAGGAACCTATCGGCTAACACAAATCAAGAAAAAGACATGAAATCAAGTTACAGCTCTTGACACAAAACAATCTCATTCTATAAAAGATCATGTACAAAGTGATTTGTTACAGAAATTCACTTTCCTACACTCTACAATACTCTACAAAAAACGCTCCATAGTTTGTCTTACTTAGTTCAATGATTAAAGATAAACAAACTTCAAACTATCCTAAAATATTTGTCCAAGTTTTATTGCATAAAAATACTAGACAAATAAAGTCTAAATAAAAGTGATTTTGAACCATGATTTGAATCCTTTATTTGTTTATTTATCTTTGTATTCTACAGCCATTTTCTTGTAACATTCCCAATAATATCAACTCATTTCACCGAAGGATGGTTTGGAGGAGGATTCAGCTCCTCTCCAATATAGTTTCTTTTCAACTTCCCTCAATTACATTTAGGTGGATCATACATGTATTAATCCAATATCAAAGCCCCAGAATCATTGTTTATAATCATGGCTCTTGACCCTTGATGATTTATCAATTCGCTTTCTGTTGGTACCTTATTTTTGTGTGAATGGAATGACAATTCACTGGGCTTTTGGCCACGATCTTGTAACCTTGAGTTTGGTAGGTTAGATTTAATAAATCAAGTGCGATTCAAACTCGAATAATTCTATAAATTAACAAACCAAATTCGAATAAAATTTTAAAATTTTGAAATCTTTCATTAAAAACCCAACGAACTTGAACTATTTTTATGTAATATGTACTATGATTGCTCTTTACTTCAGTAGCAAAAGTGCCAATTTGAGTCTTATGATTCTGCTCCTTAAAGCAACATCACATCATGAATAATTTATTTGCTTCCAAACGAACAGAAGTGTCGCTGCAATTTGTTGGATCTACTCGCAAAGTTTCCCAGTTTTTCTGTCGTTGCATTATGATTCTGCTTGGAAGATTATCTTATCTTACTAATTAATTTGTTAGTCTTTTCTGTTTCTAAGCAAGACTTTCAGGCATCAATTATATGAAGTAGATGGAAAGAGATTTTTCAAGAAATTTTTTTAGGCGAAGTAAACCACAAAGACATATCACAATTTGTTTGTCAACTTCGGTTATTGCTTGAAACAGGGACCTTTTACATTTTGTGATTTCTTGTCCTTCTTTTCTTTTTGAAGATCTAGATGGAAGATCAAGGAGAAAGGCTTTGCGTAAAGAAGAATGGAAAACGAGAAATTAGATGTGGAAATTGATATGGAAAGCTTCTGTAACAATTCATTTGACTTATGCATGCTTTGGACAATTATAGTGCTCTTATGAACTTTTTTTCTTTCTTTTTTTTTTTTTCAATTTCAGTTGCAGATTTAATTTATATATATTTTTTCAGTAACTTCGTCAATTCGCCTTTGAAGATTAAACATCAAATTGGAGTTAAATTTAAGGGATTTAATTTGCAAGAACTGTCGAGAGCAGGAATGAAGAGAAAAAAGTGATTCTTGATAACATATTTATAGGTACAATTTCATGTTTTTGGTAATTTATTTTTGCTACCCATTCATGATCCCGTACAATTCCACTGATCCCGTAGTTTTTTGGTACAATTCCACTGAGTTTTTTGCCAAAATAACACTTTTTCTAAAAAAAAATTCCCAATTTGATTCACTTTCAAAATTTAATCCCATAATGATATTATTGTTGCCACCTAATTATCCTAATTGTCATGTAGGTAACAAGAAAGGAAAGTTTTAATCTCTCTATAGTTTCTAAAATGAACTAAAAATTTAAATTTTTTTATTATAGAGGCACAAGAAAATAGCATAACTTTGATAATTTCCTTATAATTATTTAAAATAAATTCTACCATTATTGGCCTTGCAATTATTGGTCTCTACATTTTTTTTTGAAATGAATCAAACCTATTATTGTATATTTTTTTTAAAAAAAATAATTTTTTAAAAATACAAAAATTACAATGAAAATTTCAACGAAAATTGTAAGCGATAACAAGAAAAAATCACAAAAACTTCAAAGCTATGATATTCGTTTATGTTATTCTTCCTACTCCTTGAAAGAACTTTTACAAAAAGTAATCACGTTGAAATTTTCTTGTCTAGTTCCAATTGAATATTTTCTAGCATTGGTCATGATGTTTCACCTTTATGTTTTTTTCCCTGCAACTCTTACTTAATGATTTGCACAATTTCCTAACTAGTCAGGAATCGTAATTCAGAATATGAAAGAAAATCAAGATGGAATTAATTAACGGGGTTCTAAAAACAAGTTTCAAATAAGTTGGCAATCATTCAAATAGGTGACAAACCAAAAAAAAATAACAAAAAGTTATACTTTATGAGAACCAAGAAGGCAAATAAGTATACGTCTCTTCTTTATCTCTAAGTAGAGTAGGATGACTTGAAAAAACACTCAATCATAGTATAACTATAATAAATTTCCAAGGAAAAAAAATTTCCAAGACAGATAGGTGATCCAATAGCAAGTAGAGTTGAAATATTTGAACCAGTACTATGCACTTCAAGCTTCACCAATCAAAAGTAACCACTATCTTGCCATTTTTACTCTCACCTACTTCAAACAACTCTTGTATTCTAGTTCTTGTTAAAATTATCAAATAAAATATCAAGAAGAATCAAGGATTATACCTTGCTCAAAGCTTCCGTTGTCTACTCAATCTTCCTGTAAGTTCAATTACTTTTATTATTTTCTATGCAATCAAGTACAAATAATTCAATAAACTTAGAAGATCTTAAAAAAGTCTATCAACAGAATAATTATACAAATCAAATTCTTCATACAATTTCCCAACATATGGAAGTATTAAATACAAAAATAGATACATTAAAGAAACCAGATTTAAAATTCCCAAATGACATTTCAGCCCCTCATTTTCAACCTAGAAGTTTAACAAGAGAAAAAGAACAAGATTTATTACAAAATATTAATAATCAAAAAATTAATAATACAGATAGTATATTAAATAAAATATCTCATGCATTACAAAATTTAACTACAGAAATAAAACCTTCAACACCTAAAATAATACTTTAGATCAAATAATAGAAGAAAATTCAACTGAAGAATTAGAAAATTCATCAGAAGAATCGATAAATTCAGATTTAGAAGAAAATATAGTAATACCAATCGAAAACCAATTTGAAGGAAAAGATCAAATAAATAGAATAAGAAGAAAGAAAATTTATAGTAATAATAACAAAGATTGGAAAATGATAAATAGTTCAGGTATTCTTTCAACATTTTTGGATTCTGCATCATTTGCTTTATCAGAAAGTTACTGGCAATTTCTTCGGATGCCATATCTGTCACTTTCTCTTTATCTTTCTTTGGAGTAGTTGGGAAAGGTGTAGTTGTTGAAATGGTGGTTGCTTGTCTTGTCGTTTTTGGAGTAGTGGTTGGCTGTTTTGTCCATTTTAATTTGTTTGAATGTGGCTCTGATACCACTTCTTTTGTCTTTGAACCATATTTTATTTGTAGTCTTAATTCTAAACATAACATTAATCCTTCTTTTTTCACAAAGGCAAATAATTGTCCAAAAGTAATATTCTCAAAAGAAATTACATCTGTTCCCATTTCTTTTTGTAAGCTATCCATTATTCTTTGTGAAAATAGACTTGGTAATCCTGTTATAAATCTTTCTTTCCAGAGTGATGCATTGCAATCCGGTCTTCTTAATACATTAGTTAAAAACATATTTTTATACCACCTAAAGTCTGATAATGTTGGACATCTTAAATTTGTTAGAAATGTTTTATTAGAATTTAATTCTTCTTTCGGATTTCCTATAAAATACATTAATATTGTTACAATTAAAAATTCTGCAGCATCTGACTGTATTTGAATATTTCCTTGATCATCTTCAATTTGTTGCGTATGATCTAAGATTGATAATTTATCTTGAAGGGTTAGAGCATTATCCCACCAATTTTTTAATTGTCCAGTAAATCCTGAAACTAATAATGTTGCAATATTTCTTTCTTGAATATTTTTTATTTTATAAGCTAATCTAGCCATTCCCATTTCTTGCAAATTATTTAATACTTCATATTCAGCTTTGCCATCTATATTCCATTCATATATTGAATCTCCATCGTATTTAGTGGTACGAAATTTTGATCTTTTTTCGTATTGAATGTCTGGAGGACTTGGTCTGGGATAATAATTTTTTGTACTTATCATTTTCCAATTTTTGTTATTATTACTATAAATTTTCTTTCTTCTTATTCTATTTATTTGATCTTTTTCTTCAAATTGGTTTTCGATTGGTATTACTATATTTTCTTCTAAATCTGAATTTATCGATTCTTCTGATGAATTTTCTAATTCAACTGAATGATTGTTGAACTTCTACCCAGGAGTACACAAGACCAATACTATTCCACATGGAGTTCAAAGTACCTTGGATATTTTGTTGGAGTTTCAAGATTCATCAAGAATTATATTGGTATTTCTTGGAATCTTGTTAAAGTGATATGCTGAGTGAATGGTTTTGTTAAATAGGTATTTTCTGCAGATTTTTCGAGAGATTTTGGAATTTGCTGGATTGGTCTAATTTGGGATGAAGTTGGGGTACAAGCAGCTTGACTATAGGTCAATGCTGGAAAATCTGATAATAATTGGAATCTATTTTGAGTTACAGGAGTAAGACTCATCTCATAATCCTGCGGAGTCTTTGGTCTAGAATTTCCTGCGTTTGAATCCATAATCCTGCACAATTAACAAATAATCTTGTTAAGTTTTTCTTTAAGTTGTTGGATTTGAGTATTATAATATTGAATATCCTCTTGAGGATGGCCTGCTTTTTTGAGGACGTCTTTGAAAATAATATAGGAATTAATTTGCCACAATTCAAATTCAGATGAAAGGCAAATTCAAACTCAGATGAAATGCAAGACAGACTGCTCTATAAATAGACTCAAATTCAGACGAAGAGGCATCGGAGAAAAATCAGTTTACATCTGTAGTGCAAACCTCTTAACTACTCTCACCTACTTCAAACAACTCTTGTATTCTAGTTCTTGTTAAAATTATCAAATAACATATCAAGAAGAATCAAGGATTATACCTTGCTCAAAGCTTCCGTTGTCTACTCAATCTTCCTGTAAGTTCAATTACTTTTATGATAGTTGAAACAGATGCATCAGAATTAGGATATGGGGGAATATTAAAACAAAGAATAGATAATTCAAAAGAAGAATTAGTTAGATTTCATTCAGGAACATGGTCTGATCCTCAGAGAAATTATTCAACAATTAAAAAAGAAATTTTATCCATAGTTTTATGCATATCAAAATTTCAAGATGATTTATACAATAAAAAATTTTTAATTAGAATAGACTATAAATCTGCAAAAGAGATTTTACAAAAAGATGTTCAAAATATAGTTTCAAAACAAATATTTGCTAGATGGCAAGCTATCCTATCTGTGTTTGATTTCGAGATTGAATTCATCAAAGGAGAAGACAATTCTCTCCCTGACTTCTTGACCCGAGAATTTTTACAGGGAAATGGAACGTGAAACTCACAAAGAATATATTCGAAGGTTACGAACTGAAAGAGATAATCCTATTCTTCAAAGAAGAGATGCAAATATTTCACATAGACATTTTACCTATTATATCAAAACCTCTGAAACCGAAATTCAACCCATTCCTTATCATCAAATTCGAAACCATGATACAGTATATATTAAACACATATAATAGAAAAAATTGAAGATCCAGTAGCTAAAAAGGAATATTTAGAAAGACTAAAAAGTTTAATTATTCAAGAAGATAAAATGTCAAAAATAATAGAACCTTTTAGTATTTCAAAATTAATAGATAAATATCCAAATATAAATATAATGAAAAAAGAAACTACCAAAGATCTCCAAACAGAAATTAATAATTTAAAAATACAAGTGAAACAATTACAACAAGAGATTATAGATTTAAAAACAAAAGATTTAGAGATAGAAGCAAAATTAACCCTATTAGAAAATCAGCCTTCGACTTCAAATTCTAAAACAGAAGAAATAAATATATCAGAAAAACTAACCGATGAAGTTCAATATCTAAATACCATAGAACGAATGACATTCCAAAAATGGTATGCTTTAGTAACGATTACTGTAGAAGATTTCAAAGAAACATATGTAGCTCTAATAGATAGTGGAGCTGATACAAGTTGTATTAAAGAAGGAATAATTCCTACCAAATATTGTGAAAAAATGAAAGAAACATTAATGGCAGCAAATAGAGAAAATTTACAAGTAAAATATAAATTTACAAAAGGATCAATATGTAATAATGAATATTGTATTAGACATAATTTTATAATTGTAAAAAATATAAATTGTGATGTAATATTAGGAACACCCTTTTTAATTCAAATATATCCATTCTTTGTAAGTCATGAAGGAATTTCAATAAATATAATGGGAAAAACGGTTATCTTTAGATTTCTAACCCCAATAAAACAAAGAGAATTACAAATATTACAAACCTCTTCTATTTACAAAGCAATAAATAGCATTACTAAAATACAAAAACAAATAAATTACATCAAAGAAGAAAAAACCTATGTAAAAATAGAAGAACAATTAAGAAATGATAAAATACAAAAAAGAATTATAGAAATAGAAAGATTATTACAGAAAGAAATATGTGCTGATATTCCTAATGCTTTTTGGGATAGAAAACAACACATGATAGAATTACCTTATGAAACAGGATTTGATGAAAGAAATATTCCAACTAAAGCTAGACCAATACAAATGAATTTTGAATTATTAGAATTCTGTAAAAAAGAAATAAAAATATTAATAGATAAAAAATTAATTATCCCTTCAAAATCCCCTTGGAGTTGTGCTGCATTTTACGTCATGAATCAAGCAGAAAAAGAAAGAGGAGTTCCAAGATTAGTAATAAATTCTCGAAATCAAACACAGATAAGATAGCTTGCCATCTAGCAAATACTTGTTTTGAAACCCAGGCTGCTATCTATGAATGATTGCATAGAAAATAATAAAAGTAATTGAACTTACAGGAAGATTGAGTAGACAACGGAAGCTTTGAGCAAGGTATAATCCTTGATTCTTCTTGATATTTTTTTTGATAATTTTAACAAGAACTAGAATACAAGAGTTGTTTGAAGTAGGTGAGAGTAGGTTTGAAGTAGGTGAGAGTAGTTAAGAGGTTTGCACTAAAAATGTAAACTGATTTTTCTCCGATGCCTCTTCGTCTGAATTGCATATCCATTCAAGAAGAATATCAATCAATTCCATTATTAAATTGTAGTACAATTCAAAAATATTTAAGTAAAGGATATCGATATATTCATATAGGTTTAATACAAATTGCTGTAAAACCTTTATTCCATTTAGGAGTAGACATCTTTTTGAATTGTGGCCGACATCTTTTTCAAAAGTCATTTGGGTCTTGTCCGCATGGTCCACCAAAAGGATCAAAGGTGGATTCGGATGATCCAGCTGACTCCTCGATTTTGTCAACTTCTTCCTTTTTATCTTGCTTTTGTAAATAGTTCAGGTATTCTTTCAACATTTCTGGATTCTGCATCATTTGCTTTATCAGAAAGTTACTGGCAATTTCTTCGGATGCCATATCTGTCACTTTCTCTTTTATCTTTCTTTGGAGTAGTTGGGAAAGGTGTAGTTGTTGGAATGGTGGTTGCTTGTCTTATCGTTTTTGGAGTAGTGGTTGGCTGTTTTGTCGATTTTAATTTGTCTCTAGTGGTCAGGAATCGTATCACATTCGTTTGATCTCCAAATTTTTGATTGAATCCAGTCCACCATTTAATTTTGAACTCTCTGACCAATGGCATTGGAAGTGGTTTTTCTAATTCTTGATGAATCTTGAAACTCCAACAAAATATCCAAGGTACTTTGAACTCCATGTGGAATAGTATTGGTCTTGTGTACTCTTCCCCCTTTGCTCTTTTGAGATAAGTTTGAAAACCCATTAACACATTTGGAGGTAATATTTCTTTTTGAGGGCCGAACCATTGCCACCAATGATTAAACCAAATTGGAAATTCTCTGGTACAACTTTCTTTGAATGTGAAGAACCATGAATGATTGAATGGTCGATATAAAAAAGCACGATACCATGCCATTTTATAATCTTGATAAGTAAATCCATCTGGAATGAATCTGACTGAGAATGATTTTTTGGAATAAAGAGAAGTCCATTCATTTGGTGAACAAACTTTCTTTATAATACATTTGGAATGGCTAATAATATTTGGATTCTTTTTATCTGGAATAGGGAATATTTCTACAGATTGAGTATCTGTAAGAATCAATTCATAATAATCCAGGGTTTTTGAAGGTTCATCTGGTTGCCAATAGCATTTTGGAGGAAAGATCCTTTGAGTAAGCTGATTGAGTGTAGAACATATTGGTATTTCTTGGAATCTTGTTAAAGTGATATGCTGAGTGAATGGTTTTGTGAAATAGGTATTTTCTGCAGATTTTTCGGGAGATTTTGGAATTTGCTGGATTGGTCTAATTTGGGATGAAGTTGGGGTACAAGCAGCTTGACTATAGGTCAATGCTGGAAAATCTGATAATAATTGGAATCTATTTTGAGTTACAGGAGTAAGACTCATCTCATAATCCTGAGGAGTCTTTGGTCTAGAATTTCCTGCGTTTGAATCCATAATCCTGCACAATTAACAAATAATCTTGTTAAGTTTTTCTTTAAGTTGTTGGATTTGAGTATTATAATATTGAATATCCTCTTGAGGATGGCCTGCTTTTTTGAGGACGTCTTTGAAAATAATATAGGAATTAATTTGCCTTTGAAAAAGAAAGGCTTGTTCTTTTGGAGTAGAGGCAGCCCAAAAGCTGTGTTTAATATATATTGTATCATGGTTTCGAATTTGATGATAAGGAATGGGTTGAATTTCAGTTTCAGAGGTTTTGATATAATAGGTAAAATGTCTATGTGAAATATTTGTATCTCTTCTTTGAAGAATAGGATTATCTCTTTCAACTCGTAACCTTCGAATATATTCTTTGTGAGTTTCACGTTCCATTTCCCTGTAAAAATTCTCAGGTCAAGAAGTCAGGGAGAGAATTGTCTTCTCCTTTGATGAATTCAATCTCGAAATCAAACATAGATAAGATAACTTGCCATCTAGCAAATATTTGTTTTGAAACTATATTTTAAACATCTTTTTGTAAAATCTCTTTTGCAGATTTACAGTTTATTCTAATTAAAAATTTTTTATTGTATAAATCATCTTGAAATTTTGATATGCATAAAACTATGGATAAAATTTCTTTTTTAATTGTTGAATAATTTCTCTGAGTATCAGACCATATTCCTGAATGAAATCTAACTAATTCTTCTTTTGAATTATCTATTCTTTGTTTTAATATTCCCCCATATCCTAATTCTGATGTATCTGTTTCAACTATCATAAATGCTTTAGGATGAGGTAGGCATAAACATGGTAATGACTTTATTTTTTCCTTTAAATATTTTATTTTTTGAGTATGTTCATCTGTCCATGGTTTTGGATTTTTCTTTAGTCTATTGAATAATATTGAACATTCTTGTCTTAATTTAGGAAAGAAGTCTGCTATATAATTTCAACATCCTAAAAATCTTTGTAATTGATTTTTATCTTTTATTTCATCTGGAAATTTATTTGCAAATTCTAAAGCTCTATTTATGGGTTTTATTGTTCCTTGGTATATATCATGTCCTAAAAATCTTATTTTTGTCTGAAATAATTTCATTTTAGGGGCAGAAACGACTAATCCATTTTTCTTAACTACCTTTAGAAATATATTTAAATGTTTAAAATGTTGTTCTATTGATTCAAAAAATATTAAAACATCATCAATATAGACTATACTGAATGAACTATAAGAAATAAAAATATCGTTCATTATATTCTGAAATTCTGATGGAGCATTTTTTAAGCCAAATTGCATTACATTCCATTCGTAATGTCCAAAAGGTGTTGTGAATGCTGTTTTATATCTATCTTTAGGATTTATTAATATTTGCCAATATCCTGATTTTAAATCGAACTTTGAAAAAATCTTTGCATTAAATAATCTATTAAGTAAATCTTTTTTATTAGGAATTAGATATCTAATCCATTGTAATACTTTATTCAATGGTTTATAATTTATTACTAATTTTGGAACTCCTCTTTCTTTTTCTGCTTGATTCATGACGTAAAATGCAGCACAACTCCAAGGGGATTTTGAAGGGATAATTAATTTTTTATCTATTAATATTTTTATTTCTTTTTTACAGAATTCTAATAATTCAAAATTCATTTGTATTGGTCTAGCTTTAGTTGGAATATTTCTTTCATCAAATCCTGTTTCATAAGGTAATTCTATCATGTGTTGTTTTCTATCCCAAAAAACATTAGGAATATCAGCACATATTTCTTTATGTAATAATCTTTCTATTTCTATAATTCTTTTTTGTATTTTATCATTTCTTAATTGTTCTTCTATTTTTACATAGGTTTTTTCTTCTTTGATGTAATTTATTTGATGTTGTATTTTAGTAATGCTATTTATTGCTTTGTAAATAGAAGAGGTTTGTAATATTTGTAATTCTCTTTGTTTTGCTGGGGTTAGAAATCTAAAGATAACCGTTTTTCCCATTATATTTATTGAAATTCTTTCATGACTTACAAAGAATGGATATATTTGAATTAAAAAGGGTGTTCCTAATATTACATCACAATTTATATTTTTTACAGTTATAAAATTATGTCTAATACAATATTCATTATTACATATTGATCCTTTTGTAAATTTATATTTTACTTGTAAATTTTCTCCATTTACTGCCATTAATGTTTCTTTCGTTTTTTCACAATATTTGGTAGGAATTATTCCTTCTTTAATACAACTTGTATCAGCTCCACTATCTATTAGAGCTACATATGTTTCTTTGAAATCTTCTACAGTAATTGTTACTAAAGCATACCATTTTTGGAATGTCATTCGTTCTATGGTATTTAGATATTGAACTTCATCGGTTAGTTTTTCTGATATATTTATTTCTTCTGTTTTAGAATTTGAAGTCGAAGGCTGATTTTCTAATAGGGTTAATTTTGCTTCTATCTCTAAATCTTTTGTTTTTAAATCTATAATCTCTTGTTGTAATTGTTTCACTTGTATTTTTAAATTATTAATTTCTGTTTGGAGATCTTTGGTAGTTTCTTTTCTCATTATATTTATATTTGGATATTTATCTATTAATTTTGAAATACTAAAAGGTTCTATTATTTTTGGCATTTTATCTTCTTGAATAATTAAACTTTTTAGTCTTTCTAAATATTCCTTTTTAGCTACTGGATCTTCAATTTTTTCTATTATATCTAATAAAAATTCTTTGTCTTCTGTCTTAGTTATGACATTTATGTATTTTGGAATACAATTACAATTTTTTTCACTTTCTGAACTAGTTATATCATTATAATAATCATCTTCAGAACTTTGATCTTTTTCATTTATTAATAGATTTAATAATTTATATTTAATTTCTTCTTCATTAACACAGATTTCTGAAATTTTTTCTTTTAATTTGCATTTGTTTGCTTTATGTCCTATCTTTCCACATTTATAACAAACAATTTTCTTTTTAATAAATTTTCTCTTTCTTTCTGATTTTTCTTTGTTAGTGTTTTTATATTTTGTTTTCTTAGTATATTTTTTAATTTTCTTTTTGTATGCTGATGGTGATTTTATTCTTTTGATTCCAAAAGCATCGCAAAATGATCCTACTTCTTTTGTCTTTGAACCATATTTTATTTGTAGTCTTAATTCTGAACATAACATTAATCCTTCTTTTTTCACAAAGGCAAATAATTGTCCAAAAGTAATATTCTCAAAAGAAATTACATCTGTTCCCATTTCTTTTTGTAAGCTATCCATTATTCTTTGTGAAAATAGACTTGGTAATCCTGTTATAAATCCTGTTATAAATTTAGACTTTGAATTTCTTATCTTGTTTGAATTATCTCTCTACTTTAAATTTGCTAATTCATGCATTTATGTTTACATATTCAATTAAACTTTTACTAAAATCGTTGGTAAGACTTGATGCCTTGTAAGACCGTTGGTAACAGGATTACCAAGTCTATTTTCACAAAGAATAATGGATAGCTTACAAAAAGAAATGGGAATAGATGTAATTTCTTTTGAGAATATTACTTTTGGACAATTATTTGCCTTTGTGAAAAAAGAAGGATTAATGTTATGTTCAGAATTAAGACTACAAATAAAATATGGTTCAAAGACAAAAGAAGTAGGATCATTTTGCGATGCTTTTGGAATCAAAAGAATAAAATCACCATCAGCATACAAAAAGAAAATTAAAAAATATACTAAGAAAACAAAATATAAAAACACTAACAAAGAAAAATCAGAAAGAAAGAGAAAATTTATTAAAAAGAAAATTGTTTGTTATAAATGTGGAAAGATAGGACATAAAGCAAACAAATGCAAATTAAAAGAAAAAATTTCAGAAATCTGTGTTAACGAAGAAGAAATTAAAAATAAATTATTAAATCTATTAATAAATGAAAAAGATCAAAGTTCTGAAGATGATTATTATAATGATATAACTAGTTCAGAAAGTGAAGAAAATTGTAATTGTATTCCAAAATACATAAATGACATAACTAAGAAAGAAGACAAAGAATTTTTATTAGATATAATAGAAAAAATTGAAGATCCAGTAGCTAAAAAGGAATATTTAGAAAGACTAAAAAGTTTAATTATTCAAGAAGATAAAATGCCAAAAATAATAGAACCTTTTAGTATTTCAAAATTAATAGATAAATATCCAAATATAAATATAATGAAAAAAGAAACTACCAAAGATCTCCAAACAGAAATTAATAATTTAAAAATACAAGTGAAACAATTACAACAAGAGATTATAGATTTAAAAACAAAAGATTTAGAGATAGAAGCAAAATTAACTCTATTAGAAAATCAGCCTTCGACTTCAAATTCTAAAACAGAAGAAATAAATATATCAGAAAAACTAACCGATGAAGTTCAATATCTAAATACCATAGAACGAATGACATTCCAAAAATGGTATGCTTTAGTAACGATTACTGTAGAAGATTTCAAAGAAACATATGTAGCTCTAATAGATAGTGGAGCTGATACAAGTTGTATTAAAGAATGAATAATTCCTACCAAATATTGTGAAAAAACGAAAGAAACATTAATGGCAGCAAATGGAGAAAATTTACAAGTAAAATATAAATTTACAAAAGGGTCAATATGTAATAATGAATATTGTATTAGACATAATTTTATAATTGTAAAAAATATAAATTGTGATGTAATATTAGGAACACCCTTTTTAATTCAAATATATCCATTCTTTGTAAGTCATGAAGGAATTTCAATAAATATAATGGGAAAAACGGTTATCTTTAGATTTCTAACCCCAGTAAAACAAAGAAAATTA
The DNA here is from genome assembly GCF_036785885.1 of Coffea arabica. NCBI lineage: Eukaryota > Viridiplantae > Streptophyta > Magnoliopsida > Gentianales > Rubiaceae > Coffea > Coffea arabica. Next base: position 4,326,978 of record NC_092310.1, read on the forward strand.
CAAATATTACAAACCTCTTCTATTTACAAAGCAATAAATAGCATTACTAAAATACAACAACAAATAAATTACATCAAAGAAGAAAAAACCTATGTAAAAATAGAAGAACAATTAAGAAATGATAAAATACAAAAAAGAATTATAGAAATAGAAAGATTATTACAGAAAGAAATATGTGCTGATATTCCTAATATTTTTTGGGATAGAAAACAACACATGATAGAATTACCTTATGAAACAGGATTTGATGAAAGAAATATTCCAACTAAAGCTAGACCAATACAAATGAATTTTGAATTATTAGAATTCTGTAAAAAAGAAATAAAAATATTAATAGATAAAAAATTAATTATCCCTTCAAAATTCCCTTGGAGTTGTGCTGCATTTTACGTCATGAATCAAGCAGAAAAAGAAAGAGGAGTTCCAAGATTAGTAATAAATTATAAACCATTGAATAAAGTATTACAATGGATTAGATATCCAATTCCTAATAAAAAAGATTTACTTAATAGATTATTTAATGCAAAGATTTTTTCAAAGTTCGATTTAAAATCAGGATATTGGCAAATATTAATAAATCCTAAAAATAGATATAAAACAGCATTCACAACACCTTTTGGACATTATGAATGGAATGTAATGCCATTTGGCTTAAAAAATGCTCCATCAGAATTTCAGAATATAATGAACGATATTTTTAATTCTTATAGTTCATTCAGTATAGTCTATATTGATGATGTTTTAATATTTTCTGAATCAATAGAACAACATTTTAAACATTTAAATATATTTCTAAAGGTAGTTAAGAAAAATGGATTAGTCGTTTCTGCCCCTAAAATGAAATTATTTCAGACAAAAATAAGATTTTTAGGACATGATATATACCAAGGAACAATAAAACCCATAAATAGAGCTTTAGAATTTGCAAATAAATTTTCAGATGAAATAAAAGATAAAAATCAATTACAAAGATTTTTAGGATGTTTAAATTATATAGCAGACTTCTTTCCTAAATTAAGACAAGAATGTTCAATATTATTCAATAGACTAAAGAAAAATCCAAAACCATGGACAGATGAACATACTCAAAAAATAAAATATTTAAAGGAAAAAATAAAGTAATTACCATGTTTATGCCTACCTCATCCTAAAGCATTTATGATAGTTGAAACAGATGCATCAAAATTAGGATATGGGGGAATATTAAAACAAAGAATAGATAATTCAAAAGAAGAATTAGTTAGATTTCATTCAGGAACATGGTTTGATCCTCAGAGAAATTATTCAACAATTAAAAAAGAAATTTTATCCATAGTTTTATGCATATCAAAATTTCAAGATGATTTATACAATAAAAAATTTTTAATTAGAATAGACTGTAAATCTGCAAAAGAAATTTTACAAAAAGATGTTCAAAATATAGTTTCAAAACAAATATTTGCTAGATGGCAAGCTATCTTATCTGTGTTTGATTTCGAGATTGAATTCATCAAAGGAGAAGACAATTCTCTCCCTGACTTCTTGACCCGAGAATTTTTACAGGGAAATGGAACGTGAAACTCACAAAGAATATATTCGAAGGTTACGAGCTGAAAGAGATAATCCTATTCTTCAAAGAACAGATGCAAATATTTCACATAGACATTTTACCTATTATATCAAAACCTCTGAAACCGAAATTCAACCCATTTCTTATCATCAAATTCGAAACCATGATACAGTATATATTAAACACAGCTTTTGGGCTGCCACTACTCCAAAAGAACAAGCCTTTCTTTTTCAAAGGCAAATTAATTCCTATATTATTTTCAAAGACGTCCTCAAAAAAGCAGGCCATCCTCAAGAGGATATTCAATATTATAATACTCAAATCCAACAACTTAAAGAAAAACTCAACAAGATTATTTGTTAATTGTGCAGGATTATGGATTCAAACGCAGGAAATTCTAGACCAATCGAAAAAAAGCACGATACCATGCCATTTTATAAAGTAATTGAAGAATCCATATTCAGCTTTGCCATCTATATTCCATTCATATATTGAATCTCCATCGTATTTAGTGGTACGAAATTTTGATCTTTCTTCGTATCGAATGTCTGGAGGACTTGGTCTGAAATAATAATTTTTTGTACTTATCATTTTCCAATTTTTGTTATTATTACTATAAATTTTCTTTCTTCTTATTCTATTTATTTGATCTTTTTCTTCAAATTGGTTTTCGATTGGTATTACTATATTTTCTTCTAAATATAAATTTATCGATTCTTCTGATGAATTTTCTAATTCTTCAGTTGAATTTTCTTCTATTATTTGATCTAAAGTATTTATTTTAGGTGTTGAAGGTTTTATTTCTGTAGTTAAATTTTGTAATGCATGAGATATTTTATTTAATATACTATCTGTATTATTAATTTTTTGATTATTAATATTTTGTACTAAATCTTGTTCTTTTTCTCTTGTTAAACTTCTAGGTTGAAAATGAGGGGCTGAAATGTCATTTGGGAATTTTAAATCTGGTTTCTTTAATGTATCTATTTTTGTATTTAATACTTCCATATGTTGGGAAATTGTATGAAAATTTTGATTTGTATAATTATTCTGTTGATAGACTTTTTTAAGATCTTCTAAGTTTATTGAATTATTTGTACTTCTACCCAGGCTGAACTTCACATTCAGAGGATTCTTCAATTATTGTTGCCACTTCTACCCAGGCTGCTATCTATGAATGATTGCATAGAAAATAATAAAAGTAATTGAACTTACAGGAAAATTGAGTAGACAACGGAAGCTTTGAGCAAGGTATAATCCTTGATTCTTCTTGATATTTTATTTGATAATTTTAACAAGAACTAGAATACATGAGTTGTTTGAAGTAGGTGAGAGTAGGTTTGAAGTAGTTGAGAGTAGTTAAGAGGTTTGCACTAAAGATGTAAACTGATTTTTCTCCGATGCCTCTTCGTCTGAATTTGAGTCTATTTATAGAGCAGTCTGTCTTGCATTTCATCTGAGTTTGAATTTGCCTTTCATCTGAGTTTGAATTTACCTTTCATCTGAATTTGAATTGTGGCCGACATCTTTTTCAAAAGTCATTTGGGTCTTGTCCGCATGGTCCACCAAAAGGATCAAAGGTGGATTCGGATGATCCAGCTGACTCCTCGATTTTGTCAACTTCTTCCTTTTATCTTGCTTTTGTAAATAGTTCAGGTATTCTTTCAACATTTCTGGATTCTGCATCATTTGCTTTATCAGAAAGTTACTGGCAATTTCTTCGGATGCCATATCTGTCACTTTCTCTTTATCTTTCTTTGGAGTAGTTGGGAAAGGTGTAGTTGTTGGAATGGTGGTTGCTTGTCTTGTCGTTTTTGGAGTAGTGGTTGGTTGTTTTGTCCATTTTAATTTGTCTCCAGTGGTCAGGAATCGTATCACATTCGTTTGATCTCCAAATTCTTGATTGAATCCAGTCCACCATTTAATTTTGAACTCTCTGACCAATGACATTGGAAGTGGTTTTTCTAATTCTTGATGAATCTTGAAACTCCAACAAAATATCCAAGGTACTTTGAACTCCATGTGGAATAGTATTGGTCTTGTGTACTCTTCCCCCTTTGCTCTTTTGAGATAAGTCTGAAAACCCATTAACACATTTGGAGGTAATATTTCTTTTTGAGGGCCGAACCATTGCCACCAATGATTAAACTAAATTGGAAATTCTCTGGTACAACTTTCTTTGAATGTGAAGAACCATGAATGATTGAATGGTCGATATAAAAAAGCACGATACCATGCCATTTTATAATCTTGATAAGTAAATCCATCTGGAATGAATCTGACTGAGAATGATTTTTTGGAATAAAGAGAAGTCCATTCATTTGGTGAACAAACTTTCTTTATAATACATTTGGAATGGCTAATAATATTTGGATTCTTTTTATCTGGAATAGGGAATATTTCTACAGATTGAGTATCTGTAAGAATCAATTCATAATAATCCAGGGTTTTTGAAGGTTCATCTGGTTGCCAATAGCATTTTGGAGGAAAGATCCTTTGAGTAAGCTGATTGAGTGTAGAACATATTGGTATTTCTTGGAATCTTGTTAAAGTGATATGCTGAGTGAATGGTTTTGTGAAATAGGTATTTTCTGCAGATTTTTCGGGAGATTTTGGAATTTGCTGGATTGGTCTAATTTGGGATGAAGTTGGGGTACAAGCAGCTTGACTATAGGTCAATGCTGAAAAATCTGATAATAATTGGAATCTATTTTGAGTTACAGGAGTAAGACTCATCTCATAATCCTGAGGAGTCTTTGGTCTACTCATAAAGCAAATGATGCAGAATCCAGAAATGTTGAAAGAATACCTGAACTATTTACAAAAGCAAGATAAAAAGGAAGAAGTTGACAAAATCGAGAAGTCGGCTGGATCATCCGAATCCACCTTTGATCCTTTTGGTGGACCATGCGGACAAGACCCAAATACTTTTGAAAAAGATGTCGGCCACAATTCAAATTCAGATGAAAGGTTTGCACTAAAGATGTAAACTGATTTTTCTCCGATGCCTCTTCGCCTGAATTTGAGTCTATTTATAGAGCAGTCTGTCTTGCATTTCATCTGAGCAAGGTTTTAACAAGAACTAGAATACAAGAGTTGTTTGAAGTAGGTGAGAGTAGGTTTGAAGTAGGTGAGAGTAGTTAAGAGGTTTGCACTAAAGATGTAAACTGATTTTTCTCCGATGCCTCTTCGTCTGGAGTTTCAAGATTCATCAAGAATTAGAAAAATCACTTCCAATGTCATTGGTCAGAGAGTTCAAAATTAAATGGTGGACTGGATTCAATCAAGAATTTGGAGATCAAACGAATGTGATACGATTCCTGACCGCTGGAGACAAATTAAAATGGACAAAACAGCCAACCACTACTCCAAAAACGACAAGACAAGCAACCACCATTCCAACAACTACACCTTTCCCAACTACTCCAAAGAAAGATAAAGAGAAAGTGACAGATATGGCATCCAAAGAAATTGCCAGTAACTTTCTGATAAAGCAAATGATGCAGAATCCAGAAATGTTGAAAGAATACCTGAACTATTTACAAAAGCAAGATAAAAAGGAATAAGTTGACAAAATCGAGGAGTCGGCTGGATCATCCGAATCCACCTTTGATCCTTTTGGTGGACCATGCGGACAAGACCCAAATGACTTTTGAAAAAGATGTCGGCCACAATTCAAATTCAGATGAAAGGCAAATTCAAACTCAGATGAAATGCAAGACAGACTGCTCTATAAATAGACTCAAATTCAGACGAAGAGGCATCGGAGAAAAATCAGTTTACATCTTTAGTGCAAACCTCTTAACTACTCTCACCTACTTCAAACCTACTCTCACCTACTTCAAACAACTCTTGTATTCTAGTTCTTGTTAAAATTATCAAATAAAATATCAAGAAGAATCAAGGATTATACCTTGCTCAAAGCTTCCGTTGTCTACTCAATCTTCCTGCAGCATCTGACTGTATTTGAATATTTCCTTGATCATCTTCAATTTCTTGCGTATGATCTAAGATTGATAATTTATCTTGAAGGGTTAGAGCATTATCCCACCAATTTTTTAATTGTCCAGTAAATCCTGAAACTAATAATGTTGCAATATTTCTTTCTTGAATATTTTTTATTTTATAAGCTAATCTAGCCATTCCCATTTCTTGCAAATTATTTAATACTTCATATTCAGCTTTGCCATCTATATTCCATTCATATATTGAATCTCCATCGTATTTAGTGGTACGAAATTTTGATCTTTCTTCGTATTGAATGTCTGGAGGACTTGGTCTGGGATAATAATTTTTTGTACTTATCATTTTCCAATTTTTGTTATTATTACTATAAAATTTCTTTCTTCTTATTCTATTTATTTGATCTTTTTCTTCAAATTGGTTTTCGATTGGTATTACTATATTTTCTTCTAAATCTGAATTTATCGATTCTTCTGATGAATTTTCTAATTCTTCAGTTGAATTTTCTTCTATTATTTGATCTAAAGTATTTATTTTAGGTGTTGAAGGTTTTATTTCTGTAGTTAAATTTTGTAATGCATGAGATATTGCTGAAATGTCATTTGGGAATTTTAAATCTGGTTTCTTTAATGTATCTATTTTTGTATTTAATACTTCCATATGTTGGGAAATTGTATGAAGAATTTGATTTGTATAATTATTCTGTTGATAGACTTTTTTCAAATTCCGTACAATTCCACTGATCCCGTAGTTTTTTGGTACAATTCCACTGAGTTTTTTGCCAAAATAACACTTTTTCTAAAAAAAATTCCCAATTTGATTCACTTTCAAATTTTAATCCCATAATGATATTATTGTTGCCACCTAATTATCCTAATTGTCATGTAGGTAACAAGAAAGAAAAGTTTTAATCTCTCTATGGTTTCTAACATGAACTAAAAATTTAAATTTTTTTATTATAGAGGCACAAGAAAATAGCATAACTTTGATAATTTCCTTATAATTATTTAAAATAAATTCTACCATTATTGGCCTTGCAATTATTGGTCTCTACATTTTTTTTGAAATGAATCAAACCTATTATTGCATATATTTTTTTTAAAAAAATAATTTTTTAAAAATACAAAAATTACAATGAAAATTTCAACGAAAATTGTAAGCGATAACAAGAAAAAATCACAAAAACTTCAAAGCTATGATATTCGTTTATGTTATTCTTCCTACTCCTTGAAAGAACTTTTACAAAAAGTAATCACGTTGAAATTTTCTTGTCTAGTTCCAATTGAATATTTTCTAGCATTGGTCATGATGTTTCACCTTTATGTTTTTTTCCCTGCAACTCTTACTTAATGATTTGCACAATTTCCTAACTAGTCAGGAACCGTAATTCAGAATATGAAAGAAAATCAAGATGGAATTAATTAACGGGGTTCTAAAAACAAGTTTCAAATAAGTTGGCAATCATTCAAATAGGTGACAAACCAAAAAAAAATAACAAAAAGTTATACTTTATGAGAACCAAGAAGGCAAATAAGTATACGTCTCTTCTTTATCTCTAAGTAGAGTGGGATGACTTGAAAAAACACTCAATCATAGTATAACTATAATAAATTTCCAAGAAAAAAAAATTTCCAAGACAGATAGGTGATCCAATAGCAAGTAGAGTTGAAATATTTGAACCAGTACTATGCACTTCAAGCTTCACCAATCAAAAGTAACCACTATCTTGCCATTTTTCTTTACCATTCATGGCCATTTTTTGAAGGCCATAGGAATGTTACATAAACTTCACAATAGAAAAGATGAGAATAATCTTTGTTTACCTTGAAATTATCGATTCTAGAAGAATATTTTCATTCAACGAAACGAAACAATATTAAGTATGATATTGAAGTTTTAGATATTGTTAATATAAATATTGGTTTCTTGGAATTACGTCTGACAAGAGAAAGATAATGAAAAGAAAAAAAGTTTGGGAAGATTTAGAGAGAGAGAATCAGGGAAGATATTAGATGGGAAAAAAAAGGAGCATGCCTCTATCTCTATTCTAACACATATGCAGCCAATATGGCAAAAAAAGAATCATATTGGTAATAAATTTTAAAATTAGATTACTTTGAGTATATGTTTTCGAAGGAGAGTTATTTTGGCAATAAACTCCAATTCCACTGATCCTGTAGTTTTTTGCCGATTCACCTCCCGGTTCAGAATTGTAAAACTCTGGTTTTCTACAAGTTTATAAGGATTTCACGGCTGAAAACAGTTTTCAATAGGGAAAAATATTTGTATGTATAATCTCTCAATGTAAATTTTTACAAAAGAATCAAGTTTCCATTGATGTCAAGGGACTGGGGTAAGCTTGAATCCAGTCTACATGGACTCTAATCAAGTTGCTTAATTAGCCTTTGTTGAGATATAAAACCTTCGACTGTAACATGTTGGAACCTATATAGCTTTCCACTAATTTAGAGAAATCAGGACTAAAATAATATTAAGAGTACGTTTGATAAAATTGAAGTCTAAAAATTGAAATCTGATATCTGAAACCATTAAGTTATAGAATTATTAAATACTAAATCCAATACATTTGAGTGTATATCATATTAAATGATGAATGAATAACTTATCATTTATTTTAGGAGCAAGTTTTGTTTAAAAATTTATTGCCACTTAATGAATTCAGATGTTCAATTTTTAAGTATCAAACGCATCTAAACAGTTTAGATATGAATCTATTAAATTTAAGTGTTGAATTGAATAATCAAATAATTCAACAATAACACCGTCAAAAATACATTTGTTGTTTGTGTAATATCGATTTCTTTCTCCAAAAAAATCTTTTTTTTTTGGTAAAGAACTAATATATTATTTGAACTTCCAAAATGTCAATTTTCTCAACTTGTCACAATCACATTTCCAATTGTTGTTTTGGAATGTAGCCATATATGCGAGTAGCTATTACTTGCAAAATTGGCATTATGTTTTATCTAATGTCTAATTGCAGAGAGAGTATTTGACCTATTGATTTTGACGTTATTACCAAACACATTAAAAATTGTTTGCCTTCAACTTCCCATTCACAACACTTGCCAATCTCACAAAGTTGAAACCTCTTGAATTTGACAGAAATATAGACAAAGATAACAAGAAACCCTTTCATTCAAAGGAATCCAGGCTCTAAATTCTTCAATTTATCCATGTCTTCTCTGAAACCTGACACAGCATGTTCTTGCAAATACACAGAGAGTTTAAAACCATCCTTTTTCCCTTCATTTGCTGAAGAATAGGGCAAAAAGAAACAGGGCTCAACACTTCCAAGTAGGTTTCTTGACAGAGGAAAAACTGTAACAGGACCTCCCCAACCAAAGTCCACTGTGGAATGGCCTAAGTGTCTCCAATCAGTAAATCCACTCACCTTTGCTCCTGCTGTGATTCCTTCATGATAATGTAGCTCCTGAAAATCGATAAACGATCGAACATATTCATCGGAGACATTGTATTTGCTCTTGTTGATCAATTCTGCTGTTTTATATATCGGTTGATCGACAAGGTCTCCGGCCTTAGCCTGAACATACATTGGAACACAGCCATTTCCCCAGTATCCTGCTGGTAGCGGTGGCTTGACTAGCTTTCTTACGTTGATTGCATATGCAAACTTAACTTTCTCATCAGATGGGATCCCAGAAGCCTTAACTCTGTTTCACAAATTAAAGATCAAGTCAACGGCAGAGACAGAATTAACAGTTTTTCGATCTCGAGTTCTGAGTTTAAATTTCAACATTAAAAAAAAAAAAGGACTTAGATTATGACAAGAAAAAGTCGTCACACTTGAATTTTTTCAACAAATGTCCAAGAGATACCCGTTTACCACAAATTCAGTGGTCTAATCAACGTTTGATGCTGGCAAAAGAGCCCAAATATTTAAGAATAAACAAATTATGTATTATATACAAATTTATCTTAGAAAATACCGGTGACAACGACCAAGATTTTGACTAAAACAATTCAATTCCTAGTAGTCCTACAATATCAGTTTACTCCTTCAGTTTCAGTTTACAACTAGATATGAAATTTATTCTACTACTATAAAGTCAAAGTCAATATGACCTTTTAATTTGACATGAATATATATATAACTACGCCAACAAATGCATACTATTAGCAATAATTGATGAAACTTTTTATCACTTGGCCAAATTTGTGATGATCTATTAACTAACTTAAATATACTTTTGATGATAATATAAAGATGTAAAAACCAAAATATCACACTCCCTTTCTGCTTAGTAGGGGGTTTCTCTACTTTATCTTGATTGGATGACAAATTAAAAAGAGAAAAAAAAAACCCCCCATATAAAAAAAATTCAAAATATTGCAATTTTAAACTAAAGGTAAAATGGTGAATTGAATCCAACAACTGAAAATTGAACATCAACATACCTAGCACGCCAGATAAAAGCACCCAAAGCCTCAAAAGTGGTAAATTTCGAACCGGTCTGCTCTAATAAAATAGCCTTGAGCCGGTCCAACCACTCATCCTTCACATTGAAAAACTCCCTAACAACCCGTCCGGTCTTCTCCGAATATGGCGGAAAATCCCGGTCAAGACTCAAAAATTCCTGAACCGGAAACTCGACCCGTGGCGGGTTCCTAGGCCCAAGCAAATTCACCCGGTCCCAGACCGGTTCAACCCTGATCTCACTCGCCCCACGAGCCAACTCAGCCATGTGATTGAAAAACTGAGTCGCCCCGAGTCCATCACACAACGAGTGATGAATCGCCGCCCCGAGAACAAACCCGCCACACTTGAACGCCGTGACCTGCAAAGTCATCGGGTGGGAAATGACTTCATCCGGGTTCGGGTCGGGTACAAGAGCCTCCACGAAGCTCTCATCCGGATCGTCATCAAGATAATCAGCCTCGCTCAATGGGAAGTCAACGCTGGCGCGAATGACAGGAACTCCACGACCCACTTGGCAATGGAGCTCCAGACGACCATCCGGCTCCCGGCGGCTCAAGCTGCCGGTGAACTGGTAGTAATGGACGAGTGCAGCTGAGAGGGCTGTTGTGATGACGTGGAACGGATCGGAGTCGGCTTTCTTGGGCTGCTGCTGGGCGTCCGAGTTCAAGTAAACCCGGAGATATCGGAAGGTGACGTGGAGGTTCCGGTCGGTGTCGAGGTGGGATAGTGGGAGGACGTGATCGTCTGTGAACGGAGTTTTGGAGGGATAAATTGTGATGGTTTCTTGAATGTTAACTTGCATTTTTTTTTTTGGGGTGTTGAAACTTGAAAATGACGGGCTTTTGAGGCCAGTGAAATGGGTTGGTTTGATGGGATTATATACAAGTGATGAGGTTTTTGGTTGGTGAGGTGGTTGGGCGGCTGACAACTGTGGAGGGCTGTGAATAATAATCATTGAGTATGAGCATCATATTTTCCTCCTTTTGGAAGAGTGGTTTAGGTGATTCAGCACCTTCCCGGAAAATGGCTTTTGAAATTCTAGTTTACTTTCTTTAAAAGCAAAAAAAAAAAAAAAAAAAAGAAGAAAGAAAGCACAGGCAGATGCATTTTTTTATTGTTGATTTAAGAGATTTTGAAAAGTATTTCAAAAATATTGCTGTAAAACTTAATTTATTTGATGATTTTATAAATTTAAGAGTTTCGCGATTTCTTTTTGTAGTTTTAAAAGTTATACATGACCATTTCATAATTTGAATTAAAATGTTAAAATATCGCAAATGATAGTTTATAATGAAACTTATTAAAATATTGAAACTACCCTTGTTTAAAACCTAAATTAGGTGAAGTAAACAAAATATATAAATATGTGCGTGACACATTAATCTCCTATAGTTTTATGTTTTGTCATATAACTCCCTTATAATTTAGCACTCTACCATATAACCTTTCTCTGGTTTCCAAAATATATACATGATCTCTTTGTTGTTAAAAAATAATTTCGAACTTTACATAGGAATGTTTTTGGCATTTTAATTGATTCTATTATAGAATGTAAATTTTATCATATTGACACTTTAATTCAAATAATTAGAGAGTTATGTACAACTTTTAAAACCACAGGAAATTATGTGAAAAAATACTAAATTGCAAAGGGGTAAGATGTAATTCACCCTAAATTTAAGTGTGTAAGACAATTCAATTTGAGGAAAAGATTAATTTTAATTACGATAAGTGCTCCCATTTTTTTTTTCGAAGCATTAAGCAGTCATTGTTGATGCGATCTTTTGGTGATCATGATCGAACTATCCCGCTTACATATGCTTGCCCTGCATCCTTGAGTCCAAAATGGTAATATCAACTGAGTCCAAAATGGTAATATCAACTGAGTCCAAAATCGTTTCACGTTTCAATACATCAATAACTCCCTACTATATATATTGCTAAGAAATTCATCTATTTTCTCTTTTACCTTATCTACTCAACTTTTTCCACATGATGTACTTTCAGAACCGGAAAGTTCCGTGATGAATTTGAATTTGAATTTGGAGTTATTCGATTCTCTACTATAGCCATAGCAAAATTATTATGGAATTTGTGTCCTAGATACATTTGATTTAGATATGGATCAATGTAATTAATTGTAGACAAAATGTTCTATGTTATAACACGTTATTTTGTTAATGCTTACATAATATGGTGAAAGGCTACAAATACATTGAGTTAAAACCAACTACTCACGAACTTATTGGATCAAAACTCAAATTCGAATTCGTTTTGATCGATCTTGATCGACTAGAATAGTGAGACAAATTCCTAGGAGCCACAATAACTAGACAAGCTCGAGCTTATGTTTTAACATATATATGGTTTAATTCAACCTTTCATGTATACAACCACGGATTTAAGGGGGGGCTGGTGGGGGCTTAAGCCCCCCCCAAGCCGCCGGAAAACCCCCTATATATAGGGACTTCCACTGATTTTTATGTCTTATCAAAGTAGAAGTATAAGAATAGTAAAGCTCTGTGGTAATATGTATACTTATTATCAAAATCTTTTATACGTCTTGATTTCTCTTTTAGTTTGTCCAAAAAAATATTATTCATGGTTTAGAAATGGAAATTGATTAGTTAATGTAATAACTAATAAATGGGTTATTTGATAAATATTTTAACTTGTGAAATGGTGATTTTATGGATTTATAATTTATTTTTTATTTTCCTTGATTAGTTTCTTATATTGGAGTTAATGTAATGATGAATAGAGGACCATTTGACATATATTTTAACTTTGAAATTATTCTTGTATGGATCCTTTTGTCTAATACATATGTTGTGATTAATGATTTGATATGGTAATGAATAAATAAGTCATTTAATAAATAACTTTAACTTGTAAAATAGTTCTTGTAATTATTATTACATTAATAATTTTGAGTTTGTCTTTTTATGTTTTTCATGGAATATACATATCATTTGTACTTGTTGGTGAATTTTTTTTTTTTGCTTAAAAATTAAAAAAAGAGTAGATAAAAAATTTTAGTGTTATTTTTGCCCCCACTAAGATTTTTTTCTGGCTCTGCCACTGCATATCATTTGTACTTGTTGGTGAATTTTATTTTTTTTTGCTTAAAAATTAAAAAAAGAGTAGATAAAAAATTTTAGTGTTATTTTTGCCCCCACTAAGATTTTTTTCTGGCTCCGCCACTGCATGTATACATGTTATTTAAGATTTTAGTTAATAAAGTATCATGTTCATTTTATGTCTTATTTAACCACACGGGATCTTCAATATCATTTTTTCAGTAGCAATTCACATGATAAGTGAGATTGACACTGAATTTGATATAGAGTAGTGACACAGAGGATCCCAACTGTTATTTAACATATACTCCACAACACATTCACTTGTATTGTTCAGACTCAATTAGCTAGATTAAACTAGTTAGGTTCGAGTTTGAGTAAAACTATAAACAAGTATGCACCGACCAAGATTTCCACTTTGGAGCGATTTCGCCTCGCCCCTTCACTCTGTTGACGCAGGCAAGGAGGAAGTAGGTGAGTAACGCTACTTCGCGGAAAATCTGTAGTCTTTTCCTTTTACTGCTCTTTTGAAGAATCAACCATGAATTGATTGACATTGACAAAGCAAATTCTGGTCATTGCCTCATCTTTTCCCAACTCCTAAGAAACACGTGAATATATATAGCTTTGAATTGATTATTTTTATAAGAGTCAACGTACAAAATATTGTATTCCAACGGCAAGATGTGATTTATTATCATTTGTTCGTAACAAATCTCCTAATCTCATAAATGATAAACCTTCATTTCTCTGTCATTTTCCTAAAAAAAAAAAAAAAAACTGCATTTCCAAGGGTTTTCTTTCCTCACAAATAAAGATTCTTGAATTGCACCATAACACCCTCCCGAGCAACCCCTTTTCAATTTTCACGTAAATTTATACTGAAAGATAGTTGCATAAAAGTGTAAGAACACGAGACTTTACTACTCAAGTTGCATTATATACCGATCACTAATATATTACAAGATTCATTATGACAGAAGCTTATGTCCATGGAACTATATATTAAAATGAAGGCAATGTGTTGACAAGAATATTAAACTATGAAGACACTATTATATCTCATTTAAGTTAGATCAGTCTCTTTCTGGGATATCGCGCTTTAAGACTTTACGTTCATAATGATATCATGCTTGCCTTTAACCCTTCGGAGAAGCAAATCTTATGAAATTTATATTTGCTTAATGAATGCAATCGACACATGAAAAAACTTCATATGAGTTCGATGTACTTCTATCTTCAACATTTTAATAACAGACACTTGGTAAATTCCCTCTAAATGCAATGGGCACCAATGACTCTTTCTGCATTTAATGGAAGAAAGACCAAATGCCAAAGTTTTACCTTCGGCTTTATCCTTGATTGAGGTGTTGCCTCTTGGAAAGCTCACTATTATCCATCATCTTCGGTCAAAACTCAAAAAGTATCAGAGGAACATGAGTAGAAGCTTTCCGGTTATGCTAGTGCATCAACAAATTAGTGACAAGGGAGCATTTGAATGGAAATTGGCCTGCTTAGCACCCTAAAACCACATAGTAATTTTGGGTCATTATTGAGAAAATCTGGTTAGGTGAGCCTAGGATTTTAAGGTAATTAATCATTACCTGGTCAACGTTGTACAGTGAGCTAAACGTGCAAGCTGGCCTAAATTTCGCGAATTCTTTTTATCTTTTCAAATTCTTAGCTTACCTTGATTAAAGCTTTGTACTATCAAAAAAGATTCAGAGATAGTTGAAGCAACAATGCATAATTAAAAAAAGGATAATATCAAAAACCTCCCTTGAGGTTTTTCTTAATATCATCTGGCACCTTTAAAGTTTTAAAAATATCAGTGACCTCCCTTACTTTTGTTATTTGTGTAACAAAATTTTTAAAAGTCCTAAACTACCATTCACTTGCTAAATAAAAATACTCCTAAACCACTTTATTCATTTCAAGAAAACTATCACCTAAAAAACAATCTCTTGTAGTACTACTACATCAAAATGTTACAACTTATAAAAATATAATTTTGAAAAATAAAAAGATATTTGAAAAGAAATACACTTGCACCAATTTAATTCTTTATGCTCAAAATTGATTTCTTATAAACTATTTTTTTAACATCTTTTCAACCATTGCCCAAACCATTAAATTGTACCAATATTTATAAAAATCAACTAAAAATAAGCAAATAAATCATATCTCATTTTATCACAGTCACAAAAAATAAAAATATACATAAAATTCAATTTATTATAATTTACAAATAAAATATTACATAATCATCCAAAAAATGAGTAAGAGAGAATGATTGAGAAAAGGAAAAGAGAAGAAAGTGACTTTAATTTCTTTTTATTATTATTTTTGACATCCATTTATTTGATATGTGAATTATGTATCAAGTTAAGGTTAATATAGTCCTTTTACATTTATTAGGGAGGTAAGTGATATTTCAAAAAGTTCAGAGGTGCCAAGTAATATTAGAAGAAATCTCAAAGGAAGTTTCTGATATTATCCCCAAAAAAGAGCGCTTGTCTATCTGATGAAGAGTTCTAGAAAGTGCCTTTCCAACGTCAATCCCGTCAACCAAAACTATTCCGCAGCGTTCAACACGTGGAAAATGAAAGCAGCATAAATTTAAAAAAAAATGGGGGATATGTCATGTGCATCGTCCGTCAACAGAAAAGTCATTATAAAAGTTCATCCTTTTTGGCGGAAACATTCGAAGGTACATGTCACGTGTCCGCGAAAGCCATAACTGAACTTCTCGGATCTTTCACTTTCAATTTCACTTTCAATGTTCTTACTTCTTACCAACTTTGGTAATTTTTTAATGGTTAAGGCTGAATTTTAAAGAAATTATAAGGCCTTACTTTTATGTTTTTTCGTGAAAATATTTTTTTAATTATTTTTTTATATATTAAATTATTATAGTATATTTTTTTTATAAAAATTATTAAAAATTATAATCCAAACGGGGCTTAAGTCTTATAGCTCCTAAAAGAAAGAATTACCAAGGAAAGTTAAATTTTTCTGAGGTTTGAGACTTTGGATAGAAAAGAATTGAAAAGAAAAAAGAGGATATCAAATCCCTTTCAAGTTAGAAACGCTATCCACCTAAAATCAAGTAGAAAATAAGAGAATTTGAAGTGGATTAAGTGAATTATTTTATGTATCACTTTATCCTTAAAAATATTATAATATAACTACATAACTTAATAGAATATTCATGTAAATTCAAGATTTAAGGGCCTTTAAGTAAAACACTATCTTTTTTTTTCCAGTTCTCTCCATTCTCAATTGAAGGAAATTTACTTCATTCCCTTTCTCCTCCAAAACTCCCAAATAACGTAGAAAGATATGAAGTACAATCTTTTCTATTCTTTTCTTTTCTTTCCTTGGTTTCCAAACTAGCAATTAGATTTTCAATTGGTTGAAGCGATTAAATAAGTGTTTTGGCTAGCAAAGTGGGCAACGCCTTGTCCAGCCACAAATCACTACTCCAAATATGGTTTATGGATTCCAAATTTCAACCCGGGCGTACTTTTCATACTTCCTAGGACTCGGTGGAGTTCTAATCGGTGTGCCGCTAGCTGCATCTTCGACCGTCCCCCTCACAAACCTCTCTCCTAGGGATGGCAACGGGGCGGGGGACCCCTCCCCCATCCCCCGCCCCGCCTCCGCCCCGCTTCTCCCGCGGGGGCACCCGCGGGGTTAATAAAATTTTATTATAATTAAATTTTAATAAATAATTAAGTGCTAAAATATCAACACATCACCAAATTATTATTTATTGTAATTTTACAATTGAAACTCATAAAAACAATCAAACAGAAGTTATTTGAATACAATCTAATATGATGAAATAAATATAACTAAAATAGTTAAATTTTCACTTTTAGTACAAATGCAATCACTAATTCATCATTGTGTTTGTGCTTTTTTTGAGAAAAAAAATGTTATTCTATTAAGTGTAATTAGAAATTTAGTATAAATGTATTAGTAAATTTAGTATAACTAATTAATAAATTCTATTAATAGACATGTATAATTATTCATATAATTGATAATATCAATTATATTACATAAACTAATATACATTATATAATACATCTAACTAATAATATTATTATCATAAGTTTATAACTAATTAACTTACATATAATATATAGTCATTTATATATATATATATATATATATATATATATATATATATATTTTTTTGTTTTGCGGGTGGCGGGGCGGGGGTATACTCCCCCGTCCCCCGCCCCGTTTCTAAGCGGGGGGAAAAAAATTCCCCCCCCCCCCGCCCACGCCCCACCCCCGTCGCGGCTGCGGGCACCCGCCCCCATTGCCATCCCTACTCTCTCCCCCAAGAAATAAAAAGAAAGGGAAAAAAAACTAATTATTGTTTTATGAAAGGACAGCGACCGTATATTTTCTATCTTTTCATGATGGATTTAACAAACCAAACAAGACATGAGTACCTATGTTCTAGTATAGTCGAACACTTGTGTATTTGAGCACGAGCTCAACTCTAAAATTTCCAAAACTAAGCAGTAAGCACTCCAAAAATAGGCACAAGCTCAATCAAGCAATCACAAATATTTTTTTTTGGGGTCTTGCAATCGGTGGTATTTTACTTTTAACCAAATGAAATCGAAAATGATTTCCAGCCGATTCGTGTTTTTGAGGTAGCCAAATCCATGATTGTGAGAGCTTAAGTGGATCAGTTATTTCTTTGAAAAAACTTAGGAAAGAAAGTAAGCGCTATATGGGCTTAAGAGACTTGTTAAGGAGCTTTTTACTTGTGGCCTTCATATTCTTACTATCCCCAGTGGGAAATTCAAAGATTGCATGCTAGGAAAAGAAAATTCATGTACCTCCCAGCAAGATTGCGTTTTGCTTGGGGTTGGGCATAGGCCTACTTCCTTTTGAATCAGGAAACACGCTAGAGAGAATTTTCCAAGTTGGTGGTTGTTGGTGTTAAAATTTCTTGGATAACTTTGATAGCTGTATTTCAATTCAGTCATTGTACCATCCTTACATTTCTTTGCTGACTTGTCAAAAGGTAAATAAATACTTTGGCTAAGACCTAACTTAGGACCAAAAATGATGTCCACAGCTCCCTATTCCCCACTATAAGTAGCCAAGCATGGGATGCCATGGTACAAGCAAATAAGCCTCAATTCTTCAAGTTCTTTAGTGCTTTGATTTACCATTTATTCAGTTCTTTCCCCTCCTTCAATTGCCAAAAATCTACAGCAAAAATGGCTCCAGCATTGTCCATGGACTCCAATTCATGGGATGTCATAAGTTTTGCCGTAGATAAGGGTCATGGGGTTAAGGGTCTAGCTGACTTGGGACTCCACACTTTGCCTAAGCAATATATTCAACCTCCTGAAGAACAAATCATTAACAGTACCATAGTTACCGATGATTCAATCCCTGTCATTGATTTGTCAAACTGGAATGATCCAAACGTTGCAGAACAAATTTGCAATGCAGCTGAAAAGTGGGGTTTCTTCCAAATTGTTAACCATGGCATCCCAATTGAAGTGCTGGAAAATGTCAAGGAGGCTACGCGTCGGTTCTTTGCACTGCCGGCTGAGGAGAAAAATAAGCATTCAAAAGACAGTTCCCCATCTAACAATGTTAGATATGGCACGAGCTTCACTCCTAAGGCTGAAAAGGCTTTGGAGTGGAAAGATTTTCTCAGTCTCTTCTATGTTTCCGATGATGAGGCTGCTGCACTCTGGCCATCTGCTTGCAGGTATATTTAAGTAACTTTAAAGTTGTAGCTTATGATCTTAGTTGCATACGTTGCATTTTTATAGCTACCATTCATATGTTGGAGGTACGATAAAATTGGGACCATACATTAGAGATTAGCTTAGCTCCCACAAGCTCAGATGACAAAGCACAAATTCTGAAGCAGTATCTTGATTATTTTAAAACATGAAAAGTAGGAGGAGACTTTTGGCAAGGTTCTTAATCATGCTTAATTTGCTAATAAAGCAAACACAAGTATATATGAGATTCGAAGTTCATTTGTTAAGATGTTAAACCAACATATTCGACCCTAGTATTGCAATTTGTCTCCTAAATATTTAGCACAGCAATATTTTGAGACATATGTTATATATACTACTGCATAAGTAGTGATTATATTTACATTACTTTTCTGATTGCAATTCCTCATATGGTGGAATTTTCTCCCATTCATTGCAGGAACGAAACATTGGATTTCATGAAGAAGTCCCAATTTGTCATCAGAAAGCTATTGGAGGCTTTGATGAAAGGATTGAACGTGAAGGAGATTGACGAAACCAAAGAATCACTCCTAATGGGCTCAAAAAGAATTAACATTAATTATTATCCGAAATGTCCCGAACCTGAACTCACTGTTGGCGTGGGGCGTCACTCAGATGTATCCACCCTAACAATCCTTCTTCAAGATGACATTGGAGGGCTCTACGTGAAAAAATTAGACACTGATGCGTGGGTTCATGTCCCTCCAATTGATGGAGCAATTGTGATCAATGTTGGTGATGCCCTTCAGATTTTGAGCAATGGTCGTTATAAGAGTGTTGAGCATCGTGTGATTGCTAATGGAAGCAGGAATAGAATTTCAGTGCCCATATTTGTGAACCCCAGGCCTAGAGACATAATTGGTCCTTTGGCAGAAGTTCTTGAGAGTGGGGAGAAACCAATCTACAAGCAAGTGCTCTACTCGGACTATGTCAAACATTTCTTTAGGAAAGCTCATGATGGAAAGGAAACGGTGGACTTTGCCAAGATATGAATTCATAATTAGAGTTGCAAAATAATTATAGTAAATAAGTCTGAGTAGGGAAAAAAATTGGTCCAATACAGCTTTCACACAAGTTGTTGATAGGCCTCCATTATTCACATTGAATTGTTTAACCATTGTGTTTGTATCAAGAGAATGTTTACAGTTGTTTTTAAAAGTGTGTTTATAGTTTGGTATTTATTGCCCTAAATGTACCATCATTCAATTTGAACATTATTTTTTTCGTCCCTTTGTAGAAAACTCATTTGTTAGCTTCTTGATATATGTGTTTTCTGCCAAAATTAATTGAGATGCGTTTTTCCCATTTGAGAAAGAAGAACCCATGATCAGAAAAATTAAAAAGAAAATTAAGATGTCCAATTTCAGAAGAAATAAGGTTTATGCCATTAGGTAGGCAATTGTCGTTATAATTTATAGCCGTCTCACACTAATTGCCCTGTTTTATTTTTGTGGTCAATAGAATACGATGCTTTCTGGAATTCCAAAGGAAAAAAACGTGTGCGAGAAAATTACCATAGCATTTGCAGAGTTTTCAGTATGATGCATGAATCAGTACACCACCCTCTTTATGTCTGATGGACCGTTGCTTGATGCTGTTCCAATTCTATGAATAGGCTAATAATCAATATTCAATATGGGGCCACAAAAACGTGGGAAAACGCCGAAAAGTACCAAAAGCCATGTCAGGTCTAGATGTTTAGACAGAGTCTACAAACACCCCAAAAAGAAAAAAAAACATCTATTTTTCTATATTGAAACAGATTATGCATTGATCTCTAATTGTAGCCAATATTTCATCAGGAATAATTTCGAAATGAGAAAGAGATGTATGACACTTCAGCTAAACTTTCCCTAATTCCAAACAAAGAATAATGTAGGCCGGGCCGTCTTCATATAATAGACGGGCGAATTTGATGTTCCTTTTTCTTCTAGATTAACTCTACTTTGCACCTCTGAACTTGTACTACTTTTCTACTTTATATTTAAAAGTCTTAGTTGTATTTGGATTGCATTTTTCATGATTTTTCATGGAACAATTACTGTAGCGATTTGATGTATGTGAGAAAAAAAGGTAATAGGGAAATGTGATCACGAAAAATGACGTAATTTTTTGACAAAAAACAGCAATCCAAACAAGGTCTAAAATTTTGAATACTTCGTACTTTATAGTTTACACCCTCAATTTTAGATATTTTGCACTTTAAATTCTCAAGTTTGTTTTGTGTAACTCAAATCAATGGCAACATTGACAAAATGTTCAAAATTAAGAGTTGAGGATGTAAAGTGAGAAAGGCGTACGAGTTTGAAGGTGCAAAGTAAAGTTAATCCTTTTTTGTTGTCCCAAGAATTTTTCTCCATGACTATCTGTTTTCTTGTATTCAAATTAATGCCAAATTGGTGTTGATGAATGACTTTCGGAATTCCCATTTGTCTAAGGTTTGAAGCCTAGTGCTCTACCATTTCAATCTTGTGAGTGTGAATGCTAAGCATGCCCCATACTTTTTGCCAGGGGTGCATGATGCAGTT
Organism: Coffea arabica; assembly: GCF_036785885.1. Lineage (NCBI taxonomy): Eukaryota > Viridiplantae > Streptophyta > Magnoliopsida > Gentianales > Rubiaceae > Coffea > Coffea arabica. Next base: position 4,348,355 of record NC_092310.1, read on the forward strand.
AAAAACTCGGGAAAAGAATTTGTCCCCAATTAGAAGAGTGGAAACATGAATTAAGATGTGAATATAATTAAAAGTATAAGGGCTTTGTGAATTAATATCATACCTAATAGGTCTTTAATTCTTCAAAAAAAAAAAAAACAAACACGTTTTCAAAGACAATTGTGAATTAATCTCACCACTAACTATTTTATCTGATTCAGTCGACAATTCAAATGTAGCATCCTAACGTTCTAGACTGGAATTAATAGGAAAGGCTGTGATAAAGGTTGAATTTCATGCATGAGCCTAAATTTTTGTTGGCTTTAGCCATGAAATGGAATCGAGTGAATACTTTTCTGGCATTTTTTTGGGGTCTTAGTTCGCTTATTGTAGCTACTCATCTTAAAAGTCTATAACCGTTCATAAGTGCATTTTGTATTCAAGTTTTTTTTTTTTTTTTTTTTTTGTAACCAAATTTTTACTGTTACAATGAGAAGTGAGGATTGCTTATTCCCTTGGGTCATTGATCAACTTGTGATTTGTTGTAGCCTAAACAAGAAGACCCTTTGGTCCAAATTTTTAGAAGTTTTGGGCAGATGGGACTTCTAAAGTTATTGTGTTGAACTTGATGTTGTTTGTTGCCTAATAATTTTTAGAATTCTGTTCCAAACTTCAAAATTATAACTACTAAAAAATGGATAAAAGTGACAAATACTACAATTTTGCAACAAGTTCTTAAAATTGATGGATATCTAGGTTTTTTTTTTTTTTTTTTGCTTTTCTAGAGCCTGTAAAAAACATTGGATGGAGTATACCATAAATCAAGAAACACCACTTGTTGGAAAAGAGCAGAATTTTCCACTTTAGAATTTCCCATGAAATCAAAATAACTACCAAGTACCAACCCATGAACATATGCCCGCGTGCAACACAACGGAAAAGTAAACATGCAAAGAGACGAAGAAGCAAGTACAGTGTTACCAAAATAAATCGTTTTTTTTTTTTTTTAGTAGTCGGTGGAAAAAACGAAGGTGATTTGCAAAAGACACGTTAATTGAATTTCCTAGAAGATTCACATCGTAATTATGATTCCCCTATGTTTTTTTTTTTTTTTTTTTTACAATTTACACATTGTGAACTTTAGAAAAGTATTCACAGCAATATATATGGAGATGTCAATTGTTGCTAATTTTGTTCAGAAATAGTTCTTGTTTCCATTTTCTAAATTAACCCAGCACGCTATGACTGTCCCAAATGCGTTTAACTATCCTTTTCAACTATCTAATCAAATTTTGTCATACATGTGAGTGATTAGTCATTGACGTAGCCAAAACATTTATTTTGAGGCCTAAATATATGAAGAACGTAGCAACAATTTATTTCAAACTCTCCTGCTTTCCTGTTTTTGTTTTTGGCATTGCTCTAGTATGGGTTTCAAACTATCCGGCTCCTGTGAGGTTTCTCTTAATATCACTTAACTTATGAGATTCTAAAAATATTACTTACCTTTCTTAATAATTGCAAAATGATTATATTAACATTCACTTGATACAAAATTCATATATCAAATAAATGAAGGTCAAAAAATTAAAGAAAAAAATAAAAGTCACTTTCTTCTTTTTTTTCCTTTCTCCAATATTCTCTCTTACTGATTTTTTTGGATGGCTAGGCTATTTTTATTTGTAAATTATAATAAATCAAATTTTGTTTATTTTTTTCCTTTTTTGATTGTCATAGAGTCAGGTATGGTTTTTTTTTTTTATTTTGAGTTGATTTTTAGAATGATTTAGTACAATTTAAAGGTTTCAGTCACGGGTTGAGCAGAGGTTGGGAAAAAAAAAAAGGTTCACACGAAATCGGTTTTGAGCATATGAAGTTGAATTGGTGTTAGTGTATTTCTTTACAAAAATCTTTTTCAGTTTTTAAATTTGCATTTTAATGGACTATAGTTTTGTGATGTGGTGGTACTAGAGAAGGTTTTTTAGGTAGTTATTTTTGTAGGAGCAAACAAAGTTGTTTAATAGTATTTTTATTGGGGTCATTTCATGACCTAATTTAAATTTTCCTTTCCCACAATGTGGCTCTTTTTTTTTTTTTTTTTAAGAGTTCCTTAATTGTCTTATGTGTCACTGAAAGCGCTATTCTAACCTTCACGTTTGTGTGCATCTTTTAATTTATCATCATCAAAATATTTAGTTTAATCTTCACATCTGTTTATTTATGATGAATTTGTTGTTCTCAATCTTGTATAAAACTGAGAAAGTTATTCGTGTGTGAACAACACATGGACCATGTAACCTAATAAAAGAACATGCACTATGTAACCCTTTCTTCCCTCATATATTCCCAATGTTTTTTTTATCCAACAAAGACTATAGAGAAGAACCTAGGTAGACTTGATGACTACTTATAAGGTGCCATGCGTATTTGTGTACCATTTTTATACTAATACGTATGTACTTGATGAATACTTATAATACTTGCAAAGACTATAGAGAAGAATCTTTAGTTGGAGAATTATACCTTGGTAGAATTGATGAATACTCACAAAGTGCCACGCGTATTTGTGCATCATTTTTGTAATACTGTACTTAGTGTGCTGGTCATCGGTTGAAAATATGTATCAAAGTTGAGGGCATTTTGCATGCTTCATTGTACCTGGCTGCTAAAGTATTCCTGTTTTTGTCCCAGTGTGGAATTCAACGATTGGCTGCGTGTGTTAAGGGTTGGAAATTGGAAGAAAAGGATGAATTGCTCTCAGTCATTCTTTTTGAATCCGCACATAGTTTTGTGAAGGTAGCCGTGTACTAGGGGATAGAAATTGACCTAATTATCAAATTTTGTACCAGAAAGCATTACACCAGGAGAGTCAATTGAAGTTGGTGGTTGATAAACAGCTTTTTTTTTTTTTTTTTTTTTTTTTTTTTTTTTTTTTTTTTTGTAAGCAGGAGGGCTCGAATCCGAGACATCTTGCTTACACTCCCTCCCCCCATACCACCCAATCCAACCCTACCCCCCATAAACAGCTTCAATATATACATTGAAGAATTAAATTTTGCAGGAAAATTTACAGTCAAGCTTCCTCATGCATTTATACCCTTGTCTCACTTTGCAGTTTGTCCACATTAACTTCATTTATAATCACTTTACTCCCTTTTATACATTGAGGGACAAAAGTGGCCCTTCCTAAATTTTCAATCATTGGTTTGTTACCTACATAAAGGGACAATTATATTAAATAAGTTAAATCATTTTGTCCATGAAAATAACAAAATAAATGAACAACTTTATTTGCTATTGTTGATTATCCATAATTTACTACAATACAAAAACATTGATGTATTGACCAACGTACTACTTATATCTAAATCATATTCTTTTGTATTTCATGGGCATTATTCAGTTGAATTACTACAATTCATGTAAATATGCTATAGTTCATTATAAATCAATTATTGGAAAAAATATAAATAAAGAAATTGTACCAAAATTGAGAGAGTGATGCTAAACAAATAAAATAATTCATTCAGTGTATGCAAATGAGAACAAACTTGTAGGAAAATAGTGGGAAGGGAAAAAAAAAGACAAACGGAAAATAGGAAGAAGATAAAACATAAGGAAACAAATAAAATATAAGAAAAAAAGAAAAGGGAAAACGAAAAACAAAAGAAAAAAATGGCACAATAGCAGGGGCGCAAGAGGTGTTTAAAGTGGTGATAGACAAAGTTCAAAGGGGTTGAAGTGAGACATGGATATCAACACGGGGTTTAAGTGGATTTCAATCATCATTGTGGTACCATTAAATTCCTTGGCAAACTGGGCAAAACGGTATTTTTTATTAAGACCCTCCATATTTTGAACAAGGACATAACATATTAACCAATGACAAAAATGAAACATTGACGTGCTCCCAACTACCATAAATAATCTACCATGCCATGTCCTGCAAACCACCAAGTCCTTTGCTGTCTTGTTCATTTTTCACTAAGTCCGTCTTTCTACCCTCAATCAAATATCCAAATCATCTACAACAATGGCTCCATCACCATCCATGGATTCCAAGTCATGGGATGTGATAAGTTTTGCTGTAGATAAGGGTCACGGGGTTAAGGGTCTAGCTGACTTAGGACTAGAGACTTTGCCTAAGCAATACATTCAACCACCTGAAGAAAAAATCACAAACAGTACCGTAGTTACCGATGATTCAATCCCTGTCATTGATTTGTCAAACTGGACTGATCCAAAAGTTGCTGAACAAATTTGCCATGCAGCTGAAAAATGGGGTTTCTTCCAAATTGTTAACCATGGCATCCCTATTGAAGTTTTAGAAGGCGTCAAGGAGGCTACCCGTCGATTCTTTGACTTGCCTGCTGAGCAAAAAAATAAGCACTCGAAAGATAATTCACCAACCAACAATGTGAGATATGGCACCAGCTTCACTCCCAAGGCCGAGAAGGCTTTGGAGTGGAAAGATTTTCTTAGTCTCTTTTATGCTTCGGACGATGAGGCTGCAGCGCAATGGCCTTCTGCATGCAGGTATGATATGGATATTTTGTAAATGTTTCTAAATCGGCATCAGGTATAAACTTGCGAAGCTGTACACACAACTTTCCATTATTTTTTCATGATTACAAGGCAAGCATGATATTCCCTAAAGGAAGTATTCTAGTATTGCTCTGCGTCCATAAAAATTTCGAGCTTAGATTGTTTGCACTAAAAAAAAAATCACATTGTTACGATTTAGAGAGCCACTTTTGCCTAGTAATAAGCAGCAGAACACTAATTCTTAGGTTAAGAATATGCAATTAAACATTAGCCGTTGCATGCAAAAGTATCTATGTTTCACGATTTAATACAAGAATTGGCATTCAACAACCAATTAAATGAAAACGAGAAAGTAACAAAAGTATAGATGTTAAAATTTTTATATATAATTATTAAGAGTTCTAATATCGGTGTACCAAAATTTATTGTGGTGCAATTTGGTCTATCAGCCTGTGAATTGTAGGCAATAAAAGCTTGGATTGCCATTGGTCTACTTCCAAAAAGTAATATAATGGACTATCCTTCTATTTGCAGGAATGAAGCATTGGATTTCATGAAAAAGTCTGAGTTTGTAATCCGAAGGCTAATGGAGGCTTTGATGAAAGGACTAAATGTTAAGGAGATTGATGGAACCAAAGAATCACTCTTAATGGGTTCAAAAAGAATTAACCTAAACTACTATCCCAAATGTCCTGAGCCTGAGTTAACTGTTGGCGTAGGCCGTCACTCAGATGTATCAACGCTAACAATCCTTCTTCAGGATGATATTGGAGGGCTCTATGTGAAAAAATTGGACAGTGATTCATGGGTTCATGTCCCTCCAATTAATGGGGCAATTGTGATCAATGTTGGTGATGCACTGCAAATTTTGAGCAATGGTCGATACAAGAGCATTGAGCATCGTGTGATTGCGAATGGGATCAAGAATCGGGTTTCTGTTCCAATATTTGTGAACCCTAGGCCTAGTGACGCTATTGGTCCTCTGCCAGAAGTTCTTGAGGGTGGGGAAAAGCCAATCTACAAGAAAGTTCTGTATTCGGATTATGTCAAGCATTTCTTCAGAAAAGCTCATGACGGGAAGGAGACGGTGGACTTTGCCAAGATTTAAAATATTTCCTTGAAAGAGTTTTGGTTTCTTTTAGTTGTAAAAGAATTATATGCAGTAGAAAACAAGTGTGACTAGGAAAGAAATTCAGGGCACATATATATGTGTGTGCCTGTGATATAAGCTACCAAAGTCCTCGTAATTAATGATGCACTAATTTCGTTATTTTCGTACTAAAAGATTATGCGCAAAGTCCAAACTTTAAGGTTTTGATATTTTTATTGTAGTGACGCTAGGCCTAGTGACGCTAAACCTTGATTTCAGAATAACTTTTTTACATTTTATTTTTTTTACCTATATACTTAATTAACACGTTTGATTTATTGGATTTAAGCACTATTAACAAGTAACTAAAGACACATATTTGATGAATGTGAAAGTAGAAAATAATACTCCCTCTGTCCCGAAAACTTTGTCGTGCTTTGGGAGCTGAACGTTTTATGCACAGTATTAAGTTTCAGATTTGTTTTCCGATTTTGCTACTAGAATGTGTGGTCATTAGTGGTCAAGAAAACAAAAATAACATGTGGGGCCAAAGCTACTTTCAAGAAATGCAATCCGCTAACAGAGAGTGATTCTCACGCATCACTTTAAACCTTGTGTGTATCTCACGGCTGTCTTGCAACTTGAGTTGAGAGCAAATGAAAATCAAGGGGCCCCACTAATAAAAGTAAAGAATGAGGGAATCTTGAAGGGTAAAAATTGAAACAAGAGAATTTTTGTTTTCCATTTTGATTTTGTGACAAACATTTTGGGACAGACCAAAATGGAAAGTATGACAGTTTTAATGGGACGGAGGGAGTAATGAACTACTGTATCAGCTAATCTAAGGTTTTTTTCTTGTCCTTTTTTTTTTTTGGTGAACAAAATTTACATCTTTCTCCCACTGAAGAACAGCAAAATAATCACAAATAGTTATTGAGAGAACAACTGAAATTTCAGTTTTAGTGAAAAACACGTTCTCTTTTTCGTGAAGCAAAATGTAAGTTGGCCACTTCAATCTATTCTTCTCCTACCTCAAATAATTGACCATTCATAAGTCCTTTTCCGATTACTCATAATAGTTGAATAACTTTTTTTCTGCACTTTACCATGTGATAGTCTTTTTCTTTTTTGACTAACTGCAAGTTGAGGAAACAAAAGAAGAAGCCAATTAATTCAAGGAAGACTAGAAACCCGGATACGAGAGAGATTGCTCATTACCACCACAAAATCAGATTATTAAAGATGATTTCAGAAACATCTCTTGAGATTTCTGACAATGTCCCCCGGCTCTTCTGACGTTTTAGATATTACATTTAGCTCTCCTACTTTGAGTTTCGATGTAACAATGTCAGTCTAAGTTTACAAAAAATTCATATGAAATGCTAAAAAGTATTTTTAGTTTCAGTTTTGTCCTTCCATGGCTTGTAAAGAATGGTTCCAGATTACTATTGTTTCTTTTACACAAATGACAAGAATAAAAAAATCACAACTAATGTGATGGGTGTATTACAAAGACGATTCCGTAGTTTCCCGCATGATTGCAAACAAAAATTTTACCGAAATTAACTCGTTTTCAACTTTAAGTAGCTTTTGGGAATATTGTCTTAGAGTCAATAACGGTTCATTGTTGTGAATATGTGTGCATAATGTTAATAGACCAACCAAAATCATGTACTTTTTCCAACTCTGTATATGCTTAGTTGGTAGTCTTTGATTACATGTATTTTCGTGGTTTTAAGGTCAGTTCTAAGTTTAATTGTGGAATCGGTATATTAATTTGTGGTAAATGTCATAGGAGGATAGTCTTATTTATTCTAGATTATTGAGGTTTTCTAGTCAAAGTATGTCAAAATATGAGTCTACATCCAACCTTGTGAAGTACGCTTAAATCCACACGCCTGTGAATTTCTCGATGGTCTCTAAGAATGCAACTTAAATACTCCCCCGTTCCACTTTGATAGTCCTTTTTTTTTTCACACAGTTTAAGAAAAAGTAGTTAACTTTATTGGAAAAGTAAATTTAGATTGCTATTCTCCTAAAATACCCTCACATTAAATATGGTACAATTTTATGGGAACTTGAATTGATGGTAAAAAAAGAATCAACTCTCGTTAAATAGGGTAGGTTTATAGTAATAACTATTTACATTGAATAAGAATATTTTAAAAAAATTAAACTACAACTACATTCTTCAATTAAAAAGTGAATTACAATTTGGAACAGATGAAAAAGGAATACAGGACTATCAAAGTGGGACGGAGGGAGTATATATTTAGAGAATGTGCCTTTTTACTTGAAGAAAAGAAGCATGCCTGCAGAATTTTTCCAAGAAAACTAAGGTAATAAAAAGAAAAGGGAGTTTTTATTATAGGAAATATTTTAAGTTTGAAGATTGATATTAAGCAGACCATCATCTCCGAATTGCAAATCGTAAAATCAAGCAATGACAAGTGTACTAAACTATGAATACAGAAGATTAAAGCATTAAAAAAGTTGGCCTTGGGAGTCGGGCAAATGTCACTATTTTGAAGTTGTGGCAACCCCCTAATTGCAGGCTCTAACAATAATTGATGGCTTCCAAGGTCAAATCCATCACAGCTCTTTCCTTACTTTATGTGTCGGTGCACTGGAAGGTGAGTATATGACTAACCAAATTTAAGTTGTCCAAAAACCTACAATAATGTGATATAGAACTTGAAGAATATTTCCCGGAATGAGAAGAGATATATGGTTGTGTGCCTTTTTTTTTTTCCTAATACAAGAAAAACCAAGGATTTTACTAATGAGATTATTGAAAATCGTCCAGTATCATATACTTGACAAAGTCGGTGTATTTTTAGTCTTCTCATGGATCTACTATTTATATTAGTAGTTGATCGATTACTTATTACAAGCGCACAAGAGATCAATTATAGTAATAAATCATTCAGAATATTTCAAGGATTAAACACGTAGGAATGAATTCAAATTAGAAAAAATGTGAAAGATAAAAATGCTGGAATAATAGTCAAAATAATACTGCAAAGCAAATCATTTCTTTTGTTTGAAAGCATAAATTGGAATAAACAAAAAGTGCTCGAAGGAAAACCATTAAATGTTAAGGTTTCAATGTCATTATTGCATTTAGGTGGGTTGGTGTGAATTTAGTCTATTCCTATTAATCAGAACCTTTGACCCGGTAAAACCAAAAAGTTTCCTCGGACAAACAAAAGTGTTGACCCTCCGTTTAGTTTATTTTTTCTTGTACCTGAGTGCCAGCCTAGCTATTTGGGTCATTTGCCACGAAGTTGCGAAAAGGACGCAGTGGGAAAACAATAGATCATCTTATCGGTATCTTTTTCCTAGTTATGCCAAAGTTCTGCAATGTTTTAAAAATCGGACCGTTAATCGAACCGGTGAAGTGAAAGGGTCGAGATTCAATCGGTCGGACCGGTTCAACCTCGGTTCAATGAATTTTTTAAAAAATAATTTATATAAATATATATGTGCACAAAATAAAACATGTAATGGATAATTTAATACTTTATATGATAAAAAGTTTACTATTTTTGAATAACTTGGATTTTTAAAAATAAATTTTTTAAATTATAAGTTAAAACAAATAAATTTCATCTCAATTTCAATTATATCTACCAAAAAAATCTTAAATATAATCCAAAAATATCACAATATTTGAAATTATACAAAATTCACGTCTATGAGAATTTAGACATTGTGAATTTAAATTTTAATTTACATTTTGGAATTTAAATTTATAATTTAAAAAAGGAAGTTTGGAGCTCGAAGAAAATCAAGAGAATTGAAAATAGAAATGCAAATTTGATAAGAAACAAAAAATGAGATAAAAGTGAGTGGTTGTGGTATTAAATAAATTGGGTTAAAGAAAAATAATTCTTTTTTAACTTTTTTAAATTTAATGGACAAAAACAAAATTAAAATATGGAAGAAAACATCAATAAATTAAAAATAAAGAGATTTGATTAAAAAATGAGTGGCAAAAGAAAAGATGATAGAGAGAGAGAGAGAGAGAGAGTGTGTGTGTGTGTGTGTTGAAGATTAAAAAGAAAGAGTCATGAAAGGATAATATTTTGTAAAAAAAATGGAACAAAAGAAATATGAGTGTTTGTTTTATATAAATAAGTTATCAAAAAAAACTAATAAGATGTGATAGTGCAACGGTTACTACATTGGTATTCTATTACAAAGGTCTTGAGTTCGAATCTTGATAACTACATTTTGCAAAAAAAAAAAAAAAAAAAAAAAAAAAAAAAAAAAAAAAAAAAAAAGAGGAAAACTCAAAAACCGGAAAAAACCGGTTCATGTCTGGTTCAGCGGTTTCGCGGTCCGACCGGTTTTTGACCGGTTTCTTGACAAAGTCAAACCTGGCAGTGAACCGGACCGGAGCCATGGCCGGTTCGCGGTTCAACCGGTCGAACCGGCCGGTCCGGTCCGGTTTTCAAAACACTGAAGTTCTGTCGCACTACTATTCCCTCGCTCCCATTTTAGTAGTTATATTTCTTTTTTTTACATAATTTAAGAAAAAGTAATTAACTTTGTTGGAAAAGTAAATTTAGATTGTTATTTTTCTAAAATACCCCCACATTAAATATGGTACAACTTTATGGGAACTTGAATTGATGATAAAAAAAGAATCAACTCTCATTAAATGAGATAGGTTTATAGTAACAATTACTTACATTGAATAAGAGTATTTTAGAAAAATTAAAATACAACTACATTTTTCAATTGAAAAGTAGATTACAATTTGGGTACAGCTGTTAATCGAACCAGGCAGCTCGCGAGCCGAGCTCGACCCGACTCGATAAGGGCTCGGCTCGGCTCGTTAACAGAGAGAAACGAGCCGAGCTCGAGCTCTAATGAGTACTCGTTTAATAAACGAGCCGAGCAGGCTCGGCTCGTATAAGCTCGGTAGGCTCGAAAGATAGGGGCATTTTCGTCATTTCAGCGTGTATGTGGTACACTAAGTCATCTCCCGTCTGTTGTAGCCCTAATTCCTCCTTTCCTCTTTTGGTATTTCGTTTTCCCATCCCACAGGCCAGAGCCGTCACCCCGCACCCGCACCCCATTCCCTGCAGCCTCCCTTCTCACCGCACTGACTGCAGCCTCCATTCTCACCCCACCCCGCAGCCTCCATTCTCCTAATTTTTTCTTTTCCCCTTTCTGTTAACTTTTTTCCCATTCCACACCTGCAGCCGCAGCCGCACCCTCCTGACAAAAGCAGCCCACTGAATCAAGCGACTGAATTCCTTTCTTGGCCAGTAGCTCGCCTGATTCTTGCCACCGTCACTGACTCACCATACGGAGCAGCCACATGGAGCCACCTCGGTAGAGCCAGGGGCCTCTACCATACCCCGATTCACTGCATTCTGGTAAGTAGTGACTCCGATTCTTTTTTTCTTTTTTTTTCCTTTTCTTTCTTTGTTTTTGGGTTCAAGAATTTAAATTTCAATCAATTTAACAAGCACACATGTATCGAGCAGATTAGAGTGTGCTTGATGATTATATACTGATTGTTGTAGCTGAAAAAGATGGTATTGAAGACTGGCAAATATACTAGTAAATTAATAGTGAATGTCGAAATTGTCTTCAAGTACTGTTTTTTTTTTCTGGAGTGTTTGTTACAATATTTATATAGAATGATTATTGTTCACATTCATCGAAATTGTTCTATTTTCTAACGCTGGCGTTGGATGTTGACGTTAATAAACGAGATAATGTTTTTGGCCCTATGGCTGTTTCCAAGTTTTGCACAAATTAACTGGCCAAGAATGGTAACATCTGCATCAGTAGGTTCCTGCTGATTGCTATTTGGGTCATTAGTTTGCTTAATTAGTTTTTCTTTTTGTGGTAAGAGATGTGTGTTTAATTGGTACCAGTTCCTCTGATTTCCGTCTACTTAATTTCTTTTTTAATCACTTTTTTTTCCTTTTCTTGAAAATTAGCTAGCAAATTTAGTATATATATCCACACACACACATATACTGGGACCATTATATGAAGACGGGGGAGAAATTACAGCTTCGATTGCTTTTCGATTATTGGTCTAGGCAAAGCCTAAGCATAGCAAATTTTAACAACCTGTGGCTTGATATGCATCACTCTGTACATCATTCATTGAATTAGCTTGATGAATTTGGTCAAGTTAATTACGATTAATCATAAGTTCCTTAAAGAAGATGAATGAATGGCAATAATTAATGACACTGCCACTTAGACACTTACTGTCCAATATGTAAAAATCTTGGATAGTTGTCCCCATACAGCTTTGGGCTAGCCTGCTAGAATTAAATGAATTTAGGATCTATATATGGCTCCATACACCCAACTTGATGAAAAAGTGGTTGAATATGTAATAAGTGCTTTCGTTATCAATTTTGAGCAACCAACTATTCACGTACACTACGTTCTATGCATGCTTTCCAATCAAAAGAAGTAGACTGACTTCCCATTTCAATTTGAAAAATGAATTATGGCAAATATTTGTCTCTCTGAAAATAAATCAGGCAGATTATCTTTCATTGCCCATGCTCAGCTTTTGTTTTTCCTGTTTCCTTAGTTTAGTAAAAAAACCGCTTTGCTTTTCTATTTCTGATGATCTGGTTGAGTTTCATTCGAGATGGTTGGCTATAGACTATAGTCAGACCACTGGAGCGCATGTGAATTGTGTACCATCTTCAGATGACACTATTCATATTTAATTTATTGGAAAAGCCACTATACTGTCCTTTGTTTCATCACTGTCCCCATGCACAAACTAATTGGAACTATGGATTCAGTATTTCCCTGGAATTCATCGCTGTCCCTTGTTTGGATTGCCATTTTAAGAGTTTTTAAGATCTTTCTCTGTTATTTCATTAATCTGAATGTAAGGTTGAGAATTGAGATAGGAACAAGTTAAAGAAATGTTAAAATTGACTTGAAGTGGGCATTATTTCTTGGAATCTGTTTTATTACTTTTGTACCTTATTTCTTAGAAATGTTATTCTAAATTTCTGTTTTGGCTAATCAAAATCTGTATTGGTTATTAAATGTTTTTGATTAAGGAATGTATAGCTCTCCATTCAACTCATTTCAAGGTTCATCATCAAGTCCTGTGATGGAGCAAAATAATGAAGACGTGGAACAATTGAATTACAACGAAGAAAGAGCTGATGAGATGAGTGAAGAAGAGATAGAAATGATAGAAGATGATACTAATGAAGGAGGACAGCAAGTAGATAGAGATGGAGGAGCTGGTCCATTTGAGAAAAAGAAAAGAAAGAAGAAATCCAGCATATGGGATGAAATGAGTGAAGTAGTGCTAGATAATGGGACGGTCAAAGTGAAGTGCAACCATTGCAAGGAACTTTTCACCAAGAGTGCAACCGGAGCCACATCTCAGTACAAGAGACACCTGAATTCTCGCCTACAAAGAAAGATGGCCATTGGGGAGCAAAGCAAACAAAAGCAACAAGTGCTGTCATTCACCGAAGGTGGAAGTGATGGTATCACTTCCATCACAAATTTCTCATATGATCATGCCAAGGTAAGAGAGCTTGCATCACACATGATTCTTGCACATGAGTACCCCTTTTCTATGATGAGCATGTAGTTTTCAACAAATTCATGAAAGCAGTTTCTCTATTTTATAAAAAGATTAATCGGCAGACTGTTAAGGAAGATTGTATGAGTACTTATACAATTGAAAAAAGGAAGCTGAAATCATTGTTGAAAGGTGCTTGAAGGATTAGTGTTACCACAGATTTGTGGAAATTTGGTCAAAAAATTCAATATATGGTTGTGACTGGTCATTTTATTGATTCTGATTGGGTGCTCCAAAAACGTGTGTTGAATTTTTGCAATGTTCCTCCTCCTCATACTGGAGTTATTATAGCTGATGCTTTAAGCAAGTGTTTTCTTGATTGGGGGATTGAGAATAAGGTTTCTAGCATAACTGTTGATAATGCTTCATACAACGATGTGTGCATTAGGAGACTTAGAGAGGATTTTTCTCTAAGAAAGAGATTAAGTCTTGGAGGAAAAAATTTTCATGTTAGATGTTGTGTACATATACTTAATCTCTTAGTGCAAGATGGTCTTGGTCAACTTGGTGGTGTGATTGATGTTGTTAGAGAAGGGATAAAGTACTTGAACAATTCTGAATCTAGGCTTCTTGAATTTGCCAAAATTAAAAAACAGCTTCAGTTGCCCTCTAGAAAGCTAATTTTGGACTGCCTAACAAGGTGGAACAGCACCTATTTGATGTTAGCTTCGGGTTTAGAGTTTAAGGATGTCTTTCCACGATACGCAGACATTGACCCCGGATTTCACTATGTTCCTACTGATTTTGAGTGGATGAAAGTGGAAGAAGTGTGTAAATTTCTAGGAATATTTCATGAAATCACTGATATGATTTCCGGGTCCGAGTATCCAACATCTAACATTTTTCTTGTGGAGCTCTATAGGATTAAAGAGCTTTTAAATGAAAAAGCTCTTGACCCTTTTGAGCATATTCGGGCTATGGCTGGAAGTATGTCTGCTAAATTTGATAAGTATTGGGAGGAAAGTAATGTGCTGCTGTCTTTGGGTGCAATTTTGGATCCGAGATACAAAATGTTTCTTATTAATCATGCTTTTCCGGTGATTTATAGTGAGGAGGCAGCTCCTAGATTCATGGCTGAGATTAGAGACATTCTTTATGAGCTTTACAATGAATATGTTGATTGTCACATTGTTTCTCATTCTGAACAACAACAGAGGCAGGTTGTAAAAAAGAGACAAAATGAAGGTTCTAGTTCTTCTAGTAAGAAACAGAAAATGGCTGCACCTACCGTTTTAACTGGTAAAGAAAAGTTTCACATGCATGTGAGTGAAATTGATAGGGCTCTACCAGAAAAATCAGATTTAGATGTTTATTTAGAGGAAAGTAGGTATGCTTGTGATGCAAATGCAAATCTGGATGTTTTGGCTTGGTGGAAAGGGGAAAGATTGAGATTTCCTATCTTGTCGAGAATGGCTGCCGATATACTCTCCGTTCCTGTTACAACTATGGCTTCAGATTCTACCTTCAGTGCCGGAGGTAGAGTAATTGATGATCGACGAGCTTCTATGTCAGTTGAGACGGTACAAATGTTGCTTTGTGGCAACGATTGGATCCGCAGTCTTCATGGCCTAAAGAATAAGTCTCGCGTAAGTAACTAATTGGATGTTTTTGTTGTTGTTATAGTTTCCTTATATCTGATTTTGAAGAATTTTATAACTTTCTTACTTTTGTTTTGTAGGAATCACTTGATGCGGCCGAATCAATCACATTCGAGGAAGTTGAACTTCCTGAATCATTCACGAGCTGATTTGGTGGCTGTTGATGTTGCTTGGTGGCTTATGATATGTTTGGTGGCTGTTTATGTAAACTTTTGATGTTGTAATCTGATATTTGGTTTGGACATGTTATATGATATGTTTGGGGGCTGTTTATGTAAACTTTTCATGTTGTAATCTGATATTTGGTTTGGACATGTTATCTGATATGTTTGGTGGCTGTTTATGTAAACTTTTCATGTTGTAATATGATATTTGGTTTGGATATGTTATTTGATATGTTTTGGACATGTTGTAATCTGATTTGGTTTGGATATTGTAATCTGAGTTTTTATATTAGACCTGGCTTGCAATATTTGGCTTCAATTCGAGCTTGTGGAATTGAAGATGATATATTAGGGAATGTGCTCTTCTTTTGTCCGGCTAAATATGAGTTTGCCAGGAACTGATATGTTCTTGCCCGTAAACGAGCTTGAGCTCGAAAAGCTCGGCTCGAGTTCGTCTCGAATTCGAGCTTGAGCTTCGAGCTCGACAGGACCGGCTTGATCTCAAACTCGAGTTCGAGCTCGAGCTCTCTACCAATATATTGAGTCGAGCTCGAGCGCCTTGTGAAGCTCGAATTAGTAATCAAGCGAGTTCGAGCTAGCTCGATTAGAGGTTCGAGCCGAGCTCGATTGTCATATACTCGAGCTCGACTCAGCTCGTTTAGCAGCTCTAAATTTGGGACAGATGAAAAAGAAATACAAGACTATCAAAGTGGGACGGAGGGAGTATTTGCTAATCATATGGATACGTGTGAGAGTCATTGTGGTTATAATCTGTAAAATATTCCTTTCTGACTCATCCTGCGTTTGGATAGATGCATAAATTAGGGAAGAATAAACTAATCTAGGGGCAGACTTTTCCTCAAAATGGAAAAAAAAAAAGGAAAAAGAAAGAAAAAATAGACTAGGAGTAAACTAAACCTAGTAATTGCCATGAATGATGGCTGGTTTGGTTTGGTTTGGTAGGTGAAGTATTGAGAAGCAAGTAAATGGAACAATACAAAAGGACATAAATTTGGAAAAGAATGCCTTTCGTTTGGAGATTCAACATGTAGCACACAATTACTTTTGGCATCCCAAGATTAGGTTAGACATGGAGCCAGAATTTTCTTATTCTTCCTTTTTTTTTTTTTTTTGGTTTTCTTCACTTGATATAAAAAAAAAAAGATAGAAACGTGAGAAAACTTTTAATTATAAAGCAGACATCCTTAGTCAATCTTGGTGTAGTATATTGATGTCTCATTAAGCTGGTCAATTCAATGGCTAAAAAGTTTTTAAAGCTTGTTACTACTTTAATATTTGCAGGCACTTAGTTTTCTTCATTAAAAAAAAAATGGTAAATGTTTGGCCGCTTTTTTTCCCCTTAGTAAACCACTTACAAGTCTATGTCTTTTTTTCTAAAAGGTTAATTTCTTAAAACTAACTAAACGCAATTTCAGGAAATATGAAAGCATATAGTTCAAATGGGGTAGGAATTGAATAGCAGTATCTCCTCAATCAATGAAACACAATAGGTTAAAGATGTAAATTATTGTCACTAATTTTTACCACAAATCGCTGTCAATTGTTCGACTTCATCCATAGAACTGTTGGTATCTGTGTTTCGAATTTTCTCAAGGTTTCTTTGGCATTGAAATAGTGAAATATACTTAATGAAGTAGGAGCGAACGCCAATTTAATTAGTCCCTAAACTATATTACTAAAACCAAAATAGTCCTTAAACTTTTTTATGAATCAATTTAGTCCCTCAATTATTTTGACAAAGCTGACGTAGTTCTTAAAATGTATCATGATTGAATTTAGTCCCTAAACTATTTTACTTAAGCTGAAATAGTTCCTCAAGTGTATATATACGGCCAATTTGGTCCTTATTTGGTTTATTCACTCGATTTATGGACTTTCTGCAAAGGACAAAATAGGAAATCTATTCATTTTTCTTATTAAAACAATACAAAAACAGATATTTGTTGCGAAATGAACAATGAAATTGAATATTATGGAAAGTAAAAGAAATAGAGCTTCTTATGAAGGGGAAAAAAAAGAGAAGCCGATGCTCAAAATAAAAATTGATATGGATCCGATTCAACCATTAAATGAAGAAAAGAGAAAAAAACACAACAATAGTATGCAAAGAGTTGGAAAACAATATGCTAACATCATGATTACCCTTTTAAGAAATAAAGTTGAAAGAAACTCGCTTTCTATATGATTCAATTTTGTTGCCGATTTGTTGATAAATATTATTTATCTACTACTTCAGTGAGGGGTATGGCTAGATTACCTATTGTACCCTTGATTATTGGTGCAGAAAGTTAATAAATTAGGTAGATTGGCACAATAAGGACCAAATTTGCCACATAAAAATACAGTTGAAGGACTATTTCGACTTAAGTAAAATAGTTCAAGGACTAAATTAGCTCATGATAAAGTTTAAGGACTATTTCAATTTTATTAAAATAGTTGAGGGACTAAATTGCCTCATAATAAAGTTTAAGAACTATTTTTATTTTAGCAAAATAGTTTGAGGACTAAAAGGCCATTATTAGGAGCAACTGTCACTTCAGTTAACAACATATAGCTGAAGTTTTTATTTTTGGTATGCAAAATACAAATTAGTACAAAGGTTATATTAATCTTGTTCTCTTCAGTTTCAAAATTTGTGAAATTCTTATTTGTTCAAGAGGTTTTTTTTTTATTTTTTGTAAGTTGGATGTTTTGAATCCAGAACTTCCTACTTACAATCCCTCTTACATTACTATCCAGCCCAACCCTCCCTCTGAAGAGGTATCATTACTGTCATAGCATAAAGTGAAATTTTTATATTTTTTTAATGAGGCAATTTGAGAGTTAAAGGAAAACTTAAAAATATTTAGGGTGTGCAAATATTATAAGTGGCAAACCAATCCATTTAACTAAATTTATCCATACCCGCCCATGAATAGATGAGTATGGGTATCTTAAATTTTTGTATATGGGTAATAAATGGGTATTATTGAGTAATCCATCAAACCCAATTAACCCATTTAAAATTTTCTTCCCCCAAGCCTCCTCTCTTTCCCTACCTTTTTTTTTTTCAAAATTTTCATTTTGTCATGATGTTAACTACTTTTGCTTCATTATTATTATTATTTGTTGGTTTTATCTTATCATTTTATTTTCTCTTAGTTTGTTTACTTGCTCATTTTTCAACATTACCAATTTATGATAAGTTTTAACCTCTTTTCTTATCTTTCGAAAATGAAATTTTAAATTTATATATGAAAAAAATGTTAGAAAATTTTTGGATTAAGTTTTTATATTAACTTTTATAGTACTTAGTTCAAAATTTTATATTCTTATTATTCAATTATTAAATAATATGTAATTTTGCGACATAGACTATGAATGGAAAAAAATTGATAATTAGATTTATTGAGCATTATAAGTAAATATTTAAAACTAATGATGGGTGCAAAGAGCGGTATAATTTGGTAACTTAGTTTGCAAAAGTGAATTTAAATGATTTTCCAAAAAGTTAAAATAAATGGGTTATAAATGGATAATTGGATTACCCAAATCATTTTTTGACTTTCCCATTTATATCCATCAAATTAAATGGGTATAAATGAGTTAACTTACTTATACCCATTACCCATTTTACCCAAATCCGCCCAAGTCACCCATTTTGACACTTCTGCCAAATATGATATGAAAAAGTTTTAAGCTGCAACAAATGTAGAGGTGGCAAAATGGGCAGGATGGGCGGGATTTGCTTGGGTTTAAGATGGAACCGAGTCATATGGGTTTGGGCCCAACCTTACCCATATATGTTTTGGGACTAATTTGGGCGGGATCACTTTGGGATGGGTTTAGATTGATCCCGCCCAATACCCAAATATATTTTCTATATATATTTTTTCTTTAATTTATTTTTTTTATTTTTTATATAATTTTAATATTTTTGATTTATTAAATTTCTTTTAGTTTTATTAAATAAACATGCAAGTGCTTTATACTCAGGATTATCACTAAAAATTGGATTAACAAATAAAGGAAAAGATAGATATACAATCATGACTATAAAAATTGTTAAAGATAATTTTTGAATCTAAGACTCCGTTTGGATTGGCTATTTTTTCAAAAAATAAGTTTTTCAAATACAATGTTACAGTAATATACAATAACTCAAAAAACATTTCATCCATATTAGTATATCAAATATTTCAAAAAAATTTTATAGTAAAAATTTTTCATATACACTAATACAATAAAATATTTCAAAAACACCCCTAAAAAATAGTTAATCCAAACGGAGCCCTTGCTATTTGAGCCCAATGGGTACCCAAGCATTTTCCAAAATTTCCCATCAATTAATGGGTACAATTGGGATTTGTCCCATTTTAAACCCAATATTAAATTTCAATACCCATCCCGCCCAAAGTCTCAATGGGCATGGGTAACCCATTGGGACTTGGGACAAATTGCCACCTCTAAACAAATGTTATGTATTCTTTCGCCTTAAAAAAAATCACATGATTTCACAATAACTATTATAAATGTCATCGCTCATTGCTAAGAAATCTTTGATAGGAGAATAATAATAATAATAATAAACGTTTACAGCTTTGTTTATTCTGCCGCTGGCAAAACTGAATGTTCGAATTTGACATTCGATGCGTCTCGTAGTGGTATGGCAATGTTGGGTTTCGTTGAAGCGTCGGAGCATAACAAAACCAAATCCATTTAAGAGACAAGAAAAGAAACACACACACACACACTGTCCTATTGTTCAGTAGGTGGGTCAAATATGCATTTACCGGAGAGGTGCAAAGACACGAGGTGGGCTGTCTACTGGCTGCTTTTGCAGTATACTGTCATCGTAAAAATTGTGACTTCCACCCACCTTTGGTATCAAAAAATCAAATTATTAATAATGAATTTTTGACAAGTCGCTTGGGTTAGCTCAGATGGTCTCGGGATAGTTTAGTTGGATCCCGAGGTCATGTATTCGACTCACCTCTCTACTGTTTATGTATTTTTGGAAGGCGGGGTGCACAGACACAAGGAGATTAGTCTAACAAAGTTGGGATACTTCCTGTGTTGAAAAAAAAAAATTTTTTTTGACAAACATAAATCTCAGCAACCAAAGAGGAGATGAAATAAAAGAATGGGGTGTGGCACTAACGTTTATTTCTGGATAGAGGGAGATGATATTACAGTAAAAATTCACTATTATGCTCTTTATTTGTGTATTTATTGAACTAATTAAGCATTGTAGTTTTATATCAAACAGTTGCACCGCAAACAAGAAAATCCAGGAATATAGGATGGCATTTTTGAACCATGAAATACTCGATTTTGACTCTGGTTGAAGGTGTAACTGTGTAACCGAGTGGCTATTAGGACTATATATAGCAGAAAGAAAAAATAGAAAAATAGCTCTTAGGAGCAAGATTTTTTGAACTTAATAGAAAAGTGGAATAACCTATGTTGACGTAAGAGATTTTGTCACTTGGCATTATCTTTGTGACGTAATACATAAAACATCAGCAAACTAAGAAACCAAAAATTCCAAATTGAAGAACTCTAAAACGGGATTCTTATTTCTTCTTTTCTTTTCTTTTCTTTCTTTTTTTTTTTTTTGGTAATTCCGAGTCTAAGGTAGTGAGAAAGTGTGGATGTGGTTTCCGTAAATAACTTTTGCTAAAGAACTTCAATATAACAAGCAGGGGCAATAACACAAATTGCATCGGTAAAAATCTTTTTATTTCCACCTACACACCTCAGAAAGAAGAAAGATTAGGAAATAGATTTATTTTTTTGTCTGCCTTTATTTCTGCAAATAGATTTATTTTCTTTTTCCTCCGTTTATCTAATAATACTTTTGTGCATTTTGATGCTTCTCCATTTATTTTTTCCTGTGAAATCACTTAGACAAATTCCTACAATATGACTTATTACACATGTTTGAAGAGTGAGTCTGGCAGTGAGGCTCCATATTGAAACCGTGGATCGGAAGAGCTCGAATTCAGCCATTCTTTTTGAATCCGCACATGGTTTGAAAGTATGCGTGTGTTAAGGGTTGAAAATTGACCTAATTATTACATTTTATACCAGACTGCAATCTACGTACGGAGTCAATTGAAGTTGGTGGTTGGTAGAATAAGTTTTCTTTTGACACCTTCAATATACTCAAGAGTTAATCTTTGCAGGATGAATTAAACTTAAACCCCCTTATAAAAACCCTTGTCTCACTTTGCCCATGTCAACTTTATTTATTATCACATACCCCCTTTTAAAAGTTGAGGGAGAAAAGTGACCCTCAATTCGTTTATTCTTTAATTTCTTTCGTGTTTCCTTCTAATTTTTTCTTCTCTTTCGTTTCTTCTAAAATAGAACGTATTGATAAAACCTCAATGATTGTTTTCTAACCTGCATATAGTAACAAATACTCCCTCTATTCCAAAATATTTTTCACACTTCGAGACTTGAACTTATTTTCAACTGTGCCAAGATTTCAAATAATTTTGATCTGAGTCCCAGCAATACCCTTCTTCAGTTTCTATGTATTAAGATGTGTGGAACCCAAGTCTTAGGAATGTTTCCTAACTGTTTTTTGGGAAAGCATCTTGCACGACCATTGTTTGCATTTGCTGTGAGACTTATGCATATCAAGTGCAATTCTTGTTGTTTCTTGGGGCCTGCTGAAAAATTAAAAGAAACGTGTACATTTAAGTGGAAATGGATGAAAGTTTTCATTGCTAATTGTGATAAGTGACATTAATTTTGAAACAGTTCAAAGAGTAAAACATGATACTTTTAATGGGATGAAATAAGTAACAAGATAATTGAATAACAACGTACTACTTTATATATAATAAGTAAACCCATTATGTCCATATTGAATAACAAGATAATTGACCAACGTACTACTTTATATATAATATCACATTACTTGTGTTTCATGAGCATATTCAGTTGAATATTGAATTACAACAATTCGAGTAAATATACTATAGTTCATGATAAACCATTTATTGGAAGTGAAAATTAGAAATAAAGAAATTGTACTAGAATTGAGAGAATGGTAATAAAGAAATCGATGAATTCATTCCAAGTATGCAAGTGAGAGCAAACATGTAGGAAAGTAGTGGCAAAAAGAAAGAAAAAAAAGACAAGACCAGAAATAAAGGAAGAAGGGGAAACATAAGAAAAAGAAACAAAGGTTGTGGCATCAAGAATTTGAGGTTCTATGTTCAAATTCCTCCTTCTTCACAGTGAATGAAAGGAAAAGAAGTATAAGCGAAAAGAAAGGAAAAGGGAAAAGAAGCATCAAAAGAAAAGAAAAATAGCATAACACTAAAGGCATATTTGTCCAATAACCATAGTTATTAAAGCCAACTTGATACGAGGACCGAGTTGGCGGGTCAGTGGTTCAGCAGGCGGGTCACGCTATATAATAAAAAAAATATAATTAAATAAACATATAAATTATAATATAACTACATCAATTCTTAACTATTAAAAAGTCATAACCTATTCATATTTCATAGTTCATACACACAAGCTATACATATACATATTCTTTAGTTCATAAATTCATATTGATATTATATACAAATATAAATGATAAATCTAAATGTCAAAGAAAGAAATAAGCTCTAATTCCCAAATTCCTTTTCAATTTTTCTCATCTAATTGTCAAAAAGATGACAATGCCCATGCTGGTGTGGCTGATCAAATTAAAAAATTGGATAAAAAGGTAACTTCAGAAAAATTTCCAAAACTCGTCGGGTTTAGCGGGTCACCGATCGACTGTCCGGGTCAAACGATTCAAAGCGAGTCATGTGCAATTCCAATCCAATTGTTAAATCGGCGTGATTCCATGGCCGGTCCACTGATTTGACTCATTCAACTGCCTGGATTAGGGGTGTTTCGCGAATCGAGCCGCTCGCGAGCCGATCGCGAGCGGCTCGAATACGAGCTCGACTCGAGCTCGTCAATATCGAGTTCGAGTCGAGCTCGAGCCAATTAAGTCGATCTCGAGCTCAAAAACATTAAGCTCGTTGGCTCGCGAGCTCAATTATATTTTTATTTTTTATTTTTTATTTTTTATTTAATAGTAAATTACATATATATCCCTAATATTTTATTGTTTGTTAAAAAAATTATTATTTTATTCATTTTTAAAAATAAATATTTATTTTTTATTTTTTAAAAATAAAATAGTTATTATTATTTTTTTATTTTTTAAGCTCGAGCTCGAGCTCGACTCGAATTTGACTCGAGCTCGAGCTCGAGCTTGATATTTTGAGCTCGTCGAGCTCGAGCTCGAGCTCGAGTTTCACAAAATTAACTCGAGCTCGGCTCGTTTAGCCAAAGCTCGACTCGAACTCGGCTCGTTTGCACCCCTAGCCTGGTTGGGCCGGATTTAATAACTATGTGAATAACACTTCAAATTCAAGCAAAAGGGGTTTAAAGTGCTGATAGACAAAATTCAAGGGGGTTTCAGTGGAATTCATTCATGATCGTATTATCTTTAAAACCCTTGGCTAACATGTTTTGGTCAAAAAGGTACTTTTTTAATATTCCTTACTTTGAATAATGACATAACGTACTAACCAAGGCCAGAACTTGACGTACTTCCAACTACTATAAATAGCCTACCAAGGCATTCGCCATGAACCATCGAGTCCTTTGCTGCCTTGTTCATTCTTCATTAAGCCAGTCTTTCTACCTTCCTTCAAATCTTCAAATTATCTACACCAATGGCTCCATCATTACCTATGGATCCCAACACATGGGATGTGATTAGTTTTGCCGTAGACAAGGCTCATGGGGTTAAGGGTCTAGCTGACTTAGGCCTTGAGACTTTACCTAAGCAGTATATTCAACCTCCTGAAGAACAAATCATCCACAGTACCGTAGTTACCGAAAATTCAATCCCTGTCATTGATTTGTCAAACTGGAATGATCCAATGGTTGCTGAACAAATTTGCAATGCAGCTGAAAAATGGGGATTCTTCCAAATTGTTAACCATGGCATCCCTATTGAAGTTTCAGAAAATGTCAAGGAGGCTACTCGTCAGTTCTTTGGATTGCCTGCTGAGCAAAAAAATAAGCACTCGAAAGATAATTCACCAACCAACAATGTGAGATATGGAACCAGTTTCACTCCTAAGGCCGAGAAGGCTTTGGAGTGGAAAGATTTTCTTAGTCTCTTCTATGTTTCGGATGATGAGGCTGCAGCACAATGGCCCTCTGCATGCAGGTTCGATTTAGCAATTTTGCAAACCGTATTTTGTAAATCGGCATCAGTTATAACTTATGAACTTGAAAAGTTGTGTACAACTACTTTCTATAATTTTTTTCATGGCTACAAGAGAAGCATGATGTTCATAAAAATATATATATGGCTAATATTGCTTTGCATTCACAAAGATTTTGAGTTCGACGAACCCAAAAAAAAAAAAAAAAAGATTTTGAGTTTGATTCTTTGCATTAAAAAAAACCAAATATTAAAATTTAGAAAGCCACTTTTGCCTAGTAATTAGTAGTTGAATAAGCAATTAGACATTAGCCATTGAACCTAGCAGAGAATTTTTTATTGCCAGAGTATCTATGTTTCACGATTTAATACCAGAATTGGCATTTAGCAACCAATTAAATGATTATGAGATGTAAACAAAAGTGCAGGTGTTAATATTGTCATAAATATTTATCAAAGGTTCTAATATCGATGTCCCAAACTTTCTATGGTGCAAGGTGGTTGATCAGCCAACAAAATGTATGCAATAAAAGCTTGGACTAATGCTACTATTCTAATTCCAATTACTAATATTATGGACTATTTTTGTTATTTACAGGAACGAAGCATTGGATTTTATGAAGAAGTCTGAGTTTGTAATCCGAAGGCTACTGCAGGCTTTGATGAAAGGACTGAATGTGAAGGAGATTGATGAAACCAAAGAATCGCTCTTCATGGGTTCAAAAAGAATTAACCTTAACTATTATCCCAAATGTCCTGAGCCCGAGTTAACTGTTGGCGTAGGTCGTCACTCAGACGTATCAACACTAACAATCCTTCTTCAGGATGATATTGGAGGGCTCTATGTGAAAAAACTGGACAGTGATGCATGGGTTCATGTCCCTCCAATTAATGGAGCAATTGTGATCAATGTTGGTGATGCACTTCAGATTCGAAGCAATGGTAAGTACAAGAGTGTTGAGCACCGTGTGATTGCAAATGGGATCAAGAATCGGATTTCTGTACCAATTTTTGTGAACCCTAGGCCTAGTGACATTATTGGTCCTTTGCCAGAAGTTCTTGAGAGTGGAGAGAAACCAATATACAAGCAAGTTCTGTATTCGGACTATGTCAAGCATTTCTTCAGAAAAGCTCACGATGGAAAGGAAACAGTTGACTTTGCCAAGATTTGAAATATTTCCTTGAAAGATTTTTGTTTCTTTGATTTGTATAAGAATTAGACTAGTAAATAAATGTGACTAGGGAAAAATTTTCAAGTATGTATGTCTGTGCCTGTGATATAAGCTATGGAAAGTCGTTATAATTACAATTAGACTAACTGCATGTTATTTTTGTACTGGAACTCGTGTTCTCAGCCTCTAATGTTTAAGGTTTTGGCATTGCTAAACAATGATTTAGGATCAATTATTTTACATTTTATTTTTCTTTGGTATTACCTATAAACCAAATTAACATATTTGATGAATTGGTTTTAAACCATTAATGAGTAACTAAAGACGCATATTTGATAAATGAGAAAGTAAAAAAAAAAAAAAACAAATAAACTTTGGTTTAGTGGTTAAAGTTGAAATTTCAAAAATTAGAAGTTCTAGATTCAATTATTCTTTTCTCCCGTTTCACTTTTTAAATCTCACGTTTCAAATAAAAAAAAAGCACACGTACACACACACTCTCTCTTTGGTGAACAAAGTTCACATGCAAAATCACAAGCAATTGCTACAAAGAAGACAAGTAAATTTTGCGTTTTGGTGAAAAACCTGTTTGGTTTTTGTATTGTAAAACATCATGATATGGAATTAGATAAATTTTTAATCAATGGTAGGCTTATGAAAATGGCATTGTCTACTTTTTTTTCCCCCTTTTTCTTTACCTGGACAAATAGAGTGGCGTGCTTTTTGGTACATTATCCGTGAAAACGGGTGCATGGAAAATGACCAAATGTAAAGCCACAGAGCATTTGAAGAGTTGTCAACATTATTATCGCTAATGGACCGCCGATTCTGGGAATTATCGCTAATGGACAGTCGATTCTGGGAAAAGGGAAAACGCTTGAATCAGTTGTAATTTATGGCTCAGCTAATAACCAAATTGTCAACCAGTTAATTGAATTCAAAAAGAGCAAAAAGCCCACTATTTTGAGAAAGTGGAGCTTAATTCTCTCTAATTTCTTTATTTATGGAATTGCGTTCTCCTTTAAAAACAAGAAAATGACATTTTGCTAGATGATTATTTGATTATTTTCGTAACAAATACTTTTCTAGAAGATTTATTTGTCTAATTTCTGGATCCTAAGCCTGCAAGAAATTCTAAATGGCTATATATCCTCTGCTAAAGGAGCAATCTATCTTAAACACATAAACCTTGTCCCTAATTGCATAGATCAATGGCGAGATAAATTGCCATTGAATTTTGACTCTAATATA